>NC_090655.1:91467652-92067652 GCF_040937935.1 Hyperolius riggenbachi | reverse complement strand
ATTGGATCACATGTTGCACACATTGTGCAAGAAACATGAGTGCAGCACAATTCTGATAGTGGAAATCAGCCCTGAATATCCTTTTCCCTGCCACCTCCGCAAGCTTTCTACTGCTGCTTTTTTCTACTGCTTTTTCAATAAGCCAGCATATTTTGCTAGTGAAATGCTCACTTTAGCTTGCATATTTCGTTAATTTCAGCTTTGTTGTTTTTTCAGACCACTCCCCCCTTCTACTGTGTGAAAGACATGAAGGTTCCAACGGCCCTGTGGAGCGGAGGCCATGATTGGCTGGCTGATCAGAAGGACATGGCTTTGTTGCTCACACAAATCAGTGATCTGGTCTACCACAAGGAGATTCCAGAGTGGGAACATCTAGATTTCATCTGGGGTCTGGACGCTCCGGAACGCGTGTACAGTGAAATAATACAGCTACTCAAGACGTACTCCTGAACTTTGCTGCCCCACAATTCATGCCGCACATCATTTATGTAAAAGACACATTTAACAAATGCTTTAAAAAGGTTTTGTTGTTTTTAGAATAGTCTAATTTTGCCAGGTCATTTCCTTCCATGTGATATCTGGCACAGGCATTTGTCCAGCCTACAAAAAAGCATCAGATAAATTTACCAGCACTACATTCAGTGTTATAAGCATGTATGGTGGGACTACAATGTTGTGTTGGCCTCCTTTTCACAGGGGATAAACATGCCGTTAAAGCCCAATCAAACTTGAACAAGGCAAAATTCTAATAGCAATCAGGATGAAAAACAAAGTGGTGTACAGAATAAGTGTTTCAAAAGCCCAATGTGGATGCCAAACTCCAGTGCAGCTTTAATCCTCTCCTCTCTAGATGCATATGATGGGCAGGTCTATCAGGTTTAGTTATGTGACACCCAACAAAGGAAGAACAATAGATATCAGAACACATTTTTCCAGCATCAAATGTGGATGTGGATTTTTAGATCACAGGAAGTAGATGTTGAACAGTTGTAGTACCATGATCTGCTCACAGGAAATGCAGACGCATGTGGTCCTGTATTGGTAGATAAACCATAACACAAAATAATTGTTTAACTTGACAACTTCAGTTGCAGAAGTAGTATCTATAATTTACATTAATCAACGTGATTGCTTTGAGAATTTACTTTGTTCAACTGTGGGGCAGAATGTCAAATGAAAAATCAGGTTTGCATTTGGCCGCTTAGCATATGTCATTTTCTTTACAGGCTAACATTGTAGACAAATTCTGGTGACCCTTTTGCTGTCACTGTTCCTAACCAATAGCTCTCTTTACAGCAAGCTGGCATAAAGTACCCCTGAACTAGGAGTAAAACCTATTGATTGAAGCGGGTAGATTACATTCTCCTGAGTGTGTTGCCCCTGCTCTGAACTCTGCAGGGGTGTGTTTCATCCTGCGCTTGCACAGTGAAAGTAAGTACTCCTGGAAACAGTGCTTGCTTTCACTGTGCTCACATGGTTTAGAACTAAATCTGATTCTAAATCATGTCCCCCTGCTAGGGTTAACTTCATGGCTTTAGTATCCGACCAGAGGATCCCATCGAATATAAAGAGGACTGGGGGACAGGAAAATGAGCAGCAGCACACTCTGGAGAAGGTAAGCTAGCCCATCATGGGTCTCATTCAGTAATTTTGCTCTCGGTTCAGAGGTACTTTAGCAATTTTTTAACCGACGTCTAGCAATAAATACCACGATCTGGGGCCTGCCATTATCTCTGAGCAGGTGTTATGTAAACCACTGCTAAACAAGTGAAGTAAAATACTGGCAAATTTTCTGGTGCAACCTTTCCAAAATTTGCTCTAATGAAGGACTGGCCAGGTAGCAATCAATTCAGTCAATTTAAGATAGAATTCAACCCATTTCCATTTGCTTTATCACAGCAAATTACCCATAAAATAGCACTCTAAGCTTTAAAGGGAACCAGAGACGAAGCACCCTCATGTATTTTACCATATATATCAGTGGGAACATTAGAGAAAACACCTACACTGCTCTCTGTTTCATTCTTCACTGTTCAGCTTGCTTGTTAACATCCCTGATAAAATCCCAGACTGAGCATTCAGTCTGGCTTTGCTCAGGAATCTTTATAGCCGAATCTGTCTTCTCTGATGTATTTTCAAGCCCAAGCCTGCCTCCTTCTGGCTCTGCTATAATGGCTCCGCTATAATGATTCCTGAGCAAAGCCAGACTTAGTGATCAGTTGGGGATTTTATCAGAGCTGATAAGCAAGCTGAACAGTGAAGAATGAAACAGAAAGCAGGGTAGGTGTTTTCTCTAATGTTCCCACTCACTGATATATATCCTAAAATACAAGAGGGTGATTTGTCTCTGGTTCACTTTAAGCAAGAGCAAACATTATCCATTCACTTTCAAGGACTTTTGGTCTTCAAAAGTCATTATATCTCCATGGCTTCACCAGGTTGTTTTGGCACTCCGCACCGAAACTTGGTGCCGCTACAGCAGCAAGGCTACAGTATAGTGTGTAGGGCGCATAAGAGTAATTTCGGGATTCCAGTAATAGCCAGACCCCGAATTACACCATCCTCTGAGTTGTGACGACTCAGAAGGGGAATAGTATTTAACGCCACCGGGAATTTGAGCGGCAGCAGGGTGAGAGGTCATGCAGCTTGCCCTGCTCACCGGCGGTGTACTAATACGTACACCCCACTCCAGCTGTCAGAAGGTCCCTCAGTCTGTAAAGCCTTGTACACACTTCAGATTATTGTTGCCTGCATGGATCAGGGCTTGGTTGAGTTTGGGGCGCGATGCTGCTCAGATGTGTTACTAGCCTGCAAGCTAGCGGTGCGTTCTGTTGTTATGGAGGGGGAGGTGGGACAACGCCAGAGTGGCTTCCGGCAGTGGGGTGAGCAGAAGAACAATACCCTCTATAGGTGGTGCGAGTTTAGTTGTATTTTATATGCAGATTGAAAAGGTACCAATCAGGATTGGCTGCAGCTGCATTTGATTGGTGCATTTTTAAACTCCACACACATTGCATCAGCTCAGAAAAATGTGCTATTAATTGAATATCTGTACTGCTAATTATACCACTAAACCAGCTGCACTCTCAGAATATAAGCTGTGCAATTCATGTTCATGAAGTGTTATGTTGAAGATGCATATTTTTCATACATTAGACTTAGAAGAGGATGTTACAGGGTTAGGCCATGTGTATGTCAACAATGTTGAATAGCAGTTGCTCTATGAAACTCAGGTTTATATGCACAAATGTTTTTCTGTAGGTCTATTATGTATAGGGGCTTATTCGCTAAGACATCTCCAGCAATCCCCGTGTATCAGCAGAGGGGATATTATAACTGAACCAGAAAACCTGTCAAACGTTGTTGACTGTGATTTGGACTCTTACAGTAAGATTTTTGTTTGTAAGAAACCTCAGGATGTCCTGGAGTTATTAAAATATATATATATATATATATATCTTGCTGTGGATGCCGCATGCAACTGCAATCACAGAAGTACTAATACACATACCTACCTGCCTACCTCATTGTAATGTGATATGACCCAGATGCTAAGCTACAGCCCAAAGCACTTGTCTTAAAAGACACATCTATTGTCGTTTAAGCTTTGATGCCAATGATGTGTCCTTCTGCTATTCCCTGAATCACTTATATGTGCATTGAAGTCCGTCTATAGAGAGTATGTAAACTCTGTTGTAATGGTCAAAGGAACAGAGGCGCCAACGTAGGATAATACAGTATGCATAAAAAATTGGTGCAAAATGGAATTAGTAGTGGACTTGCCTCCCAAAAAAGTTAAACTTGACAAGTCCAGATACAAAACACTTGGACACAACAGATACTGTCTTTATTTTTCCTGATGAAGCGGGTTTTATCTCGCAAAACGCATCACAGTTAGAGCTTGTTTTAAATGTAGTAATAAACATTGTTTTTGAATCTGGACTTCTTGAGTTTTTAACTTTTTGGAGGTAATTCCACCACTACCTCCATTTTTAACCAGTTTTTAGTGAATCCTATGTTGGCACCTCTGTTTCTTTTACCATTTCGCCACTGTTGTCCACCATTGGTGGAGGGGTGCTTCCTCTTTCTTCTATACTACAGTGAGCAACTTCTTAACCTGTGTGGGGCCAGGTTCAATCTCCCCACCTGCTTATACAGTGGTTTCCTTTTGTAAGTATTACTCTTATTCATGCTCTGATGAATACCATACTTTAACAGTACATAGTATGCTATATTGGGCTCTCGGTTTCTCTTTCCCCTATCTTTTTCTTATATGTAAACTTTGTGTAGCTATCATTTTTGAAGCACAAAGCTTTCTAACAAGCTTAAATGACAATTATTATTTCGTTTAATTTCCCATTCCAATAACATTTCACGGGGCTCTCTTTAAAGCACTTTGTTTTCGTTTTTCAGTGATGATCAGCACTTACCATGTGTTGATTGTTTTAGTTTCTCAGTGATGATCAGCACCTACCATGTGTTGATTGTTTTAGTTTCTCAGTGATGATCAGCACGTACCATGTGTTGATTGTTTTAGTTTCTCTGTAATGATCAGCACTTGCCATGTATTGATTGGCCAATGACTTAGAAAAACCCATGCACTTAGGCAGCACTTCTGACCATAGGAACTGCCCTATATAGTTCCCTGGATAGCCCTAGAGCAGTCAGGCATAAGTGTATATTTGTACTTCCTGTCATACAGTTGTAAATACTGTATAACGTATCCCTTAATTTTCACCACAAGCTGCTGCTGATTTTATAAACATTACCGATCGGGATGGATTCACTGGAATAGTATGTGTGTTGTAATGTGATCATTTCTCTTATAATGCCACTGACTGGAAACCGATCTTATTGTTGAGTGTTATTATTAAGTGTCCTATCAGGTCCAATAACATATTCTCAGGTACTGCATCGCTTATGCAATAATACTGTTTTCATGTGCATTTTTTAGAACAATGAACAGGTTTTTTATTCAGTTGTTCCCAAATAATGTATTATTTATGATTCAAAATAAACAATACAATTTTAAACTGATATTTGGCGGTATTTCTTGATAATGAACTGCAGCCTGGGTTACATATGTCCCAATTTACAAACAACCCACCAATACAAACAACCTTCCTTTCACAATGATGTCACTTCCACATTGAAGAAGAGGAAGAATACGAGCTTGTCAGATTTCCTCGAGACATTTTCGGTGATGAATAAACTTCACAGTGGGTCAGAGGGGGACACTGCAAGCACAGGATGCCATAGGAGACAGTGGAAGCACAGGGGGACTTTGATGGCACAGGGGAACAATGGAAGCCCTAGGGGGCACTGGAGGCAGAGGGGGACACTGGAGGCGGAGCAGTGCTTTTCAGCGCTGCTAGATTTGGGCGCAGCCGGCGCCTCCATAGACTACAATAGGAATCACTCCTATTGCAGCGCTCAGTGAGTAACGTCGGCTCTGTCAGAAGCTGGAGCCGAGGTTGCTTAAAAACATAATAATTCGGCCTCCAGCAATCGCTGGAAGCCAAATTATTTCATTCTCCCACTATCCATGGCGGCCTGGAGGGGGAATAGTAATTAAATCGGGCCGCACTTGTGCAGAAGCAGGATCAGCTATATACCGCTGTATCCTGCGCCCAAGTCTACCGGCGCCGATTTCAAATGTACTCCACTGGAGGCACATGATGCCACAGGGGGACACTGGAAGCACAGGGGGACTTTGGATTTACAGGGGACACTGAAGGCAGAGGGGGACTCTGGAGGCACAGGGGGTCAGAAGGGAACACTGGAGGCACAGGATGCCATGGGGAGACACTGGAAGCACAGTGGGACTTTGGAGGCACAGGGGGTCAGAGGGGACACTGGAAGCATAGGGGGACACTGGAAGCACAAAATGCCACAGAAGGACACTGGAGGCACAGGGGGTCAGAGTGGAAGACTGGAGGCATGGGGGACAACAGAGGCAAAGGCAGGCACAGGATGCCATAAGTGAACACTGGAAGCACAGGTCAGACTTTGGAGGCATAGGGGGACACAGCAGGGACACTGGAGGATCAGAGGGGAACACTGGACTCACAGGATGCCACTGGATCAACAAGGGTTCAGAGGGGGACATTGTGGGCATAGGAGGACACTGGAGGTACAGTAGGTCAGAGTGGGACATTGTAGGCACAGCTGGTCAGAGGGGGACACTGGAAGCATAGGAGGGCGCTGGAGGCACAGGGGGTCAGAAGGGGACACTGGAGGCACAGGGATTTTGGAGTCACAGGGGCACACGGTTTTGCAACTTACATACAAATTCAACTTTATGAACAAGATAGGGACTATTGGTTTGTTCTTAACTGGAAAACTACCTGTATGTGGCTCTGGGGACTATCTAGATGTGGCTCTAATGTGTCTTTTGTGATGGAGGTATGAATGTGGGTTCCTGTTTCTGCTGCTGTACCTATCCCTCATGTGTGCCAAGGTACCTATCCATCGTGTGTTTACCAAAGCTTTTCTGCCCACCTTGCAGCTCCTCTTCTGCAGGGGACCAGTTTGGTATAGGGTCCATATCCATTGATGGTTCAATGTCTGTCAGTTGCTCCCATAAAAAAATGCCAGGTGTTTATGGGCAACTGGAAGTGTTGGAGACTAGTGGTGGTGCAACCCTTGCCCCATTCATGTTCAACATCCTGTATTAATAAAATTATCCCCAACCAACACTGTGTAAATGAAATTGACCACCCCATGTTGGGTTTTATCTGGTGACAAGTCGCATGTGCTTCAGACTTTTATAAGTAGGCCAGATTTTATGCTGCACAAAGCAATGGATCTGGCCATATCCAGCTAGTACAGATACAATGTACGACTCTGAAGGTCTGTAGCAGTGTTCACTGCACTGTGGGGCAGCTAAATGCCATTTTATTGGGTTAATGACAACATCCACTGTTCAAAAAAATAAATCACATAGGTTAGTTTTGTCTATTATGGTAACGCAACAGACACATTCAAACGGATATGCATGAAAGGGTCCATAGCAACATACATTTAAAATCGCAGCTGGCAAATGTCGGCAAAGGGTGAAGTCGAAAGACGGCTCACCCTGCTGAAGGCAAACTCCCAGTTGGCTTTAATGCTATTCCCCCTCTGAGTTGTAGCGGGAGGTGGGGCAGCACGTAATTTGAGCATCGGTTGTTGCCCCAGTCAAATTACCTAGTTTTTTTCTAATGTGAGCTCTTGCAATTACGGCCTATGGTGGTGCCCAAATCATCGGCACAGCTCTGCGCCAAAATTAGCTTTCTTGCCATAGCATAGCTTCCAGGAAATTATCCGGGAGCGGATGCAGTGTGAACCAACCCTTAAAGTGAAATTCCACACTTGCAAAAAAATTGCTATAAAGCAGGTTCAGTATCAGATGTTTTGCACTAATCAGGGGTGTAGCAATAGGGGATGCAGAGGTTGCGACCGCATCGGTCCCTTGGGCCAAAAGGGCCCTCCCTCAACCACAGTATTAGCTCTCTATTGGCCCTGTGCTCATAATAATCACTTCTATAGATACGGTACGTTGAATAGTGGTAATCATTAACAAGCTCTTCCCCATCCCCTTCTTGCACCTGACACTGTAGTTGCCCTTGGCAGGTTTTGGTGCGCCGTATGTATGGAGTGCTTGGGGGGGCCCCATTGTAAAACTTGCATCGGGGCCCATAGCTCCTTAGCTATGCCACTGGCACAAATGTTTTCACAATTTGAAATTACCTTTCCAGCTCAGTATGTAGCCAGCTATGAACTTCCCAAGCATACTATAATCACAAACTTCGCTTATTTTCTAGCCTTTACATTTGTACAGTCCTTCAGTACAGATCATATGTACAATTTGGTTAAAGTGAACCTGAAATGGTTCTCTAGCACTAATGTATACTTACCTGGGGCTTCCTCCAGCCTCAGAAGTACCGTGGCCTCCCTCGCTGTCCTTCTTGGCCCTTCCATTAAGCCGCTATGACTTTCAGCAATCTGGGTGGTTGCGGCCTTCTGCGCATGCGCGGCTCGGCGACGTGCGTACCCCTTGTTGTGCTCCCATCCCCTGGAGCATTCTGCGTCTACGCAGTAGCACTGTGTAGGCACAGAACACTCCTGGGGACAAGAGCACAGTGGAGGTGCGCACGCAACTGATTCACGCATGCGCAGAAGGCTACAACCACCCGGATTTCCGGGAGTCATATCGGCTTAATTGAGGGCCCGAGAAGAACGGCGAGGGAAGCCTCGGTGCTTATGGGCCTGGAGGAAGCCCCAGGTAAGTATAAATTAGCGCAAGTGTGCCATCTCTGCTACACTTTAGTAGATGCAGATAATTCTGAGTTGATGCAGGATTCTGCCCATTTTTTATGCAGATGTCAGGCGCATGTAAATGAACTATGTGAATGAAGCCAAGGTGGGATTAGATTGGTACTTTTTCAAGCAGCATAAATTTGAATAAAAAAAATTGCATGATTCTGTATCAACTCTGAATGATTTGCTTTTTAATTGAACATCCCTATTGAAGATCACCATTAACCTCCCTAGTGGTATGATTATTTTCGGACTGAAAGTGATGCAACTTTTTCACAAGCTTTAAGGCCTCTTTCACAGTGGGACGTTGCGTTTGATGCGACGTTAAAGTCGCACAACGTGCCCCTAACGCAGCGCATGTAGGTTATGAAATTAGATCTTATTTTGCACTTATTTTGCACTGCGTTATGTGTCTCTTGGTGCGCTGTTTTCGTTGCATACTGATGGAACGAAAACGGCGCATGCGTTACATTTTATTTATAAATAAAAACCTTACTGAGCATGTGCAACACACATAACGCAGCAAATGTATTGCTAAACACACAGCATGCAGCACTTTCTAAATATTGCCACACGTTACACAGAACGCAACGTGTGCACTGTGAATGTCACACAGACTTTGTATTGCTGTGCGTTAGTCTGCGTTATAACATTTTCTAACGTGCGGCTTTAACGTCCCACTGTGAAAAAGGCCTAAGACCAGGGGTCTCAAACTCGCGGCCCGTGGGCAATTTGCGGCCCTCGATACAATATTTTGTGGCCCTCGCCGGCAAAATCTTCCTTATAGTTCGCTTCAGTGCTCCCAAGTAATCCACCGCATCCCCGCCGCTAAATGAGGGCTGCAGAGCCCCCAAATCACCCAGGGGGCAATTTGCCAGCATTTCCTGGAAGGGGCAGAGCTTTCAGCTTCAGCTCTGCCCCACCTGACATCAATCGCAGCACGGATCGCCGCCTCTCCCCGCCCCTCTCTGTGAAGAGTGAGAGGGGCGGGCAGAGGCGGCGATGCGCCGCGATTGTGAAATTCCTTATGCGGCCCAGCCTCATCCTGACTTTGCCTCCTGCGGCCCCCAGGTAAATTGAGTTTGAGACTCCTGCCTAAGACCCTAAAAATAATACCGCTAGATAGATCGGCGGCAGCCCTGCACATTACTCACCTCCCATGGATCCATCTCGGAGTTGCCGCTCTTGGTTGACACTTTCTAACCGGCATGATCACATGATTAGGAACATAGTCACCAGTTTCTTACTTCTCTTTTTTCTGTTTATGAGGTTTAAAGCAAACCTGAAGTGAAAATAAACTTATGAGATAATGAATTGTAGATGTAGTAAAGAAATAGAACATTAGTAGCAAAGAAAAGATCCTCATATTGTTCCAGTACAGGAAGAGTTAAAAAAAAAACTTCAGTTGTTATCTGTGCAAAAGAGCTTCTCTGAGCTATTCAACCACTGGGTCGAAAAAAGTCCTTTTTTTTCTGAAGCACTAAAAAGCCAAGAAACAGTGAGAGACGGCTTGAGATAAGGTTTTACTGCAGGAAAGTTTAAAGGGCCATTATTCTGCTTTGTTTTATAGCTTAGAAGGCAGAGTGGGGTTTCTAAACTGCAAATATAACAAAATGATGCAATGTTATTAAAAAGCCATATAACTGAAAATAAAAATATGAGACTCTTTTGTTTGCTACTTATGTTCTATTTATTATCCGTACTACACATTTAAGGAAAAT
Source organism: Hyperolius riggenbachi (assembly GCF_040937935.1). Lineage (NCBI taxonomy): Eukaryota > Metazoa > Chordata > Amphibia > Anura > Hyperoliidae > Hyperolius > Hyperolius riggenbachi. The sequence goes on along the minus strand of NC_090655.1, from coordinate 92,057,630 downwards.
GTGATTAAAGGCCGGAATAAGTATGTATGTGAACTTCAATTTCTGATTATTAATCTGTCAAGTGCTTCTTTCTCAGCCTCTCCACAACCTGAATAGCGCTGAAGAGACTTTGCCAACTTCAAGTTGCACAAGCTGTGATGGCAAAGTGACAGACGCCACACTGTGTGTTTGTCAGGCCCCCTGCACACTGCAAATCCGATTTGTGATTTCGATTTGCGATTCTCATTTTCCTTGGATGGTATCAAAATAAGAAAAACGCAGAAAAAACGCAGCATGCAGTACCGATTTAAAATCAGAATCGCATGTAAAATGGCGTCAAAAATTAGTGTGCAAGAGCCCTAAATGGCATTTGCTTTGTCTCTGCTGCCTTTATGTACTGACAGCTGACGCTGGTTGTGCAGGATTAGAAATCATGATCATTTTGGATGACAGCTTACTATCTGTATAGGCAACGCCTCCTCCCCAGCAATGCGCTGTGCTGTATCAGTCTGACTGTCATTATGATTCCCCTCATTCTGCCTCCTTTCCTTTCCTTACCAAAAGACAGCATAGGTTGCTTAGTGGATAGCTGAGCAAGCATGTCTACATATTGAATATTGGCAGATAAAAGATTGTTTCAGACTGCTAAAGACTAAATTGTGCACATTCAGTAGGTATTAAAGTGTATCCGAGGTGAGAGAGTGATATGGCCATATATGCCATTCGTATTTCCTTTTCAAAAATACCAGTTGCCTGGCAGTCCTACTGATCTTCTGACAGTAGTGTTTGACTGGATTAGCTGCATGCTTGTTTCAGTTGTGTGATTCAGACTTGCACCTAATCTGCATGTTTGTTCAGGATCTATGGCTAAAAGTATTAGAGACACAGGACTAGGGGCATAACCTGGCAACTTGCATTGTTTAAAGGGAAATAAATATGGCAGCCTCCATATCACTCTCACTTTAAGTTCCCTTTAAGTGAACCTGAACTAAAGATTCTTTCACATGATATCATCTCTGCCATAGTGAAAGTTTGCATGTGCAATCAGCATGACACAAATGTTAGTGAATCAATCCCTACGTGACTGACAGTAATTGGTTATCTTTGCTTTAAAGAGACACTGAAGCGAAAAAAATTAGGATAGATTGATTTGCATGTGTAGTACAGCTAAGAAATAAAACATTAGGAGCAGAGACATAAGTCTAATATTGTTTCCAGTACAGGAAGAGTTAAGAAACTCGAGTTGTTATCTATGCAAAAGAGCCATTGAGTTCCACGACTTTCAAGGTCGCAGAAAGCTCTGTCTTCTGAAACTTATTATCTCAAGTGTCTGGCACTGTATTGTTTTTATTTCTGCAGAGGACAGTTCAAAAGTTTACTAGCCGGCTCTGTAAAATCATTTGGAATACTGAGTAGTGTGTAAACTGCAAATATTAGAGGATGATGCAATGTTATACAAAAACAAACAAAAAAAAAACTATATAACTGAAAATAAAAATATGAGAATATTTTCTTTTCTACTAGTGTTCTAGTAATTATCCATACTACACAACACAGTAGAGGAGGACAACAAAATCAATCAGTGATGTAACGTACATATTCACAGCTCTTGAAAATAGAAGTGGACAGTGGATGTTTTTTAATGGTGATAATACACAGGTTGACGTGGGCAACAGATAGGTCCATCCTGATCATTATATGATCAGAAAGGGATCATTCCTCCACACACTACACAAACATTTTCAGTCAATTTCAGCATGATTTTTTAAAAATCTTTCTGTGTCTTCTGGCCATGGTCATACAGCTCTAGCTCTCTATAATTGGAAAGCTGCTTGTATTCACCTCCTACAACCAGGTGACAGATCACTAAGGGCCTGTTTCCACTACACGCGGATTCTGGATGCAGAAAACTGACTCCAATGAATGCCTATGGGAAATCGGCATCAGAAAAATCGCGTTTAATGGAAACAGGCCCATAGGCTTCCATTGGAGTCAGTTTTTCTGCATCCAGAATCTGCGTGTAGTGGAAACATTACAGGCCCTAAGAGGTTTGCCTTGAGTGGGGCAAAGATGTGGGTACCACCTGAGAAGTACAGGGAAAAGGCCTGGGGAGTTGTGGGGAGGGGGAATGGGGGGCTGGAGCTCCAGTCACAGAACAGGAGTACCACCTGTAACCATTGTGATATTCTGGGAGAAGTTGTTAACAAAGCTTATGTTGGTAGAGGATATTATAGCATAGAAGGATCACAACATACCGGCCTGTGAGTTCTTTAGGATTAAAATAAAAAAACGCAGCTTGATTCGTCAGCCAAAAATTGTCCATATCAACAACAAAATACCACAGTGGGTATTCATTAGGGTATACAAAATACACAGCCTTCCTCTTCTGTACCAACTCTCTTCTCTTGGGTTACCTCCGTGGTGAATCACCACTCTGAGTTTACACTTTGCCATGGGCCTAATGGCTCTGCCTGCTACATCAGACTGTGCAGCCTCTCTCTGCTACATTAGCCCTTCAGGAGCCTCCTTGTTCCACACACAGCCCACTGCATACCGAGAGCTGCAGCCCCTTATGTGATTGCAGTAGGTGAGATGATTAACTTTCCCTCTGCCAAACTCAAGTCTGAATTTGGAGGAGAACCCCACTCTCTCCCAATGACAGCGGAGTCGCTACCTTGCAAAAACCACCATCACTATCCAGGAGCTTTTACTACAAACCAAGACCAGAACCAAGCAGACATCTGCTCTGAACCTTACACCCTTTAATGGTGGCGTTGGTCCTGTCCTCGGAAAAAGTCTTCTATCACCTCCTAAGATCAGATCTTCTTCCAACCCAGAACGTAAAACCAGCCCATGCTGAATAATCACAGAGGGTTAAATCAGAACCTCGCTGGATGGATAAGGGAAAGAGGAAGCTGTTCTGTATGAGCGAAGTGAATCTGTACCTTAAAGAGGAAGTGTAACCAAGGATTGAACTTCATCCCAATCAGTAGCAATATCGCCTTTCCCACAAGAAATCTTTTCCTTTTCTCAAAAGGATCAACAGGGGGCTCTGTATGGCTGAAAATGTGATGAAACCCCTTCCACAGTGTGATGTCAGCACCTATTTACTGACATCACACTGTGGGAGCCTTGTTGCATTGTGGGAAATAACAGCTGTTTCCAACTGCCAAAAAGCAGCATCTCATTCTACAGACATCACTTGCCAGCAGTAAAAATGTCACCATGTGATAAATGTCAGAATGTAAATCAGGGAGAGAAAAGATTTTATGATGGGCAAACACTGACTAAATCATTTATAAATAAATATTGTAAAAAATAAGCACTTTTTTAAAATACGTTATTTTCACTGCAGTTCCTCTTTAAACTTGTGTATTCCCTTGAGAGAGGCCTGACCTCCTGGCTGTTACCACAAAAGAACTTCCTGCTTGGATTCTTAGTGGTCAACCATACATGACTCTTACACATTACTTCCATCTATCCACTGCTCAGCACATGACTGACATTATGTGACTTTTTCACCTCTTATTTTTAGTTTTCAGTCACTACTTGGAAGTACCCTCTTTGTTATGGTGTTGCTGAGTTAGACAGAATGCTACATGACACACAGAAAATGTATGCCTAATCTTCCTTATATGGTGCTACTGTGTGAACAACCAATATAAGAGACTGATCAGAAGACAGAGCTTGCGGACATTATCCTATGATTGTCATCTTGTCATCTATGGGCTTGATTCACAAAAGAGTGCTAACTATTAGCACGGCCGTTTTCACGCAAATTTTCGCGCACAATCGCGAATTTTCACGCACAATTAAATAAACCTGTTCGCGTGCAAATGCGAATTTTCGTGCAAAATCGTTATCATTTTCCCGCGCAAACGAGAATTTTCACGCAAAACGTTAATGTTTTTGCATGAAAATTCGCGTTTGCGCACGAAAACGGTTGATTGCGCATGAAAATTCGTGATCGCGCGCAAACGCAAAAATTCACGCTAAAACGGCCGTGCTAACAGTTAGCACTCTTTTGTGAATCAAGCCCTATGTGATTAAGAGCGCCAGGCTCAGAAATGTGTACAAGTTACTTGAACACCATAAAATAAAATAATAAAAATGACCATTATCTGAAAATATAGCTATAGTACCAGCATAGCCAGTAACGTAGTATATGTAGGTTGTCATGTAATATATATATACTGTAGTTGTCATTTTGTGTCATTCTCACTGAACCAAAACACATGACTAAGGAACTGACAAAGTTTATTAACTTCATATGCATAGTTATTTTACCACTGGCAATTAGGGATGGTCAAGGAGATGCAAATAATTCTGAGTTGATGCAGTATTATGCAAATAGTTTAAGCAACTTAAAAATTAACCAATCAAATCCTGCTGAGGTAAAATGCGATTGGTCCATTTTCAAGCTGCATACATTTGCATACAAAATTTGCATAATCCCGCATCGACTCGAACTTAGTTGCACCTCATTGACCATGCTTACTGGCAATTACTGTTCAGCTCATGGGGACTGCCATGGGAAGCAAAATGGCGCCACAGTATGCCAACTTCTTGATGGTTAATCTAGAGGAGAAATTCCTAATGTCTTACAGCAGGGCAATACTTTATACTGTATATATAATTACCACTGCATTTATATTTTTGAATAATCAGAAGGAAAATCAATGAAGCTAAAATAGACTATTACACAAACGTTTGAAATTTCTTGAACACCAGTGCCCAATCACACATTTTACAAATAATGGGCTAGAAGCTTTGTGGAAAGAACATGCCCCAACCCCTGTAAAGTAGATTAATCATACCAAATTATGTGTTGCATTAAAATGTGGTTTAACTGGAGTCAAGTATACAGAAATGCATGCATAAAATGTACATTTTGATCAACTGTTGGAATTGAGTCGCATACAAAGGAAGAAAGCTCTCTATGCTAGTAATTAAAACGTGGTCTCACTTAAAAACAGAATTATAAATACAGCAGGAGTATTAATGAAGACTGGAACCTCAGGCTCGTTTCACAGTGCAGAAACTGCTTCATTAGAGGCAAATATTCTTTATAGTCAAAATCTTGCTGTGAAAGTTAAACCATTCGAGTCAGACATAAGTACTGGAATACTTAGTGACCCGCAAGTATACATAGGCCCGGTTCTCCCATGAAGACAAGACAAATAACATTTATATCGCGCTTTTCTCTTGGCGGACACAAAGCGCCAGAGCAGCAGCCACTAGGGGGTGCTCTATAGGCAGTAGCAGTGTTAGGGAGACTTGCCAAAGGTCTCCTACTGAATAGGTGCTGGTTTACTGAACAGGCAGAGCCGAGATTTGAACCCTGGTGTCCTGTGTCAGAGGCATTTTTGTACTGTGTTTACACTATCAGCATGCAGTCAGAGTAGGAGGAGAAGTGAGAGGAGAGCCAGCAAGGAGAAGAGGTCATCATTGGGGAAAAGCAGCTGATTGTGCTGTGTGAGGAGTCTGACAGTGAGTGAGGAGGGGGCGGCAGGAGAGCAGCAGTGTTTCATTTGACTTGCACAGCAAAAGGGCACTTCTGTCCTGACTGAGGAGGAATGGAGTGGCTGAGGGTGAGCAATTTGTTTGGCAAAGACTCACAGCCAGCCAGTGTGTTATTGTGTTGAGCTGCAGCATGTCATGTGAGAACATTAAATGAAGCAGAATAAATTGTCAGGTGCTGTGTGATCATTTCAAATCGGGCGTGGAGGGGGGCTCATCCTCACAAGTCTGCCTCAGGCAGCAAAAAGTCTAGAACCGGCCCTGAGTATACTAGCCCACTACTCAGCAATAAATCAGTAACTGCAGGGTGAAAAGGACAAATAAAGCCAGCGAGGTGTGGTGACTTGCATCCATTTTTATTGAAAGAGGTTATTGTTTTACAATAAGGTAGTAAACAACATAAAAAATAGAATAGAGCAATAGAATTTGTACTATTCCTAATATCGAAATGTTTGTTAAGTATGAATTCATATCACATCCCTGAGACGAACCTCAATCAGAACATGTAGGAAATAGCCAGTATACAGCTATTCTTAGAAAAAAGAAATCAACGACCTCAATACTGATAAACTGAATTAGCCAAGAAACAGGAAGCATTGTCACTGTATTGAGCAATTTTTAACATCTTGCTATCTTTAAAGTCTAACTAGCAGGGTCGGTTCGAGTAACAGTGGGGCCCCAGGGCAAAATTAACCAGAGGGCCCCCAGTAGATACCCCCCAACCAAAAAGCAGCAGTATGGATCCTTTGTTGCAGTCAAATTTCTCCCAGGACTCCTAAACCATGAGCTGACACTCCATGGTTTTGCTGACGACTCTGCAGGGTCCCTGGGGAGCAACAGTTAAGTTGGGGGGGGGAGACACCTTGGGGGCCCTACAGGTTCTGGGGCCCTGGGGCAATTGCCCCCTTTGCCTCTATGGTAGCGCCGGCCCTGCTAACTAGAAGTGTTATACTAGCAATATACAGCAATAGGTGATGCAGAGGATGCAATGCATGCGAGAACCTGAACTAGAGGGACCCAAATTAGGCCCTCCTCCATTTGCTGCATTAGCTGTTTATTGGTGCTGCTGTGGTAATGATCACCTCTACATGTGGTCTAAATAGTGGCAATCATCAACAAATTATTCCTTTTTCTCTCACACACTGGCTGTTCTTGGAAAGCCAGTTTTGGTGGGCTGCATGCCATGTCATTATTATACATAAAGTGATAGGGGACATGGTGTTATATTTTAATCATTAGTCTGTAGTTAGTTTGTGTTGTATGTACTGGCAGAGAGATACTGTAACAGATACATAAACAGTGTTGATGATTTTTATGCATGCTGGTTTGTGATGGGCGGACTTTACCCCATGGCGTTCACAAGTCGAAGGGCTATCCCACGCAAAAGTGTTTATGAACTCGCGGGTTCAGTTCACGAATGCTTACACCCCAAGGCAAGCGTGTTGCTTGTCACTTGGATGAACTCAATCCTTACTGACTATTCCAACCTAGCTGACCTTAAGGTGGATCCAAGATGAACTTTTACTCATTGCATAATTGTGTTCCTTTCCTATTGTTTATAGGGCATTCCTCAAGCCAAATACTTTTTTGTTTTTGTTTTAGTACTCTAATTCTCTATAAACTAAACGAGCCACGCCCATGGGCGTCCGCACATATGGCAAAACCGGGCATCTGCCCGAGCCTGGCCGCCCGCTGCCCCCCCCTGGCCGCGTGCCCGTGCAGCCAGCAGGAGGGGAACACGCAGAGAAGAGAGAGAGCGCTATGGGCACAGTGGGGAAGGGCGGACGTCTCCCCCCCCTTCCCTCACCTTAGGGGTCTCTCTCTCCCTCGCTGTCCCCTCCGGAATGAAGTGTGCAGCGGCTGGCAGCGGTGGGCGGAACTTACCTCCTCTCGCTCCTGCGCCGGAAGTTCTGGTGCCGCACTCTGGTCTGGATCAGGCCAGAGTAGCGGCTAATCCATCCGGCGCGTGCGACGAGAGGAGGTAAGTTCCGCCCACCGCTGCCAGCCGCTGCACACTAGAGATGGGAAGTTCGGATCTTTTCAATGATCCGGATGATTCGAATCGGATCATTGAAGAGATCCGGATCTTTGATCCGAATCTCGGATCATTTTACTACCGGAAGCATTCGGGGGTGAAATGAACAGCAGGACAGGTCTGTGGACAGGAGAAGGGGAGGGGGTGGACACACAGAGAAGGGGAGAAGATGGACAGAGGGCAGGGAGTGGACAGAGAAGGGAGGAGGGACGAGCAGAAATGTTTGCACGTAATACCCACATGCTGAAGTCATATGCTTTACATATATTTCACCTATATGCTCATCTGTGTACTTTGAAAGAAAAGGTCGCACAGTGAAAGAAAGCATTCCCAGAAGATAAGTGCAGCTGTTTAGTGCCGAGTGCAGGAGGATTATATTGCCTTTCAATCACACTGTCTGCAAAGTTACTGAGCTGTGCTGAGCCAAAAGCTTCCAATGTGTTCACTGTGCAGCACAACTACGGAACAGACAGCCTATAATGGGCAGCACGTTATAGCCAGTATGTGTGCTCTACACATATCTGGCAGTGGCACCCATGTCCCCTCTCTCTCATCTACCTGTCTCCCTGCAAGGCTGCCTCCCATCCAACAGAGCGATCCATCTCCGCTCTGCTTCCAGGACCCCGCTGCCTGCTGAGAGGGGGCGTGTCGCTCCTGGCCCCGCCCCTTTTGCGATCCGAATCGTTCATTTTGATGATTCGGATGATCGACTCATAAAATAGATTCGGATCAAAGATCCGAATCGTTCATGATCCGGACAACACTACTGCACACTTCATTCCGGACTCCGGAGGGGAGAGCGAGAGAGGGAGGGAGAGCCCCCTAAGGTGAGTGCCCATAGCTCTCCCTCTTCTCTCCGCTGCTCCCCTCCTCCTGCACACATGGCCACTTTTTCTGGGGACATATCCCCCTGGCTACATATACCGGGACATATACCCCTGCCTACATATACTGGGACATATACCCCTGCCTACATATACTGTCTGGGACATATACCCCTGCCTACATATACTGTCTGGGACATATACCCCTGCCTACATATACTGGGACATATACCCCTGCCTACATATACCCCTGCCTACATATACTGTCTGGGACATATACCCCTGCCTACATATACTGTCTGGGACATATACCCCTGCCTACATATACTGGGACATATACCCCTGCCTACATATACTGTCTGGGACATATACCCCTGCCTACATATACTGTCTGGGACATATACCCCTGCCTACATATACTGTCTGGGACATATACCCCTGCCTACATATACTGTCTGGGACATATACCCCTGCCTACATATACTGTCTGGGACATATACCCCTGCCTACATATACCCCTGCCTACATATACTGTCTGGGACATATACCCCTGCCTACATATACTGGGACATATACCCCCTGCCTACATATACTGGGACATATACCCGTGCCTACATATACTGGGCACATATACCCCTGGCTACCTGTTCTGGGGACATCTCTACCCCTGGCTACCAGTTCTGGGGACATCTATACCGCTGGCCACCTATTCTGGGGACACCTATAGACCTGGGGCTACCTATTTTTGGGGAACCACTGCTGTCAGATTGAGTGTATTTTGGGGAACTGCTGCCAGGTGAGAGGTGTCTACATATTAAGGGGGCATTCTGCCTATTTATGTGAAAAGCTGTCTATTTATGTGCCTCATGACTGCTGAATTTGTCTTGTTGCGGGCCTCATGGTTACTGACTTTGTCTTGTTGGGGGCCTCATGATTTGTTGGGGGCCTCAAGATTGCTGAATTTGTCTTGTTGGGGGCCTCATGATTGCTGAATTTGTCTTGTTGGGGGCCTCATGATTGCTGAATTTGTCTTGTTGGGGGCCTCATGATTGCTGAGTTGGTCATGTTGGGGGCCTCATGATTGCTGAATTTGTCTTGATGGGGGGGGCCTCATGATTGCTGAATTTGTCTTGTTGGGGGTCACATGATTGCTAACTGCGAGACTATGGAAAAAGCTGAATCATCATCATATGAGACAATAGCATTAAACCTACTTTTTCTGCTTTTTAAAACAGAAAATGAAACTGGGAGGTTCTAAAAAAAATGAATAATTTTTTTCAGGAGTACGATGGATGAAATTGTTTATCTTCACAGTTTATTTTCAACTTAATTTTCCATAATGTTCATGTATGAGTTAAAACGTTTGTATTTAGTTTAAATTGCTGTTGGCACTTTGTGATAGTAAAGTGACTTTGCAGTTTGGACACTCGACCTCCAAAAGGTTCGCCACCATTGTCCTAATCTAATGTCCCACCATTGCTTAGTTCATGTAAACTTGTCTCCACCCACGACCACACCCACATTCTGGTTCATGACCACACCCATTTTTCGGCGCGGCGCGCTACGCGCGCCGCATGACGTAGCTCCATTTTTTGGCGCGCTACGCGCGCCACACAACACCAGCCCAAATTTTTAACTCCCCACTTTTTGCCCCCCCCTGGAAAATTTTCTGCGGACGCCCATGGCCACGCCCACAGGTTTTCAGAGAGCCAAGGCACTTTCAGACAGTAGCAAGGGCTCATGGGAGCTAAGTCTGGGCAGGAGGAGGGGGAGGTATTACTAGCCAGAGATTTCAGAGGCAGAGGGGAGGAGGGGGGATTAGGTTTTTTTGCTTAAGATACAGATAAGTCTGCCTCTGTGTAATGTTTACAAACAACATGGCTGCTGTCATTGTATCACAGGAAGAAATAATAATTTTCTAATAAAGCTGTTGGCAGCTAAATTTTCTGTGTAAACTATCTAAACTTTAGATAAGATATATAGACAAGTTACTTGTTATAGTTAGTTTTTCATCTCGGATCCGCTTTAACGTCATGCTGGGAAAAATGGGACATAAGATTATCCCTGGCAAATATGAGCAATACCTTGTAAACACAGTTACAAATGCGCAAATCCCAACGCAAACACTTGTTTGCAAGCTCATTTGCCCGGGGCGACCTCCATCACCTAATGCTCGTGTTTGAAGAAAAACTTATACTTTATACCCATAAGTAGCAGTGTGCAATTGGAAATAATATTCACATAATAATCTAAAGCATTATTTATAGCCACCCATATTAAAACCCCACATTTTGGAAGGAAAGAGGAAAAAAATCTCTCACACATGTGGCCTCAATTCACTAAGGGCTGTTCTGGAAATCAAAACTGTTTGGTATAATACATTCAGTATTTCTGTTCTTATTTTTAAATTCACTAAAGAGTTTACAAATGCGGGTGACATTCGGTAAAATAGGTCTAAAATTGTTGGGTAACCATTTGGTAAGGTGGACTAAAGTATTTGGTAAACTTTGCGGTATTCTCCCGAATTAACTTGTACAGTGATTCTCTGGATGTTAACAGCAAAGACACTTCAACCTAAATAACTTATTTTTTTTATGTGGATTTTTTTTGTTTTATGTTTGTAAAGTTTACTATTTGTTTTGCACTTCATGTAATATGAATTCAATTCTATTACAATAGGGCTAATTTTTCATGACAGATCTATTTCCCGGCATAGAACAGCTGGTCTACTCTGCCAGAACATGCCCAGTTGCCCACTTTCACTTTTGTGAATTCAAGGTTCATGACAGAATTACCAAACATTTTTAGACCATTCGGTAATTGTACGTGAATTCAACTTGTACACTTCTGAATGCAGTTGGTCTAAACTGCTTTGTGAATTAGTTTAAGTATTAACCACTTCGCATCCAGACCTTGTTTTCCCCTTATGGACCAGAACAGTTTTGATGCTTTAGCTATGTCCCTGTTTTATCGGCAATAACTTTATCCCTACTCACGACACCTAAATGATCTCGACACCTACTCACAACACCTAATATATTTCATAAGTTTCAAATTATAAAAATAAAGTATGGGTAAGTTGACCCTCGCCCACAGTCAGGAAATGATACTCTTAATTTCGATTACAAGCAACCCTACTTCTTACACACTCCAAGGAGTTCTGGTTCACTATGAGCTTGCTGGGTAATCTGTAACAGTGACAGTGAATAATACAGCACTGCACTGCCTGCCAAAATGCATGCAGTAGTGCAATACTGCATAAGTGGAAACAACAAAAGACTGCAAATGCATGGAGCAGTGTGTTACCGCATAAGTGGAGTCAACAAAAGAGTGCAAATGCATGCAGCAGTGTGTTACCACATAAGTGAAAACAACAGAAGAGTTCAAATGCATGCAGCAGTGTGTTACCGCATGAGTGGAAACAACAGAAGAGTGCAAATGCATGCAGCAGTGTGTTACCGCATATGTGGAGACAACAGAAGAATGCAAATGTATGCAGCAGGGTGTTGCCGGGTAAGTGGAGACAACAGAAGAGTGAAAATGCATGCAGCACTGTGTTACTGCATAAGTGGAGTCAAGAGAAGAGTGCAAATGCATGCAGCAGTGTGTTACCACATAAATGGAGACAACAGAAGAGTGCAAATGCATGCAGCAGGATGTTACCACATAAGTGGAGACAACAGAAGAGTGCAAATGCATGCAGCAGTGGGCACTGCATAAGTGGAAACATCAGACAGCGCATGCTATGTACTTCTGATGTCCTCACCTACTGCACAATATACACATTGTTCAAACGTGCACAGCAATGCTTATATTCTGCACTGCCTGCTGGTGTACGCTGCAGCCCTCATAGTGTGAGAACAAACATGTCACTTTCACCACTCAGCTTTTTTTTTCATTTCTATAAACAGCTACAATCATCTTTGCAAGTTAGGCAAAGCAGATTGAGGAAGATTTCATTTATTACACAACTACAAAGAAGACTGCTTTGTGCAGTCAGTGAGCATGGGTTTTCCCCTTCCTGAAGGTCTCCTTTTGATTCATTTATAATGTGACTGTAGGCGTAGATCTGTTTTAAAACTATTGCAAAATCCTGAGTACCTTTTTTTTTCTCTTTTTTTTGACGTTGTGTCCCTCCCACATACTTCCAGATAAAAGCAGGGCTCTCCAGTGGAGTACTGCGACGTCTAATACTTGATACCAAATTCCCGGTGGTGTTGATATGACATACAGTATTGCTGGTGCCTTGCGGTGAGTAAGCCGATTCCTTTCGATACAATGTATTAATGCTGTTACTTTTACTACCAAAGTCTCTATGAGTGGAAATGACAAACAAGTGTCATGTATGCATGATTGTTGGATTGGCACCCACTCGCTGGAGATCTTTGTGTGCTTTGTTTAGGGACACCTCACTACTCTATGAGGTCAGCAAAAGTATTGCCTGGCAGCACCACTTCATAAAAATAGCTCTTTATTGGATTCAAGTAGTTAAAAATATTAGCAACTGCTGGATCAGAGCGACAGCGCACTGTTTCGGATTGCCATCTTTTTTCAAGCTGTGCAGTTCGTATACGTGTCACATTGCATCTGCAGTTCTGCATAATTAGCAATGCTAGACGTATTCAATGCAGCTGCTAATAATCTTTCATCTTCTGTTTAAAACAACCTTTCAGCACTTTGCAATAGAAAAAGTAGCAAAAAAAGTAGGTGAAAAAGTACTGGCAATATTATTCTGAGCATTTTCTTGCTTGCCGGTGGCTTAAAGAGACCCTGTACTAAAAAAAAGTCTCCTGGGGGTACCCACCTCACTAGGGGGAAGTCTCATTGAGGAGGGGGAAGCCTCAGGGTCCCAATGAGGCTTCCCCATCCCTGTAGCTGCAGCTGGCTCCCCTGAAGCGTCCCGCAATCCTGGCTCGACAAGCCTGACAAGACTTGATATATTTACCTTCCCTGGCTCCAGCAGGGGCGCTGTTGCGGCTCTCAGCACGGAGATAGGAGGAAATAGCTAGAGATGAGCGTAATGACGTAATTACGATTTTGCGAAATTTCGCGTAATTAGTGTAATTACGATTATGGCCGTAAGTACATAATCGTAATGAAGAATCGTAATGAAGAACGAAATTAATGCGTATGACCTTGCTCCCAAGCGGAAAAGTTGACGCATGGATCAATGTTAGGTAGCCGCCGACTTTAAGGGTTAATTGCAAAGCCCCCTTAAATGCTAAGAGCCTCAAATTTGGAGAATATATTAAGGAGATCAGAAGGAATAAGAGGAAATTTTTTTTTTACAAAAAGACCTTATAGTTTTTCAGAAAATCGATGTTAAAGTTTCAAAGGAAAAATGTATACATTTAAAAACCCGCCGACTTTAACGGTTAATAGCAAAGCCTGCTTAAAGTTTAGGAACACCAAATTCCCAGGGTATATTAAGGTCAGCAAAAACTCGGTATACAGAGGCGCCAGAGTAGAGTAAAACGTTTTAAAAACTGCTTAAAAGGAGAGGGGGATGTTAAGGTGGACTCACCTCCCTCTTACAAAAAAAGAAAACTCACTTGAGTCTCAATAAAATAGAATTGTCAAGTAATTTATTCAACTCCACAAATGCAACGCGTTTCACGGGCGTGACCCCGCTTCCTCAGGCAAAAATGGGAGCACAACTCAGTGAGTCAAGCAATAAGTTTGAGCGCCTCTGTGAACCTCCACCGCCCATCGGAGGTGGAGAAGAGCCCCTTGTCCTTGGATTGGACAAGGGCTCGGAGGGGGAGGGGAAAGCTTGGCTGCCCCTCCCATTCCGAGACCCCCCAATCCATGGACCATGCGGGCTGGTATAGTCAGGGTGCGGAGCCCCACGCGGCCGGTGCGGAGCATTCTGGCTATCCCAGCCTGCATGGGGGACAAGGGGTTAAAGAGGTCTGGGAAGGGGGACCCCACATCGTTTTTTTTTTATATTTCCCACACTCAGAACGAAGTAAGTAAAACTCTTCCCACTTGGGGGAATCTATGAAAATAATACACTATTGTTACCTGTGCAAAAAAAACTGACATTTTCCGCATTTGAAAGACATTTTCCCCCTTGAAACTTAAAAATCGATTTTCTCAAAAACTATAAGGTCTTTTTGAAAAAAAATGTTGTCCTCTTATTCCCACTGATCCCCTTAATATACCCTGGGAATTTGGTGTTCCTAAACTTTAAGCAGGCTTTGCTATTAACCGTTAAAGTCGGTTTTTAAATGTATACATTTTTCCTTTGAAACTTTAACATCGATTTTCTGAAAAACTATAAGGTCTTTTTGAAAAAAAATGTTTCCCTCTTATTCCTTCTGATCTCCTTAATATACTCTCCAAATTTGAGGCTCTTAGCATTTAAGGGGGCTTTGCTATTAACCCTTAAAGTCGGCGGCTTTTTTATACGGGAGCGTTATGGTTTAATGCGAAATTACGGTATGAACGAAACGCGAAATTACGCGTTGAAAATTACGCTTACGGTATTTTCAATTACGATTTTAATGGCAATTACGCTACCGTAATTTCGCATCGTAATCGCAGTAGAGCGGACTGACAGCGATCGGCTATTTCCTCCTATCTCCAAACGGAGAGCCGATACTGCGCCTGCACTGGAGCCTGGAAGGTAAATATTCACATCCCCACTGTTTGGAGGAGTACAGCGAGACTGCCGGGTGACACAGGAGGATGGGGGAAGCCTCGATAGGATCCGGAGGCTTCCCCCACCCGAGGTGAGTAACCCCCAGGGGAACTTTTTTTAGTTACAGGTTTTCTTCAAAAGGCATTTTATGTTAAAAAAAAAAATACTGGCTTTACTTCTTACAAAGGAAAGGGGGTTGGGGGTATAATTGCTGCATTTGGGAGCCAGGAGGGTCCAGCAGGAAGTACGTCATTAGCCAGGGGCGGTGCTTTGTATACGACCCTGTCGTCGCACCGTGGTTTATAAAGGTTGATTCCTGCGTTGCTTACAGCGCATCACACCACTAGTAATAGGTGTGAACCCGGCTTTACCGATATTTTACTAATGAAAATACCACTGTAAAATAGTAGAATATTGGTAATATACCGACATTCTACTATTGACTAATTTCTCACAAATTTCCCTGTGTCTACTTCATGCAGGCCTAGAAACAGCCATGAGCTTCGCTGTGTGGCCTTAAATATAGCTTAAACTTCAGACTTGTAATAGAATATGAGACTACATAGGATTAGCTCTACGGACACAATTACTTATCTCGTATGTTTATTTTCCTTTTAGGTTCGCTTTAAACAGCAGAATAATACAAAAGCTGCAAATAGATGAAATGCACTAGAGTTTGAGCAAAAGTAGATCAAAGAAAAAAAAACAACAATACGACAAAGATTTGATTTTGTCATAGACATATTAAACTTTTTACCTTTTTTGTTACCAGCTTTAAGATGCGGCTGTTCATCACACTGACATTTTTGGTTCACGGATCTGTCGTGGAGTTGCTGGATACTTCTTGTGCAAAGAATCAAGGGAATCATCAAGTAGACCCGGAAGTCAATATGAATGTGGTAGGTTTCCCTCAGATAATTACAATACTGATTGCGATGTAAGAGAGAGATTATTTTCTCAGCTTTTCATCCCTTTACTCTGTCATCCCTGTGTATCCTGTATTATAAGAGTAACACTATAGAGAAAATAAATAATAATGAGCATAACATAAAAGTATTAAACCTAGGTTGCATGTTGTAGGTTTTTTTTTTAATATTTCCTTTACCCATATAGCATACCTCATACATTTCTGGGCCATAAACAAGCATCACTGCTCCTCAGACCTCAGTGTTACATATTATTCTAATGAAAAAATGAGGACTTAAACTTAAATAGAAAAAAATGCTGCAAATAGTATTGCCAGTTACAAATGACATACAAATGACAGTGACGTGAATTGTACTTGTATCACAACTGTTATACTTCACTAGTGCCGCCGCTCCGACGTTAATCAACATAGTAGTGGCCATGCTAGTGAAGTATTGCGGTCCCGATACAAGTACAGCGCACGGCACTTACAACGATCACGTGTAACTTGAGAACGCATGCTACGCTGCCAGGACTGCACGTAGCATGCGCACACTAGAATTTACTCGTGCTGACAAGCGTGATAACTAGTGAATCAAGGCCAAGGTGGCTACAGACCCATAAAGAATACATCTAGATTTGGCAGTGTTGATGAATGTACAGAATATGGCTAATAATGAACTGTAACCTTTTGTAGAGTCAGCTGATCACAAACAGAGGATACCCCAGTGAAGAGTATGAAGTGATAACAGATGATGGGTACATCCTTAGCATAAACAGAATCCCATATGGAAGCAAGTCCAAACCTACAGGTACATCTGTCTTCTGAGGTGTAATGTGACTAAATGGCTCATACTTTCTAAAAGATACTCATTTGTGAAAATAAAGCTCTACTGTTTAGTACTTGTTCTTGTTGCCAGGAAACTGATTATAAAGTCTCCCTGTGGCGTTCTAAATAAGCGTAGGCCTGATTATTCTATTATAATGCTAGGTACACACAATACGTTTTTCCGGTTGATTCTGCCATTTGATCGACTTTCGATTTGTTTTTACGCTCGATTTCCCGCTCGATTCTTTTATCTTTTCTTATCAATTTCCATTCACTTCTATGAGAATTTGAGCGGTAAAACGATTGAAAGTAATATCGGACATGTCGGAAATTATCTATCGAATGCATCTATCGAACCTAAAAACGTATTGTGTGTACGTAACATAAGAGATATGTCAGAATCCTGAAAGGAGAACACCCTGAAGATTTCTAAGCCTTGGTATTAAGCTAGAATAACAATTACAAGCTATTCCTTTCAATGTATTTATTTATTTATTTAGGGTAATGGGGAGCTTAAAAATACATCAGCTGAAAAAGAAGGATGATTTGACATACGGGGCCATATGCAATTCGAGGTGATCAGAAGCTCAAAACATGCGAGCTTCTAATCACCTCACATCACTCAGGATTTACCGGCAAATTCATAACTCATAACATGAATGATGCTCCTGTATCCCAAGCAATGCTAAGCACTTTTGAGACCTCTGCACTGCTTTTCAGGCACTGCTGGTATTGCCGCATCCTGGCGGTCGCCTCACAGTTGCTGTACACTGCCTGTTGCACCTCTTCTTCATCTTCAGTGGAGCCCTGGAAGAAGCATTTTTGAATGTTGCACTAGGGCTCCTGATTCGTCCACTAGCTGGACCAATAAGAATCATCCTAATTCTCATTGGTCCAGTGAGAATCAGAATAATTCTCATTGCTCAACCTAGTGGATGAATTGGGAGCCTTAATGGGACATTCAAAGATGCTCCTGCCGGGCGTACGAGAGAGAACGGCGCCAGAGACTTGGGCGCAGGACACAGCCAGTATATGGCTGATCCTGCTGCCGCACAAGTCCGGGCCGTGTTAATTACTATTCCCCCTCCAGGCCGCCATGGATAGTGGGGGAATGAAATAATCTGACGGCGCTGAAGTTACTCCCTGTGCCTGCGATAGCCGTAGTTCCTATTACGGCCTATGGTGGCGCCGGCTTTGCCCAAGTCTCCTGCGCTGCTGCGCCCAAGTGTCCAGCGCTGGATTTACCGTGTTCGCCTGCCGGGGCTTCCTGAAGACAGAGAAGAGGATGTCAGTAGCTGTTGTCACAGCAGGTTCAGCAGGCGGTGCACCGTGACAGGGATGCCAGCAGTGCCTGGTATGCAGCACGGACGTGGGGTAAGCGGCAAACAATGTGGACCAGTGGCTGAAGGACACTTCAATCAAAAGTGACTAAACTGACTCTAAACTGACCACTGAAAATTCTCCTCAGGGAGGATTGTCATTGGTTAAATATCAAGACCAATGGGGAGCCCAGGCGGGAGGCTCAAAGGTGCTTTTCCCAGGACTCTGCAAACACTGTAGCCAGAGAGCTGGCAGAAGAAAAAGTGGTATATGTGTGTCGGGCAAATGGGTGAGATAGGTGCTCCCAACAGGCAGCTGTGAGAATTAATACATTTTTTTTAGCAGTAAATAAGTACTTTTTTCTTATTACAGGCACCTGGGGTCTCCTTGGTAAAGGAGGCTCTAAGATCCCTAAAGAAGCCAGTGGGACACAGGAGATAGGGTTTTTCACCTGCTCTGCTCTCAGGTGAAAAGACTCATTGGCCATTATATTGCACAAGCGAATTCTTTACTGCCTGAAGCTCAATTGAATCGTATGGGCTTATTTTCGAGATAAACGTGTGTATGTATACTGCAGTTTACTACTTTAAACAGAACCCGAGGTGGTACTTGGGGGGGCAGATGGTACACAGAGGCATGTTCTCTGCCTCCTGACAGGCCTGTGTCCCCCCATCACCGCTCTCTGCCCCCCCCCCCCCCACTGTCGTGCTATAGCTTACCCTCCCCCCTAGATTGGCAACATTATTTGTCACCATCTCGAAGTAAACACAGGGGAGAGGAATTCCCTGTTCAAGACGCCCACCAGAGGTGTTCCTACAAGGTTTCCAGTGCTGCCATTGGGCAGCTCTCTTTTCCTGGCCACGCCCCCTGACGCTTCCCTCGCCTCCCTGCCCACTGTGAATGAGAAACAGTCTCTCATTCCAGTGTCCTGGTTTTTGAGACTACCTGATCCGCTCAACCCCCCCAGATCAGGTAGCCTACTTTTTTTATTTTATTTTATGAGCCCACCTCGGGCTCTCTTTAAAGTAATCACAGGTTATTAAAGTCTTTGTGTGTAAGAAAGATACTTGTGAGAACACCGAACAGTGAAAAAAATAGAAATCTGTCTGTACGGGTGCTGAATAAACATGATTATTCCCCTGAGCCGCTCAAAACTTAAAACTTGAAAATGTTAACCTTTTAAACCAAAATACAACTAGAAGATTAGGAATATAGATACAATTGTTTATCATATCAGTTTATTTTCATGTCAGACTTGCTTTAAAGAATATTTGTAACTTTCTCTGTACATCTCGTTAAAATTCTGCTAAAAGCCACGGAATCACCATTTCATCCACTTTATCCAGTCCTTCCCTATAAACACCTCAGTCACCTATTGAGAAAGACTCTCCCCGGAAATGCCACAGACTCTAAGGACCCTTATGAGCCTCCACTTCACCCAAGAGTCCTTGTTATGAACTCTTTTAAAGTCAGCCAGACCAATTATGAATTATTCATCTGAAGAAGAACAAAAATATATATATTTTTCATGTATAGTCTAGAAACAAAACCTCTTACAGCCATTTAAAGAGGAACCGTAACCAAGGATCAAACTTCATCCCAATCAGTAGCTGATACCAACTTTCCCATGAGAAATGTTGACCTTTTCTCTAATAGCATTAGGGGTGTCTGTATGGCTGATATTGTGATGAAACCCCTCCCACAGTGCGAGGCTTATTGTAGGTTAAACAATATGAACAAATTATTTGGTGAATATTAATCATTTCTTGATCTCTCATCTATTTTTTAACTTCTCAATTTGCAATGCATTGATTTAAAAAGAAACGCCGACCAAAAATGTAACTTTATCCCAATCAGTAGCTGATACCCCCTTTTACATGAGAAATCTATTCCTTTTCACAAACAGACCATCAGGGGGTGCTGTATGACTGATATTGTGGTAGTAGCAGTAGGGTATTGTACCGTGTTAGCCATCAGTAAAAGCAAGAAGTTTTAAATCAGGATGATACCATTTATTGGCTAACTACAAATGAATAAGAATAATCAAGCTTTCGGCCTTGCAGCCTTCGTCAGGTTTACATCCTGTTAGTTTATAAAAACTAACAGGATGTAAACCTGACGAAGGCTGCAAGGCCGAAAGCTTGTTTATTCTTATTCATTTGTAGTTAGCCAATAAATGGTATCATCCTGATTTAAAACTTCTTGATATTGTGGTGAAACCCCTCCCACAAGTAACCCCTCCCACAAGAAAAGTTCAAACTTTTGTCAGTTTCCTGTCTATGAACCTTGTTGCAATGTGGGAAATAACTGTTTACAGCTGTTTCCAACTGCCAAAAACCATGCAGCAGCTACATCACCTGCCAACAGTAAAACGTTCACTGGAGGTCCTCTTCAAGCTCTTCTGTAAAGCTGTGGTTTGACTATTTTTAATGCATAAAATAGTTAACAGGCATTTAGTACCAATGCACAAAGATGTTTTGCATTGCACATCTATACTTTTTGCACTAAATATATTTTAAATGCCTGGCTTCTGGATCCTGCGGCTCCATTTCCTGTATGGTTAGCAGTGCAATCTTATTTGGGAGACAGCTGTCCAAAACTTTTCCACCAATCCCATCATCCCCCTTTTTGCATATTTCCCCATGGGCAGCATGGTGGTGCAGGTGGGCAACATGTCATAGTGGATAGCACCCTCGCCTTGCAGTGCTGGGTCCCAGGTTCAGATCCCAGCCAGGGCACTATCTGCGTGGAGTTTGTATGTTTTCCCTGATCTGTCTGGGTTCCCTCTGCGCACTATGGTCTCCTCCCACATCCCAAAAACAGATTAGTTAATTGGGTTCCCCCAATATGGGCCCTAGACTACGATACATAAGCTACACGATACATACATAGACATATGACTATGGGAGGGATTAGATTGTGAGCCCCTCTGAGAAACAGTTAAGTGACAAGACAATATACTCTGTACAGTGCTGCTGAGGATGTCGGGCTATATAACCGATCGGTTTTGAGCTAGTCCATCTCTTCATGGGGTATTTCAGCAAAGATTTTATTCTTTATAAAGACCTTCCCTGAAAATGATTTATATAATGATTCTGGCCAGCTTCCCTGCATGCTGCAAACTTTTTTTTGGCATTTGGACAGAGCACCTGCCATTCACTAAGGGCTTTTGAAACTAAACAAGACCCTGAGAATCCCCCATGAGGAGATGGGCTAGTCCAAAACCTGTCGGGTCTGTCAGATTTCTACTACCTACTGTAAGTGACAGCAACATAGGAGAAAAGTAATTTATGGCTTATTTTACTCTGGAAGAAACATATTGTTTATTTGTATTCATTTACATGTATTTTACATTTTACGATTCTCCCGATAGTGGTCCTTTAAGGAGGGACCACACTTGGGTCTGTGGAAAATGGCTAATTTTTGTTTTATAATGTGTGTTTTCTGCACACATCAGCCGATAGTCAGCTGACAGCAGATGAATGTAGACAACAGGAATTACATGTGGTGTGCAAAAATAAAAAAATATTGTGTATGCAGCCAAAAAAAATTCCCGCCTGCAGGAACCACACTAATGTGAGCCAGCCCATTGCCTGATATGGGCTGTCACATCTGCAGTGTTTCTGTGTGTGGGGAAACTGCATATGATTGCCCCAAGTGTGATCCCTGCTTTAGGTTCCAGGTAAGGGAACTTGAATTGGGAATGACACTAGGGTATTGTTGCCATTGGATCTTCTAAGACTGTCTAAGACTTGACAAGCATAATTTTGGCTGAGCAGGCCGTTAAATACACAAAAAAATGCCTTTCCAGCCCTTAACTACATAATACAGAACATATTCATGCTATCCTTGTTTTCAAGTCCAAAACACTTAGGTCATGTACTAGTATCATGTACCTGTTCAAATGCTTTATGAGTTACACTCCTAATGAGAATGCCTATTGAGAACCACTTAGGTGTGAAGAGAACATGACCAACATGAACATAGCAAATGAGCCAACAATAAGGTGTTGCTGGCTTTGCCAGGACTACCTTTGCTGTGCATACATATCAGTCAAAGACAAGACCCAGAACGTTTATATCACGCTTTCTCACCTGGCAAACTCAAAGTGCCAGAGCTGCAGCCACTATGGCGCTCTACAGGCAGTAGCAGTCTTAACCAGTACACTATCCAGCCACTACATAAATAAGCTTGCCTTCAAAATATATGACCTCAAACAAGACACGCTATACACAACTTTACAACCCAAACCACACTGCAGTGTTAAAGTGAAGCCGAGGTGAAAATAAACTAATGAGATAAATTATTGTATCTATGCTCATACTACTAAAAATTACTTTTTTTTTAGATATCCCTTTGTTTTATTTTATGTTTAAACATTTACAAAGTAAATTAAATGTTTTATTGTCTCTGCTCAATGGCAGTCTATTAAGTGTCCCAGTGCTAAAATACATAAACTATTGACTTTTTTTTATCTATCCCTGCTCTCAGAAGTTGTTCTCTGCTAGGAAACGTTTTATGGCCCTAATTCCTTAATAGCCAGGGTATGTGTGTGTGTGTGTGTGTGTGTGTATATATATATATATATATATATATATATATATATATATATATTCCTTCAGATACAGTCTTTCCTCAATATATCAGAGCTCTGAACTTCACCACCTCGGAGGTGTGTACAATTAAAAACAGTCCACGCAATACATGACAGTCTGGCCCATATGCAATTCACTTTTTCTCCTGAGTTTTCTCCTAGGTCATATTTTCACAGTTTGTTAATAAAATTCCCTTTAAACAACCAGCAAGCAAGAAAATACTCAATATAATTTTGACAGCACTTTTTCGACTATGTTTTGGTACTTTTTCAATTGAAAAGTGTCAGTTTATTTTAATAAGAAGTTGAAAATGTATCTCCTAGGAGAAAAGTCAGAAGAAATAATTTCATATCGGCCCTGTAGCTTGTTGCTGCCTCTTTACTTAGAGGTGTACTCAATTTTGTTGCCAGCGTTTTAGACATTAATGGCTGTGTGTTGAGTTATTTTGATGGGAAATTTACACTATTATACAAGTTTTACACTGACTACTTTACATTGTATCAAAGTGTCACATCTTCAGTGTTATCCCATGAAAAGCAGGCGAACTCACTTGTGTGAGAAACTGTACAGTATATGGGCCTAAATGGAGCAAAGTTTGGTTTGGATTCATGCACCTGTTATGGGCCTACTTAGGGAAATGCATGATATTGCTAACTAATCCTTTTATTGGTTCCCATGTGTTAGGTTCCAGGCCTGTGGTGTTATTGCAACACGGACTGCTGGCAGATGCTAGTAACTGGGTCACTAACTTTGAGTATAATAGCCTGGGGTTTATTCTGGCTGATGCTGGCTATGATGTCTGGATGGGAAACAGTAGGGGGAACACATGGTCCCGGAAACACAAGATCTGGTCTCCTAAAGAAGTTAAATTCTGGAATTTTAGGTACGTCAAAAAATGCTGTGTTCTAACTGAAGGTCCACTTTTACTATCAATGCGAGAGGGAGAATATTGTTTTGCAAGGTATTCTTGCATGCGTTGTTTGTTACTATGTGATGTGATTAGGGCTGTGGAGTTGGGGAGTCCAGAGTCAAGAAGAAATGCATAGACTTCAACGCCTAATAAATTTAACATGAAATTAAAAGAAAAAAAATGATAAAATGTTCTATTGATCAGCTAGTAGTCATCACAAATAACTTATAAATATACAGTAACAGTAATAGAAGTGCTTAGTCAAAAAAACGTAATAAAAAAACAAGTTATTTGTGCTGCTGCAGTAAAGCAGTCACCATATTTTTGCATCTGATTGTGCCTGTATTATATCTGATGTGTACACAGGAAACGTCAGTTTAAGTAGCCATCCCCTACGCAGTGTAGCGGGATACAACTCACCTTCTCTGTATCTGGCCACACGCAGCAAGTCTTCATAGTGTCCTCCTAGGTGCGACGGCTCTATGGTAAGAGAGCCATCTGTCATCATGTGACAGACGGAGCTCTCACCATAGAGATGGGGCACCTAGGAGGACACAAAGAAGTTGGGTTGCATGTAGCTGGGTCCTGGGAAGTCCAGTTGTAATTGATGTGCATAGAGGGAGAGGCTATACACTATTTTGATGCGCTCTTAATTGGTGTGAGTGGATAGCCAACACCAAATAAATGAGAAAAAGGATCCTTTATTAATTACCATAAGGATTAGAATAGTAGAATAAAGCAGAATTCCTAGTAACTTTATCTTATTTCTGCCCCTCATGGTAATCCATGACTATTTTAAAAAAATCACATGTAATATTCCTTCCTCTGTTTTTCTTCGCCTTGATTATGGTTTTCAGCCCACACGTTAGTAGCATATTATTTTACGTATGGAGATATAATAGAGTTCATTTTCAGTGCTTTATGGAAGAGGTACGTCATTGTTTCATAAAAAGAAGATTCGGGCTTTGATGAACTAAATTGAGTTGTTTCAAGTAGAACCTTATCTTCTTTTCTTTCAGCTATGATGAGATGGCAAAGAAGGATCTTCCTGCTGTTATAGACTTTATTTTGAAGAAGACAGGACAACAACAGATATTTTACATCGGCCATTCCCAGGGAGCGACAATAGGTGAGTCCTATAACAATTTACTGGAGTCAAGGATTATTCTATATGTATAATTAACGTCAAAAGGTGGCCATACATTCTTCAATTTTATCTTTCAATTGCTTGCAGATTGAATTAATCTGCTGGGAATCGATTCCTCAAAATGATGTAAATTTTTGATCGATTTTGACTAAAAATCAGTCAAAAGTATTGATCGGACAGGATGGCAAATGTAAATCAATCGGAGGCAGGGCAGAAGCACTGGCAGATTGATGGCCTATAGCTTTGCACTGCATCCAACAGTGCTACTCTGCAGTTCGATCGACTTTTAATAGATTGCCTGCTGGAATCTATTGGAAATTGATGTGCAGTGTATGGAAGGAATCTATTCCTTCTGAATTGATTCTTTTCAGAAAGGAATCAACAATCTTGGAATATTGGGTGGAAATCTATACGTGTATGGCCAGCTTAAAGCTTTGTTCACGTAAACATTAAATACAGCATGTTTAAATAGTAATGTATCTCTTGGGCCTTCTTTCTTTTATTGATTGTTGGGTTTTTTTTGTCTTTACTTTCATAGCATTTATTGCATTCTCTACCATGCCCCAACTGGCTCAAAAAATCAAACTATTTCTTGCCCTTGGTCCAGTAGCTACTGTGCGGTATCCTATTGGCCCCATTGCAGCTTCCAAATATCTTCCAGACTGTCTTATTGAGGTATGAGAATCTTTATGGACCTGAATTCTTGCACAGCACACAATGAAAACACATATAGGTTCTAAGAAATTCACTGCTGTGGTTTCTGTGTTTGTTTAGGGAGATGGACGTCAATGCTTAGGAGAAGCATGCAATCAGTTTGATATGCTCAAACTGATGATCAACTTGTTAGATTTGTAGGCTCTGATTTCCTGGTCATGATCACGTGTTAAACCAGGAAGTCATCACAGGAAATCAGAACTTTAAAAATCTATCCACTGATCAAACTGATCACATGATTCTCCATGATCAGGAGAGCTCATGGAGAATCATGTGATCCATTTGATCAGTGGATAGATTTTTAAAGTTCTGATTTCCTGTGATGACTTCCTGGTTTAACACGTGATCATGACCAGGAAATCAGAGCCTTGCCATTGCCATTGCAGTTGTGAATAAGGGTTGTGAGCTGTGTGCCTAGGTTTTCTGATAATAAGTAAACACTGTGGCGTAACTATTTAGGTGCTCCCAGGAGTGTTCAGAAGTTAAAACTTCAGTTTTTTTTTTAGGATTACCATAAAACGTAATGAAGATTTTTTTCCCCCTTTAAAGTAAACCAGAGCTCAGTAAATTTAAAGAATCAATACTTACCTGGGGCTTCCTCTCACCCCATAAACACATGTAGGTCCCTCGCTGACTTCCCGTGGTCTGCCGCTCAGCCGTGATCAGCCCCGAGCATAAAACATATATTAATAACCTGGCTGCTTTGCTGCCTGAAAGAGTTAATTTTTAGGCATGAAAGTGACTGCTTCTGTCTTGCCAGAACCTTGTCAGGAATATAGTAAACATCACTGGACAGCCATAAAAGTTCCTGGCAGAATATAACTTCTGAGGGCAGGGAGAGATAAAATACATGAACTATTGACCATTTTCCTAACTCTGGGACACTTAAAGAATACCAGAGCCCAAGCCACAATATAAAAAAAGACATGGGGCTTGATTCATTAAGACAAATAGCATGTCTTATCAGAGTTAACACGCCTTATCAGAGTTAACACACCTTATCAGAGTAGCATTGCTGGCGCTACAAACTTATGCCTGCTAATTGGCAATGACTAGAGCTCCACTCGTCCTGCCCTGAGCCCCTGCGGGTCCAATCACTTTAAAGGACATTATCCCCGTACTTTGATTGGCCCAATAGGCTGCCTATCAAGTTTCCTGTCAAGTGACAGGCAGCCTATTGGGCCAATCAAAGTGTGGGGATAATGTCCTTTAAAGTGATTGGACCCTCAGGGGCTCAGGGCAGGACGAGTGGAGCTCTCGTCATTGCCAATTAGCAGGCATACGTTCGTAGCACTCGCTATGCTACTCTGATAAGGCGCAGTAACTCTGATAAGGCATGTTAACTCTGATAAGACATGCTATTTGTGTTAGTGAATCAAGCCCAAGGTATGCTGTCAGGAGGGTGTGAGCCCTCTCTTACCGCTAACTTGTTTGCAACATGTGTGCCTCCGTTCCCCTGTTCTAGACCCCGTTAGCGGCTCCTGACCCCAGTGTCCACTATGGAAATACTGCGCCGCGCATGCGCAGTACAGTATTTACTTCCTTCTCCCCCTGTGCCCGCAGCTACGTCATCACCATATGGGCGTGTCTAACAATGACGTAGCCGCGGGCACAGGGGAGGGGGGGGGGGGAAATACTGCACATGCACAGCGCAGTATTTCCATAGTGGACGCTGGGGTTGGGAGCCGCTAACGGGGTCTAGAACAGGGGAATGGAGGCACACAGGTTGCAAACAAAGGAGCGGTAAGACCGGGCTCACACCCTCCTGACAGCATACCATGTCTTTTTTTTTACATTGTGATTTGGGTTCTGGTATCCTTTAATAGGCTGCCACTGATCAGAGACAGTAAAATATTCAACCTACTTTGTAATTGTTTAAATATAAAAGAAAACCATTTGATACTTAAAAAGTCATTTTTAGGAGTAGGAGGATAAATATACGGTAATTGTTTATCTTATCAGTTTATTTTCATAAAACTGCCATGGCAGCTTTATATATTGGCTGAATTACTATTCTATAAATAATATTTCTTTCTTTGTAACTGCAGTCCATTTTTGGACGAAAACAATTTCTACCATCATCAAACATGATCAAATGGATGGCCAAAAGGTTTTGCAGCCTACCGGTGCTTGAGGAGCTGTGTGGGAATGTTTTCTTCCTATTGTGTGGCTTCAATAAATGGAATCTTAATATGGTAAGTGTTTTATATAATCTGGAACTGCTTGTATGGGGCAAAGATATTACAGAAATCAAATAGGTGGGCAGTAGTATGTGGGCATCACTGTGCTGTAGTGGATAGCACTCTCGCCTTGCAGCGCTAGGTCACTAGTTCAGATCACAGTTTGTATGTTCTCCCCATGTCTGCGTGGGTTTCCTCTGCGCACTTTAGTTTCCTTTCACATCCCAGAGTTACAGACTACCCAGCAAGCTCATGGTAAACCAGAACTCATTGGAGTGTGTAAGGAGCCACAATGGACCAAAAAGGCCCTTCCTCTCACACCCCAAAAACATACAGATAAGTTTACCCCTAAAATTGACCTTAGACCAGGCATGGGCAAACTTGGCCCTCCAGCTGTTGAGGAACTACAAGTCCCACCATGCATTGCAGTAGTCTGACAGCCACAGTCATGACTCATAAAGGCAAATGCATTGTGGGATTTGTAGATCCTTAAAGGGATACTGTAGGGGGGTCGGGGGAAAATGAGCTGAACTTACCCGGGGCTTCTAATGGTCCCCCGCAGACATCCTGTGTTGGCGCAGCCACTCCCCGATGCTCTGGCCCCGCCTCCGGTTAACTTCTGGAATTTCTGACTTTAAAGTCAGAAAACCACTGCGCCTGCATTGCCGTGTCCTCGCTCCCGCTGTCATCAAGAGCGCACAGCGCAGGCCCAGTATGGTCTGTGCTTGCGCAGTACGCTCCTAGTGACATCAGGGGAAGCGAGGACACGGCAGCGCAGGCGCAGTGGTTTTCTGACTTTAAAGTCAGAAATTCCAGAAGTGAACTGGAGGCGGGGCCGGAGCATCGGTGAGTGGCTGCGCCAACACAGGATGTCTGCGGGGGACCATTAGAAGCCCCGGGTAAGTTCAGCTCATTTTCCCCCGACCCCTACATTATCCCTTTAAGGCCCCGTTCACATTGCACGTGTTCCCGTCCGCATTTCGGGAACGCGTGCGGGAGGCCGACACGCACGATATCAGACAGTGCATAGACTACACTGTCTGATGTTCACACTGCATGCGTTCCGGACCTGTGCGGTCCGGGAACGCATGCTGCACGCGTTTCCTAACAAAACGCGCGGCTGTCCCATTCACCTTCAGTGAATGGGATCAGCCACGCAACGCACAGAGACGCACATGACGTGCGTTCCTGTGCGTTTTGTTCTGAACGGAACGCGCCTGCGTTCTGTGATGTGAACGGGGCCTAACAGCTGGAGGGCCAAGTTTGCCCATGCCCATGCCTGCCTTAGATTATGACACACACTACAGGATACATACATAGATATATGACTCTGGTAGGGATTGGACTGTAAGCCCCTCCGAGGGACAGTTAACTGACAAGACAATAAACCCTGTACATAATAATCAGTATAAACAGTCATAAACAGATCAGGAATGGGGTAGAGAAGGATGTTGCTGAAGTAAAAGTGGCCACCAAGCTGTCCGATAGCAATGAAAACAAACCAACAAACACGATTAGTGCGGAAAGCATAATCTTTTGTACTTAATATTGTTAACATTCTGACTTCTATATTTTCTGTCCTTCACATTTTTGCCATCATATTCAGGTTTTAATTAAAATGGTTTGTCTGGGCAGATTGGTACTGCAGATTGGCAATCATGCTTTTTCTCCCGATTTATCCTGGGAGATAATTTTCATGCTCTCTTTAAAAAATATTTTAAGCTTTTTACAATTGAAAAAGTACCCAAAACTGGCAAAAAAGTTCTTTCAAAATCATTTTGAGTATATTCTTGCTTGCTGGTAGAAGGACATTTTATGACGAAGTGTGAAAATATCATCTAGGACAAAACTTAGGAGAAAAAGTGAGTACCTTCTAAACCCCCCGTAAGTGAGAAAACACTCCAAACAATTTTGGTAGTACTTTTTCACCTACTTTTTGCAACTTTTTAGATTCCAAAATGCTTAAAAGTTATTTTTTTAGGTTGCT
This sequence comes from Hyperolius riggenbachi, assembly GCF_040937935.1. Classification (NCBI taxonomy): domain Eukaryota; kingdom Metazoa; phylum Chordata; class Amphibia; order Anura; family Hyperoliidae; genus Hyperolius; species Hyperolius riggenbachi. Next base: position 92,028,041 of record NC_090655.1, on the reverse strand, counting down.
TCCATTCTGGTCAAAAATGTGTAAAATTGCAGATGAATGTTTAGGCATCTCCGTTCCTGACAACCCTGAGTCTTTACTTTTACTAGTATTCCCTATGCCTATCAAAAAAAATTAGAAGTCACTTTTAAGACAATTTTTGGCCGTGGTCAAGTTTTGGAAATGTGACCAGGCTTGCTCCATCAAGAACTGGTTAAAAGAAATGGATTATATTGAATGTGCCAGAAATGGCTCCTGATTTGCAGATGCTGGTGTTACTGCCCAGTAGTGATACCTGCAACCTGACGAAGGAACTGGGGGCTCCTGAAAACGAATCCTGTAACTTTTTGGTGTTACAAATGAAAACATCATCACATACAGACAGTATACATATTTTATTGTTAGGATGGCTATAATTATCTTACTTATGATCTGCACATACACATGTACACACACAAAATTCTAATTACTTACATGTTAGAAATCTGAATAGCAGATAGAATGTAATATATATACTGTATACAGTATATTTGCATTTAAACAATCTGACCGGAGTCGGACCTTGCATCCTTGTCTACTTGCCAGTACATTCTTTCTGCTCTACTGCTCTTTGGAAACCTGCAGTATAGTGTGAACATGATGAGTAAAATGGACCTAAAGCTGACAACATTTCTAAATATCACTTTCACTTGGTATAAAAGGACCCATAATGCATTATTTTACAACAGCCATGAAAATCAGTTTGTTTTCGGTTTGTAAGACAAATGTAAAAATCTCCCCATGTAACCATTTAACCATTTTGATTTCTGCATGGGTATGTGGGGGTTCTAGATTCTAAAATTAGCAGCACATCCAAAGGAAGGAAAGTATGTATAGTGGATTCAAAATATAAGGACAAAAAGAAAAAGATTTTGATCTTTAATTACACCAGATTATTCTTTAAAGTTTATCTGAGACGATATGTGATATGATGATATAAACATGTATATGTACAGTACAAAGCATATTAGTAACCAGGCTGTTTTACTTCTTTTATTTTGCAGCCTGAAAGAGTTAATTTCTAGGCATGAAAGTGGCAGCCTCTGTCTTGTCGGGGAATACAGTAAACATCACTGATAAGCAAATTACAACCATAAAAGTTTTCCAGGCAGAATACAACTTCTGAGGGCAGGGAGTTATAAAGTACATGAAGTGTGCCTCTGTCAGCTATGTATGCTGTTGGGGCTTGTTCACACTATGAGCGTTTGCAGATTTTTTTAAAGCGGAACTGAAGTAAGAGGTATACGGAGGCTGCCATATTTATTTCCTTTTAATCAATACCAGTTGCCTGGCAGCCCTGCTGGTCTATTTCTCTGCAGTAGTATCAGAATAACACCAGAAACAAGCATGCAGCTAGTCTTGTCAGGTCTAACTTTAAAGTCTGAAACACCTGATCTGCTGCATTCTTGTTCAGGGGCTGTGGCCAATAGTATTAGAGGCAGAGGATCAGCAGGGCTGCCAGGCAACTGGTATTGCTTAAAAGGAAATAAACATGGCAGCCTCCATATACCTCTCTCTTCAGTTCCCCTTTAAGCACTGGAGATTTTGGAAATCGCTCTAAAAGTGCTTGTGTAATGATTTCCTATGGGAGTGTTCATATATAAGCGCTCCGCTTTCTATTGAATTGCAAACGCGCTGCATGTACCATTTTCTGAGCGTTTGCTTTTCAATAGAAAGTATAGAGAAATCGCAAAGCGCATGAAAAGCAACTTGATTGGCGATTTCCCAAGCGCTTTTATGAATAAATACATTGTATTTATTCATTTCCGGGTACAAGAGTTCACTTCCTGACTAATGTCAGGAAGTGAAAAAATACCATCGCTTCACAAAAGCGCTTAGAAAAACGCTTTTCTAAGTGCAAATCGCAGGGAGAAGCTCTTCGAAAAATCACAGTATAAATCGCTCAGCGCTTGCGATAGCTCTGCCGAATGTAAACAAGGCCTCAATACAGACATTGAAGAAGCTATCTATATGCGGTCTCCTTATTTGTACTAAACTACATGAACTACTGACCTTTTTCTAAATCTGGGACACATAATAGGCTGCCACTGATTAGAGACAGTAAAACATTCAACCTACTTTGTAAATATTTAAATGTTTAAAGGGAAGGTTCAGGGAGGGTGGGTAAAAAATAAAAATCAATTTCCACTTACCTGGGGCTTCCTCCAGCCCGTGGCAGGCAGGAGGTGCCCTCGCCGCCGCTCCACAGGCTCCCGGTGGTCTCCGGTGGCCGACCCGACCAGGCCAGGCCGGCTGCCAGGTCGGGCTCTTCTGCGCTCCAAGGCCCGGAACTTCTGCGTCCCACGCCGGCGCGCTGACGTCATCGGACGTAGAGCCCGGAGGACGTCCGATGACGTCAGCGCGCCGGCGTGGGACGCAGAAGTTCCAGGCCTTGGAGCGCAGAAGAGCCCGACCTGGCAGCCGGCCTGGCCAGGTCGGGTCGGCCACCGGAGACCACCGGGAGCCTGTGGAGCGGCGGCGAGGGCACCTCCTGCCTGCCACGGGCTGGAGGAAGCCCCAGGTAAGTGGAAATTGATTTTTATTTTTTACCCACCCTCCCTGAACCTTCCCTTTAAGAAAATCCCGGGATACTTAAAAAGGTCATTTTTAGGAGTAGGAGGATAAATATAATTGTTGATCTCATCAGTTTATTTTCACCTCTGGTTCATTTTAAAATGACATTATTTCTATATTGCGACAGACAAATGAGATTTACTTTTTATCTTAACATGTTTATGCGTTTCCTCCATTGCAATCTGCAGACTCGGGTGCCTGTGTACGTTTCTCACTGTCCTGCTGGGACATCTGTGCGGAATATGCGCCATTGGTCACAGGTATGTTGGGAAATATTTTGCATATTTATATTATAAACAGGGTTAACATATAACTGCCAAAGCAGAAACTATGATAACAAACAATAAACACTCCACACAGTTCCACACATGTAAAATGCTGAATTATTATGCAGTGAAATACAGATACAGCAGCGCACATGTCGAAAAGAGGCTCTAATGTAAGCAGAATTAAAATCTTGATCAAGAAAACTTCACACTACTTACTAGTAATTACTGCACTACTGGGACATGGACGACTGGCAGTTGGTCAACAGTTTCTTTTTGCCTGCAATGTCCTTGTAGGTGGCTGCAAGCATCCAGCGCAGGTGGTGGGCAGCAAGGCTGGAGTTATACTTTTTGTGCCGATTATGTAGTGGCTCCCCTTTCATGAGCAGCCCCCTCTCCCATGTGTATCATCCATTTACTGCAGCCCTTTCCTTCATGAACAGCTGCCTTGGGCATCATTTTTCCTTTTTTCCATGCAATGCTCCCATTTTTAGCCTTCTCTTTCCTATGTAGCAACTTCTCTTTTATGTTCAGGTGCCCCCCTTGGGCTGCTGACGGCCAAGGCGTGGGCCTTTGTGGCCTCTCCAGAAGTGCCAGTCTCATGAACATGTATAAGAGAGGGCAGCATTCAGGCATCCATATAAAGGGGTCCTTAGTGGCAAATAGGAGTACAATTTAACAAATCAATTCTTTGCTTTCAGAAAATACCCTCAGACCCTCTAACTGTATATGAATTCTACAAAATATATATTATTTACCAACATCTGCAATTTATAAATAATAATGCAGTTTTTTAGCTATATGTTATTAGTGATTAATATGATGTCATCATCTTCTTTGGTGATTGACTGAAACAAACCATGTTTAACCACTTAATGACAAGCTGACTTATACAAACGTCCTGCTAGAGCCTCTTAATGGCTCCAGGACATTTTTATAAGTCAGGCAGTGCTGTTGCCGCTGTGTGCATGCGTGCTCCCGCGCATACACGTGCATTCCCGTGCTTGTGAAAATAGTGGGGAAAAAAACCACCAAAGAAAAAATACACCTTTATTTCCAAATACTATATTGTCACCATACTTTGTACTAGGGGCATAATTCAAATCTTGTGATAACCAGAACAAATACGCAGATAAAATGTGTGGTTTTTATGTATAGTAGCAGTGTTTATATTAAAACTATAGGGGATGAAATTGGACAAATAGTATATTTCATTTTTTCCTTGCTTTTCCCTTTAAAATGCATAGAAAATAAAGTTATTACTGAAAACTAATATCAACCCCAAAAAGCCCAATTGGTGGTGAAAAAAACAAGATATAGATCATTTCATTGTGATTAGTAATGATTAAGCTATTGGCACATGAAAGGGATGAGCACTAAAAGGTGAAAATCGCTCTTGTCCATAAGGGTAAAAACGCCTTTGGGGTGAAGTGGTTAAAACATACAACAGCTACAAGAAACAATAGGAAGAGAGCCCTAGCTTTGTGAGCTTACTATCTACAAGACTTGGGAGGAAATAAAAAGGTACAGCAATACGTTAGTAAGCTGCATATCTGAGGCAGCCACTGAGTACCAGATAGATTAACGGATACCAGAGCCAAGAAATTGAAGCTGTAGTGGGTGCGGACAATAATCAAATACTCACCGCACCTCCCGTTCCCCTCCGTCCCCCGCCGCACTTCTCCAGCCAGTCCCGTTCTTTTAGGCGACTTCGGCGACTCCAAACATGGACATACTGTGCCACGCATGCGCAGTATGTCTATTCTGATCCCTTGTGGCTCACTCTCCACACATTGCAAATCAGTGCTCACGCCAGGATGCAGGACCGAGCGCGCTCCTGTCCTGTGACATCACTACATGGCCACAGGGGAGCAGAACGGACATACTGCACATGCGCGGCACAGTGTGTTCGAGTTTGGAGTCGCCAATGTCGCCCGGGAGAACGGGACTGACTGGAGAAGAGCAGTGAGGGATGGAGAGGAACAGGAGGTGTGTGAATATTTGATTATTGCCCCCTACCCAGTACAGCTTCAGTTTTTACCAGAGCCTTTCGGGTCTGGTATCCTTTAGGTTAAGGTTTGGAGAGTGATGAATGTGTTTTGGGAGGAAACAGGGCCGGGCCGAGACTGGAGAGGCTCCAGCCTCAGGGCGCAGTGTAGGAGGGGGCGCACAACTCATTCAGCTGTCATTCCCAATTGTGTTTGAAGCAGAAAGAAATAAGAAAAGGGTATACATGACAGTGACTGCAAGCCAGATAACTAGAGATTAAGGTGTTGGGGAGGTTGGGGGCTCTGGGGCACCTCTTAGTCTAATAGCAATCAGTGTGTGACGGCTGAAGTGGGAGGGATGGAGGGGCGCAGTTTGCTGTCTCAGCCTTGGGTGCTCAAGGACCTTGTCCCAGCTCTGGGCAGAAATATCAGAGGACTGGAGAAAAAGCTGGCAGTCAACTGGATGTGGAAGGAGAAATTTAGGAGTGTAAATTTAGAGAGTATAGGTGTGAATGGCTTAAAGGGTAAGCTTTCAGGGAGGAGAATACTTACAACACCCCACACAACTTAATTTTTGATAAACAGGCTACAGGAATACTGCGGCATTGATGGCATAGTTCTTCAGTGGTTCCAATCCTTCTTGAGTGGCAGAACCCACAAAGTGTCTATGGGGCCCTTCCTGTCCACCCCTGTATCACTTAAGTATGGGGTGCCCCAGGGCTCAATCCTCTCTCCCCTGCTTTTCACTATTTACATGTTACCGCTGGGAAAACTAATCCAAAAACATGGCCTGACATACCACTGCTATGCAGACGACACTCAACTATATCTTTTCTTCAAGCCTGGTGTGACAGACCCAACTCTAACTATAAACGCCTGCTTATGTGAACTACAGAAATGGATGAATGACAACTGGCTGAAACTAAATGCAGACAAAACTGAAGTCCTTCTGATTGGAGGGCAGAGCATGATAACAAAACAACTTAACTTGCAGTCTTCACCACTGGGAATAGGAGGCACGGATCTACGCAGCTCTGATCATGTGCGTAGCCTGGGAGTTCTAATTGATTGGGATTTAAACTTCAGAACTCAAATCTCTGCTGTGGTGAAATCATCCTATTTTCACCTGAAGAACATTGCAAAAATCAAGCACCTCATCGCCCCCAGAAGATCTGCCAACCTTAGTCCACGCCTTCATCACATCCCGACTGGACTACTGCAATGCTCTCTACACTGGTCTTCCAAAAAAGGCCTTGTACCATCTACAGCTGATACAGAATACTGCTGCCAGACTGCTAACCAACCAACCCCGTCACTGCCACATAACGCCAGTCCTGCACTCCCTTCACTGGCTACCTATAGAATGGAGGGTCCTATTCAAGATCGGCCTACTGACATTTAAATCCCTGAATAATCTAGGCCCTGGATACATGAAAGATATGTTGCAGCTGCGTAGCAATCCCCGCATTCTCAGATCAACAGGTTCTAATAATCTAGTCATACCCAGAGTCCACTTGGAAACGTTTGGTCCCAGAGCCTTCTGTCATGCTGCCCCTACGTTTTGGAACTCTTTACCTCAACAGATCAGGACAGCCCCATCCCTGGACGTGTTTAAATCCAGACTGAAAACCCACCTGTTCAGTTTGGCATTTGCAGAAATATAACATTTGTTGTGTGAATACTTCATCCTACTAATTACTGAATCTGAGAGAGCCTAAGCGCTTTGAGTCCTATGGGAGAAAAGCGCTATAGAAATGTTATTGTATTATTAATATTATTGTATTATTATAATTTTTTCAAGTTGCTGCTGCCTAGTCATTTAAACATCCCATTTTAGCGCTTGTTCTTGGCCATCAGATTCTTAGGTTTGCCGTTTATTCCTGTTTCTAACACATCACCCATTAGAGCTAACTTTTCCCTTGCAAACCAATATATCCATCAAAATGAACTTCCGCACTTCATGCAGCAATCAATGCTGTCCCTACAGCTAAGTTAAAAGCTGGGATCTTCGTTACAAGAATAAAGTCTCTTGCATAGTCACATACACAGCGTAGGTAGCCCAGTGTCTACACGGTGCATGAGGATTTGCACGAGTGTGCGGAAGTTCATTTTTAGTTTTGCTTGCCATACCCCTCCCCATTAATCCCCACTATCTAAGTGTTTAAAAGTCCTAGTTCAAGGTGAGGAGCCTGCATTTTGTGTTTTTTAAACCAATATATCCCACCCTTGGTTATACAAAATTTATATTTCTAGTTATGAAGCATTTGATATCATAATATTTCCTAACACAATACAGTGCTATGGGCTTGATTCATCAATGTGCTGTAGTGCGCGCTATGCAGGCCTTACATAGCAGCGCTGGCTGCCATGTAAGGAGCGTGCCTTCCTTAGTTACGTGCATTGCTTTCTTAGCAATACGCGTAACATTAGCTGCGGGTGGTCCTGTTCCTGTGAAGTATCGCTACCGTGATACTTCACTCTTCACTCGCGGCCGCTACTGTGTTAATTTACATAACAATGTAAGTGAACACAGTAGCGGCCGCGAGTGAAGTATCGCAGTAGCGATACTTCACAGGAACAGGAACACCCGCAGCTAATGTTACGCGTATTGCTAAGGAAGCAATGCACGTAACTAAGGAAGGCACGCTCCTTACATGGCAACCAGCGCCGCTATGTAAGGCATGCATAGCGCGCACTACAGCACATTGAGCTGTGCTGCTTTAGTAGCGCAGCTTGATGATTCAAGCCCCTTGTTTCTAACCATGTCACTGCTGTAACTCTATTTCTTCACTCACTACGTAGGCTGTACACTCCGGCCGTCTGCAAGCTTATGACTGGGGCTCTAAGCTAAACAGAAAGTATTACAATCAGGTAAGAACTTGGAGACAAAGATGAAGGTTTTGCTTTTATTGCCACTCAGTTTCATGTAGCCATTTTCTTGTATAGGTTACACATTTCATGCATTTGTGAATGGTTATGCTACCAACAAAATCCTGGACATTTTTTTTTATATGCATTAAACCATTCACATCCACCTTTGCTCCTGAGGCAGCTGTCAAACTTCATAAAAACTGAGGACCATTGTTAACCAATGGGCCGCTAATTCATCCTTGAATGTGTTTTTCACATGTAGAAAAACAATTGACAGCAATGCAGCAGTGTCAAAAAACTCACGCTGATAACTGGAAGACAAGTGTGACCCCTACCTAAATGTTCGAGCTTGCAATGGTCTTGTCAAACTCTTGGAAATTAGTTTGAAGCCAATTTTTATGTAGAAAGCTAGCTGCCGGGAGCGCATGCGTGCAGCGGACTGACATGGCTGCTTAATCTCAGCGCTGCGTGACCCCGGAAGGAAAATAGCCGGCACCGCCGCTGACACCGAGCTTAATTTAGGCCAACTGCATCTTCCCAACTAGAAAATTAAAAATCACCAAAACACTGGTGCACATGAGAGGCAGAGGCCCCATGCTCTGCCACCATCTGGGACCCCCATTCCCCATGCATACTGGAATTTCACTGTAAGCATGGCTTAAGTGTCTGCTATGATATTATATTGGTCTGCTTTGTCTTGAGCAAGGTCTCATCGGTCTTTATGATAGTACTCTAAGGAGAAAAATATCATAAAGTGACTACACTGCTAATGCATGCAATATTAGGTCAGAAATGAGACCTTAAGAGGTAAAACTATCCTCAGAATACTTAAATATTTTATGAAGTTGATTTTTATAGACTTACAGCATCATAGATGCAGTTATGTAACCATGAAACCTTTATAATTGCTAGTTTATTTTAATTGGCAAAAGCAATTGTACCATTTCGCTCTTTTTTTCCCCTCTAGAGTACTCCTCCTTTGTACAAAGTAAAAGACATGAAGGTTCCAACAGCTGTGTGGAGTGGGGGGAGGGACAGGCTGGCTGACCGTACCGATATGGCCCTATTACTAAAGGAACTGGATAACCTGGTCTATCACAAAGAGATTCTGCAGTGGCAACATTTAGACTTCATCTGGGGTCTGGACGCTCCATATCGAATGTACAACGAGATTGTCCATTTTCTGAAGAAATTCTCATAACTCGTACTGGGTTTCTTGTGTTGTAGCAAGAATTCCCTAGATGGACTGTTGAAGTAGCATCTTATGGTTGTCCACACTGCACAAGTGTCCTTTAGGCACTCCTGTTTCCTCCCACATCCCCATTCCCCTTACCCATTTCATTTACTCCCCTCATTATGTGACCCCCACTTCCTCATGTGTCAACAATTTACATACCCCCCATCATGTGTCTAGATATGAAATGTACCACATGGAGCATGGCTGCCTCCTCACTCAGCTTCTGATATTGTACAGATGGAATGGACATGATGGATGTGCCTTAGGCCCCTTTCACACTACAGCTAGTTTCCAGCGTTTCAAACAACTATGATAGTTTGCGTTGACCAAGGTGAAATGAAAGTCCATAGGGTTTCATTTTACCTTTCACATCCGATGCTGCGTTGCGGTACGACGCACCTGGGAGCATTTTAACTTCGGGAATCTGCATTTCCCCGTCGGATTAATTACTACCGCCGCTACTCAGCGTCGCATTGCAGATTCCCGACGACACATCGCAGCCTATTCAACGAGTGCAGGAGCCGTTCTCCTGCACACGTTGTAATGTGAAAGAGGCCTTAGAGAAAATAGAGGATAGCAGTGGGGCTGAGTGAGGGCATATTGCCAAGGCTGGTAACTGTATTCAGCAGCATAGTTCATGGTGAACTCTGCGGTAAAGACTCATAGCTTGCTGTTAAGCAGTTTGGGTAATCTTTGAAATCCTACCTTTTAAAAACTATACCTTTATTTTAAAGGACACCTGTAATAACAAAAAACAAAAGAAACAAACAAGTTTCACTTACCTGGGGCTTCTGCCAGCCCCCTGCAGCCACCCTGTGCCCGAGCCGGTCTAAACAATCCTCTAGTTCTCCACCACGGCTCAGTTTCACTTTTGCCTGTCGCTGGCCACTGCACCTGTGCGCATCCTCGTTCACGCTCCCATCACCGGAAACGTCCTGGGTAGACGCAGTAAGGAGTTTTCTCGCACTGTGCAGGACATTCCCGGGGACGGGAGCACAAAGACCCATGTGGCCAGGCGCAGTGGCCGTTGACTTGTAAGTCGGTAAAAGTGAAATGGAGCCACGGCAGGGGACCGGAAGGATCATTCCAGGACGGCACATGCACAGGGCGGCTACAAGCGGCTGGCAGAAGCCCCAGGCAAGTGATTTTTTTTTACGTTACTACAGGTTTCCTTTAATATTATAGAAAAAGACATGCAAGGAAAAAAAAAAAAAAAAAAAAAAAAAAAAAAAAAAGGACAGATCAGCACTAGTCTCAAACAAATCAGTGTATTGCTGGCTGTAATCAACCAAAGCACAGACATCAGCTACCATTCATCACTAACCTGCTTTGGGCCTCATGGATCCTTAAATCATAGCTAATGATTGGTTAAGGCTATGATTATGGGCCCATGAGGCCTGAAACCAGTGTTAGTTACCTGGTAACATCCTTTTTAGTAACCTCCAGGACAGGTCCACCATGAGACGACCTAGGCTCCTCCCAGGAACAGGAAACGTACCAATTGAGCACTCTATAAATTTTCAACTGACCCCTCTAACCTCAGTCAACCACAAGAACTGTTTTCCCATCAAAGAGGGTCATAATATCATCATAATACATATCTATACACATCTAAATCAATCTGTAAACATATATATGTATATATTTTTTCCCGTTATCCGGGTGGGTTACGGACCTGTCCTGGAGGTTACTAAAAAGGATGTTACCAGGTAACTAACACTGGTTTTTCCAGTAACCTCCAGGACAGGTCCACCATGAGAAGATGAGCAAGAAGATCTTACCAATTCTAGGGTGGGCCGACTGCCTGCAGAACTTTTTCTCCAAAGGATTGCTGTCTTGCAGTCATCAAATTCACCCTGTAATGTCTCGAGAAGGTGCCCATACTTGACCACGTAGCGGCTCTACAAATCTCTTCTGGCGTAGCACCCGCTCTGTAGGCCCATGATGTGGCAGCTGCCCTAGTTGAATGAGCCTTTAATGTACCTAGCAGTGTGGACCCTGCTAATCTATATGCCTCTTCTATACATAGTTTTATCCATTTAGCTATAGTTCTTTTAGACATCTTTCTTCCTTTTGTAGCGCCTGTGCTATTGATGAATAGGGCTCTTGATTCTCTGAAGTCTGCTACTCTATCTAAGTAAGCTATAAGAGACCTTTTGACATCTAAAGATGGTTCTTCTTTGAATGAGGGTAGTACAATTTCCTGCGATCTATGGAATCTAGTAGCTACCTTAGGAAGAAATTCTTCACATGTTTTTAATATCACCTTGTCGTTACTAGACAAAAGGGTTCATCACAGCATAATGCTTCCAGCTCGCTCACTCTTCTGGCTGAAGTAATAGCTACTAAAAAGATAACCTTCATTGTTAATTGTCTTAACGGAATCTCCGTAATAGGTTCAAACTGATCTCCCTTTAGAACTCTTAATACCAGGGATAAATCCCAGGGAGGAACTCTTCTATTTATAATGGGTTTCTTTCTTTCTATAGACCTAAAGAACTGAATGATAAGGGGATCGTTTGCTAATTTTCTGTCCATATAAGTGGATATTGCTGTCACCTGTACCTTTAATGTACTGAGAGCTATGTTCTTTTCTACTCCGTCCTGCAGAAACTCTAACACTGTGGGTATCAGTTCGCCAGAGAATCCTGTCTGCTCCTTCCACATGTTAAAAGTCTTCCAATATTTCAAATATATTTTTCTAGTTATCTTCTTTCTACAATCCAGAAGTGTACTGATCACTCTTTCGGAAACACCTCTCTTCCTTAGAGGAGACCTCTCAGAAGCCAGGCAGACAGGTTTAGATTTGGTATGCAATTTACACTTCCCTTCTGCACTTGTGCTAGCACTGTTCCGTGAGGGAGTCTCACGGGTCCTTCCAGCTTCATCTTTAGAAGGATCGGATACCAGCTTCTCCCTGGCCAGTCTGGAGCTATCAGGATTAATGTTGCTCTGGACTGTCTTAACTTCTGCAAAACTCGAGGTATCAATTGTATTGGTGGAAACGCGTATGCCTTCTCGAAGGTCCAAGTCTGGCTGAGCGCATCGACTGCCTCCGCCCCTTCTCCTGGATTTAAGGAATAAAACCTCTTGCACTTCGTGTTCCCTCTGTTTGCGAAGATATCTAATTGGGGCCGACCCCATCTCTTGACCAATGTTCTGAAGACCCTCCTGGATATCTCCATCTCTGAATTCGAGAGTCTGTGTCGACTTAGAAAATCTGCCATATTGTTCAATGAACCCTTCAGGTGGACTGCAGACAGGGATAGGAAGTTTTCCTCTGCCATTGTTAGGATCTCTATTGCTAGGTCTAGAAGTTTCTTTGACCTTGTACCCCCCTGACGGTTTATGTATGCTACTGTTGTCGTGTTGTCCGTTCTGATCTGTACGTGCTGTCCTCTCAAAAGCTGTACTGTTCGTATCAATGTCTCCTTTACTGCTCTTAGTTCTCTGTAATTTGATGATTGGTGTCTTATTACTCTTGTCCAGAGACCCTGGAACATCCTTCCGTTTAGATGAGCCCCCCATCCTAGAAGACTTGCATCTGTGGTAACGTAACTTTGTGCTGGAATTGTCCATAATCTTTCTTCGGTTAGGATTTTCTCTGACATCCACCATTCTAATGATCTTAGTACTGTCTCTGGACATGTTACCTCTCTCTCCAGATCGTCCTGTCTCTTGCTCCAGATTTCCATCAACCAACTTTGAAGTTGTCTTGTGTGTAATAACGCCCACTGGATTGCCGGAGATGTGGACGTCAGAAAACCCAGTATTCGCATGACCTCCCTTATCGTCAGTCTTGGATTTGTCATACAATCCTGTATTATCCTCCTTAATTTTATTATCTTCTCTTCTGTTAAGTACAGTCTTTCTTTTCCTGAGTCTATGACTGTCCCTAAAAACTGTATCCTTGATGTTGGTTTCAGTACTGATTTCTCCCAATTGATCAACCATCCGAGAGCTTGAAGTTGATCCAGTACCTTTTCCGTGTCCTCTCTTGCTTGTTGATGAGAGTCTGCCACTATTAGTAAGTCGTCTAGATAGGGAATTACTAGTATTCCCTTTTCGTGAAGATTCTTTACCACTTCCCCTATTACTTTGGTGAATATGCGGGGTGCCGATGAAATGCCGAAAGGCAGGACCTTGAATTGGAGATGCTGGATTGATTTGTTTTGTCTTACCGCAAATCTGAGAAATCTCTGTGATGATTCTCCTATCGGAATATGCCAATAGGCGTCTCTTAGATCTATATTTGTCATGAAACAGTTGGGGGTTAGCAAGTTTCTCACAGAGAAGATCGATTCCATCCTGAATCTTTGATAAGTCACAAACGGGTTTAAAGGTTTTAGGTTTAGAATTAACCTGAATTTCCCCGACGGTTTCTTTACAAGAAATATCGTAGAGTAAAATCCCTTGCGATGTTGATCGCAAGGAACTGGAACCACCACCTCCTCCTCTATCATATCCTTTATGATGCCTTGTAAGGCCTGACGTCTTTGTTTGTCCCTTGGCAGAGGAGTGGAAACAAACCTGTTTCTTGGAGATGATTGAAACTGAATCTTGTACCCTTGATTTACCAGACTGAGGATGAAATCGTTTCTGCTTATTTTCGTCCATTGTGAATAAAATTTTGTTAGACGACCCCCAACCTTTTCTTTGGCGTCACTTCTTTTCTTGAGCATCTGGGTTCCGAAAGGAAGGATTCCTTTTCGTTACCTCTCTATTGAAGGCCCAGGGCTTTCTCCTCTGCTGAGGTTTATCCCTGATCTCCTGCCTATTCTTTCTAAAGAACCTCTTATTCTGTATAAATTTTTTTCTTTGGGAATCCCTTCTTTCTATCCCCTGTTCTCTCCAGTATTTCGTCCAGTTGGGCCCCAAATAACAGGTCTCCATCAAAGGGTATGTTACACACCCTTGTCTTTGAGGCCTGACTGCCTTCCCAATTCTTGATCCATAAATTACGTCTTGCGGAATTAATTAAGGCAGAAGTTCTAGCATTCACCCTTATGTTCTCGGCTGCCGCGTCCGTTATATAATCTGTAGCTTTTGATACTACCTCCAAAGATTCTAGTATTTCTTCTTTAGATGCTCCTCTCTCTACCTTGTCTTCAACGTCTTTCACCCATAAGGCTAATACCCTGGACACACATGTCGTAGCGGCTGCAGGTCTAAAATTTGCTCCCGCTGAAGTCCATGCCTTCTTAAGGGCAAACTCCACCTTTTTATCCTGTGGGTCCTTAAGATATCCTAGATCCTCAAAGGCTAATTCGTTATCTTTATTGACTTGAGAGAAAGCTGCGTCAAGTCTAGGACATCGGTCCCAAACCTTGGCGTCCGTCTCGGTAAATGGAAATCTCTTCATAAATCCCTTGGACATAAATAATTTCCTATCTGGGAATTTCCACTGACTCAGAATAGTATTCTTTGTTGATCTATGTACTGGAAATGTGAGTGGCTCATCTGGTTCCATTCCCTGGTACAGTCTATCATGTAACGATATCTCTTCCGATTTCTTTGGTTCAATTTTTAAAGTTTTATTGATTGCTAATATCAGCTGATCAGTCTCATCTGCCGGAAATCTGAATCTAGATATTTTCTTTATGTCTGATATACTTTCCATACTTTTGGTTGAAGATATATCAGAACCATTATCATCCTCATCTTCCCTCTCCTCTACCTCTTCATCCTCAGAGGAGGAAATGATAGGTCTCTTAGATGAGGTTTTACTTTTAGTTCTACACTTTGCTGGTTGTTCAGCCACTGCGTCCCCAGTATCAGGTACGGAAGTTGCTAGAACAGCCGTACTAGTGCTAGCATTAGATCTGTCTGTAGGTGGGACCATAGCCGAAGAAAAAACCTCCTTCAAAGACTTAATAGTATCTGACATTTCCTGCTTAACAGCTGTCATAATTTCATCTTTTAGGCCCCCCGATTGCTCCTGAATTATTTTAACCAGACAGGGTTGGCAAAACTGTTTACTGTATGTATTGGCAAGTTTTGTGTCACAGAGCGGGCAACGCCTCCTAGGCCTTGATGGGTCAGCAGATTCTGTGCCCTATAATGAAACACAGAAAAAAACCGAATGTCAATCCCTTGCTTCTAATTGCCGCTTATAAGGACACCCAGGTGTATGATTTCAGAGCGTGATTTTTATAATGTCTCCAACACCAGAACAGAAAAAAGGTATAAGTATAAGAATAGCAGTACATAAAACCTTTACTGAGGCTCCCTGAGAAATTTCAGAAAGAACAGGGTTTATCAAATACATAAACTGAGGTATGTGATAGCAACTAAGTAACACTAATGTCACACAACCTGCCCATATACACAACCTCTATGTATTCAAACCTCAGACAGACGTAATATATATATACATATGGATATACTCTGTTACAAATAGAGACCTCAGATCAGACGCTAAGCAGTATAACATGCCTTGCCTTAATTTCTATTCTCAGATAAGACCTCAGCATAGACGCGGCATAGGGCTCCTCGGCTCATACCATAAAGGTCACCAAGCCTTCCGCCCATCTTACCTTTCCTGGCTCCTGCTTAGCGTCCATCCTGCTCTGCTCGCACAATGAAATGCCGAGCTCTGCAGGCATCCGGCGTCTCTTCACTCGCGCCTTCCGGAAATGACGTCATGTATGGGCGGAAGTACGCACTCCGATCGCCGCCATTGAGGGCAACTCCACTGCCAGTCCCTCCGGACGCCCAGGTTTGCCCCACGTCACTTCCGGCGCGCCACAGCCTCCGCCACGAGTGAATCATGGACGCCGCTCGAGTCCTCGGAACCACCACCACCCGGGCAGCCATAACGCGTAGAAGAAGGTAAACCAGCACGCCTCAGACAGCTCTCCTCTCCGGGCCGGTCCACCATACATCGCCAACCAAAGGTCCCCAGCACACCTGGCTAGACGGACCGGCGAGCGACCTAGAGTACTCTTTCCTGGAACAGGAAACGTCAACTGAGGTTAGAGGGGTCAGTTGAAAATTTATAGAGTGCTCAATTGGTACGTTTCCTGTTCCTGGGAGGAGCCTAGGTCGTCTCATGGTGGACCTGTCCTGGAGGTTACTGGAAAAAACAGGTTAGTGATTGGAAGTGGATAGTAAATATTATATATTTATATTTGTTTCAGAAGTGCAGATCTGTCTTTTTGCTTGTCCATTTAACACTTGGCTTGGCAAACCTGGTATCCAGCACGGTCTCATATTTTTCGGGGATTTGAGTTGTGCACCCACTCTTCCCAGATTCTAGATCAATGTATTGGTGATCATGTCTAATGATAGTCACAGCCCATTGCTCATGGAATTTCCTCCAGAGGATTTACCTCAACAGATTTTTTTTTTTTTTCCCCTTCATAGACGTCCAGCAAATAAGAATCACAGACTATTGCATTCAGCTGTCCCAGAGGATGTCTGTGAGCAGCTGTTTTAACACTCAAATATCAGATCTAACAAAACTCTATTTACAAAATATGGACAAGTCAATTAATGTACAGTTATTTTATTTATTAAGCATGCAACTGCCGTGAGAACAAACACCAGGCTGTCCTTAAATAATAATAATTAAAAAAACCTTGCTGGGCATGCGGTGCAACCTACAACTACCAATCCATGAATTTCTTAGTCACCTTAAAGGGACACTTAAGTCAAAAAAAAAATGAGTTTTACTCACCTAGGGCTTCTAATAGCCCCCTGCAGCTGTCTGGTGCCCTCGCCGTCTCCCTCCGATCCTCCTGGCCCCGCCGGCAGCCACTTCCTGGTTCGGTGACAGGAGCTGACAGACTGGGGACGCGAGTGATTCTTCACGTTCCTAGACACATTAGCACCCTCTATGCTGCTATATGGTATATGATATATGCTATAGCAGCATAGATGGCGCTATTGTGGCCAGGAACGCGAAGAATCACTCGCGTCCCCAGCCTGTCAGCTCCTGTCACCGAAACAGGAAGTGGCTGCCGGCGGGGCCAGGAGGATCGGAGGGAGGCAGGGGGCTAGTGGAAGCCCCAGGTGAGTAAAACTCATTTTTTTTTACTTAAGTATCCCTTTAAATACAACTAGATATGACCCAAATGAGGATGGCAAACCGCAATCACCTAGTAGTAATCAATTATCCATTATTGCCATGCAAATGTTGTATTTCCTCTACATACCTGAGGGCTTTTTCACATGGGCAGTTAACATGAGTGACTCGTCTGCCTGCCATCTGAATATACATCTGAATGTGTGGCAGCACTAGAGGTCATATGCAATCTATAGCATTCTAATGGCACAGTGTGTCAATAGCTGCTGACACACATGTCTTGACAAATGTCACCACTAGGTGGCAGAAGTTGAACTTAATTACACAGAAATTACACACTGCACCCTTTTCACTCAGTCTGACTGCATTACATGAACTCAATTACAGTTCATTTCAGTTGTGTCAGTTTAATAGGAACAGGCATCAAAGCAACATGGGTCACTTGGTTAGGTGACAGATAATCTTGTAATTATGGTTTAGAGCATTTAAAAGAAAATAGACAATCTACAATTAGCATCTTTATGTGGAAAACTTTATTAGGTTTAAAATAAAAAAACAAAAAAAAAATTGGCACTTCATAAACAACAATGCAAAAACAGGAGGTTTGGGGCTTTAGGAGTAGAAATAAAGTTGCAGCGGTTTCAAAAACCAATATCCAGTGTTGCAGTTTCTTGTATTACCCGATCTATACATCTATTGCTAACAGTGTAGCAAGCTGAAGAATGGGAAGAAGAATCTGGTTTTATAGAAAATAAAGCCACCTTTTTTTAGGTGCACTGCAGAAAATATGGTTGAAGATAACATAGTTATGGCTCTGCCCACATTTTGACCACACCTACAACCCCCCCTCTTAATAAAAAAAAAAAGTCCAGAATTTTTTGCCTTGGTCTGAAAAATGAAATAGGTTAGCAACCCAGCCATATTCTTGATCTCTCTGCATATGTTTGGCAGTATAAGGTTGTACATTCAGGTTATGTTACAGCTCCCATAATGCACTCCTCTGGTTCTGATGAAACCTGTGGCACTGCAGCAAGCTCCCATAATGCACTCCACTGGTTCAGATGAAACCTTTGACATGCAGGTAGTATGCCCATAACAGAAGCGTCTTTACATACTACCACATAGAACACAGCAGAACAGAGAAAGCTTACTTACATTAGGCTCTGTGATAGTAGCTACACATATAGCATTTCAGCTCAAGCGTTTTTAGTGCAAGTCTGCATTTAAGCAGCATGTGATATAACTTGATAAGGCCACTAATGACAGTATGTTTTCCCATGTGAAACATTAGAATTAAGACAACAAGTGGCTATTGGACTAAACATGACATAAGGTGAGAAGGATTGTGTGCACCCTAGACTGCAAGCTCTTTAGGGCAGGGTGCAGTGGCGTAGCAACAGGGCATGCAGAGATAGCAGCCACATCAGGTCCCCTGGAGCAGAGGGGCGCTCCTTCAACTGCTGTACTATCTATTGGTGCCAGCCTACACCTCTCTGACACTGCAGCTGTGTTTGGCAGGTTTTGGTGCTCCACAGCAAATGTTATGTATGAGCACTAAAGTGGGCCCACTTTAAGACGTACTGGGGCCTAGAGCTTCTAAGCTTTGCCATTGGCAGGGTGCACCCCTCCTCCATGTCCTGTTATAAATAAGTGTAAAGAATAGAATAATTTTGTTTTTCCATTCAGGAAAAAAACTTCCCCAGTTCCAGTAAAAATATAGGTTCGATTCAAACACCTTGGTAATACTTCATGATTGAGGACAGTGCTAGACACGATATTAAATAACAGATATGCATATAACAAAATGCACATGTATACAGCATAGACACTTGACACAAGTAAATGCCTTTCATATGCAAGCTGTACAAATAGTTCTCTAGTGCCCGTTCCCCACAAGTGCGTTGTGTGTTCTCGGCTCCTCCTCCAAGCTACATGCAGACATGTTCCCAGCAAAACTAAGATGACTTTTCCATCAGGTGCAAGATATTATTAAATCTTAATCTCTGTGCAATGTCAAATGAACTTTCACCTTCCTGTGGGGTAAAAACAAAAAAAAAAAAAAAACACATTAGGAAATTATTATTACCAAGTTTATGTTTTGACCAGATTTTGTAAAAAAAAAAAAAAAAAAAATATATATATATATATATATATATATATATATATATATATATATAGTGGCAGATAGCACATCAAAAGGAAAATCGAAAAAATAAACCTTAAATAAAAGATAGCAACTGATTTGCATTTCATTGAGTGAAATAAGTTTTTGAACCCTCTAACAATAAAAGACTTAATACTTAGTGGAAAAACCCTTGTTTGCAAGCACAGAGGTCAAACGTTTCTTGTAATTGATGACCAAGTTTGCACACATTTTAGGAGGAATGTTGGTCAACTCCTCTTTGCAGATCATCTCTAAATCCCTAAGGTTTCGAGGCTGTCTCTGTGCAACTCTGAGCTTGAGCTCCCTCCATAGGTTTTCTATTGGATTAAGGTCCGGAGACTGACTAGGCCACTCCATGACCTTAATGTGCTTCTTCTTGAGCCACTCCTTTGTTGCCTTTGCTGTATGTTTTGGGTCATTGTCGTGCTGGAACACCCATGCACGACCCATTTTCAGTTTCCTGGCAGAGGGAAGGAGGTTGAAATGAAACTGTTCTGAGACTTTTCATTTCTTTGTCATTGGACAAACTTACAAAGTGTGTGTGTGTGTATGTGTGTGTATGTGTGTGTATGTGTGTGTATGTGTGTGTGTATGTGTGTGTGTATGTGTGTGTGTATGTGTGTGTGTATGTGTGTGTGTATGTGTGTGTGTATGTGTGTGTGTGTATGTGTGTGTGTATGTGTGTGTGTATGTGTGTGTGTATGTGTGTGTGTGTATGTGTATGTGTGTGTGTATGTGTGTGTGTATGTGTGTGTGTGTATGTGTGTGTGTGTGTATGTGTATGTGTATGTGTATGTGTATATAATATCCCCAGACCATCCAGTTAGAATCCTTTTTTATATCAGCTAAAATCTGAAAATCTAATTGGTTGCTCTGGACTGCTGTTCCATTTTTTTTTTCTTCCTGCAGAGTACCCAGATAGCTCTAGACATTGGTGGGGTAATGGACAGGGAACACAGGGTTTAGCTATTATGTAGGCAGGGGCGTAACTAGAAATCACTGGGCCCCCCTGCGAATATTTGGATGGGGCCCCCCCCCCATAGGTGCCAAATAATCGTAATGGGGCAGCGTTTCACTGTAAATTAATTGTAAAGTGGGCAGCATTTTACCAGACAATCGTAATGTGGGCCAGAAAATCATAATGTGGGCAGAGTTCACCAGAAAATCGTAATGTGGGCACCAGTCACCAGAAAATTGTAACGTGGACAGCATTCACCAGACAATCGTAATGTGGGCAGCGTTCACCAGAAAATCGTAATGTGGGCACCAGTCACCAGAAAATCGTAACGTGAGCAGCAGTCACCAGAAAATTGTAACGTGGACAGCATTCACCAGACAATCGTAATGTGGGCAGCGTTCACCAGAATATCGTAATGTGGGCAGCAGTCACCAGAAAATCGCCATGTGGGCAGCAGTCACCAGAAAATCGCCATGTGGGCAGCAGTCACCAGAAAATCCTAATGTGGGCAGCAGTCACCAGAATATCGTAATGTGGGCAGCAGTCAGTCACCAGAATATCATAATGTGGGCAGCACACACCAGAAAATCCTAATGTGGGCAGCAGTCACCAGAAAATCGCAATGTGGGCAGCAGTCACCATAAAATCCTAATGTGGGCAGCATACACCAGAAAATCGTAATGTGGGCAGCAGACACCAGAAAATCGCAATGTGGGCAGCAGACACCAGAAAATCGCAATGTGGGCAGCAGACACCAGAAAATCATAATATGGGCAGCAGACACCAGAAAATCATAATATGGGCAGCAGACACCTGAAAATCGTAATGTGGGCAGCAGACACCTGAAAATCGCAATGTGGGCAGCAGACACCTGAAAATCGCAATGTGGGCAGCAGACACCTGAAAATCGCAATGTGGGCAGCAGACACCTGAAAATCGCAATGTGGGCAGCAGACACCTGAAAATCGCAATGTGGGCAGCAGACACCTGAAAATCGTAATGTGGGCAGCAGACACCAGAAAATCGTAATGTGGGCAGCAGACACCTGAAAATCCCCCTGCAGAATTTCAGAGCGGGCCCGGCCCCCCCCCCCCCCCCCCGCTTCCGGAAGTGATGTCAGCCGCTAGAGCGAGAAGGCGGCGATGGAACGCAAGAACGCAAGGAAGAAGGTATGTATCCCGCCGCCGCTGCTGCCCGCTGCCCACACACATTCACTAGCTGGAGGGGGCCGCAGAGGGGAGAGCCCCGAGGTGAGGGAGAGGGGGGAACTTCCCCTCTCCCCGCCGACTGTGGGCAAGGCTTTCCACTCATGCTGCCACCCCTCCAGCCCCCAAAAAACGGCCCCGAGCGGGCCCCACGGGGGGGGCCGGGCCCCCCCATGGGCGCAGGCGCTGCAGGGCCTATTGTTACGCCCCTGCCGAGCCCCACATTGGCACATATAATAATGGTAACCATAGGTTGGGGGCAGTTTTGTAGCTGAGTAGCACTGGGTCCCAGTTCAAGTTTTACATTTCCCCCCTCCTCCCCAAGCACTCTATACATAACAGTTCATTTGGTGGAACAAAACCTGCCAAGAAAATCCACAGTATGGGCTGGTGCACACCACAGCGGTTCATGAGCGTTTTAAAAAATGCTAGCGGTTTGAAAACCGATTGGGTAATGTATTTCAACGGGCTGGTGCACGCCAGAGCAGTTCGTTATTTCCACAAAATGCAAACTCGGGGGCTGCAGCATTTTTTAGATTTCAGCCTCAATGTTAAAGTATAGGAAAGTTGAAAACTGCTCTTATAAAACACTAGATCAGAGCGGTTTTCCAGGTGTTCTTGTTACAGAAGCTGTTCAGTAATGGCTTTACTCTAACAACATATGAAATCTACTACCCAAACGCTCCAAAAAACGCTAGGCATGCCTAGAATCGCTCTTAAAATCTGCTTCAAAAACCTTTAGCATTTTGCGGATCTGCTAGAGGTTTTTGGTGTGCACTGGGCCTCAGAGAGATGAAAGCAGAGGAGAGGAACCGTGTATTCATGGTTACCACTATTCAAAGCATCAATACAAGTGATCAAATACCAGCAGATTTTATTATATATCTTTCGCTAATTCAACATGAAAACTGCACAAAACCCTCTTAAAATCTGCCATGTCCCCTGAAAACCCCCCATCTTGGGAATTTCTATTCCAAACTTCGATTTTAAAGAGACACTGAAGCGAAAAAAAAAATTATGATATGATTTGTATGTGTAGTACAGCTAAGAAATAAAACATTGAGATCAGATACATCAGTCTAATTGTTTCCAGTACAGGAAGAGTTAAGACACTCCAGTTGTTATCTCTATACAAAAAAGCCATTAATATCTACGACTTTCAAAGTCGTGGAGAGGGCTGTTTTCTGACTTTTATTATCTTAACTGTTCCTTAACTAATTACTTTTTATCTGCCAGAGGAGAGGTCATTAGTTCACAGACTGCTCTGAAAGAATCATTTTGAATGCTGAGTCTTGTGTAATCTGCACATATTAGAGAATGATGCAATGTTAGAAAAAACACTATATACCTGAAAATAAAAATATGAGAATATTTTCTTTGCTGCTAATCTTCTAGTAATTATTCATAGTACACAACCAATTCACTATAGCATATATTTTTTTCGCTTCTGTGTCTCTTTAAATCCAGTAAGCATGCAGTGCAGTTCTCGTGTTCTGTGTAGCTCAATATCAATTTCACTAGTGTAGAAGACAGAAAGTCTGACTCTGCTATCACACTGTATAATGGCGTTCGTGATGCGGTGCATCGCACGTATCGCCAAAAACAGGGAACACAGCGTTAGTACACAGTGTTCCCTGTCTGGCAATCAGCCAATCAGGAAGTGACACGCACTTGCGGTCACTTCCTGCTTTTGCAGTCACTTCCTGCTGTGGAAACTTATTATAAAAACTAGTAGACTCAAGCCCGTTTAAAAAAAGGCTCTTGGTCTGTTTTTTGCCCGCCACTTGTGCACGCGCACCTGTGTTCACCCATCCGCCCGCAAACATGCCTGCCCGGCTCACTGGCCCCGTCCTCAAGTCCCAACGGCTGTCTGGATCTGTGCTGCGCACATGCGCAGTAGCAGAAAACACGGGCCCAGCGACACAGAGAGTGTACGCAGGGACACTTGTCTCTTATTAGGTAGGATACACTTCAGCGCATGCGCACCGCGATGCCAACGGTTTTTTTTTTTTAAAACATGCATCGCCATAGACCAACATGACTTCCAGGCCGACACAGATCACCGCAGGTCCCTCACGGTAATTTAGTTCTGCGCTAGCGTTAAATTGGGTACTTCCAGCGCAGCGTACCGCAACGTGGGACGTATGAACTTCCCCATAGGCTTTCATTAGGCTGCAATAGCAGTGAGGCTATTTACCACACTGTGCCAGGGTGAACTGAATGGGAGTTCATTTATTCTATGTACCACACGTCAAACTTCACAGAGAGTTAGGTAGTCTCCTAGCAGGTGTCGCTGGGTAGTAGAAAAGCAGTGGGCGCCGGGTAAAGTTTAGCCTGGCAGCAAGATTCTTCTTCCAACATATCCTATCCTAATTTGTCAAAGGAAAGAAGGTTTGGCATTGGCAGCATGCACAGCTGGCAGGCCCTGTTGCCCCTCCCCATTTTTTAACATGGTGACAGAGAGCAAGAGTCCCAATTAAAAAGGAACCTGAGGTGAGAGAGAGATATATGGAGGCTACCATATTTATTTCCTTTTCAACAATACCTCTTGCCTGGCAGTCCTGCTGATGTTTATGGCCAGTGTCTGAATCACACACCTGAAACATGCATGCAGCTACCGGTAATCTTCTCAGAAGTATCTGCCCCCCCCCCCCCCCTCTTTTTTTTTTTTTTGCTATGAAGCTTGTTAGTAATTAGTTAATCAAGCTTTGTTGTTTAACCACTTTGCATCCAGACCTTGTTTTCCCCTTATTGACCAGAGCAGTTTTGACGCTTTAGCGGTGTCCCTTTTTAATCAGCCATAACTTTATCCCTACTCACAACACCTAAATGATCTAGGTATCGTTTTTTTCAGGACAAACTAGACTTTCATTGGCGGGTATTTTGTCCCTAGACCAAAAAAGTTTTCTATGCATTTTAATGGGAAAAAGAGGGGAAAAAATGAAAAAAATGCATTTTTGCTCAGTTTTTATCAATTACAGTTTAAAAATAAAAAGTGCCACAGAAGATAAAAACATGTCACCAGTATTCTGTCCCCCAGTTTAGATAGCAAAATGTGTCCCGAGTATCAGACCCCCCCTTATAGCCAGATGTGTCCCCAATATCAGTCACCCCCAGTATAGCCCGATGTGTCCTCTGTGTTTGGCACCTCCCAGCATAGATAGATGTATCCCCAGGATTGCTGCCCCTCATGTGTCCATATGTGTCCCCAGGAATAGTGGTCCCCCATTATAGCCAGATGCGCCCTCAGGATTAGCAGGTGCACCCTGGATTAGGGCCCCCCACCATTATAGCCAGTATAAACTTATACGCATAAATTAAAATTGTACCCCCTCTTATTTTATTGTCCCCCCCCCCCAGCTGCACATTTTACCCCCCACCCCCCACCAGGGGTCCACGCACCCCCATAGGAGCCAGCCAGATCCCCCACCCCCCACCTAGGCAGCCCCCTCGGTGGCCAGATCTGTTAAAAAAAAAAAAAGGATTAGAAAGCAGCCTGACTCACCTTATCTCGTTCCAGCGACCAGCCTGCAGCCCAAGCCTCCGATCGCCGCTCTGCACGCAGCCCTGTGATGCCGGTTACCGGGTCCCGGCTTGATGACGTCATCAAGCCGGGACTCCGCTATTCAGCATCACAGGGCTGCGTGCAGAGCGGCGATCGGAGGCTTGGGCTGCAGGCTGGTCGCTGGAACAGGAAAAGGTGAGTCAGGCTGCTTTCTGATCCTTTTCTTTTAGCAGATCCGACCACGGAGGGGAGAGATGAATGATCACGCTGTTTGCTACAGCGGTGATCGTTCATCCGCGGGGGGGGGGGGGGGGGGGGGGGGGTTACTAATTGGCTACAAGGGAACATTTTCCCTTTCACCAATTAGTATTGCAGCTGTTAGTGCTGGGAGGTGCGCTCTGAAGCGCACCTGTTCCTGCACAACAGGGCTGCAAGCAGGTCAGTATATCTACGTCGCTGTGGCTTGGAGAGAGCCACAGCTGACGTAGATATACTGTATTAAAGGACAAAGTGGTTAAAACAAAAACAAAAAATAAAAACCCTTGAAATAAGAAATATCTTACCCATGTCAGGGCAGGAGGATCCGTGGGATAGCTGGGCAATGTGCATTATTTAGAAGGAAATAAATATGTCTACCTCCATATGTCTCTCACCTTGGGTTCTCTTTAAAGGGGAACTTCAGCTTAAACAAACATACTGTCATTAAGTTACATTAGTTATGTTATTTAAAATAGATAGGTAATATAATCTCTTACCCACTCTGTTTTAAAAGAACAGACAAATGTTTGTGATTTCATGGGGGCAGCCATCTTTTTGGCTGAAAGGAGGTGACAGGTAGCATGAGACACAGTTCCAACTGTCCTGTGTCCTAATCACCCCTCCCAGCTGCGCATGCTAGGCTTCAAATCTCAAATTAAAGAAAAAAAAATTGCACCAAAACAGCCGAAGGGGAACAACATCATCAGAATCATGCTTTGCACATCAGAGAAACAACACTTTGAGGCTGTGAAACTGTTAACCCTCCTGGCGGTTTGAAAAATTCCGCCAGGAGGCAGCGCGGCAGTTTTTTTTTTTTTTTTAAATCATGTAGCGAGCCCAGGGCTCGCTACATGATAGCCGCTGCTCAGCGGCATCCCCCCGCCCGCTTCGGAACGGGATTTCCTGGAGGGCTTCCCCTGTCGACGGGGCGGGATGATGTCAGCGACGTCATTGGGAGTCCCGATCCACCCCTCGGCGCTGCCTGGCACTAATTGGCCAGGCAGCGCACGGGGTCTGGGGGGGGGGGGGGGGGGCCCGCGCGCCGCAACGGACAGCGGCGATCGGGCGCGGGGCGGCAGAGAGTGTGCTGCCGCAGCTAGCAAAGTGCTAGCTGCGTCCAACAAAAAAAAAAATTAAGAAAATCGGCCGAGCAGGGCCGGAGAAAACCTCCTGCGCGGCTTACCCCGAACGTTACGGCCAGGAAGGTTAAAGAAACACCAAGCCTTTTCAGTGCTGCAGAGTAGATTTTTAGTCTGGAGGTTCACTTTAAGCCCAATTGCAGCAATCTCCATTTGGAGTGGATATTAGTACTATCAATTACCAAATACATCCCACCAAGTACCAACATTATTAATGGATTATGTGTAGGCAGATTATAAATGTCAGTAGTTTGCAGTACCATGCACTTTTTTGAAAACAAAAAAACAAAACAACAACAAAAACCTGTGTGACATACAGTGGGGGCCTGCACACACATTTTTTTTATATTTCTTCTATTACTAGTTCCACAGACTGTTAATAGTAATTAGAACTTTCAGTTGAAGCATCGAAGCTCTAAAGGAGAAAGATAAAGTGGTCTCTGGTTTGAAACACTGGAGGTGTGAATAAATATGGAGGTAAATAACAGAACCCTTACCTACTGGAAAGGGCTGTGATTGGAGGACCTGGAAGACACATTGGCCATATGCAATTCACTTTTTCACCTGAGTTTTTTCCTAGGTGATATTTTCACAACTTGTAAATAAAATTACTTTCAAACCACCAGCAAGCAAGAGAATACTTAAAATAATTTTTATAGTACTTTTTCACTTAATTGTTAGTTTTTTTTCCATTGTAATATGTTAATTAAGGAGATAATTTTTCAACTTCTATTTCAAATAACTTATTATCTCCCATTGGGCCATATGCAATTCACTTTTTCAGTTTTCTCCTAGGAGATAATTTTTCATTTTCGATTTAAAATAACTTTCCAGCACTTTTCAACTAAAAAGTACCGAAAAGTAAATGAAAAAGTACAATTAAAATTATTTTGAATGTGTCCTTGCTTTCTGGTGATTTAAAATGCATTTTATTGACACATTTAAAAATCTCACCTAGGAGAAAACTAAGGAGAAAAAGGTAATTGCATATGTACCATTGGGCCATATGCAATACACTTTTCACCTGGGTTTTCTCTTAGGTGAGATTTTCAAAACGTGTCATAAAATGACTTTTAAACTATCTGCAAACAAACAAATACTCAAAATAATGTTGACAGTAGTTTTTTCACCTACTTTTTGGTACTTTTCCCATTGTAAAATGCTAAAAAGTTATTTTAAATCAAAGATGAAAAAAAGATCTCCTTGGAGAAAAGTCAGGTGAAAAAGTGAATTGCATATGGGCCACAGTGTCTCCATCTTTTGAAGTCTTTCTGTTGAAGTCAGTTCAGAGTGTGGATGTGGCACTTGGTATTGGTAAATGATCCTGTGGAATGCCAGTGCCAGGAGCTAAAGACAGTAGATCAGCTACTCCATGTTTGGCCACCAACTCCTTGCAGCAGGATCTCACTGCAGGGAACAAGACTGCAATTGGTTTCTTACCTTATTTTTGATGGATGGATCGGCATTGGCTTGGAGCAGCATTTGTACTATAGCTTGACTCTTCATCTTACAAGCATAGTGCAGGGCTGTATCTCCACTCTACAGAAACAAGAAAATGCCTCAGTATAAGAAAAGAAAACACATTCATTAAAACAGATTCATGTTAAGATTGCATTAGAAGCAGAAAATTGTCTATTTTGCACTTGCCCATTTAGATTCCCCACTGAAACTACCCCTGTTACACAATAGGCCTGCTACTTTCAGATTTTATCCCCTTACATCAGGGGTCTCAAACTCAATTTACCTGGGGGCCGCAGGAGGCAAAGTCAGGATGAGGCTGGGCCGCATAAGGGATTTCACACAAAAAAAGTCCTCAAATGTCATTAACAGTTTTAATTATTTCTTCTGAACATGAAGTGTCCTACCTTATAGTTCGCTTCAGTGCTCCCATTACAAGTAATCTGTCGTGTCCCCGCCGCAAAACGAGGCCTGCAGAGCCCCCAAATCGCCCAAGGGGCAATCCGCCGGCATTTCCTGGAAGGGGCAGAGCTTTCAGCTTCAGCTCTGCCCCTCCTGATGTCAATCGCGGCGGATCGCCACCTCTGCTCGCCCCTCTCACTCTTCCTTTACAGAAAGGGGCAGGGAGAGGCGGCGATTGAAGTCAGGAGGGGCAAAGCTACAGCCGGAAGCTCTGCCCCTCAGCGCAGTCGTGGATGTTTGCCCGGGGTATTTGGGGGCTCTGCAGCCCTCGTTTAGCAGCGGGGATGCGGCGGATTACTTGGGAGCACTGAAGCGAACTATAAGGTAGTTTGCTTCCGTGTCTCTTTTGCTTTTGCCGGGGCGGGCCACAAAATATTGTACCGAGGGCCGCAAATGGCCCGCGGGCCGCAAGTTTGAGACCCTTGCCTTACATGATGAAGTTTGACAACATTGCCTTAATCTAAGGTAGTAGGGTCAGTGGCGTAGCAATAGGGGTTGCAGAGGTCTTGACAGCACCGGGACCCTTGGACCAGAGGGGTCTTCCCTGAACTACAGTATAAGCTCTTTATTGGTCCTGTGCTAGTAACTATCACTTCTATAGATGCTTTGAATAGTAGTGATCATTAACAAGCTGTTCCCTATCCCCTTCTTGCACCTCTGACACTGTGGTGGTCCTTCAAAAGGACAAGAGGACAGCACTCCTGTATAGTACGAGTTGGTGTGCCATGGTCTAGGAGTCAGGCAGCACTCCAGACGAGTAGAGACTGGCACCACCAACATGTATTTATGCTTTTTAAATGTATCCATATGAAATCTGAATGAAACCCATTCGGATTTCATCCGTTATTAATCCGTCGCTCATCACTGGTTCTGGGTGGCTGGTCTCAGACGATCATGGAGGTGAACATGCTGGATGTGGAGGTCCTGGGCTGGTGTGGTCTGCAGTTGTGAGGCTAGATGGATATACTGCCAAATTCTATGAAATACTTATGGAGACGGCTTATGTAGAGCTCACAACTGTCCCTCTTTTGGAAAGACACTCCATCTTTGGCAACCCAGTCCCTCTTTCTTTCCAGATTGTCCTCCTTTGAGGATTCATGTACAGATTATGTGAATATATGTATTTTATCTACTGAAAAATGAGTTTGACTCTAAATTTTATTCCCATTCTTTTATTCCCATTCTTTCTACTGATAGATTTCTTATTTTCAACTAGTAATATGAAGGAAAAAGGAACCAGGATAGAAAGGACCAGTGTGGTTTGAATTATAAAACATAATTTTTCTTGTGAAATCTTTATTTTATGCTTGACCAGGGGTGTGATGGAGGCATGATCAGGAGTGTGCCAGGGGTGGGACTTAAATGTCCCTCATCTCAAAAAGTTGAGAGGTATGCTTATGGTGAAGAAATGAACATTCATTTCACGGGCATAACAGCTCTGGTAGGCATTCCTGCAGTCAGCCAGCATGCCAATTTCATGCTCCCTCAAACATTGCAACATCTGTGGCGTTGTGCTGTGTGATCAAACTGCACATTTCAGTGTGGCCTTTTATATAATATAATTAATAGCAAATATGGATCATAGCCCTTACTTTTCAAGGCCTGACAGCTAGTTTACACATGCTGGATTGGAAAGATGTACAGCTTACTGGACATACCTTCTGATCCTCCAGTGCAGCTGCATTTGCATCAGTTTTTGATTAGAACCATAAAGGAGCATTGCTGCAAAAGCTCCTCCGCTCTCTAAATGCTCCCTGTGCTGCCACATTCCGCTTGCAAAAGGGATAGGGAATGGCTACTATTCGTTTACACTGATATGCACTGCATCTGTATTCAGTATCCAGTTTCAGATCTGGAAAAATGTTACAGGTTGGGACTTTCCAGTCCACGGGATTGTTAAAACAGATCCCATTACAAACGGACCTGTGGAGATCAATGAACAGGAAAAACCATTCCCGTTCGTTGATCTCTGTCCCCCAGCAATGATCGGCTGCTTCTATGAGAAGCAGTGCGATCATTGTGAAAGAAAAAACTGTTTCCCAGCCTCCCTAAACTTCCTGCAAGCGTACTTCCTACGCTTGCAGGACGCATTTGCAAAAAATTACTGTGGCCATCTTGTGGCCAAAAAGTAAAACTACACCCAAAAACATTTTTTCACATACAAATACATTATTTTACAATATAAAATTAACCACACTCCCCAATTGTTACCAATTTTTTTTTTGTAATTAAAAAAATATATATATACAAAAAACAAACATAAATAGTTACCTTAGGGACCGAAATCTTTAAATATTTATATCAAGAGGGTATAACACTGTTACTTTATAAATTATGGGCTTGTAATTAGTGATGGACGCAAAACTGAAAAAAAATGCACCTTTATTTGCAAATAAAATATTGGTGCCAAACATTGTGATAGGGACATAATTTAAACGGTGTAATAACCGGGACAGATGGGCAAATAAGTTACATGGATTTTAATTACAGTAGCATGCATTATTTAAAAACTATAATGGCCGAAAATAGGAAAACATTTGGAAAAAAAAATCATTTTTCAATTTTCCCATTAAAACACATTTAGAATAAAATAATTCTTGGCATAATGTCCCACCTAAAGAAAGCCTAATTGGTGGCGAAAAAAAACAAGATATAGTTCATTTCATTGCTATAAGTAATGATAAAGTTATAGGCGAATGAATGTAAGGAGCGCTGAAAGGAGAAAATTGCTCAGATGCTAAAGGGGTAAACCCCCTCAGGTGTGAAGCGGTTAAAAATAGCAGCCGTCCAAACAAAAAACGTATCCATCTGCGTTTGCGAGGACCCGTTTTCAAGACCTGAACGGAAGGTCCGGATTTGCTGCATTTTCCTGGATCGCACATGGATCCGGATACACGGAGCGGTAGTGGCAGGCAATTGAAAAATGGATCCCCCTATACACAGGCATCTTTTCACGGATCAGTTTCTGTGTCACAGCCTGTTGGGGGAGAGGGGGCAGTCATGCTGAAGGGGAAAGCAGCCAGGACTGGGGTGGCAGCGGGGAGGGGGGGGGGGGGGGTTGTCGTCGTCGTCGTCCCCCCCCGTCCTCCCTCACCTGGCTCCCCCGTCCCCACTACCCCTTCAGCTATTTGCGCAAATAAAATTGTTAAAATATAATGTCTGCAGCGAGAGGGGGAGATTACCTTCTCTCTACTTCCTCCGCTCGCTGTGTCACTTCCTGCAATGCCGACCTCTGAAGTATAGAGGGCGACATTGCAGGAAGTTTATCGGCAAGTGGTGGAAGTCGAGAGAAGGCAATCTTCCCCGCTCGCTGCAGACATTTTATTTTAACAATTTGCACAAATAGCTGGAGGGGTAGCGGGGATGGGGGACCCAGGTGAGGGGAGGACGACCTCCCTCCCCACTGCCCCCCCCCTGTCCTGGCTGCTTCCCCCTTCACTTCGGCGCACCTCCCCCCTGGGCATACCTTTCCACAGACTGGAAACGTATGCTCTAAATACATTGTAAAGCATAAAAACTGAGGTGGGGGGGGGGGGGGGGGGGATGCCAAACTGGATCCGTTTAAAACGGATCAGATCTGTCACAGACCTAAAGTGGACCTAGCTTTTATGTGTGAGCACACCCATAGAAAAAGGCCAGTTTTGCATCAGTTAGGGTGTGTTCACGCATAAAATGTGTACAGTTTCAATCTTGTCAGGTAAAACTGATAGAAAACTGATGTAAATCTGACAGGACTGGATTGGACTGGAAATCTACACCTTTTGTATGAGAACCAAGCCATAGAAAAACGCATACGAAACTGAAGCCAACTGTCAAAAACTGACAGCACAGGACTGGTCTGGACACCTTTTATGGGTGAACACAGCCTAGTTGATATGCTCTACAACTAACATTTTAACTCAAAATGTAAATAAATAGAATTGGGAATCAATTGCTTACTATGTACAGTGATCATGCAATGCACGGTGCTTATACAAGGAATATAACAGTATGACCTACATCATCTACAGCATTGACATCGACACCAGATTGCAGTAAGATCCCGATCAATCGCTCATTCTGTTTACTCTTTGAAATCTGTGACGAAAGATACAGCAAGCATTAAATATGCATAATATGTAACATATGTAATATGAGGAGATAAACACTCTGATGCATACTGTCCACTACACAATACACAGACATATGACTATGGTAGGGATGAGATTGTTAGCTCCTCTGAGGGACAGTTAAAGATTAACTGTCAGGCTGCAAAAGCTAATTTAAACCTCTATTCTCCTGTGTTAAACAGTTTAGAAGGAAGCCAAAAAGGCAATACTGAAGTTAAAAAATCTCTAATTACTGTGATGTGTGCTGAACAGCAAGGCTGTTATTCCCAAGCTCTGTAAGGAGGCCGGCAGGACGCATAACAGATACTGCAAAGCATTCTGGGGCTGCTTCTCCCCTGTGCACTACAGGCTCATGTTACAGCAGCTTCTAACAGCAGCAGCCTAAACTCACAGCACTGAAAAAAAATAAAAAAAATAAATAAATAAATAAATCACAGGGCACACAGTTAGAGTATACTGCATGAGTCCGCTATTGTTCCTAGCCACACGGCTAATTAATATTCACTGCACAGTAGTGTTGTCCATTAGGATCTTTTTTGTGAGTGGAATCATCAGGAAGCAGGGAGGATATGACATCACAATTGGCTTCATAGGAGACAGACAAACATGGAACCTGCCATGAGCTGTCAGGAGCATCATTCTCTGCAAATCCTATATAAAAATTCTGTGAAATCCAAACGTGGACAGTGAAATGCATATGTAATGTAAGTACAGCCAATATTTAGCTACTGATATATGAGTTTTTTTTCTCTGAGACCCTATACCTAACAGCTCCTCTTTAAGTGACAAGACGATATACTCTGAACAGCGCTGCAGAATATGTCAGCGCAATATAAATACTTAATAATAGTAGGATTATTATTATTATTATTATTATTATTATGGAGATCGAGGAGATCTAGGAGGAGTACATTCTTGATGTAGGGATTTAGAGAGATAGAGATACATTTCTAAACTTCACCCTAAAAACTTTAGAGAGATTTAAACTGAGTGGAAAAGGCCAACAACTTCTTTGTGATTCATATGACTGCCAGAGTAGGCACTGGGAAAAACTGGGCATTAATCTTTGGCCTGGTGCACACCAGAGGAGTTTTTCTGAGAGTTTTGAGTTTTTAAATCTGCTGCTAAGGTTATCCTATGTGTCTGTGCACACTGGAGCAATGAGGTTTTGTAAAAAACCCCATAGCATTACATTGGGAAGAGCTTTTGAAACCTCTAAAAGCTCTTCCCAATGTAATGGTATGGGTTTTTTTTATAAAACCTCATTGCTCCAGTGTGCACAGACACATAGGATAACATTAGCAGCAGATTTAAAAACTCAAAACGCTCAAAAAAACTCCTCTGGTGTGCACCAGGCCTAACAAACAGAAAAAAAACAGCAAAGAGAAAAAAAAACAAAAAAAACCAAAACACTTTCTTTGCCACAGAATGGAAGGGGAGAGGAGTCAAAATGTCGCCTGGAGTAATCAGGAATCCTCTTCTAGAGAACTTGAAACACATTATCCAGCTGAAACGGCTTTATTTTACTTTGGATGTAAAACTGGACCTGGATAATTGAAAACTGTCACATGTAGAGGGGGCGAGATAGGATTGGTGTCAGTTTTTCACATGTCACACATTTTAAATTAAAGTCTGTGGTGACACAGGGAGAGGAAAGATGATAATCTGGTTACAGGCTCCAAGCTACAAAGCTACAATCTGGTACAGGCTCCAAGAATGGGGTAGGTAGGGGGGATAATTATATCATCTTGAATATTGAAGAGAGGCTCCCAACTGTCCCTGTTTTGGAGGGACAGTCCCTCTTTGGGAACTAAATCCCGCTGGTCCTTCTTTCTCCCTCTTTCAGGACTGATGTACACATTTGTGTAAATATATGTATTTTTCTACTGAAAAATGTGTTTAAAGAGAACCAGAGAGGAGGACAGAAAAGCTTTTATACATACCTGGGGCTTCCTCCAGCCCCATACGCACGGATCGCTCCCACGCCGCCGTCCACCGCAGCCTGGATCCGCCGGTACCGGGTCCCGTCATTACTGCCAGTCGGCCGGCGGACACGGCAAATTGTCCGCATCACAGGGGCTCCCTCCATACACTTACGCTTGCTGCTGCCTACTGCGCAGCCGCAATGCGTAAGGGTATGGAGGGACAATTGGCCGCGTCCGCTGGAAGTGACGGGACCAGGTAGCAGCGATAGAGGAAGCGGAGGATGGCGGCGTGGTAGCGATCCAGGCTTATGGGCTTGAAGAAGACCCAGGTATGTATAAAAGCTTTTTGGCTGGAAGAAGCCCCAGGTATGTATAAAAGCTTTTTCTATTTTCAGGCTACATTCCTCTCTGGTTCCCTTTAACTGACTCTACTTTGTTCCCATCAATGAAATTGATATAGTTGATACATTTTTCTTAATTTCACCATTTGAAAAGAAGGTGATAGAAAGGACCAGTGTGGTTTAAATAATGAAAGTACATATTTTAAAGGACACCCGAAGTGAAAAACGAATTAAAAAAACGATTGCATCTATCTTCCTTCTCCTAAAAATGACTTTTTAAGATATTCCACAGTTTTAGGTTATGTTTAAATTTACTTTTTAAGTTTTGACTGTTTTATTGTTTTTGCTCAATGACACATTCATTGAAGTATGCCAGAGCTAAAATCTATGAACTATTCACCCTCTTTATCTCTTTCCTGCTCTCAGAAGCCATTTTCTGCTAGGAGAATGTTTTATAGTTGGAATTTCTTATCAGTGAGGGTCACACTGTAGTCACTTCCTGTCTGAGTTAGCCACTTACATACCTAATATTTAACTCTTTCAGGCAGAGAACGAAAAAAAAATGAACACAGCATAGTTATTTGTGTGCTAGGCACTGTAGATACCCACGTCTACCTCATCATGTCACACGTCACTTCGGGTATCCTTTAAGTCTGATTTCTGTGTGGTATGCATGGCTAGGGGTGTGGCTAGAGGTGGTTTGGGGTGTGGCAGGGGCAGGTCTTAAAGGGTCCCTCTTTCATATCTCAAAAAGTTGTGAGGAATGCATCTGCGTGTGTAAATGTTGTAGGCAGGTTCTTCATAGGAAGGAATCGGTCCATACATTAATAAAGTGTGATAGTATGTGTACAAATATATGCTTAAAGGTAATGGGAACCTTAAAAAAAAAAAAAAAAAAAAAAAAAAATTAATCATCAAACTGATACTTACCTAAGGAGAGAGAAGGCTCTGAGTCCTATAGAGCCTTCCTGCTCCTGCCATGGATCCCTCGTTCCAGCGCTGTCACCTCTATAGCAGTATTCGATCAATCGGTTGAATACGTCTCTCTGCTGCCGCAGGAGGATTCGGAAGTCTTCAGGAGCCCGAGAGCTTCCGAAGACAGGCGCCTCCGTACTGTGCCTGCATGAGTACGCTCTCTCACGAGCTTAGGCATGTGCTGTACAGAGAGGCCCATCTTCGGGATCTCTCAACTCCCGAAGACTTCCTCCGGCAAAGGGGGAGCCAGTGCTGAAACAAGAGGGCCATGATAGGAGCGGGAAGGCTCTATGCAGTGATCCCAGACCCTGTCCTCAAGGCCCACAAACAGTACATATTTTGCAGAAATCCACAGACATTCACAGGTGAGGTAATAATGGTCTCAGCAGAGCTGATTAACTACCTTTGTGGATTTATACAAAATATGCACTGTTGGTGGACCTTGAGGACAGGGTTGGGGAACACGGCTCTATAAGAACCATAGCCTTCCCTCTCCTTAAAGAGAACCCGAGGTGTGTTTAAAGAATGTTATCTGCATACAGAGGCTGGATCTGCCTATACAGCCCAGCCTCTG
Organism: Hyperolius riggenbachi; assembly: GCF_040937935.1. NCBI lineage: Eukaryota > Metazoa > Chordata > Amphibia > Anura > Hyperoliidae > Hyperolius > Hyperolius riggenbachi. Next base: position 91,991,991 of record NC_090655.1, on the reverse strand, counting down.
TTGCTGTCCCAAACCCCCCTAAGGTCCCCCTGCACTCTGCAATCCCTCATAAATCACAGCCATGCTGTGAGGCTCTGTTTACATCTGTAGTGTCAGTCTAAGCTGCTCCCCCGCCTCCTGCATAGCTCCGGTCCCTGTCCCCGTCCCTTCCCTACAATCAGCAGGGAGGGAAGGGATGCAGGCGGGGACTGGAGTTCTGCAGGAGGCGGGGAGAGCAGCAGACTGACACTATAGAGATAAACACAGCCAGCTCTGACAAGCTGTTTGTCAGCAGCGTGGCTGTGATTTATGAGGGATTGCAGAGTGCAGGGGGACCTTAGGGTGGTTTGGGATAGCAACAGAGGCTGGGCTGTATAGGCAGATCCAGCCTCTGTATGCAGATAATATTCTTCAAACCCACCTCGGGTTCTCTTTAAGTATCGGATTACTGCGCATGACGTCACTGCGCCATGCGCATGACTTCATGTGCATAGCGCTCCCGGCCACCGGTGCACACTGTAAAACGTGCACAGCCTGACCGACAGTTTCTAGAAGCCATTTTAGCTCTAGCAACCTTTAAAAATGTCTGAAAATGGGGTATGAATTCATACAGAAAAATGTGCAGGTAGTGTAATTATTACTGGGTCGGTTCCTGAGATACATGCGCCTTTGTTTTTATAGAGTTTAAAGAGGAACTTAGAGGAACCCAGAATTGAACTCCATACACATCAGTAGCTGATACCCCCCTTCCCACAAAAAATCTTTACTTGTTCTCAAATAGATCATCAGGGAGGGACATCTGTATGCCTGATAGTGGGGTGAAACCCCTCCTACAGTGTGATGTCATGGCCCTGACAGCTTGCTGTATGTGAACCTCGTTGCATTGTGGGAAATAACTGCTGTTCCAACTGCCAAGCAAGCAGCATCTCCCTCTGCGCATTGGACTCTAATGGTGCCCATACACGATACAATAAAAATGTTAAATTTTTCCTTTTATGCAATCAAAATGATCGAATCAAATGAAAGTCAAAAAGAATCTTTTATCGATCAAGAAAAACAAACGATTATCTTGTTTTCAATAAAAATCCTGTCAGACATGTTGGAAAAATCCTTATATTTGATCTAACAGAATAATCGAACGAAGTGATCTAATCGAAAATTTGTACCATGTATGGGCACCAATAGGCAGGGGTTATACTTGCCACAATTTAACGCATGCGAAAATGCATGTAATGATGGTGTGTGATCCCACTGCATTTTCAGGATGTGTCTGTGATTGTGCAGTGTGTTCAAAAGAGAATTCAACTTTTTCAAAGAATGCATGTGGTTTTTTTTATTGCAATCAATGGCTACTGTAAAAAAAAAAAAAAAAAAAAAAAAAAAAAAAAAAAAAAAAAGAGTGTGCCTTAAAACACACAATTGCGGGCAATGGAATGGTCTACGATTCCTGCAGATAGAAATGTAAGTTCCTCAGTAAAAAACATTCCGCAGAGATCACCTGACATAACTAAAAAGGTCACCACCTGTGTTTTTTTGGGGGGGGGTTGGGGGGGGGGGGGTTAGACATTTAATGCTTTATTTATCCGATCACAAAGTTTAAAGCCTTTTTTAATCTGGGGCTTTTTTTCTGAAGCACAAGGGGAGTGGTGTACTGAACAGACATACCAACTGCAGAAATAAATCCTTTTATAACTTTGTGAACTCACCATGATTACATATCCGATAAGCAGAACCGGCATGAGGAGTACAATCAGCAGGTAATCCAGGAAGGTGAACCTTTTCTTCACAGCGTAGTGCAAACAGGTCCGCTCCTTCTGCAATCACATCAGGGGAAACAGTCACCTTCATTTGCCATTTAGCACACTCTCGTTTGTTTAGCTTGTAGTTCATTGTAGTATTAGCATTGGAGATCACAAGAAAGAAATTATGCAGGCTTGAAATATAGTAAATTGCTGCTGGAGCATAGAACTGCAACACCAGAATGCAAACCAGTAACAGGCTGCAATCAGAAATACTGACATAACTGAGGGTAAACAGAACTGGATTTATGCAAATATGCACAAAATACCAAACAAATACAGAAAACAAACAAAACTACACTTACTTACCTAGGGAGATTGAATGCAGAAATCTGGCAAATTGGGATTTAAAGAAACTCTGCATAAAAAAAAAATGCCCCTGGGGGTACTCACCTCGGGAGGGGGAAGGCTTTGGATCCTATCGAGGCTTCCCCAGTCTTCTTCCGTCCCACAGTGGTCTCTATCTGCCCCTCGGAAGACACAGCCGACAATTTGTCAGGCCGTACAATATTTACCTTCCCTGGCTCCAGCGGGTGATGCTGTTGCGGCTCTCTGCTCGGAAATAGCCGATCCCAGTCAGGTCCGCTGTACTGCGCAGGCGACTTGTGCCTGTGCAGTAGAGCGGATCCGACTGGGACCATCCGCATTCCAGTGTCCCCAGGAGTCTCCGCTCTACTTAGGCGACCTCTTCGACTGACTGACTGACTTTCCCGTCCGACTGACAGGATCTGACAATTATTTCCTAAATGTCCAATCTGCTCCCGATCGACAACGGGATTGATCAGGTGCAGTTCGGATACAGATAACATTGAGGACAGCTGACATTGCTAATGGAGAGGAAAGTGAAGCATTCACACAGCAGGGCATATGGCTGTGCCCATACAGGTCTCTGTTCAGTTTCATTGCTCCATGCTCTGTGCACACGCTGCTGCTCCATGCACACGCTGCTCCATGCCCTGTGCACACGCTGCTGCTCCATGCTCTGTATGCACACGCTGCTGCTCCATGCTCTGTATGCACACGCTGCTGCTCCATGCTCTGTATGCACACGCTGCTGCTCCATGCTCTGTATGCACACGCTGCTGCTCCATGCTCTGTATGCACACGCTGCTGCTCCATGCTCTGTATGCACACGCTGCTGCTCCATGCTCTGTATGCACACGCTGCTGCTCCATGCTCTGTATGCACACGCTGCTGCTCCATGCTCTGTATGCACACACTGCTCCATGCTCTGTATGCACACGCTGCTGCTCCATGCTCTGCGCACACGCTGCTGCTCCATGCTCTGTATGCGCACACTGCTCCATGCTCTGCGCACACGCTGCTGCTCCATGCTCTGTATGCACACGCTGCTGCTCCATGCTCTGCGCACACGCTGCTGCTCCATGCTCTGCGCACACGCTGCTGCTCCATGCTCTGCGCACACGCTGCTGCTCCATGCTCTGCGCACACGCTGCTGCTCCATGCTCTGCGCACACGCTGCTGCTCCATGCTCTGCGCACACGCTGCTGCTCCATGCTCTGCGCACGCGCTGCTGCTCCATGCTCTGCGCACGCGCTGCTGCTCCATGCTCTGCGCACACGCTGCTGCATTGTATGCACACACTGCTCCATGCTCTGCGCACACGCTGCTGCTCCATGCTCTGCGCACACGCTGCTGCATTGTATGCACACACTGCTCCATGCTCTGCGCACACGCTGCTGCTCCATGCTCTGCGCACACGCTGCTGCATTGTATGCACACACTGCTCCATGCTCTGTGCACACGCTGCTGCTCCATGCACACTCTGCTCCATGCACACTCTGCTCCATGCACACTCTGCTCCATGCACATACTGCTGCTCCATGTTCTGTATACATTGCTGCTCCATGCTCTGTATCCATGCTCTGTACACACTGCCGCTCCGTGCTCTGTGCACACGTTGCCGCTCCGTGCTCTGTGCACACGCTGCCGCTCCATCCAAAAGTTAACTGTAGCAGTGCTGTAAGCTGCAGGATGTCTGCAGATATTCTGGTGTCTCAACTTGTGCCTGTCCTCATACACTGACTGCACTGGCCCTGGTCTGGTGGGGGATTCTGGGCAGCTGTAATCCCTCCTGTCTTTGCCTATGGGCCCCATAATCTCTAGCTATGCCACTGCAAGCACCGTTCAGTTATCAGTGATCAGAAGCTGGCATTAACGAACACAGACTTTAGCTGCTAGCTGTTGTTTTACTTACATCATTTCGGAGATTGACATCAGCTTTCATAGCCAATAAATAACTGGCCGCTTTGATTTGACCCCTCCGGCAGGCAGATATCAGCGGAGTATCCCCACCAAAACGGTCCTTCACATTCAGAGCTTTGGGGTCTTCTGCCAAGAGGAGCTGGATTTCATCCACGTCATTTTCATATGCAGCTTGACAGATTGGCTAGTAAAAAGAAAGCTGAATAAATATCTTTAACATAACTCCAAACTCACTGAAGAAAAAGACCCCCCCCCCCCCCCCCCCAAAAAAAAAAAATAAATAAAAAAAAAATATAGAAGGACAAGCTGAAGCACTTTACCTACTTTCCTAGCAGTGAAGAAACGATGAATATATAGTCCAGAAAATCTGTTAGCTTAGTGTCTCTGCTCAATAGCAGAGACACAAGGGGCACATTGCTCTCTGTTTTCCTTGAGTTCAGGTCCACTTTAAAAACATTTTTTTTTTATTGATTGTCTCAAAAAAGTATTTTTGAAAGATTTTTTTTTAACTTCTTCCCACAGAATAAGGGTTCCTATTTTAGGTCTACACACTGCTGGAAGGTCCATTGTAAGAATAGCAACTGCACTGGGGAAGGCAGCCCCACCCTTAGTGGGTACTGTGTCAGGTTTGACAAAGGTTCACTATAAGGTGAAAATAAATATAAATGACAAATGGTGACATAAAGGGTGTGCTCAGTGAGTCACGTTGAAATGAATGTTGTCTTAACAACAAGCAGTGCTCAGGTTTGGAACACCTGACATAGCAGACCACACTTGCCTTTCCTGATTTACAAGGGTAAAAAAAAACCCCACGTAGATAATATGCTTTGCTGTTAAATCATATTGTGATGTTGCCCCAGGGGGACACAAGTAACACCAAGAAGAAATCTACCAGGCAGACATTACACCGAGATGCAATGTAACTAAAACTCTGGCATCCATTGCATTCTGTCTTGAAAAAAGTCTAAAGCAGGGGTAGGGAACCTATGGCTCGGGAGCCAGATGTGGCTCTTTTGATGGCTACATCTGGCTCACATACAAATCAGAAGGGGTTGATTCACTAAGCTACACTGCTCAAGCAGCGCAGCTCAGTGTGGAAGCGCAAGTACAATTTTCAAAGTAGGCACGCTACTGCTGTAGCATGCACTACTAACTTACTCACACTACCCCCAAAACTAATGGCTGCTCCAATTGTCCCACCCTGGACCCTGTCAGGTCCAGTGACTTTGTAGGACGAGATCCCCGCACTTTGATTGGCCCAATAGGCTGCCTGTCACTTGACAGGCAGCCTATTGTGCCAAAGTGCGGGGATCTCGTCTTAAAAAAATGAATCAATCCACAAGTCAGCTAGCTAATTGTACAAGCTGTTAGTCGGTATTTCTCCTGTCTGGGAAATTGATGATGTTGCTGAAACCCAAGAGAAGCTGAAGACGTGTGTGACACTTTCGCTGCCCGGCGGATCAACTGTAAACACATCACCATGGCAACAGGGACGTGAGCCCTCTGCTGCGCATGTGCACTGTCCCAGTTTGTAACATATTGTATGGCTCTCACGGAAATACATTTTAAAATATGTGGCGTTTATGGCTCTCTCAGCCAAAAAGGTTCCTGACCCCTGGTCTAAAGCCTAAATATAGAACAAAAACCAGTGATATGATCACACCCAAATATCATGTACCATCAACTGCAGCTGCCCTGTGTAGGCAGATTTTATCAAGAAGGTTTTACGAACATCAAACATATGTTTAGCCCAGTTGAACTCACATCTGTTTATACCTGTGCAGGAGACAGTGGGAGACTCGGGACCCACCCCACTTGCCAGCTTCTCTGGGAAAAAAGGTTTTCAACTGTACTCCCCGAGACATGTATACTCCTCGTACCATTCCCCACTTCTATAAACGATATACCCCTTATACCGTCACCTATACCCTCCCCATGCTTATAATCCCACAACCACCCCCTCCCATGCTAACACTAATGTTTGCTTTGGCAATCCTAAATGTATTTGGTACTCCGAAAAAACTTCACCCTCAGTATAGAGTATGGGCAAATCGTCAGAACATGCTTTGGGCCTGATTTAATCAAGTTTTCCAGGGCTGAAGGTGATTGGAAATAATAAGTGATATTGCATGCCTATGCTGGACTTAGAACGGCCCAAATAAAGAAAAAAAAATAGAAAAGAAAATGATTGATCATTACTTGTATAATAATGAACACTGAATTTTTTTTTTTTTTTTTTTTTTTTTTTTTTGTATAACCATTCATTTAACTAATTATATACTGATAGTGTTGCATGCTGGGACAACTACTACACAGGTTACCAGAATCGCAGATGGAATGGATACAAAATCAAAAATGGGCATTTGCAGTTTTTATGCATTTGTGTTTTGCATGTATTTGCGATTTTAAAGATGATGGTGGTCTGAATTTGATACAGCAACCAAACAATGATGGAGGAGTAGCTAGGTAGTATTTTCTATACAATGCTGTAGACGCAACATGGTCAAAGCCAAGTTTGGATCCTTTTTAAGATATTTAAAAACAGATCCTAACTTCCAGTCAAGTGTAAAACGGCCGATACACTATATAAAACTTGCCCAACCTTGCTACTAGCATGTAAGAGGAATACTTACCTAAACAATCTGTTGAAAGCACTCCCAGGCTGTTGGTTCCAATACCACATAGACTCACTGGCCACTTTATTGGTCTTACTCCTTATCAGTATCAAGTTAGACTTCCCTTTGCCTTCAAATTAGCCTTAACTCTTTATGGATTGGATTAAAAATGCATTGGGTATATTCCTGAGGGATTTTGGTCCACATTGACACGATAGCATCATGCAGTTCTTGCAGATTTGTCTAAAGCTGGTGCTTTCAGCACACGGCTCTGGCCACATAGCGCCTGACTTGGGTGCTGCTATTGCACTAGTGCTATAGTGACTTCCCTCCACCCTGCCTATTCCACTACAAGTGTGAGGGTTTGGTGGGGGCTTACAAGAAACTGTCAAATGTCAGTAATAGCAATGGGAATGTCATGCTGCACTACTGGGGCAGCCAGCAAAATACTTTGATGCCCCCTCCCCCAATGTTCACAGCCATTCCCTAGTCAACCCATTGTGCCCCTCACAGCCCGGGGGCCCATCTTGCAAAGTGTGGACGCTGTAATCTTCACACCCATATCAAGAGAAGCCATAAAAACACCTGATCTGAAGGATGGAGCCCTTTACCAGAGGGAGTGAAGTAGTAGTTGGGGCCCCCTTACAACTCTGCCCCCCCCCCCCAGGGACTGCTCCCCTGTAGTTATGCCCCATGCTGTAACTTGCTGATGGAAATTCAGAGACCCAGGATGCTTACGCATCCCAGCTGAAGCTTTAATAACACATGTCCAGTGCACCACTTTTACGCCAATGATCCCCAGAGTTCCCTGTTCAATTACCCTGTTCTGTTCACATGACCAGCGATGTTGTCTAAAGCAGTGATCCCTAACCCTGTCCTCAAGGCCCACCAACAGTGCATGTTTTGTGGAAATCCACAGAGGTAATCAGCTCTGCTGAGAAACTAATTATCTCACCTGAGCACGTTTGTGGTTTCCTGCAAAACATGTACTGTTAGTGGGCCTTGAGGACAGGGTTAGGGAACACTGGTCTAAAGCATTTAGAATGAAGATGAGCAGCTACATTCCCTAGTGCTGAATGAGGCTGTGCTGCCCCTTACTTTATCACTGCATCCTGTTTCCCTTTACATTCCAAGCTATGTACAGGTGTTCCTCACCGCTGCTGGCTTCTTCTGCATCAGTACGTTGGTCCATGGCAGGGGCAAACCCAGGATTTTCAAGGGGGAGGGATTCCTGAAAGGTCTCCCTCAGCCACGCACAATACAGTATAATAATATGGTAGGATATCATGCTGGGTACACATAATGCAATTTCCCATTCAACTGACCAAACGACAATGGGATCGATCAGGAGCAGTTTGGATACAGATAATAATGAGGACAGCCGACATTGCTAATGAAGGGGAAAGTGAAACATTCTTACAGCAGGGCAGGGTACAGGGCTGTGCTCATACCGGACTCTTCCCCAGAGCTACTCCATGCTCTGTACACGCACACACTGCTGCTCCATGCTCTGTACACGCACACACTGCTGCTCCATGCTCTGTACACGCACACACTGCTGCTCCATGCTCTGTACACGCACACACTGCTGCTCCATGCTCTGTACAGCACACACTGCTGCTCCATGCTCTGTACAGCACACACTGCTGCTCCATGCTCTGTACAGCACACACTGCTGCTCCATGCTCTGTACAGCACACACTGCTGCTCCATGCTCTGTACAGCACACACTGCTGCTCCATGCTCTGTACAGCACACACTGCTGCTCCATGCTCTGTACAGCACACACTGCTGCTCCATGCTCTGTACAGCACACACTGCTGCTCCATGCTCTGTACAGCACACACTGCTGCTCCATGCTCTGTACAGCACACACTGCTGCTCCATGCTCTGTACAGCACACACTGCTGCTCCATGCTCTGTACAGCACACACTGCTGCTCCATGCTCTGTACAGCACACACTGCTGCTCCATGCTCTGTACAGCACACACTGCTGCTCCATGCTCTGTACAGCACACACTGCTGCTCCATGCTCTGTACAGCACACACTGCTGCTCCATGCTCTGTACAGCACACACTGCTGCTCCATGCTCTGTACAGCACACACTGCTGCTCCAGCCAAAATCAACTGTAGCAGGGAAAGAAAGGGGGCAGTGCTGAGCTGCCTGATACCTGCAGATATTCTGGTGTCTCAACTTGTGCCTGTCCCCAGACACTGCACCAGCCCTGGTTTGAGGGGGGATTCTGAGCAGCTGTAATCCCCCCCCCCCTCCCTGTGTTTGCCTATGCATGGAACAATTGACTTTTAAAAAAACGGTCCTTGATGCAATAAGGTAGGAGACCACTGATGTGATCACTATATTTAACTGAAAATGGTGGCAACGTGGCAAGTGTTGAAAGTGAGTAATATTGTTTTTTGAGTATATACATGCCCATCTTGAATTTGATTCAATTATTATTGGATAGAACAAGTGTCATAGCTACTGGGGGAGTAGGCCTTGCAGCCACAGAATAGCCTGGGAATGTGGGAGCCCCTCCCTCAGATAAAGGGTTCCAACAGAGCAGATGTTATAGCCACACTTGCTACAAGTGGGAGGAGTAATGCAGCCTGCATTGTCACTGGAGATCATGGTGGCCACACTTTTAACGTCTCCCTTAAAAAAAAAAAACGACCCCTAACCACAAGAATAAAAAATTAGGGAGGCTGAGACATATTTCACAGCAGCATCCTCATTCCAGAATCCAGTGTCCCCAGGAGTCTCCCCAGCCGACATCGTCGACGTACTAGAACGTTGAATATGGGTGGGGAGGAAGTGGCCGTTATCCTTCCTTGGAACTCCCAACCATGCCCCCTTGTACTGCCAAAAATTACTAACATTTTTTTTTAAATAAACACACACACACCCTATAACTCACCTACTCCGGGTTCCCTTCGCTGTCTTTTCTGCCAGCTCTCCCGTTCTGCCACCGCATCCTCCAGTATCTGCTGTCATTTTCACAGTTATTGTGCTGACCTCAGGGCCGGATTTACCATAAGGCACTGTAGGCAGGTGCCTACAGGTGCCTGATGATGGAAAGGCGGCTCACTCCCTGAGTGCCGCTCTCCCTCCTACTCTATGCAGAGTCCTGATGAGAGTGTAATAATAACAGGATCTCCCTTCAGTCAGGGGCATTTCTAGCTACTTAATACTTAGGGGCACCTTTAGCTAATAAATATTGAGGGTATCTATGGCTATCTAATACTAAGGGGCACCTATGACAGGCAAGGGAAGTAAGGGAGAAGTGACAGCAGTGCCAGCCAGCATACTTAGAGTGCGGATCGGTGGGGTTTGTAGTAGGTTCATGGAGAGTGAAGTCTAGGGTGCCAGGACATCTGTGCCTATTATAGGCTCCTCTGATGTAAATCCGGGCCTGGCTGACCTGGAAGTACTTCTGGATAACTTCCGGGTCAGTACCATAGGGTTGAAAATGCTGACAGATACAAGTGGACACAGCAGCAAAACGGAAGAGCTGACATGATGGAAAAGACAGCAAAAGGAAACCCGAAGTAGGTGAACTATGCGGTGGCTTTTTTAAGGCTAGTAAATATATGGTCCAGGAGTACTTTGAAAAGGAGTGTTTCCCCAACCCGGTCCTCAAGGCCCACCAACCGTGCATGTTTTGTGGAAATCCACAGAGGTAGTTAATCAGCTCTGCTAAAACACTGATTACCCCACCTGAGCAGGTTTGTGGTTTTCTGCAAAGCAAGTTCTGTTTGTGGGCTTTGAGGATAGAGTTGGTCAACTCTGCTTTAAAGGACACCTGAAATGAGAGGGATATAGAGGCAGTCCTGCTGATCCTCTGCCTCTAATAATTTTAGGCATATCTTAAACAAGCATGCAGATCATAGGTTTTAACCACTTCATGACCACAGGCTTACACCCCCCCCCCCCCCTCCCCAGTAACCAGGCCATATTTCACAATTCAATGCTGTGCAGATTTAACAGTTCACTGCACAGCCATACAACTTAGCACACAAATAAATCTTACCTCCTTTTCTTGTCACACACAGGGAAGTCTTTTGATGGTGTCTGATCACTCCACGGTCATTAAGGTTTTTGTTTTTTTAAAAAAAAACTTATTTCATTCAATCCCCTTTCCCCTCTCAATTGTCCCTGGACAGCGATAAGCGCTCAAGACTATGCCTACAACAAGGCATAGGACTGTGAAAGAGATTAGATTGTGTGCGCGCATCTGGAGGGACAGTTAAAGGGAACCTTAACTGAACGGGGGGTAAAGAATTTTGCTTACCTGGGGCTATTACCAGCCCCCTGCAGCAGTCCTGTGCCCTCGGAGCCGCTCTGAAATCCTTCGGTCCCCTGCTGTCACTTAGTTTCGTTTTTGATGACTCACCAGTCGGCCGGCTGCCATGCGTATTATTAGACGCATTCCCTACTGCAATTAGCCCTGTTGCGGACCGCAACGCGTACAAAGATACGCGTTGCCACATATCTACACGTGCAGAATGCGGCAAAGCGTATCTTTTTGTACGCGTTGCGGTCCGGAACAGTGCTAATTGCAGTGAGAATGCGTCCAATAATACGCATGGCGGCCGGCCGACTGGTGAGTCGTCAAAAACGAAACTAAGTGATAGCAGGGGACTGGAGGATTCCAAAGCGGCTCCGAGGGCACAGGACTGCTGCAGGGGGCTGGTAATAGCCCCAGGTAAGTAAACCTCTTTTCCCCACCGTTCAGTTAAGGTTCCCTTTAAGTGACAAGGGTGTCACTTCTACAGCACTGCGGGAGATCCGCAGCACTGTTTACATTTAATTAACCCCTCCCCAACTATGATCAGAAGCCTGCCACTTAAAGCTGCGGCTGCCTCTCTCCCCCTGCAGGAAACGGCAATTCCACATTAGGCGGTCCTGGGGCAGCGACTCTGCGACCGCCTAACGCAGAATTGCGGCCACAGAGTGGTTAAGTTTGACTTCATTTGCCACATGCTAGTTTCAGGTGGGAAATTCAGGCTCTACTGATGCATGAATGATCATAATAGTTTAAAATGGTAGCCTCCATATCCCTTTCATTTGGGTGACAAAAGTCTAATAAAAATACATAGCCAAGGACTTGTGCTGAGAGAGAGTGGGTGAACCACAATCTCTATGCTGCACTGCTAGACAGTAATCAGATTCAATGTGTAATCAGCATGTATGGATGCCCCAGATTATACGTATAACAACAAATAAGGAGGAACAAGGTTCTCCTTTGTCTACGAGCTTCAAATCCCGCACAGGACACTGCCTAGCCTACAATAAATATGTATGCGATCCAGGCTCCTCCCACAAGCCAAGAATGTGGTGATGGGCTACTGGGCTCATTCTTCAAATCTACAAACATTTCAGTGACACAGAGGGCAAGGTTACAGATTACCCAGCATGCTCGTGGTGAACCAGAAGAGGAACTCCTAGGAGTGTGTAAGGGGCTACAAAGGAACAAAAGTCCCTCTTACTAAAATGTTATGCAAAAACAAAAAAAGGTGGACAGAGAAGTCAGCTGAGCTAAACAAAGTCAGCAGCTGCCAGTTAACTGTCAGCTGGTTAAAGTGGACCTGATTCCTGAACTCTTGCACAGGACAGAAGGACACCATCCAAAAATGCTCCCTGTATGTATTTAGAGAGTTTAGCCTGTATAATTCCCTCTCATCTGTGCCTAATCACAAGTTGTAATTTGATCTCTCCCGTGTCACATGACTGCCATGACAAAGGCAAATGTGAAAGCACAGGATGTTAACAATATGTCTGCTTCCATGAAAGCAGGAAGTAAACACACTGCAGATGTATTGCAGGATTTGTATCAGCTGTAGCAAAGAAATGTTTTTCTTGAAAGGTTATTATGCTGTTGTGTATATTTTAGAGCCGAGAGGAAGTTCTGTGTTCAGGTCCGCTTTAATACACCTGCAGCTCAATGCTTACATTAGCTAGATTCATTTCCCTCCCTGGGTCAGTGGAGATTTGCATGTGGCTTATTAATACTTCTCACCACACTGGACCTACAGTCTGTATGTGTGTCCCCGTCAGTCAGTGGTAGAAACAGAAGGCAAGCTCCAGGGGAGACAGGAACCCTTGTAAAATAGCATTACATTCTCTGTAAAGCACTACACCATTCTGTAACATCACATTCTATATACAGGAAATACAGAGTACATACGGTACATACCTCAGAATACAGAATCCCCATGTCCTCCAAGTCTTCAGGTTATGACTTCTTACTTGTACGTCAAGTGATATGTGGTCCCCTCAGTGTGCTGTCAATAGCTTTTGAAACAGGAAAAAGAAAAAAAAAGAAAAAAGGGGAGAGTATAACATTAGGCAAGATCCTAAAGCAGCATGTCTATACCTAGGTGGAAGTGTGAAACATCCTGACGTGAAGGAATTGCTGTTGATAGCGCCCAACCCATAAGTGTCAGATTACTCAATAACATGACAAAACTAGCACAAGTTACAACACTGGTCTCTCCCATTCATTCACAGACGATGCTGCCAGCAGAGACGTATGGGATGGTGCCATGACAGGAAATCATGCAGAATCATTGATGACTTTTTTATTGATAACTTATTACATCACATCCTGGAATCCTAGGGTTATTACATCACATCCTGGAGTCCTATGGTTATACAGTGGTGTGTCTACATATTGTGGGGCTCAACAGCAACATTATTACAAGGTCCCCAGATCCAGGCACACGCAAAGAGGAACTGTAGTGAAAATAATGTATAAAATTGCTTTTTAAATTTTTTTTTTAACAATATTAATTTATAGATTATTTAATCAGCGTTTGCCCATTGTAAAATCTTTCCTCTCCCTGATTTACATTCTGAAATTTATCACAGGTGTTGACATCTTTAGTTGTCAGGATCTGTATAGAATGTTGATTACTGAGTGTTCTATGAACAGAGAGAGGTGTTGCTGGCTTGGCAGTTGGAAACAGCTGTTATTTTCCCACAATGCAATGAGGTTCACAGACAGCAAACTGTCAGGACATCCCACTGTAGGAGGAGTTTCAACACAATGTCAGCCATACAGACCCCACTGATGATCTAATTGAGAAAAGGTAAAGATTTCTGGCGGGAAAGGGGGTATCAGCTACTGATTGGAATGAAGTTCAAACCTTGGCAGCGAGCTTGAGAGGGTAGAGCGGATGGTAGTGTTGCTGATCATGATATGTATATCTGGGAGGGGTGCAGCTGTGCAGGGAGGGAATATCAGAAGCAGACAGTGGCATATTAGTGAGCACTCTAGCCTTACAGCGATGGGTCCCTGGGTTTGAAGAGGCATAGGTATGCCTCTGACATCAACAGTGTAGCAAAAGCCATCAGTCAGTGGTGACCGGTTCACACCTACCCATTGGGGACTTTTTTTTTTTTAACCTCCGCTCAGCACAAAAGTGGATCCCAATGTATAGAAGTAGGATCTGCTTCCACTTGTAAAAAAAAAGCAGATCCGTTTGCTGCATTGCAGTAAGCGGAACGCAGAGTCCAAACTTTGCACATTTTACTGGAATGGCCAGGAAAAGGTTTGCAATGCAATGAAAGCTTATGAGAATGGACAGTGTGTGTTCTCACTAGGCTAGTCACCGCTTCAATCACAGCCATGTAATACTTACTTGGATAGGCACCGTCACACTGAACGTGTTATGCGGGTAGCATGCTACTGTACTTTACCGGCCAACTGGAATGTAGGTTGAAATGTAACTGTAGGGAAAAACAACACCCACCCAGTTTACATACTTACCTCAGAGGGAAGCTTCTGGGTAAGCCATAGGCTTTCCCCAAATCTTTTTATTAACAAAAAAAAAAACTTGCAAACAATATTTACAATGTATACAAAACATTTACAATCACAAAGAAAGATATTCAGACAAATCTCAATACATTAATATTTCCCCAAAGCACACTTCTATTATTAAGGTCTTTAGCTTTCTGATATACTCTCTTTAAACTGCCATGAATATCTGTTCTTATACCCGGCACAGGTATCGCCTGCTTATAAATAGATAGCATCTTGCGCACCACAGGTGGTACAAACAAACCAAATTAAGAATATACAAAGTATTTCTATTGTATTTTTTAGAATGATGGAGGAAACTCTATACACTACCTGTTCATAAGTTTGAGCACTAGGCACCTCTTGCAGGAGGACATGCAAAGCCCCTGAAGGTTACAAAAGCTTCTGAGGTAAAGCGTCTGACTTTGCCTTTTACACTGGTTAAAGCAGTATTGTCACCATAAAAATCAAATTTCAACAGCAACTGGTCTGAATGTATTAAGTAATAAGGATGTTAGTCATGCATTCAAATCTTCCAAAACTTTTTCTGCTGTTATAGTTTGGAGTTATCACATACTTTAGGAGCACTGGCCCTAGTGCCAAACAGTGCCAAAGAGTTGAACGCTGGGAGTTCTTTTTATCTATAATATATTACTCCTCTTCCATTTATGTCCCTGCCTATCTGCTGCTCTGATCACTTGTGTTTACAAGCAAGGCTGAGGTGACTCATTGATTGAATGTTTAAAAGAGTGCAGTAGTTTGTATACACCTCAGTGGGAGTGTGAAGACTCTGGGAGGAGGGCAGCTAATGAATATACAATGAGCAAGAGCAGGGAGGGGGGGAATCAAGAGTCAGGGAGGATATGATTATGATATGATTAGCTTGGCAAAATGGCCACTGCCTAGAATAGGATTTTCTGCTTTTCCTTTAAAAAATTCACAGGAATCATTATGTGGATATCACAATACATCTGTTATGTAAGTAGAAGTAGCATTTATCTACTTATGTGTTTTTTATTTCTAGGTTAGCATTGGTGTCGCTTGTTCTTTAAGAAATACCTTTACTTTAGGAAAAAATTACTGTTTCAGTTGTAGTCCACCTATGACAGGCTTTGAAGAGTTGGCTGTCTAAACTTTTCCCCACCCCCTCCATTTTCCCCCATAAGGGAGGAGTTGCGTGGCAGCTCAGCTAAGTCCCTCCCCTTAGTGCTACTTTAGGAGGAGTGGTTAATTTCAGCTTGGCCACACCTCCCAAAACACAGTTCAGGTCAGCACAGAGCAGCAGTGGGCACTTTAACCACAATAGCTATTATAGTGGGGAGGGGGGTGGAGCCATTACATTAACACTTTGCTTGGACAGGGGCTTTAATGGCTCTGAATTATTTAGGCTCTCTAGACCAAAGTCATAAAGAAAATGCCATTCTTTCATGTCCCTCAGAGTCTCTTTGGATGGAAAGGTTACATCTTGATCATGACATTTTACAGGCCCTGTTAACATCCCAGTACCTCGGCTTTCAAATGAATACTATCTACATTTATAATAAAACTGCCTCACCCGCATGCATTTAAATGACTAAATTATGAAGACTGGTTCTTCTAGTTCGTCTGTTTGCTTCCTAGGAAAACATTATAGAGCTGGTTTCATGCTTCATAGTAAAGAACAGGAATTAAGAGAAAGTGAAATGACACCAGCGCATTATTTTCTCCATACTGCTTAAAAAAACATGCTCTTTATTGCCTAAAAACCAGCCTTCAACTGGGGCAAACACTTAGTTGATGCCACTGCTAAGGGGGGAAAAAAAAAATAATAAAAAAGCATAATTTGCAAAAGCCAGAGATGTAGAAGGCTATGTTCATAATTGGGACGTTGCGTCCACAACGCAACAAAAAAGTCATACAGCACATTACGTCACATACCGTAATGTGCAGAGAAGAATATAGACAATGAAACGTATGCTTTCCTGTACCTGTTAGAGGTAGTTAGAGGTAACGCCTGCATGCAGTGCGTTGCCACAGGGCCGCATTTAGGGCATCACAGGTGGGACTACAGTATGGGGCCCAAGTGAGTCTGGGGCCCTACCAGGAGCGTAACTAGTAATCACTGGGCCCCCCTGTGAAACTTTGGATGGGGCCCCCTTCTGCCAATAATACACATTCACACCCTGGTTGAACTTGATGGACGTTTGTCTTTTTTCAACCAAAATAACTATGTAACTAAACGTGCAAGGTAAAGTCCATGTTTCCCTATGGCTCAAGTGGGCGATATTACAGTTGAACAGTGTGCTGACCAGGAAGCTGTTATGGGGTAATGGCCATTTTTAAAATGGAGGACAGAGAATTCCATTGATCACAGTGGACAAATGGGACACAGGAGAGGAGAAAGAGATTGAGGAGTAGACTACACAGGAGGTAAGTATGACCTGTGTATGGTTATTTTGACTTTATTTTCAGTTCAGGTTCTCTTTAAGCCTAAAAACACACTCAAGTTAGTTTTGTCACCTTATAAACTGATTTCACGTTAGGCTAAGTTTCCACAATATTATTGAATTTTGCATGTATTTTTTTCCCATAAGCAAATTTTTTTATCTAGCATAATTGACAAACAGATGCAATGTCCGGGAAAAAAAAATGCAGCACACTGTCAAATACAGGAAGTGACATTACTGCTCACTTCCTGTACACAGTGCCTGAACTGGACACCTCTTGCCTCTCCCATCACTGTGCGTTACTGCTGATCTGCAGGTCTGACTGATTGACCAGAGAGAGCAGGTTAGTGTGGGGCTGAGGAAAGAGTCATCTGGCTACCCATAAGGATAGACATCTAGTTACCTATACTGAAAGGGGGTGGGGGGCATCTGGCTACCTATGCTGACAGGAGGGTGTCTGGGTACTTATACACTGTGTGTGTGTGTGTGTGTGTGTGTGGGGGGGGGGGGGCACCTGACTACTTATACTGGGAAGGGAGGGGGGCATCTGGCTACCTATATTTGGGATGACGTATGCAGATCTTTACTGAGGGGTTTATGGCTACTTATACTGGGTGGGGAGGAGTTTATCTGAGGGGTCAACTTGCTACCTATTCTGAGGGTTGGTCTGGCTGCCTATACTGAACAGGTGAGGACATCTGGATGCTTATACTAGGGAAGTAATTTGGCTACCTATACTGAAGGGGGGGGGGGGGGGACAGGCCTGCATTAACCTCACAGGAGCCTATAGACACAGATGTTCTGGCCCCCTAGACTTCATCCTCCATGAACCTACAACTCCCCACTGAATTGCACCACAAGTGTGCTGGATGGCCCAGCTGTAACTTCTCCCTGACTTCCCCTGCCTGTCATAGGTAAGTGCCCCTTAATATTAGGTGGTCAGAGGTACCCTCAGTATTAGGTAGCTAGGAGGTGCCTTATGTAAATCCGACCTGGGGGGGGAATTTACATCTGGCTACCTAAAGGAGCTCATCATACACTCAGGCAGTTTGCGCCCGATTTCGATCAATTTCAATCAATCTGACATGCTGAAAAATCTAGGTCGATCTGATGAGATTGCTTATCAATTTGCATTGGACTTAATGGAAGTCTGATGGCAAAAAAATGCCATCAGACCGATTTTCAATAGATTTCATACTGAAATCTATTGGAAATCTGTTCCTAGTAAAAAATGTTTCTAAACACATCAGATAGATCAGAAAATCTATCTGATGATCTATCTGCTGCTAATCTAACGAGTGTGTGGCCACCTTAATATTGATACAGTATCTAGGGGCACATGACTTCTTAATTATTTTATCTTGAGTCATCTTGCTGTTTCATTCTTTTTCCTTGAGGCACCTGACTAAATTATTTTGTCTGGAGGCATGCAATTATATAATCCTTTTATCTGGTGACTACACATTTTTTTTATCTTTGGCATTTAGCTACTGTATTATTTTATCTGTTGCCATGTGACTACTACACTTCTTTATCTATCGACATGGGGATGTGTAATTGTTTTATCTGGAAGCACGTTACTACTTCTTGATCTGTAATCTTGAGGCACATGGCCATTTCATGGCCTCTTTCCATTACACGTGGTGCAATGTGGCTACATATACACATCGCACTGCGGCCAAACTGAAACCAATGCACGGCAATGGAACAGTTTCCATACCGTGCTGATTATGCGGAGCAATCTGAGAATCTGTAGCATAGGCTCCACCTATATCCCACTACTGATGAATGGGAGCGGCAGTAATGCGTAGCTGCATCGCATCCCTTCGGCTCCCATTTGCAAGTGAAAACGGGCACTAACTCAAGTACCTAGGGAGGCCATGACTACTTAGCTTTTGTATCGTGGGGGTGGGGGGGGGGATACCTATACCAATGGGATTACATCTATCTATACTGGGTGGGGCATCTGGCTACCTATGCTAATGGGGAGGGGGAGCATCTGGCTATTTATACTGGGGGAGGGTGGCGGCAAGGTCATCCGGCTACCTATACTTGGGATGACGTATGCTGATCTTTACTGGGTGAGGAAGGGGCATCTTGTTACTTTAGCTGAAAGGTCATCCGGATGCTTATACTAGGGAAGTCATTTGGCTACCTATATCGTAGGGGCATCTGGCTCCCCAATACTGATATCTACGGTCACATGGCTTCTCAATCATTTTATTTTGAGGCATCTTTCTGTTTCATTATTTTCTCTTAAGGGAACCTGACTACTTAATTATTTTGTCTGTAGGCATGTGGCTACATAATTCTCTTGCCTGGGGACATGTGACTTAATTTTATTTTATCCTTTGGCACTTAGCTAATGTGTTCTTGCATCCGTAGGCATGTGACACTTGATCATTTTATCTGGAGCCATGCGACTACTAAACAGCTTTATCTATAGACATGGGAATACGTAATTGTTTCATCTGTATTCGTAAACGTAATTGCAACAGCACCAATGGTTCGGTCGATGTGCTTGAATCACAAGTTACCAATCCATTAACTCCATCAGATTAGCACCATCTAAAATAGATTTTTATTAAGTAATCTTCAGATAAAAATGCATCAAATTAAAATCCACATGTGGGTATGCCTAGGATGACGCACAGGCGTTTCGGGCCGCTCTCAGTCCTTTTTCAAATCATGGCAGGCCCACAATGATCACAAACTACTCATCACAAACCTATAAGGTCCACAGGAGGACCACACAGAAGACTAGTAATTAGCATATATACAAATTCATAGGTAACAGAAAGCACCAATCACATTACATATTACATGGGGGTGGTTAAACTTCACCTACAAGTAAAGTCCAGATCTCACAGAATAGTGTAGATTACATATAAATCACAAAAGACACTCACCCTAATCTCCCTCATGTATAAAACCGAGTGGAGATATATGTATATATGGATCACCGTGTCTTAATACCAATTCCCATAGATAGGTTTAGGCTGCATTTCCACTTGTGCGGTGCGAATCGCCGCGGTAAAAATTCGCATGCGGATGCGAAATTCGCATGCGGGTCCATGCGAATTTTCATGCGTATTCGCACACGAATTCGCATGGATGACGATGTATGCGAATTTAACCATGGCAGTGCTGGTGTGCTTTTCCATTGTTTCTATGCGAATTCGCATGAAAATTCGCATAAAAATTCGCATACCCAAACCTCATGCGAATTTCCTATTAAATACATTGTATGCGATTCGCATAGCGGTATGCGAATTCTGATGGCTCTGCCATGCGAATTTTTTCTGCACAGGAAAACGCAAAGGAATCCTGATAAGTGGAAACAGTCCCATTCCTTTGTATTGCTATGCGAATTTGCATGCGAAAAACGCATGCGAATTCGCGATAGTGGAAATGAGCCCTTAAACAACCTATCAGAATGAAGCCTACTTCATCCACATGTAAGATTCCTGGAAGGGCGACAAATCAGCAGCCGCGTTATAGACCTAAGAGCATGCTGCATCAAATACGGGACCAATCAGGAGCAGAAGCTCAAGTCGTCCTATACGGGTAAAGGAGACGAAGGTGACCAATCGCCACCTCACCGACAGCGTCCGCCTATCCAGCAAGTCTCTGGGAGGAGTGTCCGTACGCCTAATCACACCCACCCATTAAGCTGGACCAATCACAGTAATGCCGACGGTGTCAGTTCTTAAAATTATTGAGAACGCTTCAGAATAGATGCGTCACACGTTACTAAAGAGCACGTGATCGTCCCTCCACCAATAGAAGACATGCCGACCACGTCCGCTGTAGAGACACCCGGAAATACGGCATGATGTGCGCACCATGCGATGTAAACATCACATGGGCGCACATCAGCCAATCAAAAACCGCATTTACGGAACAACATCAATGCGTACATGCAAATTAGCCATGCAGACATGCCAAAAGGCCGGGAACTCTCCGTTTCTGACCATTTTTGTATCAAACAACACTCTGTCCCAATTAAGGGTACAGGTAATTGAGGGGATCCCTATCCCACGTAGGGGGGGGGGGGGAGATAGAAATAAACTTTTAGCATTAAGGGAGAACTATTGGATTAATAAACTTGATACCCTTGTACCCAAGGGCCTTAATAGAGACTATGCATTGACTACACTGATATGAATTAGGTTGTGGGGATTTTGCTTATTTGTACTGTCTTTCCATACAGAGAGTTGTTACCTTGGTGGGGGGAGTGGCGGTTCGGTGAGGTGAGCATTTATATTTTTATTTGTTTTGGATTTCATATTAGTTTTGTCTTGCCCGCCGCCCTGCCATTTCCCACCATCAAGGATGGTGACGATCACTGGTTGTTGTGGCCTTTTGGCATGTCTGCATGGCTAATTTGCATGTATGCATTGATGTTATTCCGTATATGCGCTTTTTGATTGGCTGATGTGCGCCCATGTGATGTTTACATCGCATGGTGCGCACATCATGCCGTATTTCCGGGTGTCTCTACAGCCGACGTGGTCGGCATGTCTTCTATTGGCGGAGGGACGATCACGTGCTCTTTAGTAACGTGTGACGCGTCTATTCTGACGCGTTCTCAATAGTTTTAAGAACAGACGCCGTCGGCATTACTGTGATTGGTCCAGCTTAATGGGTGGGTGTGATTAGGCGTACGGACACTCCTCCCAGAGACTTGCTGGACAGGCGGACGCTGTCGGCGAGGTGGCAATTGGTCACCTTCGTCTCCTTTACCCGTATAGGACGACTTGAGCTTCTGCTCCTGATTGGTCCCGTATTTGATGCAGCATGCTCCTAGGTCTATAACGCGGCTGGTGATTTGTCGCCCTTCCAGGAGTCTTACATGCGGACGCAATAGGCTTCATTCTGATAGGTTGTTTAAGCCTATCTATGGGAATTGATATTAAGACACGGTGATCCATATATACATATATCTCCACTCGGTTTTATACACGAGGGAGGTTAGGGTGAGTGTCTTTTGCGATTTATATGTAATCTACACTATTCTGTGAGATCTGGACTTTACTTGTAGGTTAAGTTTAACCACCCCCATGTAATATGTGATTGGTGCTTTCTGTTACCTATGAATTTGTATATATGCTAATTACTAGTCTTCTGTGTGGTCCTCCTGTGGACCTTATAGGTTTGTGATGAGTAGTTTGTGATCATTGTGGGCCTGCCATGATTTGAAAAAGGACTGAGAGCGGCCCGAAACGCCTGTGCGTCATCCTAGGCATACCCACATGTGGATTTTAATTTGATGCATTTTTATCTGAAGATTACTCAATAAAAATCTATTTTAGATGGTGCTAATCTGATGGAGTTAATGGATTGTTTCGTCTGGAAGCAGATTACTTAATTCTTTATCTTTAATCTTGTGGCACATGGTCACTTAATTCACGTATCTAGGGAGGCCATGACTACTTCGCTTTTGTATCGGGCGGAGGGGTGCATAGTGGTAATCTAGGGAACCCAGCTGCTCTTGCTGTGAAAAAAAAAAAAAAAAAAAAAAAGGCAGGGGCGTGGGTGTGTTGGTTGGATACCAGGGGCGTAGTAGGGCATGCTGAGGTTGCGACTGCATCGGGCCCTTGGGCTAGAGGGGGCCCCCCCTCAACTACAGTATTAGCTCTCTATTGGTCCTGTGCTCCTAATAATCACTTCTATAGATGCTTTGATTAGTGGTAATCATTAACAAACTGTTCCCCACCCCCTTCTTACACCTCTCACACTGTAGTTGCCATTGGCAGGTTTTGGTGCGCCATATCAATTGTTATGTATAGAGTGCTTGGGGGGCCCCATTGTAAAACTTGCATCAGGGCCCACAGCTCCTTAGCTATGCCAATGTTGGATACTGTTAGTCAGGGGACAGCTAGTGATATTGGCCCCCAGTATCAGCTAACCCCCACTCATGGGGGGCCCAATCCTGTATTTAATTGATGTAGAGCGTTATACATTAACAGCTCCGGCAGCGGGACAGGTCATCTTCACTGCAGCCAATGGAGCCCTTGATGGATGAAATAAAATGTTCCGCTGCTACTCTGCATTAATCTCCTTAGCGGTAATCACAAGTTCAGCTCGGGGTGGAAAACACAAGCCAGGAGCGGGAACCCCGAGCTGAACTCGTGGTAGCTTCCGGGAGGTCTATGCAGAGAGTTTTAATTCCCCTTCCGGGGGATCCCGACGTTGGCCTCCATTCTTCCTCTCCTCCGAGGCTCTGCTTCCCCTTGGTGAGATCGCTGTCTGTTGTCCAACAGCCGGCAATCTCACTATAGGGTTACAGCACCACCCGGAGGACGAAGGGAAAACTGCAGCGCTGGATCCCAGGGAGGTGAGAGTGCTGGGCCACTGCAGAACTCCCTGGCAGCATGATTTTTTCCAGGTTGAAGGACTCGTCTCCACTAGTGTGGCGTGCGTCTCGCAGACTATGCACGGCTATGGGATTCGCAGCCTCCGCCGCAAATTCTGCCGGGGGTTCCGGCCGAATCGCTCCCGCAAGCGATTCGGCAGCGGCACCGTTATCCCCTATGACAGAGTTTCCCAGTGCGATTCATGTGCGGGGAAACGGGCCCTTAGGATCTAAAAGCATGCAAAAAAATAAATAAAAAATATTATATAAATAAATATATATATATATATATATATATATATATATATATATATATATATATATATATATATATATATATATATATATATATATATATATATATATATATATATATATATATATATATATATATATATATATATATATATATATATATATATATATATATATATATATATATATATATATATATATATATCTCAAGGCTTTTAGACCCTAAAATCCGGAAAGAATCAGAACGCCAAGGGGGTTAATTACATTCAGGGTGCCTCCCCCCCATGACGGCAGAGGTCACAGGGGTTATAGTTATTCTCTGCCCTCCAGTTACTGGATGAACTGTAATGAAAATTATTCCATATATGCAGAGAGATATGCGCACCATCCGACCATATCCAAGTGGTTTATTAGGCAAATAAACATCAATGTCCAGGAAAACAAGTAGCACAACTTCGCCAAGCATGAAACCAAGTGTGGCCGCTGTGGGAGTGGAGGCGGGTGGGGTGGAGGCAGGTGGAAAACAGCGTGTGATCAAGCATCAGTAGTCACAAAACTGACGTCACTTGTCCTCTGTTTGTGCCCACCACCCGCCTCCACTTGCCGAAGTTGTGCTATTTGTTTTCCTGGACATTGATGTTGGTTTGCCTAATAAACCACTTGGATTTGGACGGATGGTGCACGGATCTCTCTGCATATATGGAATTGCTTTGCATCTTTCTTCTACAGTTCTAAACGGAGCAAACATCCAGCAGACACAATCAGGACTTCAGCAGCTGTGGTGAGAACGTTGTTATTTACTTTCCCACTATACAGTTTTCTTATGGAGAGAGTGCCGCACAATTGCCTTTTTTCCTTGAGATATATAGACTAATGAAAATTATACAAACACCTGAAGTCCATTCATTTAGTACAGTAAGTTAGCGTATACTAAGCCAATCACAGACAAACCTGTATAACTGGATGGACTGCGACTACACAGATACCAACGCTACCCAGATTTCATCAACAGTAACTTAAAAGCTACAGTATATTGAAAATGCACTGCAAAATATAATACACCCCAGTAACAAGCACCACAAATCAGTGGTGTATAATGTGCAGACCACCAGTAGGACTGTGCTCAGTGATTACTGTAATATATGCAGCACTTGCTGCTGAGGCAGTACTACAGTCAACTTTTTCCTTTACTCCAAAAGATTAGTCACACTATTTTAAGTGGTAAAGATATATATTTTTTTAACTACTAAAAATGTCTGAGTTAGAATATAGTATAGGGTATATAGTGTTTAGTATATACTGTAGTGTAGGGTATATAAAGTTTAGTGTATAGAGTAGGGAATATATTTTAGTACATAGTGTAGTGTATATAGGGTAGGGTATATATAGTCTTGTACAGGTGCATAGCAATCACCCCGCAGTCAGGGCCGGATTTGTACTTTTTACCACCCAAGGCCAACTATACTGTCTGTTTGGTTTTTATATCTGTGTGCCCCAATGAGAATTCTACTTACTTTCCATCATTGGATGTCACAGACAATAACTATTTTAGTAATATGCGTTTAGACTATGTTATGTTTTCCTTAAGAACTTTTATGTTATGCTTGCCATCTCGTTAATGATGGAACCATTGTGTCACCATGAGAGTGAGGCTGATGTATACCTGCATGATAGAGCTTACAGGTCTTGCAGGGACGACACAAGTACAGGACAGAGGGTTCAAAGGGTAAATCTGTCCTTGTAGATAGGGATGGCTCCATAGAACAGCTTTACTGCCCCTCACTGAGCCGCCCCTAAATTTCTGGTGCCCTAGGCCATGGCCGATGTGGCCTTGCCAGAAATCCGGCCCTGCCCGCAGTGGATGCAACTGTGGGGGCACACAGGGACGTTTTTTGGGGGAGGGGAGGGGGGAGACCAGCAGGCACACAGCCGCAAGGAGGCCTCCCAACCCCCCCCCCCCCCCCTCACCTCGGGCCCTTCAGTGCCCCCCCCCCCCCCCCCCAAATTAGAGCAGTGGCCAGACAGGAAAACTCACCTCACTTCTGCATTCTGTGCCCTGGATCTTCACGTGCACCAGTCATATCTGTCTCCACCTCTCACTTTCTACTTCCTAAGTAACGGAAATATGCCAGCTGCTCCCCCTTCAGAATACCTATACTTGGGGCACCTTTACCTGGCAAGCTATACTGCAAGCTCTACATATATAGACTACAAAACGACCAGGTGATGAAGCCATACCTGCCCAAACGCAGAAACTAAAACTAAATATTGGTATGAAAAAAAAAAAAAAAAAAAAGAAAAAAAAAAAAAAAGAAAAAAAAAAAAAAAAAAAAAAAAAAAAGGAGCCATATACTTGCTGCAATTGGGCATTTTCAACAGTTATGCATTATATACCATGTCACAAAACACTGGAAGGTGTTTACATTTCCAGGAGGCAATCGTTTCCTCTCTCATTTCCAAATCTGAACCTGACCATGGCAGTTTTCATTCAGTTGCGAGATGTACTGGAAAATATTTCGGAGAAATTATACCAGAGGTGGAAAAAAAAGAAATAATGGTGCCCCCAGAAAAAGTGCAGAGTCGGCACTAAACAAAATAGGACGGACAGACACACGATTCCATTGCCCCCAGTGTCCGGAAAAACCAGGTCTGTGTTTGAAAGTGTTTAAGGGCATATTCACAGTGGGACGGTGCATTTTAATGCGACGTTAAAGTCGCAACAGGTCTGCGAATAGAAGTAACGCACTGTAAGCAGTGAGTTACCACAACGCAACATTTTCAACACGACGATAACGTGGCACTGTGAACGGCCCATAGGATCATCATTGCAGTGCGGTAAGCTGCATTATAACACTTTATAACGCAGCTCCGCAATGTGGCACTGTGTGTGAATGTGACTTTAAAGTGTACCACTCCTCTGTAAAATTTTCACTTGGGCCCTCATTTAAATTTATGGCACACAAATAGTATAATAATTTATATAGTTTCTCCTACCAGACTCCACAAAAACACCTCCCAGCTCTAGCCACATATAAGTGGTAAACTTATTCAGAACTAAATTTCAGAAAAACTATATACATTGACTATTTGAGGGAGGAAAAAAAATGCAATTTTTATTTTTTCTTACAAAACATTCCATCAAATTCCACCAATATCATCTATACACGCATGGATGGACACCTCAGGAGTGTAGTTTACTGATTGGGATCATTTTTGGCAGGGATTTGACAGTCTCTTTACCTCAGACTTCATTAAAGTGTACCAGAGATCAAGCTTTACTAACATTTACCCCATAAACATGTGCGATTCCTCGGGCCTCGCCAACCTCCCGTGGTCTGTTCAGCAGTGATCGGCCCCGGTAACTTGCTCAGTTGCATCCAGTCTGGGTCTTCTGCGCATCCACGGACCTCCCGCGCATGCGCAGTAGACCTGGACTGATGTCACTGAGCAAGTTACCGGGCTTATCGCAGCTGAACGGCAGACCGCGGGGGACTCACGCGTGTTTATGGGGCGGGAGGAAGCCCCGGGTAAGTATCAAATCTTACTAAAGCTTGATCTCTGGTTTACTTTAACCTCCCCGGTGGTAAGCCCGACATACTTTCGGGCTAGCCGCCGGAGAGGATCACATGGCCGAGGATTTTTTTTTAATAAAAATTTGATTTATATGCTTAAAGCTAGCACTTTGCTAGCTAACCATGCCCCCCAAGTTCCTCCGCTCTCCCCCAATCACCGCCGTTATACGTACCCCCCAGGGATCCCGCGACGGCACAGCCTCCCAATCAGCTCCAGGCTTCACTATGGGGAGAATCGGGACTGCGCATGACGTCAATGAGGTCAGACGTCATGACGTTGATGAGGTCAGACGTCATGTCCGATCATCGCGATAGTGACGACAAGCTAAATGGTGAAGCTGCGGCTCTCGCGGGATCGCGGACGGGTAAATATTGCCAGCAGCGGTCGGGGGGAGGGGGGGAATCAGAGCAGTGCTGGGGGACTTGGGGGCCATAGTTAGCTAGCAAAGTGCTAGCTTAAGCATTTAAATCAAATTTTATTTTTAAAAAATCCTCCCGCGGACGCAGCATCTGAAACTGCGTACCACAGGGAGGTTTAAACTGGCCTGCACTGGAAAATACTGTACAAGCATGTAATTCATGGTCTTGGATCAATTAGTGACCTTTTTTTCTGGACTTTTGGCTTTTTACCATAGAAATAATCTAGCCACGCATATTTGGTATCATTTCATTTAGAGGGAATTACTGAATCATTTTTGGGGTGAATTTTCACAATACTGCATACCGTGTCACAGCAATAGCAGAAAAAAATGGCATATTTGAAGGAGAAAAGGAATTTTTATTTTTGTTCTCATACATTCCATTTAAATGCAGAACAAAAGCAATACAGACAAAATTTTCAGTACACCTATGGATGGAAACCATAGGAAGTGAAATGTACTGAATAGGATAATTTTGGAGGCATTTTTACTTCACAGCTATACAGAAAATGCGCTGTATTGTATGCAACAATATCAGCATTGACATTAGTGCTCTCTAAAGTCTCAAATGGTGCTTCTTTCCTTGCCATTCACCACAGAGTCAGTCTATTCATGTCTCGTGCCTGCGCAATAGAGCAGACCCAATCGGGCTCAGCTGTTTTTGCCAGAGCCTGAAGGTGAAGATGGCACTGCGCCTGCACTGGCTCCCTAAGGTAAATATTGCCATGCGCTGGAGGCGCTACTGCACCTGCGCACATCCAGCAGATTTGTGGGAGGAGCCAGCACTGGATCGGGGCTACAAAGGAGGACAGTGGAAACCTCTGGATCCTAATGAGGCTAAGTACCAAGGTAAGTATCCCTCCCAGGGGCTCTTTTTTTAATTACAGATTCTCTTTAAGTGGTTACGGAGGTTTTGTATGTCTGTCCTGAAGTGGTTAATCCTGACTAGGGTTGGTTCACACTGGGGCACTTTTCAGTAGTGTTTTAGCCAGTGATAAGCAGAGCACTATAAAAATGTATCCCTTTGGGACCATTCTACCACAGCATGTGCACTTTGTGTGAATTGAAAACTCGCTGCATGCAGAGATCGTGATGCAATTGTGTTCCCTGAACGAGAATTACAATCACAAATTTCTGTTCCCTGAACGAGAACCGCAAATTACAATTACCTGGAGAAGAGGAGGGAAGGGAAAACAAAATTAAAGTCACACTGCAAAATTGCAATCGCTAGGCACAGTGTAAACCCAGCCTAAGAGCTCGTTCCCACTATCGCGAATCTGCATGCGTCCAACGCATGCAGATCCGCACATGTAATACAAGTGGATGGGCCTGTTTCCACTGTAGCGTTGTTGAGGTGCGTTTTTTTCAGCGGTAAAAAAACGCACAAAAGAGCCAACGATTTCGCCTGCGTCGGGAATCCGTGCGAATCGCCGCTAATGTATTTAATAGTAAAAACGCATGCGTTTGTTACATGCGTTTTTACCCGTGATTTCGCACCTTTTTTAATTTTATTTTGCCCTGGCAGTGTCATGGTTAATTTCGCATGGCACCCTGCCATGCAAAATCGCATGCGAAATCGCGGGTAAAAACGCATGCGGAAACGCATCCGCATGCGTTTTTACAAGCGTCGGAATGCGGCCGAAATCGCGTCGCAACAGTGGGAACGAGCCCTAAGACACCACCATGTTGAGCACACTATCTGCCCATCATGTGGTGCAATATCCATGCACCATAGTAAAAAGAACACATATATAAACGAAAAACTCACAACCAGGCTGCATACACCACAATGGACCCCAATAGTGGAACTACTACTTTTTACAATGATTAACAGATTCAGACTCCTTCACTCAAAGCTACATTTTCAGATGACCTGCAGTATTGGCTCCTCCTCACTCTCCTCTCTGCGGACAGCCATGACAACCCACAATGTTAGGCCTCTTTTAGGTTGGCAGGGGAACGCAACATGTCGAGTTTGAGCACGGCTACACTCAGATCCAACTCCATGGGGGGGTCTGCCTGTACAGCGCCAGTACCCAGCACTAACAAGCAGTGATGTTAACGAATTTCCGCCAAACGCATTTTCGCATAGAAAATGCCATTTTTGTTTGAGATTTCCAAAAGTTTTCCCCCATGAGGCAGAAGTTCAGTAATTTACCAAACAAACATGCCTCAATTCACTAAGCCCTGGTCGGTAAGGCCTGGTGCACACCAAAAACCGCTAGCAGATCCGCAAAATGCTAGCAGATTTTGAAACGCTTTTTCTTCTTTTTCTGCAGCGTTTCAGCTAGCGTTTTGCGGTTTTGTGTAGCGGTTTTGGTGTAGTAGATTTCATGTATTGTTACAGTAAAGCTGTTACTGAACAGCTACTGTAACAAAAAACGCCTGGCAAACCGCTCTGAAGTGCCGTTTTTCAGAGCGGTTTGCGTTTTTCCTATACTTAACATTGAGGCAGAAACGCATCCGCAATCCAAAATCTGCAGCAGCCCGGGAGTATGCATTTCTGCAAAACGCCTCCCGCTCTGGTGTGCACCAGCCCATTGAAATACATTACCCTAGCGGATCCGCACCCGCAAGCGGATTGCAAACTGCAGCCGAACCGCTCGGGTGTGCACTAGGCCTAAGTGTCACTTACCAATCTTCTAGCAGGGCAGCAGGCAGGCAGGGAGCTGTGTGTGTGACTCTGAGGTTATCCGTCCTGTGCATACTGTCACCCCTTTACATGTGCTGCAGCCACCAGGGGGAGCTCTTCAGTGTGGTACTATACAAATATGCACATCTAAAGGGATGCAGGGATGCCGGCAGAGTTGTCAGCTTGTCTCTGCTTTGATACACTGAAAGACCCACCCACCGGCATCCCTGTCGCATCCAATCACAGGGAGAAGCAGGCTGTGTGGCTCTCCGGGCCGGTGCACACCAAAAACCACTAGCAGATCCGCAAAATGCTAGCAGATTTTGAAACGCTTTTTCTTCTTTTTCTGTAGCGTTTCAGCTAGCGTTTTGCGGTTTTGTCTACCAGTTTTGGTGTAGTAGATTTCCTGTATTGTTACAGTAAAGCTGTAACTGAACAGCTACTGTAACAAAAAACGCCTAGCAAACCGCTCTGAAGTGCCGTTTTTCAGAGCGGTTTGCGTTTTTCCTATACTTAACATTGAGGCAGAAACGTATCCGCAATCCAAAATCTGCAGCAGCCCGGGAGTATGCGTTTCTGCAAAACGCCTCCCGCTCTGGTGTGCACCAGCCCATTGAAATACACTACCCTAGCGGATCCGCACCCGCAAGCGGATCGCAAACCGCAGCAGAACCGCTCTGGTGTGCACTAAGCCTCGCTGTTGGCTGCCAGGCTCTCCCCAAAGGCAGTCTGTCAAATCTACTGCACAGAGAGAACAGGGGTAGAGCCAGCTATCGGCTGCTGTGAGCTGGAGAAAATTACCAAACACGTTTTCCCGGTAATTGAAATGCGGAAATCTTTGTGAATTTACATTTCCTGAGGTAATTACCACACAAGTCGGTAATTTACCTCACTAGTCTGGAACTGTGATTTTCTGTGCGGTGATAGGTTTAGGGAATTGTAACTTGGGAAGGTCGTCTGTAAAATCAGCTGTTTTCAGCATTACCGAATGCAGTAATGCTTTGTGAATATTGTATTTATTCATGAAAGCGCTATACAAAGCGTTTTTTCAAGCTCTTTGCGATTTCCCTATACTTTCCACTGAGGCAAATGATAATCACCCCAAAAATGGTACAGGCAGCTCTTTGCTGAGCGAAATCGAACCGCTCAGATGTGAACATTCTCATAGGGAATCATTGCACAAGTGCTTTTAGGGCGATTTTGAAAATTGCTGGCCTTAAAAAAAAAAAAAAAAAAAAAAAAAAAGCCGAAAATGCCCTTAGTGTGAACAAGCCCTAACTGCTTGCTGAGCACACAATTCAACAGTCTGTGGAAAAGAGGCCTCACTGAGACTGAGGTCTGGGTCACACTTGTCTGTCACTTTTCTGTGAGCGGTTACCTTCAGGGCTCGTTTCCACTATTGCGGTGCAGAATCGCCTGGATTCCACCGCTGTTGAAATTCCATGAATTAGCATGCGGATGCGAATTTTTGCGCGTTTTTTGCTGCGAATTCGCATGCGAATTCGCATAGGTGAGGGTATATGCGAAATTAACCATGTCACTGCCTGTTTGAATTACATTGGTACCTATGCGAATTCGCATGCGAATTCGCATGAAAATTCGCATACCATAGCCGCATGCAAATTTCCTATTAAATACATTAGCGGCGATTCGCATGCATTCCACTCGCAGGCGAATTCGTTGGCTCTTTTGTGCGTTTTTTTACCGCTGAAAAAAACGCACCTCAACAACGCTACAGTGGAAACAGGCCCATCCACTTGCATTACATGTGCGAATCTGCATGCGTTGGACGCATGCAGATTCGCGATAGTGGAAACGAGCCCTCACACCATGTGTTTCTTCATGAGGCCAGGGTCACACTTAAGGGGCCCATACACTCAGCCGATTTTCTGGCCGACCGATCGATCCCGATCGATCGATAGAACGATTGCAGATCGGAGATCGGTTGGCCAATCGACCGATCGATGGCCGATTTCGATGGATTTCTATCGAACTGGCAGGGTGGAAAATTTAGGTCGATCTGATGAGATTGCTTATCAGTTTGCATTGGCCTTAATGGAAATCTGATGGCAAAAAAATGCCATCAGATCGAATTTCAATAGATTTCACACTGAAATCTATTGGAATTCTATCCTGGTAAAAAAATGTTCTAAAAACGCATCAGATAGATCATCAGATGCATTTTTTATCTATCTGCTGCCAATCTGACGAGTGTATGGGCACCTTTATTTGAATCACATGTGGTTTTCCAATAGCATATAGTGGAAAATGCATGTAATTCTGCTAATACTTCATACACACTTGAGATAAAAGTCTTTGGAAAAGGCAAGAGCACAGACCAATTTTACCCCCTTCCATGTAGTATGAGAGCCATACTCTACACAGTCTATTCTATGGAGCTCCACTCCCCATCAGATAAAATCTTTGCAGGATGCTGCACACACAGATGCCCGTACACATTCAAAAGATCATTATCTGCAAAATATCCATTCCTGCAAAATGCATTCATAGTCTATGATATCTGCAGATCCCCATACACACTTGGTTTAACAGACTTCATCTACATATCTGGCAATCATCTGCAGATCTGAAGATCCATCCTGGTGGATCTGATCTGCAGATGAATGTCTGTTAACAAGGTGTGTATGAGGATCTGCAGATATCATAGACTATGAATGCATTTTGCAGGAACAGATCTTTTGCAGATAATGATCTTTTAAGTGTGTATAGCATCTTTGTGTGCAGCATCCTGCATACACACTTAAAAGATCATTATCTGCAAAAGATCTGTTCCTGCAAAATGCATTCATAGTCTATGATATCTGCAGATCCTCATACACACCTTGTTAACAGACATTCATCTGCAGATCATCTGCAGATCAGATCCACCAGGATGGATCTTCAGATCTGCAGATGATTGCCAGATATGTAGATGAAGTCTGTTAAACCAAGTGTGTATGGGGATCTACAGATATCATATGAATGCATTTTGCAGGAATGGATATTTTGCAGATAATGATCTTTTGAATGTGTACGGGCATCTGTGTGTGCAGCATCCTGCAAAGATTTTATCTGATGGGGAGTGGAGCTCCATAGAATAGACTGTGTAGAGTATGGCTCTCATACTACATGGAAGGGGGTAAAATTGGTCTGTGATCTTGCCTTTTCCAAAGACTTTTATCTCAAGTGTGTATGAAGCATAAGTGTGTTCCCTGCCTGAGCAAGTTGTAATTGATAGGAAAAGCACACAGTGCTTCACTGCAGTTTTTATCTGCATGGAAAAAATGCATTTGTGTTAACTAGCCCATTGATTAACATTGGTTCTTAGTTTAAATGCATATTTCTATGCAAAAAAAGCGCATGAACACAGACAAGTGTGACCCCTACCTTATTTGTATGGAATAGGGTCCTATACATATTGAGCTCTATTCACAATCATTTTCTGCATGCGGAAATGCCCTTGCGGTAAATTCCCGACTGAAATGAGACCATCTTGACATTCACAAAATTGCACACATGAATATTTTCCGCATGCGTATAATTTTATGCATTAATTTCTTGAATGCGTAAACATGCGGTAAAAGTCTGCAAAAGTTGGTAATTCCCGCAAAAAAAAACAAAACAAAATTCACAAAAAAGCGGGGCGCCTTATTTCTGACTTAACTACCGATTTTTTTTTATCACCTACCAGTACTTGGTGATATATTTTGCTTCCCATTGACTTAAATGGAGTCTGGAGCCTTGAGTGCTGTGTTTGCTGGACTTAAATTTTTTTTTTTTTTTTGGACAAGTTTCTTTATGCCACTTTTTTTTCGCATGGTTTCTGCATGTTTACTATGTAATTACGCATGTTTCCCAAAGTTTTTTACGTATTGTTACCGCATGCGGGAAACATGCGGAACATTTTTAGTGAATGTGAAAAAATGCGGAAATTATCACTGGCGGTAATATAGCGGTAAACAATCTCTTACCGCATGTGTGATTGTGAATAGAGCCCATCGTGTGTGTTAATAAATATGCAAAGCGCAGCAAATGGTACCCACTATGTGCGGTGATCATATGCAATGCAATAGCACTGGAATGAAACAAATGTGTATGGGTAACAATTTCCATAATTTACACTTGTGAAAACAAAACATTTTTTTACTTTTTTAGGCTCGTCTATGTCACCCATGTGTTTTATGATGTTGTTGTCTTTTAAACATTATGGTGAGGTTTTCACTAGAGATGGCCAAAAACAGTTCACCAGCGGACAATTCCCAGCGAACTTCCACTGCATATGGCGTGTTCGACCCGCCCCCCTATACATCATCATGGAGCCAAACTTTGACCCCTTACCTCACAGTCAGCAGACACATGGCAGCCAATCAGCTAGCACCCCCCCCCCCCCCCATTAAAAAGCAGTTGCGGTGGCCATATTGGATTCATTCTCTGCTAACTGCTGACTTAGGCCCAGTGCACACCGAGCGGTTTTTGGAGCGATCCGCCGGCCGCATCCGCCTCTAAAAATGCTTGTCTAATGTATTGCAATGGGATGGTGCACACCGGCGGTTTGCGGTTTTTGCCAAGCCGCAAACGCGCCTCCTGCTGCGCGTTTGCGGTTTTCGGAAGAGTTTCGTCCTCAATGTAAAGTATAGGAAAAACGCAAACCGCTCTGAAAAACGCTAGTTCAGAGCGGTTTGCCAGGCATTTTTGTTACAGTAGCTGTTCAGTAACAGCTTTTACTGTAACAATATGTGTAATCTGCTACACAAAAACGCACGCAAAACCGCTAGGTATGTTTAGAAAACCTCTCTAAACATACCTAGAATCGCTCTGAAATCAGCTCCCAAAACCACTAGCGTATTGCGGATCTGCTAGCGGTTTTGGTGTGCACTGGGCCTATTAGTGAGAACAGAGATAGACTTGCTGCAGATAGGTAGGGAAATCATTAGCTAGGCCTATGTTGGTGTTGTGAAAGCACCCCAAATAGCCCTTTTGAGGGCTAGTACATCGGTCTCTTGTGGTTTTTATTTTGTGTGTGACACTCCAAAGTCCACTAAGGCCCCATTCACACTAGAGCGTTTTGCCACGATTTTGGCAAAACGCTAATAAAAACCCTATGGGCCTGTTCTTACTTGGGCGATTTGCGCTAATCGCTGCAAATCTCATAAAAATGGGCAAAAAATGTGAAATGCGTCACCTGCACCATTTTCAGGCGATTTCCCGGCGATCGCATTTCAGTGCTATAGAAGCGCTAAACGCGATTGCGGCAAAATCGCCGCACTCTTCAGTTATTTTTCTGTGTGAAATCGCGGAAAACTCACTCCTGCAAAATGCCGGAAAAAAAGTCTGGCCTTTTACGTTTCTAAGTGTGAATGGGGCCTCACACCCAGAGCTGTGTGCACACTACTGCTGTTGCTACATTAAGTTGTAGGTACAGAACCACTCCAGTGCATTATTTGTAGGAATGTAATGCGATTTCTGCCCTTTACGGATCACGATCCAACTTTGCATCAACTCCGTAGTTTTTGGTGGGGACTTTGCGCATGGATCCCCCTCCAGCATGCCAGACCCCTCAAAACAACTTATCCATCACTTTTGTGGCTTTGTCGGTTTTAAAATTAGCCTGCCCATTGAAGTCTATGATAGTTCGCATACATTTGCAGAAGTACGGAAAATTTGATGTTCACGACATCTCTAGTTTTCAAATGCTTAGTGCAAGTGGATAACAAATTGCCCCAAGAATTACTACAATGCAATTACAATAATAAAATACCTAAACAGCTTGAGGTCCTCTTCACAGCGATCAGTTGCATGTCAAAATACTGTCCATACAATTCTATAGGCCTGTTCACAGTACTGCATTGTAAAAGATCGTCTTATTCTAACTCGCTGCATGCAAGCTTTGCACTATCCTTCACACTCATTATAACGTGTGGGTTATACAACTGACCACTGTGAACTTAGCCTGGAAAAAAAAACCCCATCAAAACACATACAGAATGTTTGTCAGTCATGACTTACTTATTGTTTCACTTAGATCTGGCTACTGAGGTCCAAAAGGTACCGTATGTGTTTGCTGGACTGACACCTTTTTTCCTTTACCTCTGGTGACAGGTGTAGATAATTGAATTTGCCTCTAAATACCCTTTTTTTTAACCTTGAAAACAGCAGCAGTCACATGACCTGTGTGAACCACACTGCATCATGGGAAGGGAGGCATGGCTGAGCTACCACTCCGCTCCTCTCCCAGTCACAACACATAGGGCTCTATTCTCAAAGACTTCCCGCATGCGGTAAAGTACATGCGGGAAGTTTGCACCCAAAATACCGTCAAGTTGGAATTCTCAAAATGTTCCGTATGTTTTTTCCGCATGCGGAAAAAGTGTGGTAAAAGTGCGGGATTCATGCGGAAAAATTTCCGCAAAAGTCGATATTTTCCGCAATAAAAAAAATCAATTCTCAAAAATGTTCAGGCGCATCATTTCGTCGTTAATTACCGATTTTTTTATCACCTACAAGTAGTAGGTGATATATTCCGCATCCCATTGACTTTAATGAAGTGTGGAGGCTTAAGGGCTGTGCTTGCTGGACTTTAACTTTTTTTTTTAAAACACTATTTCATGCGACCTTTTTACCGCATGATTCCCGCATGAATAATGGCTGTTTCCGCATCTTTTTTCCCGCATGCGGTAAACATGCGGAAAATATTAGTGAATGTGGAAAAAATGCGGAGTTTACCGCTGGCGGGAATATAGCGGTAAAATTTTGCTGAAAATTTGGCTCTTTGAGAATAGAGCCCATACTATTGTTTCCCAAAATAGCTATCATGTTGCCCAGTGTACTAGAGAGTAGGGGTGATCAGTGAGTTGCAAATATTTCTGAGTTCATGCAGGATTGTGTACATTTGTATGCAAATTTATACAGCTTGAAAATGGACCAATCAAGTTGCACCAAGGTTTACATTGATTGGTCCATTTTCAAGCTGTAAAAATTTGCATACAAATTTACGTAATCCTGCATGAACTCTGTATTTTCTTCTCATTCATCGTCCCTACTAGAGAGGAGTCTGGACTGTTGACAGAAAGGTTCCTCGTTGTGCAGTGTCACTCCACCTACCAGTGTGGTCAGTGTTAACTCATTTATTCATGTTAACTAAAAGTTGATTCTCAGGCTGGGAACACACAAGGCAGAAATGCTAGCATTGCGGAAAACGCACATATTGCAAGTCAATGGGCCACATGAAAAAACATGTTTCCTACAAAATGCATTTATAGTCTATGATATCTGCCGATCCTCATACACACCTTGTTTAATGGACATTCATCTGCAGATCAGATCCACCAGGATGGATTTTCAGATCTGCAGATGAATGTCTGTTAAACAAGGTGTGTATGAGATCTGCAGATATCATAGACTATGAATGCATTTTGCAGGAACAGATCTTTTGCAGATACTGATCTTTTGTGTCTGTATAGCATCTGTGTGTGCAGCATCTTGCAGAGATTTGCATCTGATGGGGAGTTCAGCTCCATAGAATAGACTGTGTAGTTATGGCTCTCATACTACATGGAAGGGGGTAAAATTGGTCTGTGATCTTTTATTGTGTACTTAGCTTTAAACTGCTAATTCCAATAGGTTTGGCCAATCCCAATGCTTTGTACTCTAAGGCCTGGTGCACACCAAAAACCGCTAGCAGATCCGCAAAATGCTAGCAGATTTTGAAACGCTTTTTCTTCTTTTTCTGCAGCGTTTCAGCTAGCGTTTTTCGGTTTTGTGTAGTGGTTTTGGTGTAGTAGATTTCATGTATTGTTACAGTAAAGCTGTTAATGAACAGCTACTGTAACAAAAAACGCCTGGCAAACCGCTCTGAAGTGCCGTTTTTCAGAGCGGTTTGCGGTTTTCCTATACTTAAAAATTGAGGGAGAAACGCTTCCGCAATCCAAAATCTGCAGCAGCCCGGGAGTATGCGTTTCTGCAAAACGTCTCCCGCTCTGGTGTGCACCAGCCCATTGAAATACATTACCCTAGCGGATCCACACCTGCAAGCGGATCGCAAACCGCAGCGGAAACGCTCTGGTGTGCACTAGGCCTAAGTGCTTGTTCACACTATGGGCTCTATTCATAAAAAAAAGTGGCGAAAAAACTCCTGGAAGGAAAATACCGCAGCGGTATTTTAGACTTCTGGGTGGTCATTCAAAAATTTTTTGCCAGCTGCGATAGCAGAGCGGAGATCTCCCGCTGAAGGCTGGCGGTAAGCTGTCGGAAGGCATGGGGGAACACTTACGCGGGTAGAGTCCCTCCGTGCACTGCTCTCTCTGGGAGGTCTGTCCCATTCACTTGTATGTAATCCGCAGGTTTCGAGGAAGCGGTATTTCCCGTCCACATACCGCTGCCTCTAATCTTTATGAATGGCCATTTTGTTACTTTTTTTCTAGATAAATGTAGAAAAACACTGCAGAAGGCGGAAATTTCTCGCTCTGATGGGAGATTGTAGATTTTCATGCGGGAACAGCGTTTATGAATGCCCACTTTGCTAAATGGACGGGAAAATCCGCTGTTTTGAGCGGAAAACTTGCGGTAACGGTTTTATGAATAGAGCCCTATGAGCGTTTGCATATTTTTTTGAGCTCTGGCTATCTTAGAAATTACCCTAAAAGAACTTGTGCAAGGATTCCCTATGAGAGTGTTCACATATTAGCGGTTTGATTGTGATCCGTTTTCAAAACTGCTGCCTGTACCATTTTCTGAGCACTTCGGCTCAATGGAAATGACGTCAGGAAGTGAAAAAACGCTCTGCAAAAGCACTTAGAAAAGCACTTTTCTAATTGCAAGGCGCAGGGAAAAGCGCTGACAAAACTCTCAAGAAATCGCCCTTAGAAGGAACCCGAGGTGAGTGACATATGGAAGCTGCCATATTTATTTCCTTTTGAAAAATACCAGTTGCCTGGCTGTCTTGCTGATCTTTCTGGTCAGTAGTGTCTGAATCACACACCGGAAACAAGCATGTGTCTAATCCAGTTTGACTTCGTTTAAACATCTGATCTGCATTCTTGTTCGGGATTTATGGCTAAAAGTTTAAAGCCTGGTACACACATTACCAATTTTGATTGGCCAATCACTGACCAATTTTACCATCTACATGTAGTATGAGAGAAGTAGTGAGAGTTTATCTACCCACTCTGTTCATAGTATTCAAAATCTGTTGACCCTGATACTACATGGAGGAGGTTAAACTGGCCACACCCAGCACTGTGCACACAAGGAAGTCCTGCCCACATACACGATATCCTCACCATACTAACCTTGTGCATAAATAAACACGAACAAGGGTTCTGTGAAAACACACAGAAGTTTTCACACATGCAGAAAAAAAGTGCATGCAGAAAACGCACACAGAAAACAGACAAGTGTGAACCCTGCTTAATTCACAGTGCTCAGCTGTGTTGCAGAATGATTCTGCATGTCAACTCACTGCCCAAACAATGCTATGGGGCTATTTACTGAACTGTGTTGTAACTTCTAACTTGCTGTATTCAGGCTTTTGTATTAACCCCCTTGGCGTTATGATTCTTTCCACATTTTAGGGTCTAAAAGCAATTTTTTGCACCCTTTCAGACCCTAAAACCTGGAAAAAAAAATCATGCTGCCAGGGAGATCTGCAGCAGTTTTTCATTCATTCACCTCCCTGGCTCCAGCGCTGCAGTTATGCCTCCATCCTCCGGGTGGCACTGCAACTCTAAAGTGAAATTGCCGGCTGTCGTCATGATGACAGCCGGTGATCTCACCAGTAGGAAGCAGAGCTCTGGAGGAGAAGAAGAAGAATGGCGGCCAACGTCGGGATTACTGTCGCATACAGTAGGTACAGAAAAACATACAGGCAATGAGAAGTATGCTTTCCTGTACTTGGTAACTAGTGTGTTTAGAGGTAACGCATTGCAAGCAGTGCATTACCATAATGCTACACATTACAATGCAACGTTGCACTGTGAACGGCCCATAGGATTAGCATTGCAGTGCAGTAAACTACATTATAAGACCTTATAACGCAGCTCCTCAACGTCCCACTGTGAAAGCGACCTCACACTCGTTCTAATGAATGTATTATACACTGGACCACTGTGAATCCAGATTATGTTCGCAAAGACACGTTGAGGTGCATCAGACTATATAATCGCACCCCAAAAGCAATGGGATTACACTGTAATGGTACGTTCACATCTGCGTGTTACAGTGCAGTGGAATCTGTTGACATACATGTTTACAATTGCACATTGCCACTTTTCGATCAGGAGCGACTGTTTCTTCTGATTGATTTTTATGAAAATTGAATGGTGTAGGTTAAAGTGGCACTTTGGTGAATATAGCTCATTTTACTTAATAAAACATATAATGTGCACAAGAGGTCCAAGTTATAAAAAAAAGTAAATGGCTGGTGAAACATAACGTGGTGAGGGACAGTTCACATTGCTGCAGCTGGGGGGATAGGAAGTACACAACCAAGTGCCGGAGGTCAGAAGAGCTCACTAACCTTGTGGGGAGAAGACTGGACCAACTGCCATTCTAGCTAGAAAGATCCTCTCTCTGGCCTGGGGCACACCAAAAACCGGTAGCAGATCCGTAAAATGCTAGCAGATTTTGAAACGCTGTTTCTTATTTTCCTGTAGCGTTTCACCTAGCAATTTGCGGTTTTGTGAAGCGTTTTTGGTGTAGTAGAATTCATATATTGTTACAGTAAAGCTGTTACTGAACAGCTTCTGTAACAAAAACCGCCTGGCAAACCGCTCTGATGTAGCATTTTTCAGAGCGATTTGCGTTTTTCCTATACTTTACAATGAGGCAGAAACGCTTCTGCAATCCAAAATCTGCAGCAGCCCGGGAGTATGCGTTTCTGCAAAACGCCTCCCGCTCTGGTGTGCACCAGCCCATTGAAATACATTACCCTAGCGTTTCCACATCCGCAATCGGATCTGAAAACGCTGCCGAACCGCTCTGGTGTGCACTAGGCCTCTGTGATGAGGAGTTACAAGCTGCTGGCAATGTGGTGTTTAATCTCTAAGGCCCCTGCAGTGCCGAGAACACATGCACAGTATAAAGTCTGTGTGAGAGAAAGAAGTGGGGACTGACTCACTGAGAGCCAGAGATTCATCTGAACCCAATAATTGGTAATGCAGAGATTAAACAATTGGCCTATTTCGCCCATTGCTCTTTGCAGGACCTCTTAAAGGGACTCCGAGCACCTCTCATGGGCATGCCTTTAATCCAGACGACTTGCAACAAAGTCGTGCTATGACCCCTCTGGAGGAGCCTCTTGCAATGGCCATGCGTGTCACTTCCTCTTCCTGCTTCATTCAGTGATGCACTTCTCTAACAGAGAAGACAGGGGTTACATGGAAGTTACAACATAGCCGAGTTGGCAGCCACGATTTTTAACCATTTTGTCCTCCTTGATGTAGAACTACGTCAAGGAGGCCATGTGCGCTCCCACGCGCTCCCGCTGCCGATCGTGCGCGGATCGTTAGCCCAGGAATCAATTAATGGGGCCATGGTGCCCGATCACTGATAACTCTCTCCCGCAGAAAAAGCGTCAGCTTCTCTCGGAAGCTTTGCTTTTTCTGCCTCCTATGTCCCTCTAAGCGTACATGTTACGCTTAGAGTGACGTCATGTAAATAAACTCAAGGTTGCCCCCGAATAAGATACAGTGCATTAACCTTATCTAAGCCCCAGGGTGGACTAGCTGTCCCTGACCCTAAAAAATATCATAGTGCAGCCTCCTTGGTCCGATTGATAGGCACAGGCACGCTGAGCACAAACGTGGATACAACTGGAGTCTGACATGATGAGATCTGACCAATTGGCCCTTCCTTGGTCCACTCCTAAAGTCTCTACAGGCTTTATCTCCATACAATCTACACTTTTAGTACTCTCCAAAACACGTAACAGGCCTGATATCTCCCCTTGGCCGACTCCACTTGTCCCTCTTCTAAACAATCCTTTGTTCCCACCGGGTTGCAACCCTAGAGGTTATCAGAATTGGAGGACAGACCCTCCACTACGGGCTAAAGATCTCATAGCACTAGGGATGGGACGAATCCACAATTTTTTCGAATCCGAATCCGAATCCGAATCTGAAAAGGTTCTCGAATATCTCGAACCTTTCGAATCCCGAATCTAACGAATCCTGCACATAAGAATTGTGCGATCCGTGGTATAGTTGCCCCTAGTATAAATAGCCAGGCATAGGTGCCCCCAGTACAGATAGCCAGGCATAGGTGCCCCCAGTACAGGTAGCCAGGCATAGGTGCCCCCAGTTCAGATAGCCAGGCATAGGTGCCCCCAGTACAGATAGCCAGGCATAGGTGCCCCCAGTACAGGTAGCCAGGCATAGGTGCCCCCAGTACAGGTAGCCAGGCATAGGTGCCCCCAGTACAGGTAGCCAGGCATAGGTGCCCCCAGTACAGGTAGCCAGGCATAGGTGCCCCCAGTACAGGTAGCCAGGCATAGGTCCCCCCCCAGTATAGGTAGCCAGGCATAGGTGCCCCTAGTATAGGTAGCCAGGCATAGATGCCCTCAGTATAGATAGCCAGGCATAGGTGCCCCCAGTATAGGTAGCTTATGGTTCAGGTGCCCACAGTTTAGCTAGCGTAGCCAGGCATAGGTAGTCAGGTACAGTACATTGTGCCCCTCAAAGACAAACAGAATGCGAGTATAGTACTTTTCTTACTGTAGCAAGATGTCTGTGGTGGTCTCTGTCTTTGGCGGCAGCTTGTGTGAGGCTCAGGCGGCAGCTTGTGTGAGGCTCAGGCAACAGCGAGTATCTGGCTTGTGTGGGGCTTGGACTGCAGGCATTCATAAAGGGAGAAGGGTAGGAAAGGCTCATATGAGTTCAACCAAACCTTTTCTCAAAGAACAAGCACATGATAATCAAAATGACAGTATAGGTAGCTTCTGGTAAAGGTGCCCCCAGTGTAGATAGCCAGGCATAGGTGCCCCCAGTATAGGTAGCCAGGCATAGGTCCCCCCAGTGTAGGTAGCCAGGCATAGGTCTCCCCCCAGTATAGGTAGCCAGGCATAGGTCCCCCCAGTATAGGTAGCCAGGAATAGATCCCCCCAGTATAGGTAGCCAGGAATAGATCCCCCCAGTATAGGTAGCCAGGCATAGATCCCCCCAGTATAGGTAGCCAGGCATAGGTACCCCCAGTATAGGTAGCCAGGCATAGGTCCCCCCAATATAGGTAGCCAGGCATAGGTCCCCCCAGTATAGGTAGCCAGGCATAGGTCCCCCCAGTATAGGTAGCCAGGCATAGGTCCCCCCAGTTTAGGTAGCCAGGCATAGGTCCCCCCCAGTGTAGGTAGCCAGGCATAGGTCCCACCAGTATAGGTAGCCAGGCACATGATAATCAAATGACAGTATAGGTAGCTTCTGGTAAAGGTGCCCCCAGTATAGAGATAGCCAGGCATAGTTGCCCCCAGTACAGGTAGCCAGGCATAGGTCCCCCCCAGTATAGGTAGCCAGGCATAGGTCTCCCCCAGTATAGGTAGCCAGGCATAGGTCCCCCCCAGTGTAGGTAGCCAGGCATAGCCCCCCCCCCAGTGTAGGGAGCCAGGCATAGGTCCCCCCAGTATAGGTAGCCAGGCATAGCCCCCCCCCCCAGTATAGGTAGCCAGGCATAGGTCCCCCCAGTATAGGTAGCCAGGCATAGGTCCCCCCCAGTGTAGGTAGCCAGGCATAGGTCCCCCCCAGTGTAGGTAGCCAGGCATAGGTCCCCCCCAGTGTATGTAGCCAGGCATAGGTCCCACCAGTATAGGTAGCCAGGCATAGGTCCCCCCAGTATAGGTAGCCAGGCATAGGTCCCCCCAGTTTAGGTAGCCAGGCATAGGTCCCCCCCAGTGTAGGTAGCCAGGCATAGGTCCCACCAGTATAGGTAGCCAGGCACATGATAATCAAATGACAGTATAGGTAGCTTCTGGTAAAGGTGCCCCCAGTATAGAGATAGCCAGGCATAGTTGCCCCCAGTACAGGTAGCCAGGCATAGGTCCCCCCCAGTATAGGTAGCCAGGCATAGGTCCCCCCCAGTATAGGTAGCCAGGCATAGGTCCCCCCCAGTGTAGGTAGCCAGGCATAGGTCCCCCCCAGTGTAGGTAGCCAGGCATAGCCCCCCCCCCCAGTGTAGGGAGCCAGGCATAGGTCCCCCCAGTATAGGTAGCCAGGCATAGGCCCCCCCCCAGTATAGGTAGCCAGGCATAGCCCCCCCCAGTATAGGTAGCCAGGCATAGGTCCCCCCCAGTGTAGGTAGCCAGGCATAGGTCCCCCCCAGTGTAGGTAGCCAGGCATAGGTCCCCCCCAGTGTATGTAGCCAGGCATAGGTCCCACCAGTATAGGTAGCCAGGCATAGGTCCCCCCAGTATAGGTAGCCAGGCATAGGTCCCCCCAGTTTAGGTAGCCAGGCATAGGTCCCCCCCAGTGTAGGTAGCCAGGCATAGGTCCCACCAGTATAGGTAGCCAGGCACATGATAATCAAATGACAGTATAGGTAGCTTCTGGTAAAGGTGCCCCCAGTATAGAGATAGCCAGGCATAGTTGCCCCCAGTACAGGTAGCCAGGCATAGGTCCCCCCCAGTATAGGTAGCCAGGCATAGGTCCCCCCCAGTGTAGGTAGCCAGGCATAGCCCCCCCCCCAGTGTAGGGAGCCAGGCATAGGTCCCCCCAGTATAGGTAGCCAGGCATAGGCCCCCCCCCAGTAT
Organism: Hyperolius riggenbachi; assembly: GCF_040937935.1. Classification (NCBI taxonomy): domain Eukaryota; kingdom Metazoa; phylum Chordata; class Amphibia; order Anura; family Hyperoliidae; genus Hyperolius; species Hyperolius riggenbachi. Next base: position 91,947,178 of record NC_090655.1, on the reverse strand, counting down.
AGGTAGCCAGGCATAGCCCCCCCCCCAGTATAGGTAGCCAGGCATAGGTCCCCCCCAGTGTAGGTAGCCAGGCATAGGTCCCCCCCAGTGTAGGTAGCCAGGCATAGGTCTCCCCCAGTGTATGTAGCCAGGCATAGGTCCCACCAGTATAGGTAGCCAGGCATAGGTCCCCCCAGTATAGGTAGCCAGGCATAGGTCCCCCCCAGTGTAGGTAGCCAGGCATAGGTCCCCCCCAGTGTAGGTAGCCAGGCATAGGTCCCACCAGTGTAGGTAGCCAGGCATAGGTCCCACCAGTATAGGTAGCCAGGCATAGGTCCCCCCCAGTGTAGGTAGCCAGGCATAGGTCCCCCCCCAGTGTAGGTAGCCAGGCATAGGTCCCCCCCAGTATAGGTAGCCAGGCATAGGTCCCCCCCAGTGTAGGTAGCCAGGCATAGCCCCCCCCCCCCAGTGTAGGGAGCCAGGCATAGGTCCCCCCAGTATAGGTAGCCAGGCATAGGTCCCCCCCAGTATAGGTAGCCAGGCATAGGTCCCCCAGTATAGGTAGCCAGGCATAGGTCCCCCCAGTGTAGGTAGCCAGGCATAGGTCCCCCCAGTATAGGTAGCCAGGCATAGGTCCCCCCCCAGTGTAGGTAGCCAGGCATAGGTCCCCCCAGTATAGGTAGCCAGGCATAGGTCCCCCCCAGTGTAGGTAGCCAGGCATAGGTCCCCCCAGTATAGGTAGCCAGGCATAGGTCCCCCCCAGTGTAGGTAGCCAGGCATAGGTCCCCCCAGTGTAGGCAGCCAGAAATAGGTCCCACCAGTACAGGTAGCCAGGCATAGGTCCCCCCCAGTGTAGGTAGCCAGGCATAGGTCCCCCCCAGTGTAGGTAGCCAGGCATAGGTCCCCCCAGTATAGGTAGCCAGGTATAAGTCCCCCCCAGTGTAGGTAGCCAGGCATAGGTCCCCCCAGTGTAGGCAGCCAGAAATAGGTCCCACCAGTACAGGTAGCCAGGCATAGGTCCCCCCAGTGTAGGTAGCCAGGCATAGGTCCCCCCAGTGTAGGTAGCCTGAGGCATAGGTCCCCCCCAGTATAGGTAGCCAGGTATAGGTCCCCCCCAGTGTAGGTAGCCAGGCAGGCATAGATCCCCTCCCCCACAAAAGTAGGCCGCCCGACCTCACGTAGGCCCGCACCCGCCCCCACCGCCATCATCCACCAAGCAAGGTCTTCGACATACTGTACCTGACCTGTAGCTTCTTCTTTCGCCCGTCCGTCCACGCCTTCAGCTCTTGCGACGTCCACGCCCAGTCTTCTCCGCGAGAGCGACGTCTTCAAGGGGCAGCGTCAACGTCATCACGCGGCGAGCGGGAGCGATGCGCGGATGGAACGCGAGGTCGGAGGTGGTCGCGATGACGTCACAAGCGGCGCAGGTAATGTATACAAAGCGACGCGTGTGACAAAATGATGCGGCGGGTTGCGCGGATTCGTCGGATTCGAATGCGCGCAAATGGCATGGGGATTTGAATCCACGAATCTCGAATCTTTCCTAAGATTCGATGGATTCGTGGATTCGCCGGATTCGAAGTCCCATCCCTACATAGCACACTCAAACTGGACACCTTTGACTAATCTATGTTTAACGAGGAAAAATTTACTCCTAGACTCATGGAGTCTCCTACAATTCCAACATCTCCTACGATCACTAGGTACAAGGGATCAGCTGTCTCGTGAACTCACATCTTTTGAATCAATGTGCCTAGAAAAGGGCAAGGCGGAAAGGTCCCTCTCACAAATTTACCAATTATTGGGTTCAGATGAATCCTGGGCCCTACAATTAAAGAACAAATGGGAGGTTGACCTGGGCTATACTTTTACGGATGAACAATGGCAAAAGATATTTTGCTAAACCAGAAATCCTCCATCTCTGCAAAAATTCAAGAGTCAAATTACAAAATCTTGAGTAGATGGTATATGACCCCGGTAAAGCTTCATGTGAGGTATCCGACAGCAGATCCATTGTGCTGGAGATGTGATCTAGAACACGGCACGCTCCTACATATTTTTTGGAAATGCCCACTCATAACCCCCTTTTGGGAAGCTGTACAAAAATATATCAAGATACTTACAGACGGAGATCCTAACTCAGACCCTGCCTACTATCTCCTACACCACACTCCTAAACCACTTAAAAAATTTAAAAAGTCCCTCACCAAGCACTTATACAAGCTGCACGCATACTCATTGCCAGACATTGGAAATCTACCACTCCGCCCACAATTCCAGAATGGCTCAATGAAGTTTAGCTAATTAGCCAAATGGAGTCTATGACACATGCTATACATGGCAGGGAAGAGGCCCATAATAAGACGTGGGTACACTGGCACATATTTACGGAAACTCAAGAATATAGGGACGTAATGCTACTTACATGAGTATCTAACCCCTGAATGTTCTCTCCCATTGCAGCTCAGACAATTGCACACTTTAAACAGCTAGATGGAGTCCTGGCACTGGCAGGGTGCCCCAAAACTCTTCTTTCCCCTTCTTCTCTTCTTTTCATTCTCTGACCTTTACTTCCCTCTCCATTTTCTCCTCCCCTTATTACTTCCCTTTTTACAAACTCTGATCTACAGACATCAGGAATCATTTTTGCTAGTCCTTAACTTGTTTTGTTTAATAGTTCCAGGTGCTGGAGTGATGTGGAGGACCCTCCTCTGAAATACACATAACTCATTCTCCGTAAAGCATAATTAGAACCTTGACAAGGTCCCTAGCAGAATGTTCCCTTAGGGCTCTAGGGACCAGGGCCGGGCCGAGGCATAGGCTGGAGAGGCTCCAGCCTCAGGGCGCAGTGTAGGAGGGGGCGCAGAATTCATTCAGCTGTCATTTCTAATTGTGTTTGAAGCAGAAAGAAATAAGAAAAGGGGATACATGACAGTGACTGCAAGCCAGATAACTAGAAATTAAGGTGTTGGGGAGGTTGGGGGCCCTGGGGCACCTATTAGTCTAATAGCAATCAGTGTGTGACGGCTGGGGTGGGAGGGATGGAGGGGAGCACTTTGGTGTCTCAGCCTTGGGTGCTGGAGGACCTTGTCCCGCCTCTGCTAGGGACCATTGCCCTCTATATTTTTTCTTCTTTTCATTATGCTCAGGAGCTTGGGTATGCGGTAAATTTGCCCTATCCAAACCTTTACATATAATATTGTTAGGGGCCTCGCCATATTTCACTCCAACACTATGTTGTTACATTTTGTACACAATTTATATATGGTGGCACTGGTTTGTTATCGTTATTGCAATGCTCCCTGGTTCTAACTGTACCATAGATACTTGTTGATACTAATGGACCTCTAAACTTCTGTTTTTTCTACTTTCTTCAACTTTCCCGTGTCACCCTGATTGTATTGCTTCTACAAATGTCTGAACTATTTTCGACTTCTTAATGTTTGAAAAATAAAGAATCTATTAAAAAAAAAAAGAAAAAGAAAAACACACACATAAATATTTACCTAAGGGTCTAAACTTTTTAAATATCTATGTAAAGATGAAATATTTCTATTTTTTTTTATATAAGCTTGTAAACGGAAAAAATGCTCGTTTATTTCCAAATAAAATATTGTCGCCATACATTGTGATAGGGACATAATTTAAATGGTGTAATAACCGGGACAAATGGGCAAATACAATACGTGGGTTTTTAATTATGGAGGCATGTATTATTTTAAAACTATAATGGCCGAAAACTGAGAAATAATGAATTTTTTCAGTTTTTTTCTTATTCTTACTGTTAAAATGCATTTACAGTAAGGTAGCTCTTAGCAAAATGTACCACCCAAAGAAAGCCTAATTGGTGGCGGAAAAACAAGATATAGATCAGTTCATTGTGATAAGTAGTGATAAAGTTATAGGCTAATGAATGGGAGGTGAACATTGCTCGGATGCATAAAGTGAAAACGACCGAGTGCTTAGATGGTTAAATTGATATTGAACGAAAACACTCTGGTGTAGAACGGTGATTCAGGGAGGAGAGCACAAGCTACAGAAAGGTATGCATCTTTAAGTACTTTTCAGTACTGGTTGGAGTCTTATAGGCATACCCATGAGAGGTGCTTGGAGTCCCTTTAAGCTCCATCATGTTGGATGGTAGGGGATGTTGCACAGCCATTTTAAGATCTCTCCAGAGCTGTTCAATCGGATTCAAGTCTGGGCCACTCAAGGACATTCATAGAGTTGTCCTGAAGACACTCCTTTGATATCTTGGCTGTGTACTTAGGGTTGTTGTCCTGCTGAAAGATGAACCATCACCCCAGTCTGAGTCTGAGACCGCTCTGGAGCAGGTTTTAATCTTGGATGTCTCTGTACATTGCTGCAGTCATCGTACACTTTATCCTAACTACTGAAAAACATCCCCACACCATGATGCTGCCACCACCAGAGCCGGATTAAGACTACACAGAGCCCCAAGCAAAGCAATAAATTTGGGGCCCCCTCCTCAGCTACCCTGTTGAAGGGATGCCCCCCCCCCCCCAGTATAGGTGACCGGATGTCCCTCCAGTATCGGTAGTTGGATGTCCCCCTACTATAGGTAGTAGCCAGTTGTCCCCCCAGAATAGATAGCAAGAAAACCCCCCAGTAAAGGTAGCCAGATGTTCCCCCAGTATAGGTAGCCAAGTGACCCCCCCAGTATAGGTAGCCAGATGTCATCCCCAGTATATATAGCCAGCTGTCACCCCTCAGTATAGGTAGTCAGATGTCAACAGATGTATGGCCACTTTAATTCCCCAAGGCTCATCCCTCCCCCCCCCCCTATGTCCTCCCCTTCGCCACCATCACTACTAATCCCTCAAATCTGCTCCTCTCCCATCTTGAATATCCCCTCCCCCTTTACCAGACCACCATTTCCCTCAGTCAGGTAACACATCTTTACTGACCTCCCTCCTGGCACCATGATCCCTGCCACACTAATGCTAGTTTCTGAAGTTTCGGTACCCCCCCCCCCCCCTTCCATCACTGTTTTCACCCCCCAACATCCATGCCTTTTTGGTGGTCAGTGGCAGAGCATCACTGCCTGCACACGACCCATTTTACTATAGTATGAAACCCTATAGGCCACATCCATACTCAGTACTGACAGGTGGAAAAGCCATTATGATTCAATCATAGTGAAAGAATCTGCCTGTAACAATTGATGCATGTATGGCCAGCTTTAGATTATGGTTTCTAATAAAAAGATTGAGAGAGAGGAGAGAGAAGGCAAAGCAGGTGGTTTTGGTGCACCGGTTACCCAAACCAGGAGTCCCATAGCAGCAATAATATGCTGCAAAGGGCGTGTAAGGGAAATTCGGGGTTCCGGTGATCGCAATACCCCAAATTACACCTCCCACAGAGTTGCAACGACTCGGAGGGGGAATAGTATTTAACACAGCCGAGGAGTTTAGTGGCAGCAGGTAGAGCCAGCATTCGGCGCTCCCGGTCGCCCAACTCACCCGCAGCGTACAAATACTAAGGGCTCGGACACTCTATAAGCGATTTTCTGAGCTCTTTTAACCATCAGAGCTTTCTGAGAGCTGTTTAAAAAACGCTCAAATTGACTTACCGGTACATTAAAATCATGGTAAAATCGCAATTGCGGTAAAATCGTTCAGAAAAGCGCTTATACTGTGCCTGACTGTGCCTGACCGCTTATGCAGAGACAGGGAGAAACAGTGAGGAGAAAAAAGCTGAAAGAGAAGGAAAAATGTATTTGCCTCAGCAGGATTGCACTTTTATTTAGCTTACCTGTATGACACAAGAAGCTACAGCCAGCACTAGGGGAGAGGGAAACAAATGTGGAGGGAGGGCTGCTGCACATCAAGAGTGATTCTGAGTAGGGCTGCTCAAATCCGATCCGGGAGACATCCGGATAGTTGCTATCCGGATATCTCCCAGTAAACCTGTGCGGGGTGGGCTGGGGCCATCAATCTTACCTGTCTGATGTCTTCTTCGTCCGTCCCTCGGCGCCTCCCACGATGCAGTCCAAGCGGTAGTCACGTGATTACAAACACTTCCTCCTTCCGGGTTAAAGGAGGAAGTGTTTGTAATCACGTGACGCGCGTGGAGCGCATTGTGGGAGGCGCCGAAGTAAGGACGAAGAAGATGTCAGACAGGTAAGATTGACCCCCCCGCCCACCCCGCACAGGTTTACTGGGAGATATCCGGATAGCAACTATCCGGATGTCTCCCAGATCGGATTTGAGCAGCCCTAATTCTGAGCATCTTTCAAATCGACAACGATTTGAAAAGCGCTTGGCTAATGTTACCTTATGAGGGTGTTCCCACAGCAAAGTTGTGGTTTTCTCAAAATTGCAAAGACGCTACATATAGCATTTTTTGGAGCAATTCATTCAAAAATCGCTCTGAAAATCGCTTCATAAAATCGCACTCGCAAATTGCTAACGATTGCTATTGTGATTATGGCGTGCACTAGCCCAGAGAGAGGAGAAGTGGAGAGAAATTGAGAATAGCCTGAGATGGAGCAAAGAGCTTATCTGTATTGCAGTCCCACATCACACAGAGGCTACTTTCCTGTAATAGAACTCCTGTCCCTGCCAGTCTCTAACACAAGTCATAAAGCAGTCCTCCTGGTGTCTAGGGACTGTCAAAAACTTTTCAACTTGTTTAACACCTTATCCACACATGCAGTCATTATAACAATGGGGAGAGACCAGACAGATTTTTGCCCACAGACGCTCCAGGGAAGCTCTGCATCATGCTGTGTATATTTACCAGCTTGCCTGCTCTCTAATTGCACTTTTATCAGCTAGCCTAGTGTTTCACATTGCCTTACAACAACAAATCTGAATACACCAGACACTGGACCAGCCCTAAATCATTGAATGAAAGGACCAGGAGGGAGAGAAACACTGTTTGTATGTGTCTTATTATCAGGGGCGCCTCTATCCATTTTGTCACTCCAGGCAAGAATACTTGTGGCGCCTTCCGCCCGCCCCCCCCCCCCCCCCCATGGTGCCTCCCACCCCCATGAAAATAATCGTAATGCGGCAGTGTTTCACCAAAAAATAATCGTAATGCAGCAGCGTTTCATCAGAAATTACACTTATTGTGGCAGCGTTTCACCAGAAAATACACAATAGAAATAGATGTGGATCGCTGCAACCACCAGTGCAACCAACGGGAGCCTGGGACTCAGGGCATCCAGCAACAGCAGCAGAAAAAGGAATGTCCCGCTACACCGTTGTAGGGTAAAAAGGATCTCTCCGACTTTATTGGACATTCGCATCATATTTGCACATGAGGTTATTAATTAATTAATTAATTTTTTGATATCACTCTTTTACTATTAATGTTGATATGCGTAATATGCCTTTGTTCATATGTGTAATATGCCTTGGTGCTGTATGTACATTTTTGATACTTGATGCGTTTTTTGCTAGAGCCATTCGATGGCCTTTTAACTATTCCTTTTTGTACATTGAAAATTGTCATTTTAAATGTGTTTGTGCTGTCACTTTAAGGAAAGTAGCAACGCCCATGATTGGTGTGGGCAATTGACTATATATACTCTTGTCTAGTTGCTCTATGTTAGCTATGATTAAGGAGCCATGTAGAGCTCCGATACGCGTGAGCTATTGTCTGTGCTTTTTTTGATGTGTCCAATAAAGTCGGAGAGATCCTTTTTACCCTACAACGGTGTAGCGGGACATTCCTTTTTCTGCAGAAAATACACAATGCAGCAGCATTTCACCAGAAAATACACATAGTCAGGGCTCCACTTTCATGAGGCACAAAATGAGACAGAAGGAGGCACAGAGAGACTGAATAAGGCACACAGGGCGACATAGGAAGTCACAGGGGACAGAAGGTGGCATGAGGGTCAGAAGAAGTCACAAAAGAGGACAGAAGGAGGCACAAGGGAACAGATGGAGGCACACAGGGGGACACCAGGAGGCACAATGGGCAACAAAAGGAGGCCCAATGGGGGACAGAATGAGACACAAAGGAGGATAGAAGGAGGCACAGGAGTACAGAAGGAGGCAAACAGGGGACACCAGGAGGCACAATGGGCAACAAAAGGAGGCAAAATGGAAGACAGAATCAGACACAAAGGAGGACAGAAGGAGTAACAGGAGGACAGAAGGAGGTCCACAGAGGGGCAGCGGGCGGTAGAGGGGGACAGAAGAAGGCATGAGGGCCAGAAAGAGGCACACAAAAGAACAGTGAGAGGCACAGGGGGACTGAAGGAGGCACACATGGGACAGAAGGAGGCACAACGGGGTACAAAAGGAGGCACAGGAGGAAAGGAGGCACAGGGGGACTGAAGAAGATACACGGGACAGGAGAAGGCACAAAGGGGGCAGAAGGAGGCACGATGGGGGACAGAAAAAAGCACAAAGGAGCCAGAAGGAGGCACAGCGAGACAGTAGGAGGCACAAAGGCGAACAGAAGGATGCACAAAGGGGGACAGAAGGAGCCACAAAATAGTGAGAGGGGCACAGAGAGACAGAATGAGGCACAAAGAGAGACAGAATGAGGACAGAAGGAGGCAGAGTGGGACTGAAGGAGGAATAGGGGGCAGAGGTAGCACAGGGGGACAAAGAAAGGCACAAGGGGACATAAGGAGGCACAGGGGGACAGAAGAAGGCAGAGGTGGAACATGGAGACTGAAGGAGGCACATGGAGACAGGAGGCACAAAGGAGGACGGGAGGCATAAAAGGAGACAGAAGGACAAACAGGGGATCAAACATGGCACAAGGGACTGAAGGAGGCACAAGGAGACAGGAGGAGGCACAGAAGTGACAGAAGGAGGCACAAAGGGGGGGGAAGGATGTACAATGTACAGACGGACACAGTGGCAGCTGCCTGCAACTTACGCTAAGTAGAGATGGCCCGAACCTCTGATGTTAGGTTCGCGAACTTCTGCAAAAGGTTCGGTTCGCGCGAACTTTTGCTAACCGCAATAGACTTCAATGGGGATGCGAGCTTTGAAAACTAGAAACATTTATGCTGGCCGCAAAAGAGATGGAAAAGATGTTTCAAGGGGTCTAACACCTGGAGGAGGGCATGGATGAGTGGGATAGATGCCAAAAGTCCCGGGGAAAAATCTGGATTTGACACAAAGCAGCGTTTTAAGGGCAGAAATCACATTGAATGCTAAATTGTAGGACTAAAGTGCTTTCAAACATCTTGCATGTGTATACATCAATCAGGGAGTGTATTTAGAGTACTGCTTCACACTGACACACCAAACTCACTGTGTAACGCACCGCAAACAGCTGTTGCTGGACTGGTGCGCACCATGGCGAGAGTGCAGGCCGTGGCGGTGTTCCCACCCATATGGTCGCCAGGCTGTGGTAGCTCAATGATAGAACAACAGTGACTGTCCAGCTGATCAAATTTGGTCTGTCCACAATGAAGCAACAACCTTATTATCTTCTTGTATCTAGGTTGGCATAGGTAGGTGCCCCAGTATAGGTAGATAGGCATAGGTAGGTGCCCCAGTAGTTAGCTAGGCATAGGTAGAAGTCCCAGTATAGGTAGGTAGGCATAGGTAGGTGCCCCAGTAGTTAGCTAGGCATAGGTAGGAGTCCCAGTGTAGGTAGGTAGGCATAGGTAGGTGTCCCAGTATAGGTAGATAGGCATAGGTAGGTGCCCCAGTAGTTACCTAGGCATAAGTAGGAGTCCCAGTATAGGTAGGTAGGCATAGGTAGGTGCCCCAGTAGTTAGCTAGGCATAGGTAGGAGTCCCAGTATAGGTAGGAAGGCATAGGTAGGTGCCGTAGTATAGGTAGGTAGGTAGGCATAGGTAGGTGTCCTCGTATAGGTAAGTAGGTGCCCCAGTAGTTAGGCATAGGTAGGTGTCCCAGTATAGATAGTTAGGCAGGGCCTGGCTGGCACAGTAATAACAATTACCAAGGTCCAGCTGCAACAGATAGGGCTGTATAATGCAGTGTCAGTGGGCAACACAAAAAAAAAAAACACATGAGGAGAACATTAGCTCTCAAAAGAGCTGTTGAGGGGTGCTATTTTAGCAATAACAATCAGCCAGGAGCAAGCTAACAAGCCTACAAGAGCCTAACTAATCTTTCCCTATGAGAGTCTGCCAGCAGCTGTCCCTTCACTAATTACTGCAGGCACACGAGTGAGTGTAAAAGCCAGCACTGCCTGCCTTTTATAAGGGGGTGGGGGAGTGGCTCCAAGAGAGAGTGTAGCCTAATTGGCTACAATGTGCCTGCTGACTGTGATGTAGAGGGTCAAAGCTGACCCTAATGGCGCACTGTGGGGGCGAACCGAACTTCCGCAAAAGTTCGCCTTCGCTGGCAAACGCGAACCACCGAAAGTTCGCCTGGAACCATTCACAGGCGAACCGTTTGGGCCATCTCTAACGCTATGCAGATGCATTAGAAGCAAGTGATAAAACACCCATGTGGGTGGGGCTTAATTAGGGTGTATGGCTTTGAGCAGGGGGTGTGGCTTAATCCAGCAATATGGCGCCCCCAGGACCAATGGCACTCCAGGCAATGGCCTGTATTGCCTATGCCTAGAGGCTCCCCTGCTTATTATACATGTTACGGAGAGCACTCCTGAAGACTTTGTTTTTAACGGACCATAAAGAGTTACATGAACAGGGGTAATACATTTTTATTGGGGCTGCCGGGGCCCCTGACCTTTCACTAGATCAAAGCAACTGCCTCTGTTGCCTGGTGGATAATCTGGCTCTGGCCACCACCATGCTTCACTATAGGGATGGGATTGGCCTGGTGATGAGCGGTGCCTGGTTTCCTTTAAATGTGACCCCTGGCATTCATACCAAAGAGTTCAATCTTTGTTTCATCAGACCAGAGAATTTTGTTTTTCATGGTCTGAGAGTCCTTCAGGCAGGCTGCCATGTGCCTTTTACTAAGGAGTGGCTTCTGTCTGGCCACTCTACCATACAGACCTGATTGGTAGATTGTTGCAGAGATGGTTGTCTTTCTGGAAGGTTCTCCTCTCTCCACAGAGAACCTCTGGAGCTTTGGCACAGTAATCATCAGATTCACCATCAATCGGTCAGTTTAGATGGCTGGGCAGATCTAGGAAGAGTCCTGGTGGTTTTGAATTTATTCCACTTATGGATGATGGAGGCCACTGTGCTCATTGGGACCTTCAAAGCAGCAAACATTTTTCTGTAGCCTTACCCAGATTTGTGCCTCGAGACAATCCTGTCTCAAGGTCTACATACGATTCCTCTAATTTTTTTCTTGGTCTGTGCTCTGACATGACAACTGTGAACTTTGGAACCTTCTATAGACAGTTGTGTTCCTTTCCAAATCATGTCCAATCAATTGAATTTACTTTTTTTTCCACATTCACAACAATTTTCCCAAGTGAGAGTAATGATTGGTAAAATAGTGCAGTAACACCCCATTAGTTGCTAATCTCATGTGTAACCTTGCCCTTTGGGGGGCACTTTCCAACTGAGGTGATAGTTCCCAAGAGCATGTGGTCTTCACCAGAGGGTCTTCACCAGAGTGCCCCGCAAGGGACAATAGGCTTTGCTGCCTAGTGCCCACCAGGTCGCACTTAAGGGAGACTAACAGTGGTTAAGAGAACTAGGGACACCACACTTGGGAGATACTCGTAGTCAAGGTAGATCCAGGTCAGTAGGCAGGCAGCAAATTAAGGTACAGACCAGGTTAGTTTCGGCTTCTTCTGTGCCTCTAGGCCACGTAAGCGATATTGCGAGTGGAGCAGCCGCACGCTCACAGAGGCGCAGAAGATGCGAGGTTCGGCATCGGAAACAGAGGTGATCTCGGGACACCTGAGCTGTAGCGAGGGACAGATGAAGCCCCAGGTAAGTAGATCTTTTTTGCTTTCACCTGTAATTTAACCACTTGAGGACCACAGTCTTTTCGCCCCTTAAAGAGACTCCGTAACAAAAATTGCATCCTGTTTTTTATCATCCTACAAGTTCCAAAAGCTATTCTAATGTGGTCTGGCTTACTGCAGCACTTTCTACTATCACAGTCTCTGTAATAAATCAATGTATCTTTCCCCTGTCAGACTTGTCGGCCTGTGTCTGGAAGGCTGCCAAGTTCTTCAGTGTTGTGGTTCTGCTATGAACTCACCCTTCCAGGCCCCTCTCTGCACACTGCCTGTGTGTTCTTTAGATTAGAGCAGCTTCTCTCTTCTCTCTTATCTTTTACAAGCTGGATAAATCGTCCTCTGAGCTGGCTGGGCTTTCACATACTGAGGAATTACAGACAAGGGCAAAGCTGTTTGCAGGAAGAAAAGAGCAGCCTGAAACTTCAGTGCATGGGGGAAAGAAACACACAAATGATCTCTTGAGATTCAAAAGGAATGCTGTATACAGCCTGCTTGTGTATGGATGTATTTTTCTATGTGTGGACATACTGTACATCAACCTACTTCCTGTTTTGGTGGCCATTTTGTTTGTTTACAAACAAACTTTTTAAAACTGTTTTTAACCACTTTTGTGACAGAGGGTAATAGGAGATGTCCCCTAACGCACTGGTATGTTTACTTTTGAGCGATTTTAACAATACAGATTCTCTTTAAGGACCAGAGCCTTTTTTTCCATTCAGACCACTGCAGCTTTCACGGTTTATTGCACAGTCATACAACCTACCACCTAAATGAATTTTACCTCCTTTTCTTGTCACTAATACAGCTTTCTTTTGGTGCTATTTGATTGCTGCTGCGAGTTTTAGTTTTCATTATATTCATCAAAAAAGACATGAATTTTGTCAAAAAAATGACTTTTTTAACTTTCTGTGCTGACATTTTTTAAATAAAGTAAAAATTCCTATACATTTGAGCGCGAAAGTTATTCTGCTACATGTCTTTGATAAAAAAAAACATTCAGTGTATATTTATTGGATTGGGTAAAAGTTATAGCGTTTACAAACTATGGTGCCAAAAGTGAATTTTCCCATTTTAAAGCATCTCTCACTTTTCTGACCACCTGTCATGTTTCATGAGGTGCTAAAATTCCAGGATAGTATAAATACCCCCCAAATGACCCCATTTTGGAAAGAAGACATCCCAAAGTATTCAGTGAGAGGCATGGTGAGTTCATAGAAGCGGAAGTTAGCGGAAAATGACACTTTGTGACAAAAAAAAAAAGTTTCCATTTCTTCTAACTTGCGACAAAAAAAAAATTAAATCTGCCACGGACTCACTATTCACTCCTCTCAGAATAACTTGAAGTGTCTACTTTCCAAAATGGGGTCATTTGTGGGGTGTGTTCACTGTCCTGGCATTTTGGGGGGTGCCTAATTGTAAGCACCCCTGTAAAGCCTAAAGGTGCTCATTGGACTTTGGGCCCCTTAGCGCAGTTAGGCTGCAAAAAAGTGCCACACATGTGGTATTGCCGTACTCAGGAGAAGTAGTATAATGTGTTTTGGGGTGTATTTTTACACATACCCATGCTGGGTGGGAGAAATATCTCCGTAAATGACAATTTTTTGATTTTTTTTTACACACAATTGTCTATTTACAGAGATATTTCTCCCACTCAGCATGGGTATGTTTAAAAATACACCCCAAAACACATTATCACATTATACTACTTCTCCTGAGTACGGCAATACCACGTGTGGCACTTTTTTTGCACCCTAACTACGCTAAGGGGCCCAAAATCCAATGAGTACCTTTAGGATTTCACAGGTCATTTTGTGACATTTGGTTTCAAGACTACTCCTCACGGTTTAGGGCCCCTAAAATGCCAGGGCAGTATGGGAACCCCACAAATGACCCCATTTTAGAAAGAAGACACCCCAAGGTATTCCGTTAGGAGTATGGTGAGTTCATAGAAGATTTTTTTTTTGTCACAAGTTAGTGAAAAATTACACTTTGTGAAAAAAACAATAAATCTGAGGGGTGGGGGTGATCAGGAGGGAGCAGGGGGCAGTTTATGGTTAAAAAAAAAATAGCGTTGACAGATAGTGACAGGGAGTGATTGATGGGTGATTAAGGGGGTGACTGGGTGCAAACAGTGGTCTGGGGGTGGGCAGGGGGGGTCTGAGGGGTGCTGTGAGCGATCAGGGGGCGGGGGGGGGGGGAATCAGTGTGCTTGGGTGCAGACTAGGGTGGCTTGAGCCTGCCCTGGTGGTCCCTTGGACACTGGGACCACCAGGGCAGGAGGCAGCCTGTATAATAAGCTTTGTATACATTACAAAGCCTATTATACGTATTGCGTGCGGCGATCCGGGTGCTAGTAACCCGCCGGCACTTCCGAACGGCCGGCGGGTTACAGCGCGAGGGGGCGGAGCCAGTCGCCGGCGGCTGATTGCGTCACGAATGACGCGATCGCCGCATAACCACGCCCGCCGCCGCCACCGCCCATCGGCTTAAGGCGGTCGGCAAGTGGTTAAGGTGTATGAAAATTCTCTAAGGTGTATGAAAACTCTACCACCAAAGTGATGTGGCAGCCTATGAGGCAGGGACCTGTGCTAGTAGGCCCAATGACCCCTTTATGGCAAAACCCACCTTTCCCTCCTGGTTATTACTCCTATTTTGCCCAATACTGGCAAGCTTCCTAGACTACTAGACATTCCCCTGAGAGCAATCTGCAATATATTGACTCCCTCCACCAAGAGGTGCGGTCGCACAGGGTTCCCTTATGGGCATATTTCCAAATCAGAAGCTTTCTGGCATCTTTGTCTGTGAAGACTTAAGCTTCTAAGGACTTATCAGACTTTGAAAAATGGCTTCTAGAAAAGGGTCCTCATAGGCACTTGATCTCTTGGATATATGATTGGCTAGTCACAATTTTCACCTCCGATACTCTTCAATCTCAAAGCAAGAGGGAAACCTTCCAGGGCAGGTCCTTCATGGGGGAGCAGCAGCAGGCCATCTAGACTTTGAACCATAAGGGCTCCCTAAATGTGTCCACACAGGAACAGGGGTTCAAGATCCTTACTCAGTGGTACAGAGCACCAGCTCAAATTTGTGGATGGAGCTGCAGACCGCTGCTGGAGATGTGGCTTAACGGGTGCAGACTTGCTGCATGTCTTTTGGCACTGTTCCAAGCCTACAGCTTTTTGGAGTCAGGTACATGAGCGGCCTGAAAACATTTCATCAACAAAGGTTCCATATCGATCGCTGTTACCGCCGTGCACCCGATTGACCACAAAGGCCCAAGCCCAACATCTTGCAGCATGTCCGATCGTCATTTTCGGCCTGAAATTGATCGCATCGTGGATCAGGCATGCACTTGGCAGCACTGATTTTCATCTGATTAATTATCGAATCGGATAGTCGATCGCCCGCCAAGTCAATAGATGTATGGACACCATTAGTGTTAAGCAAAAAACAAAGAAAGGTTATTGTGAGAGTAGGAGACAGAAAAGTCAGTGTAATGTATGTCAGCTTGACAATGTAGGCCAATGTGTTGGTGAACTGATGAAAGCATTGGCTGCATGAGGTAAAGATAAACAAAGAAAGCTATTCTAGAAGTGAACCATTTGTGTTGATACAAGCTGTCGTTTCATTTCACGATCTACAAAAGTGAAACAAAACATGCACAGCTGTACAATGTAGCCTGTAAGATCAAAGCAGCTGGCACTCAATGCTGCTGGCAATGGCCGACATACACTTACAGGGCCATTAAGTCCAAACTGTGCTCCACAGCAATGTACAATTTCATCCACAATGTTCCAGAGGAATAGAGCCAGGCAACAGTTACATAAATTGCAAAGTCTTTAATGCAAATCCTCCTCAGGAGCTTCCTTACTCCAAGCTTTGCCTGAGGTAAGTTGCTTAATGAATATTAAATGCTTTATTACCATGGTGATAACAGTAAAAACAGCACAGAATTGTTGATGAACCTAGTGAATTGTGACTTGTGTTTAATTTGGCTAGCTCAGCCCCCCAGCACACTCAAGAACAGCAATATGGCCCTTGCCCTAAAAAGTTTGAACACCCCTGTTGTACGGTAACCGGTGCTGGCACTTGTCTACTTTAGGGGACCCAGCAGGAAACCTCATACGGAAGTTTCACTAACGTGATTAGGTGGTCAGCACCCACTTGAACTGATAGGTTTCCAATAGGTTGTGGTAAACTACGCCCACACTATTTGACCAATCACAACACTTTGTACTGTAAGAGTGTGCTGTGATTGGAGAACTGTAGATTTGTACAATGTAGGCAATGCCAGAGCAGGATCATTCATAAGGAATCCTAGGCAGGTGTCTAGGGCCTTAATGTGCGTCAACAAGCCTTTTGCCACCTTATTTGACCCCTTTCCCATGTCAGCTTACCAGAAAGACAATAATGGGGACCCAAAGCTACTACTTTGCCTTGGGCACCTCCTCCTCTGGGCAGTGCTTGTACTGTGTAGCCTGTGCTGTACTGTGTAACCTGTGCTTGTACAGTGTAGCCTGTGCTGTACAGTGTAGCCTATGTTTGTACTGTGTATCCTGTGATGTACTGTGTAGCCTGTGCTGTACAGCGTAGCCCGTGCTTGTACAATTCAGCTTGTGCTTATACAATGTAGCCTGTGCCATACAGTGTAGCGTGTGCTTATACAATGTAGCCTGTGCTATACAGTGTAGCGTGTGCTTATACAATGTAGCATGTGCTTATACGATGTATCCTGTGCTGTACAGTTTAACATGTGCTGTATTGTATAGCCTATGCTTGTACTGTGTAGCCTGTGCTGTACAGTGTAGCTTGTGCTTGTACAATTCAGCTTGTGCTGTACAGTGTAGCCTGTGCTATACAGTGTAGCGTGTGCTTATACAATGTAGCCTGTGCTGTACAGTGTAGCATGTGCTTATACAGTGTAGCCTGTGCTGTACAGTGTAACGTGTGCTGTATTGTATAGCCTATGCTTGTACTGTGTAGCCTGTGCTGTACTGTGTAGCCTATGTTTGTACTGTGTAGCCTGTGCTTGTACAGTGTAGCCTGTGCTTGTACAGTGTAGCCTGTGCTTGTACAATTCAACTTGTGCTGTACAGTGTAGCCTGTGCTATACAGTGTAGCATGTGCTTATACAATGTAGCCTGTGCTGTGCAGTGTAACGTGTGCTGTATTGTATAGCCTATGCTTGTACTGTGTAGCCTGTGCTTGTACAGTATAGCCTGTATTGTACAGTGTAGTCTCTGCTTGTATTGCTAGCCTGTGCAGTACTGTGTAGCCTGTGCTTGTACAGAGTAGCCTGAGCCATACAGTGTATTCTCTGCTTGTACTGCATAGCCTGTGCTGTACTGTGTAGCCTATGCTTGTACAATGTAGCCTGTGCTGTACAGTGTAGTATCTGCTTGTACTGTGTAGTCTGTGTTGTACAATGTAGCCTATGCTTGTACAGAGTAGCCTGTGCCCTACAGTGTAGCCTATCTTGTATAGTGCAACCTGTGCTGTACAATGTAGCCTGTGATGTTCAGTGTAGTGTGTGCTTATACAATGCAGCCTCTGCTTGTACAGTGTAGCATGAGCTTCCTGTACAGTGTAGCCTGTGCTGTCTGTACAGTGTAGCGTGTGCTGCCTGTACAGTGTAGCGAGTGTTGCCTGTACAGTGTAGCATGCATGTGCTGTACAGTGTAGCCTGTGCTGTACAGTGTAGCCTTTGTATTTACAATGTAGCCTGTGCTGTACAGTATAGCCTTTGCTTTGACAATGTAACCTGTGCTGTACAGTGTAGCCTTTGCTTTTACAATGCAGCCTATGCTTGTACAGTGTAGCCTATGCTTGTACAGTGTAGGAATGTGAGCTCTATGAAGAGGAGTGGACCATGCGTTCGCCATAAAACTTCGTTATGTTATTAATAATAAAGCGACAAGAGGCCAGCTAATAGGCATCTGCAGACATGTAACTTCCTGGAGAGGCGGGCTCTCCCTCTCTCTGACACACACAGTGCTGGGCTGAGGCTCAGGACTGCTCAGCACACGGCTGCTCTCTCTATATGGTAGCTATAGTCCTCATCATCACCAGCATCCTCCTCCTCCTCCTGTGCTCGCTGCCCCCTCCATGTGCTGCCTTGTTGATGTACCTGCAGGGGCACCGCACACACATCACCACTGAGCAGCACAGAGATCCGCGCTGCTCTCATTTCTCTTGTTGTATTTTTCCCATTGGAACAGTCGGGAGCAGCAGCTGATTCCAGCAGCCGCCAGCACAGCAGAGAGGCTGATGAGCAGCAGCCAGGGACGCATCACAGCCCGCAGTGTTAGTAAGTACCCTGTCCTCTGCTTGTTGGACCATTGGGGGGGATGGCTGACATTGGGGTGTGTGATTTGCTGTGGATGTGCAGCATCAGTGCTAGGGGGAGCAGTGCGCTGTGAGGATGGGGAGGTGGGTGTAAGTGGGTGGAAGGCTGGCTGACATCTGCTGCATAAACTCTCATGTATTTACGTCGTAATGTGAGACCTGTGGGTGCTGTGATATTAGGTCACCTATTCACAATGACAAGTCAGCTTTTCTGTTCTAGAACTGATGGGAAGGAATATGATCTCACTGTAATGGCCATTGAGCAGTCTAGAGCAACTAAAGTAGTGATTTGAGGTGAGATCAAATTTGTCTTTATTTGAAATTATTTTCCTCTATAGGAGCTGGAATTAGTGTAGAATGAACTGGAACAATGCACTTGGCTGATCAGATTTGGAATCCAAATAATGAATTGTTTTTTTTTACGTAGACGATTACGCATGTGCAAAGTTTCAGATCAGCCCCTGCTAATTCTGGTAATTCTATAGAATAAAAAAAAACCAGCATGTCGGATTTTAGATCACATTTCTAGTAAGAATTATTGTTTAAAGTGAACCTGAGGAAAGAGTGGTATGGGGGCTGCCATATTTATTTTCTTTTAAATAATACCAGTTGGCTGGCTGTCCTGATCCTCTGCCTCAAATACTTTAAGCCAAAGACCCTGAACAAGCATGCAGTAGAACAGTGTTTTTGACATATTGTCAGATCTGACAAGATTAGCTGCATGCTTCTTTCTGGTGTAATTCAGACACTACTGCAGCCAAATAGATTAGCAGGGTTGCCAGGCAACTGGTATGGTTTAAAAGGAGATAAATATGGCAGCCTCCATATCGCTCTCACCTTGGTTTCACTTTAAGCCTGGGATTTACTTGTGACACATCTAACCTTACTGAGCTGAGAGAATTTGTGTATAGTTGTATAAAAACTTGAAACAAAAACATCCAGCTATTTCTCCAGGGTGCAGCAGCAACCTCAGGAATATGATTGCCTGTTATGTACCCCTTAGCTTTTAAACGATGCCCATACTTTTCAATGACCCATAAAGTACCACAGTCTATCGGATTCCTTCTTTCATTTCTTCACATTACAGGAGATGGTAGGGAGGGACTTTAATTTGTACTTTGCACTTCATCTTATTAAATGAGAAAAGGCGTGTGCTGAATTTTGTCAAGGTCAGACACCACTTGTTTCCCTAGTTGAAGGATATTCCTTTTTTTTCTATTCAGTGAATGGAGATGTTGAGCTGAAAGGTAAATGATGATGATGATGTGTGTGGCATGACTAGTAATTTTTTTTATATAAAATAATTACGGTGTTTAAAGAGTTGTGGTGATTGGTGACCTTTGCACAGGCTGCACATGCTGCTTGCTGTGCTTTTTATTTACACGTTACACTTTACAAAGCGTGGACGGCCCTACAAAGAAAACATTGCTTAGGCTAAGGTTGTCCGAGATATCGCAGGACAACCTATCCCATGTGCAGCCTGCTGCGGATGTAGAGAAAACACAGACATGAGGTCACCAGTCGGCCCAGCTTGTCTTCAGATGCCTCTTGTTATCTTAAAGCAGAATCACAGTCGTTTTAATGTACCTATGCTAGATTTATCATATATTCTTTGGTGATTTCCAGGCCAGGAAAACCTTAGTGATCAAAACCTTTTCTCCTTTAGGCTACTTACACACCAAGACGTTGCGTTTTAGGGGACGTTATGGTCGCATAACGTGCCCCTAACGCAACGCATGGTGGTGCGGGAGAGGACGGTAGAGTGAGCCGCGTTAGGCGGCTCTATCCGCATAAGGTCTCCCAGGGTGGCGCTGATTGGCCGGCAGGACCACGTGATGCGGAGCGAGACACTCCGCATCACGTGGTCCCACCGGCAAATCAGCAGCCACCAATGCAGTGCACATTAAGTAGCCATGTGCGTGGCTACTGTAGCGGCATCTCCCCGCCTCCTCTCCGCCCCCCACTGAGCATGTGCAAACAGTCTAACGCGGCTAAAGACGCTAGAACGCACAGCATGCTGCACTTTCACTACAACGTGCAGCGTCACATGTAACGCAACGTGGGCAGTGTGAACAGCCCACTTGTGTTACATTGCTGTACGTTGGGGGAGCATTACAGGCTGCACTAACGTGCGCCTGTAACGTCCCTGTGTGGAAGCAGCCTTAAAGTGTACCTGAGGTGACATGATGAGATAAACATGTATGTACAGTGCAAAACGTATTATTAACCAGGCTGTTGACTTGCTTTTTTTTGCTGCCTGAAAGAGTTAATTTTTAGGCATGGAAGTGACAGCTTCTGTCTTGTCGGTACCTTGTCGGGAATGTACTAAACATCACTGATAAGCTAATTAGAGCCATAAAAGTTTTCCTGTCAGAAAACAACTTCTGAGAGCAGAGGGAGATCGAAAAATTTCAATAGTTCATGTATTTTTATTTAGGGACACTTAATAGGCTGTCGCTGAGCAGAGACAACAAAACTTTCAATCTACTTTGTAAATATTTACTGGTAAATATAAAATAAAATAAAACCATGGGATATTAAAAAAAAAAAAAGATCATTTTAGGAGTATGAGGTTAAATACAATTGTTTATTTCGTCAGTTTATTTTCACCTCAGGTTCTCTTTCCAGTTTGTAGTACTCTCCTGGCTTTATTAAAGTCACTAGAATTCAGATTTCAGCCTGATGTCAGACTGTTATGGCAACACAGTTGAAAGCTTTATTGCAGACTTGTGAGCAGTAGTACTTTGCTGTGGTTAGATGCGGCAGTGTATTATGGCACACAGCACTTAGCAGAGTCAGTCACTAACTGTCCCTCAGTGCAGCTCCAGTCCTGACCCTGGTCATAACCAAATGTTCCTATCATCGTCCATGGCTAAGTTAACTTACGAATATTGTTTTGGGGATATGAGGTAAATCTTCTGATTTGCTTATATGAAAGTACCCATCTTCTGTCAGCTTTAGTTTACTGCTTCTCGGGGAAACTGTCACCAGACTTGTTGGTCACAGCATGGACACTGTGACCTGGATGACCTGGCCAGCTATTGTTAGTTCCATACCTATGACAGTGTTTAGTCAGCAGTAGCCATGTGATGCTGTCAGCCCTCATATGAAATTCCAGATGCTTGACTATTATGACATATCAGTGGAAATCATACAGGAGATGACACGTCAGTGAAACCATGCCTATGTATGCAGACAGTGCTCTGGATCTAGTATGCAGCACTTCAGTTATGAGTGTACACTAGGTGACATGTGACATGATGAGATAGAGATGTATGTACAGTGTCAAACACAAATAGCTAGGCTGCGTTCTAACATTCAGGTATGCAAGTGACAGTTTCCCTCCACTCAGGACCCATATGAACTATAGCGGAACCCTCACCGATAATAATTTCAAGCAACAGAGGATTTAACTAGGTACATAGCTTGACTACTTTCAGACCTCGAGGATTGAAATCTACACCCCGTTTTGATGGCTGCCAGGGCGTAGATTTCAATCCTGAGGCGCCGAACAGTCTTGCCACTTTCGTCGCTCCTGACGATCTTGCCACGCTCTGCCATCTCTATTAACGGCAGAGCCCTGTGAGCGATTTCATTGGCTCCTGACCCTGGATATCAACGTAAGCGGCTCCCATTGGCTTACATTCATAGGCAGGGTCAGGAGCCAATGAAAGCGGCTCCTGACCGGCTCACAGGAACTCTGCCGTCATAGAGAGTGGGTGGCCCAGGTTCCAGACGTGTGGCGGCGATTGCGGCAGGTATGTGGGGCGATTCGTCAGTATTCGTCGCTATTCCGACATTTCTTGTACCAGCGGTCTCTGGTCCTGCCGGTTAACTGCCGCATGTGGATGGAGCTCCCGCCTGACCACCTGTAAACCATCTACCATTTGGGTAGTATCTGCGGCACTTAGCTTGCCCTTTTCTCCTGAATTTGGGAGCTGGATGGGTACAGGCTTAGTCTGGTTCGAGCTGCAATGATCGTAATTATTTCTCGGTTTTGGTAATTGTGAGTACTATGGGACTGTCTCTGTTTCTGGATCCTGTGTCTCATGCTGATCCCCCCCTGTACTCCCTTTAAATGCCCTTACCCTTGTACTGAATTTGGAGTGTGTGGCAACTTATGCACACATCGACCTGGACCAAAGGCTTTCTTCATGGACTATATAGTTTCCTTATTCTGACTGATTGGCTTCTCACTATTGCATTCTTACCGCTACACATGGACATCCCTGGACTTGATGACCGTGTGCTATTAACTTTCCATTTGTGAATGTTATCTGTATGTTGGAACACAAACTGCTCCATGATCCTTGCTTAATTAATAGACTGACCTCCTACCTGTTACTGGTAGGTGGTCAGTAGGTGGTCCTAATAATTATATTTACTTTATTGTATAAGGATGCATGACCAGTCTATTTTTATTCAACATATGCCATTTTTGTTTTATATGCAAGGTTTGGGCGCTTTTTGTATACTGCCTTCTTTTATCTCCCCTTCACCTACCCTGTTTGCCTATACTCCGGATGGTTGGCTGCCCCCCATCACTGGGCTCCCTATTCCTTCTTTCCCAATAAAATAGGCTCCCCGGCTCTAGCTGTTGCTTTAGATGGCGCTACATTAATTTAGATTTAACTCTCGTTTTATATACTGACCACTTGGGCGACATCCTCTGTTGCGACAGTTGTTAGGTTTACTTAAAGAATACCCGAGTTGACGTGATGAGATAGACATGGATATGTAAAGTGCCTAGCACACAAATAACTATGTGGTGTTCCCTTTTTTCTTTCTCTGCCTGAAAGAGTTAAATATCAGGTATGTAAGTGGCAGTTCCAGTCTGAGTGAGGACTGGGTCAGACTACAGTGTGACCCTCACTGATAAGAAATTACAACTGTAAAACACTTCCTCCCTTCGTCCTCCAGGACGGCCCCTCCTGAGATTGTGTAAGTCCCCCCTCCCAAATCGGAAACACCTTAAGAGAATTAAAATAATTAATTGATGCAGTATAAATCCCACCTCCTCACAATCTCCCACAGTTTTTTGTTTGTTTCCCAGACCTCACCACGGAAGCACCAGGGAAGGTTGTTCCTTTCAGTAGGGGAAGCCTGTTGACACCTGCTGCACCATTTTTATTGATTTTTTCTTTGTTTTTTTATTTTTTTGTAAAGTATAATTTAGGCTTGTTACTGGTGTGCGGCCTAGAATAGGAAGCTAAGCAGGTGGTTACCTGTTTTTTTCCTATTTTGAATGAAGGGGACTGGAGAGGTTCCCTCTCTTCATTATACTTTCTGCGGGCATGGCGGCGGTAAGCAGAGATGCCGGATTTTCCGCATGCCCGAATATGACGCAAGTTTGCATGATAGGTCGCATGTATGCATCATTGGATACGCGTGAGCGCGTGGTGCGTACTGCGTCATGCATAAAACGTCATGCGTACTGATCGTGTTAGACGGCTGAAAGTGCGAGTTTTGTAAACCGCCATGGCCACGCTATACACGCATACGCTACAGCTCTGAGGGGGTCATGGTGCAGTCAAGTGGGCCCACCACAGAAGCTCAGGAGAGTGCTGCAACTGGTGAGACTGAGCAGTCAGGTCACATCCACCGGTAAGCAAACACATTGCAGTGTTTATTGCAGACTCCTGTCATATTGTTAATGGGTACATGTTAGTAAGACTCTTGGTGTTTGAGTTGTTTTGTACCAGTGGCGTACCTAGGGCATTTGACACCCGGTGCTAGGTATTGAAAGACACCCCCCCACCCACGGTCCACCACCTGCGGCGCGCAAAGCGCGCCGCGGCAAAGAAATGGGCGTGGCTATGACCGGATGGGGCGGAGCTAATTTAAAAGTGCACCCAAGTTTTAGTCAACCTTTCTCCAGAAAATTCACATCATTGCGCAGCTTTTCTCCAGAAAATACACAAAATGTCAGAAGCTTTCAACATAAAATACACGTAATGCGAGAACATTTCACCAGACATTACACGTTATGTGAGCAGATTTCACAAGAAAATACATTCAATCATGTCGGCAGATTTGACCAGAAAAAAATCATTCAATCTTGCGGTAGATTTGACCAGAACATACACAATGACAGCACCAGATTTCACCACAAAATACACAATATCGGTAGTTAAACTGACCACAAAATACACAATGACGGTAGTTAAACTGACCACAAAATACACAATGACGGTAGTTAAACTGACCACAAAATACACAATGACGGTAGTTAAACTGACCACAAAATACACAATGTCGGCAGTTAATCTGACCACAAAATACACAATGTCGGTAGCAGATCTGACCACAAAATACACAATATCGGTAGCAGATTTGAGTGTTGGCAAGCTGATAGCCTGGTGGGTAGGTGGTTAAGGGTGAGCAGCCTGATTGCCTAGTGGGTAGGTGGGCAGCCTGCTGGGTAGCAGTGGTGGGTAGGGGGGCAGCAGTGGTGGGTAGGTGGGCAGCCTGCTGAGTAGCCTGGTGGGTAGGTGGGCAGCAGTGGTGGGTAGGTGGGTAGCATGGTGGGTAGCCTGGTGGGTAGGGGGGCAGCAGTGGTGGGTAGGTGGGCAGCCTGCTGGGTAGCAGTGGTGGGTAGGTGGGCAGCCTGCTGGGTAGCAGTGGTGGGTAGGTGGGCAGCAGTGGTGGGTAGGTGGGCAGCCTGCTGGGTAGCCTGGTGGGTAGGTGGGCAGCCTGCTAGGTAGCAGTGGTGGGTAGGTGGGCAGCAGTGGTGGGTAGGTGGGCAGCCTGCTGGGTAGCCTGGTGGGTAGGTGGGCAGCCTGCTGGGTAGCCTGGTGGGTAGGTGGGCAGCAGTGGTGGGTAGGTGGGCAGCAGTGGTGGGTAGGTGGGCAGCAGTGGTGCGTAGGTGGGTAGCAGTGGTGGGTAGGTGGGCAGCAGTGGTGGGTAGCCTGGTGGGTAGATGGGCAGCCTGCTGGGTAGCCTGGTGGGTAGGAGGGCAGCAGTGGTGGGTAGGTGGGCTGCAGCGGTGGGTAGGTGGGCTGCAGCGGTGGGTAGGTGGGCAGCAGCGGTGGGTAGGTGGGCAGCAGCGGTGGGTAGCCTGGTGGGTAGGTGGGCAGCCTGCTGGGTAGCCTGGTGGGTAGGTGGGCAGCAGTGGTGGGTAGGTGGGCAGCAGCGGTGGGTAGGTGGGCAGCAGCGGTGGGTAGCATGGTGGGTAGGTGGGCAGCAGTGGTGGGTAGGTGGGCAGCAGCGGTGGGTAGCCTGGTGGGTAGGTGGGCAGCAGTGGTGGGTAGGTGGGCAGCAGTGGTGGGTAGCCTGCTAGCAGTGGTGGGCAGGTGGGCAGCAGCGGTGGGCAGGTGGGCAGCAGCGGTGGGTAGCCTGCTGGATAGCCTGGTGGGTAGGTGGGCAGCAGCAGTGGTGGGTAGGTGGGCAGCAGCGGTAGGTAGGTGGGCAGCAGCGGTGGGTAGCCTGGTGGGTAGGTGGGCAGCAGTGGTGGGTAGGTGGGCAGCAGCGGTGGGTAGGTGGGCAGCAGCGGTGGGTAGCCTGGTGGGTAGGTGGGCAGCAGTGGTGGGTAGGTGGGCAGCAGCGGTGGGTGGCCGGGCCGGTGCACCTGTAAAGAAAAAAAACCCATTCACTTACCTGCAGATGAAACCTCTCTTCCGAATCCCAGGCAGCCTCCGCAGCTCCTCTTGAATGTCCCGCGCCGTCTCCTGCTGCGTCATCAGTGCAGGGCTACGGGAAGATGGCCACCGAAGCCCGCACTGGAGACAAAAATAGACGGCAAGATGGCGTCGGCGGCCATCTTGCTGTCTATTTTTGTCTCCAGTGCGGGCTTCGGCGGCCATCTTCCCGTAGCCCTGCTCGGGTAAACTGAGGGCGGCTATCAGCCGCCCTGTCAGTGCCCGTTGCCGGCGCCCGTGGAGGGGAAGCGCCGAAGGAGGGGACCCAGGTGAGGGAGATGTGGGGGGGTATTTCCCCCCTCCCCGCCGACGCTGCCACCCCTCCTTCAGCGCTGCTTCCCCTCCTGTGTCATCAAGGCTTCTGGGGAGGCCTTGATGACACCCCCCCTGGAGCTGACACCCGGAGCGGAGCGCTCCTGGCCGCCCCATGGTAGGGACGCCACTGTTTTGTACTACAGAAACTCAAAAGCACTTCGAAGTCTAGCTGATGTACTAAATGTGGTTGCAAGTTGCCTGAAGGAACCTCTAAGACTTTGTTTGGTCGGTTATATCAAGTCTAGGTCTTATGCTCCTAGACCTGAAGGTACCACAGTAGCTTTATTTGACCTGATGAAACCCATGAAACAGGAAATGGCTACAACTTTCTCAGCTTTCAGGGCAGCTTTACCCTCTTGCCCTATGCAGGCTACACCTTTTTGTTCTGGCAATTCCCTCAAATTCAAGCGTTCATACCACAGGGGAGCAGCCATATACATAATCAATTGCTTGATTGTTGGAATCGTTTAAATCTGGGTCTCAAAGTAGATTTTTCCACAATCAGGGATTGTGCATTTTGATTGAAGCTTGGCTGATTACAATGAATGGTGTGGTGCGGATTATGCAAATACATGCATACATATTTTGGTTGGCCGTAATATTCTGAAAGCAGTTATACTTTCATGTAATGATTTGTGCACAAATGTTATAACAAGTTTGGGTTTTCTGTTAATGATTTGTGTGCATACATTTTCAGACAATTATATGCATGCTTAGTTTATCTGCCAGCAGGTGTGCTTTACAGATCCTGAATGCAATGTTACTTATCAGATAATTATGTGCAGGGTTTAGCACATGGATATTCTGAATGCAATGGTGCATTTCAGATAGGAGTTATGTTCAGGGATTGGCACATAGTCTGAATGCAGGGTTCTGAATGCAATGCAGAATTACATGCAAAACATATGCACAGAAACCTTCAGTTTGCAAAGCTAATTTTCAGATAACAATGGTGTGTAATAATTATACACAGACATTCTGTTTGCTATAGCAAGTGCTCTTTTCAGATAATGATGCTGATAGCAGGTGTGCTTTCAGAAGATAATTTTGTGCAGGGAATATGCACAGGAGTCAAGCTATTAGCAGATGTGTTTTTACTTATGTGCAGGGATTCTGCACATAGACATTTGAATTGCAACACTGTTTTTTTTTTTGCATATAAATAGATGCAAGGTTGATGCATAAGTTATTCTGATGGCAAGTTTGTTTAAAAAAAAAATAAAAAATAAAAAATAAAAATTTAAAGGGACAGTGGCTAGTGTGGTGGTTAAGGGCTCTACCTCTGACACTGGGGACTGGGATTAGTACCTTAGCTCTCCCTGTTCAGAAAGCCTACACCTGTTTGGTAAGGAGTCCTTGGGCGAGGCTCTTTGGAACTGCTACTGCCTACTGAGCGTACCTTAATGGCTGCAGCTCAGACGCCTTCCGTCCGTCGGGACAGAAGCGCAACATAAATGCTGAGGCAGCAATTCAGGATTCAATCCCAAGTCTTTTTCATTTGCAGTCCTGAGTACTTCCTTGATGGGTTACAAGTGTTCCCAGGATCTTTATGAAAGAACATGATTTTAATAGCAGCAATCTGAGTATACAGAAGATATTTTCTAGCTTTACCTAGCTGTGAAAATGAAGGAAGACCTAAGATAATATGCAGGTTGTTTTACAACTGTAGAGTATTTAGGATGGATCTGCAGAAAGGATTGGATCAAAAACACTCTTGATAGTTTTTCAGAGCAAAGGCGGTCACAGACAAGCTATGTCTTTCATTTTGCCTGTATTCCAGTTGTTGCTTATGCACAAACTGTCTACAAAATATGTCAAACAGCAATTCTATGTCAGTGGTTGGATAGAGAAATCGATCTGGATGTCAGATCCAGTGACACTCTCCCGAGAAATGGACTTCTCAACCAAATCTGCAATCGAATGGATTATAAAATCCATTCGTTATTACGACAGATGCAAGACTCTGGAGTTGTACAAGGCATCTGAATCTCAATTAAATGCATGACAGGTGTGCTTCACTGGAGAAAATATTCTCTTTAATCTACTGGCAGTCTGGAGTACTCTCCAGAAATGAGAGAATCGGTTGGAAAACAGATTCGTGAATCTGTGACTCAGTTTAAACTAACAAGTGGGACTTATAGTCCACCCATAATCTTAAACTTCCTATGCTCAGACATTCTGCTGGGCAGTGAACAAGGTGCTTCCTTGAGATCAGCTTATCTCAAAGGAAGGGATATTATTCTAGCATGTAGGTTGAGTTGCAAACAACCATCTCAGAACTGGCGTCCGAACAAATATGTTTGACAATTTGCAGCTACCTGGTTTCTGCTTGGAACAATGTTGTTCGTTTTTTCTCCAGAGAGTGTGAACACTTTTGTTGCGGCACAGGGGGGAGCATACGTTTGTTTTTTCCCCCTTGAAGGGTACTTCGAAAAGGGATGTAGGATCAGACCACAGGTATTCTTTTTGCGTCAGACTGACCAAAACAGGTTTGGCATCTGCTGTAGCCCTACCTTTGGTAAAGGTGCCATTGTTCTTGCAGATCTTGGATGATCTTTGTGAAGCAGGGTCAGGCCATTTTATAGTGGCCTCTCGATATCTGAAGGCATGGTCTGTGTAAGAATTTATATGCTGGTTGCCATTGGCAACAGCACCACACACCTTTTGCTCCGGCACCAGAAACTCATCAGCATACAGGGGATAGAGCGGAGACAGCCTTCTTCACCTTTCAAAGGGCTTTATTAAGCATCTTGTGTTGGCATGGGCATGTGACCCACCTCATTAATTAATAAGCCATTGCTTTATAACCTAGTTACAAAGAATGCAATGTTTTGTAAATATCGGCTTTGTTTATGGTGTCCGTCTAACTGTCGGGGGCAGTTAGACCTGATAACCCATTATGTGGCCTTCCAAGAGGGACATGTTCCTGGTACATGACTGTATCATTTCTCTCTGAGAAACTCTGCTTAAAGAGACCCTGTATCTCAAGTCTTTTCTAGACTTCAGTACCTGAGACTAGAATTCAAGTATACTTACATTCCAACAGTCTGCTCATCCTAAAGTGAGGCTGCCATTCGTCTGAATTACTAAGGCTTTCACTATACAGACTTAGTCCTTAGATGTTTGTTGGTGGTGACAGCGGTGGCCAGGTGTATTGGAGAAATACAGGCCCTATACATTTAACCACCATCCATGTCTGTCCTGAAGAATAGAATTGATTTCAGGTTACCGCTCTTATTTCTACGAAACTTAGGTCTGATTTCCACAAGGATCAGAGAATCTTTCTTTTCCTTATGTGCTAATTTCTCAATTAAAAAAGAGGTAAATTAAGCTCACTGGATATGAGGGTGAAGCTACCGCATGGGCCTCTTATGTCACATTCATAAAGCTCTATCGTTTTGGATCTACCAAGAAATCAATCCTTGGAGTGGTCCTATCCTGAGAAGAGGTTCTATTCTAACTCTCATTGGTCACCTATGGTGGAGGCAAGCAGAAGCCAAAGCGTATGGTTACCGGTAATTAGTTTTCCACGTAGCCTCCACAAATGGATATACCCACCTAAATCCATCGCTAAATCTCCTACTGATTCAAGGTAATATTCAATGCACTCAGGATAGGTAGAATGAGGTGGTACTTATATTGCATCTTAGACTTCATGTCCCATTGGGAAGAACCAAGGACTGGAGAAATTCAGCTAACCTTCTGATAGCTTTCGGAGGTTCTAGAACAGGAGTTCAGGTTTCTAGAGCTACGGTGTCTAGATGGATTAAGGAGGTTATTACTCTTGCTTACTCAGAAGCTCAGGTAATAGCACCTGCTCATATTACAGCACACTCGACCAGATCTTTATCGACGTCATGGGCAGAAAGGTCAGGAGTCTCTTTGGAACAGATTTTCGGGCTGCGACATGGTCCAGGCATTCGACATTCGTTAAGCATTACGGAGTTAAACTCCTCTCCATTCAAGACCAATCTTTTGGTCGTAAAGTTCTGCAAGCAGTCATCCCACCCTAGGGTAAATTTCTCGCTAAATCTCAGGAGGGGCCGTCCTGGAGGACGAAGGGAGGAAGTGCCGGCTGCTTACCTGGTAGCAGTGTTCCGGCGAGTCCTCCAGGACGGCCGCCTAGTTCCCAACCCTGACTTTTAACTTTTATTTATAAGGGGAGTGTGGTTCGTTATTCTTCTCTTTGCATAAACTGTGGGAGATTGTGAGGAGGTGGGATTTATACTGCATCAATTAATTATTTTAATTCTCTTAAGGTGTTTCCGATTTGGGAGGGGGGACTTAGGCCTCGTTCACATCAGGGCCGTTTCTGTGCGCTTTCCACAGCGCACTGCCCTCTGCGTTCAGCAAGGTATTGATTTTTCCATGTAACTAAATGTAGCTGGTTCACATCTATGCGCTGCGCTGAGCAGCGTTACAGAAACGTAGTGTTGCAGGCATTTCTGTGCGTTGAGCTGGAAAGCGCACAGCAATGCAAGTGAATGGGTCCGCTTTTTTAGCGCATAGAAGCGCGTACAAGCGCATAGAAGCGCATGCGTTTTTTACCCCTAATTGGAGAAAAAAATACATTTACATACAAAAACAAAGTTTTATTGACAACTGCTGCTGCTACTGTAAGCAAAACGTGCTTTAAAGAAGCGCAGCGCAACGCACAGAAACGCGGACTAAAGCGTGCACAAGCGCATGCGTTTTTTACCATGCGCTTTAACACGTTTTTCAGCGCAGCAGATGTGAACTAGGCCTTACACAATCTCAGGAGGGGCCGTCCTGGAGGACTCGCCGGAACACTGCTACCAGGTAAGCAGCCGGCACTTTCCTAACAGAAAATGGCTTCTGAGAGCAGGAAAGAGATACAAAGGGTCAATAGTTCATAGATTTTAGCTCTGGCATACTTCAATGAATGTGTCATTGAGCAAAAACAATAAAACAGTAAAAACTTAAAAAGTAGATTTAAATATAAAGAGGATAGATAAAAAAAAATTATTTCGTTAGTTTATTTGTCCTTTAATACGGTGGTCTGTTATCAACGTACCATTAGTTTGGTTTGCTCAGAGCTGTTGCCCTAGTCACTGTATTATTCTAAAACCTGGAACGTGTAAGGCTGACGGCGGGTGGATCGCTGGCCTGGGTTGTGCTGGGTATCCGCTCGCCTTCATCTTTGAGGTAATTGGGGCGTTCTTAGGTTAGGTCATAGGCCTCTTCTGAGGCTTATGTATTTTCAGGTAATCTGGTATTTTATCTGCAGGTGGTGAGATGCTTCTGAGAGGCACTCCCTCTAACTTGGAGTTACATTAAAAATTTCCGATCGTCCATCGCAATTGATGTTGTAATTCCACTGAGAGTTCCTGGGCATTCGGCAATGTGGACTTTTCAGCCCAGAACTTTATTTGAGCGTGTCTGTTGTTACAGATTAGTTAATTTATTTTAAATCAAGTTGCATTTGTAATGTTATGTTCTCTTTAAAGGGGACCTGAACTCAGAACTTCCTCTCTGCTCTAAAGGATAAGCAACAGCATAACAGTTTAAGAAAAACATTCCTTTATTACAGCTTACAGAACTCCTGCAATAAATCTGCAGTGTGTCTACTTCCTGCTTTTTCATTGGAAGCAGACAAAGGGTTAACAGCCTGTGTTTACATATTAGCTTTGTCTGCCAAGGACTGCCAAATTTCTCTGCTGACACAGCCGAGAAATCAAATTGCACTTGTGATTACTTACAGATGAGGGGGAATTAGACAGGCTCTTCTCTCTCTAAAAACACACAGGGTGCATTTCTCTCTGTTATTTTTGCGTCCTGTGCAAGTGCTCAGGTCCACTTTAAGGCCTTGCTGCCCAGGTCCTTCCCTACCAGCTATAATGGTTTGCACTCATTTGGTTGCCAAATGTCTTCTACTTATAATATTGTAACTCACAATATCCAGGGGGTGAATGAGCCAATAAAGAGGAGAAAGGCCTTTCATCACTACAATCAACTGAATGCTTCTTTGTTGTTTTTACAGGAAACGCATTTCTTACATAACAAAGTTCCGCCATTTTTATACTGATACTGAAAAGTACGCTGGAGGGCAAGTTAACTACCCTAGTCAATTGCCATGCATTTAACGCTTCTCAGGCCGAAAAGTATGCTTCACTGTTTTGTGGTGACATACTGCATGCAGTGCGTTACCATGTCAAACTCTGTTATGCCGCACTGTGAATGTCGCATAGGAGTTGTGGACAGCGCTGTCTTTTGAAGCTCTTATCTCAACTGTCTCTCATTGTTTCTTCGTTTATGGTTTTCCTGCAGAGAAAAGTTCAAAAGTTCACTGGCCACCCCTCCGTCTTGCTGCTGTATGCACATTTGGAACCCCGGTTGGATCTTCAGGGCGCATACTCTGTCTATACTCGCATCTCTGTACTCGCTCTTGCACGTTTGTGTATAACAGCCATTTGGCGGGAGTGTCCTGGGAATGTGCCGTTCTGATTCTTTTTGAACTGCGAATGCCAGGATGCTCTCTGCCACAGCTGCTATGCACAGCCATATTCTGCTCTCCAGGGACTTGCGATACTGTTGCTTTTCAGGACACTGAACTTTCTGCTGCTGCACAAATGTAAGCAGAGAAGCAGGTGAGTCACCACCTGTCAGAGGCGGGGTTTTGTCTGGGGGTAGGGCTCATTTTGGGGGTGGAGCTTCATTTGGGGTGGGGATTAATACAGTGGCATGGCACCACCCAGGACCAATGGCACGCCAGACCATGGCCTGGAATACCTTTACCTAAAAACTACCCTCCTGAGTAGTGTTTACTTAGGAGCTGAGACTGTCCAGGCAGAGCCTCTCTGCAGTCTTTTCATAGTAACTGATAAGACAGGATGATCTGGCTATACAAACAAAGAAAAACAGAGCAGCATTTTTCTCCCCAACAACTATATGTGAAATAATGACTTTTTCATTGAGTATGTGCAAGAGTTTGTGTCCTCTTTACTAAGCTAACCAGGGAACATTCCAAACACAAGGCAGGAGCAGCACTCAAATGGGCAGGGTGTAAGGGATTCACCTGTGTATCAGCAGGTCATCAGACAGAACCCACTTTAATCCAGCGCAGCTCTTTTACAAATCTTCTTTATTCTATGAAAATGATGTACCATGTTACATTAAAAATGCTGCACGAGTGGCTGCAGCCCGCTGTTTCCAGCCACTAGGGCTCTTGTTCACGCCATGCTCAGGTGCTGCATTTTTAATATACCTTTGTAATTCATTTTCATATAATAGAGGATTTGTAAAAGAGCTGTGCTGGATTGAAGTGGATTCAAACAGGGAACATTGCTTTTTTTCCCCCTGAAATAGTGTAGTGTTTCGCTTTACCTAGTAGTATAATCAGCAAGTCAAGTAAAATGTTTTAAGGCATTGTATCTACTCTAAAGTATAAGTACACATCAGTATTACTCAAAACTGTTTTTATCAAATGGAGAAAAAATTTAAAATGAAAATAAGTCCTTGTTTACAAGGAATGATATGACAGGGATGATGCTTGTCAGATGTAGGTTTATATTAGCTTGTCAGGCTCCAGAGAGTGACTGTTGGCTTTAGCCTGCACCTGTCACAGGTATTTATTGTAGCGTTTCATTGTTGATACTTTCTGTTAGCCTGGATAATCTGCTTCCACTCATACAGAACAGGTGAGAGCCTAGTACCTCATGCATGCTGCTAGAAATAACAATGTGAAAGAAGGATGTGTCTTGTCTGTCCACACGTCAGCCAACCATGAGCACTGACTCATTGTACATTAATATAATGATACAGAAAGATGATTACCATGGATGCAGATACTCACTGACTTCTTATATCAAGAAAAAAGTGTATTTCTTGTTAGTTACTATGTGTATTTATATAGCACTGAAATCTTCACTAGCACTTTTATAGCGTACATAGTAAAGTCATTAACTGTCTCTAAATTGCCTGAACCCTCACATCTGTGAATAAAACTCCCTCTTTATTTTGTAAAAAAAAAAAGTTTGCATGCAATAGAAGACAACATATGATTAAAGCATGTACAAGCATGTTAGTAGCATCCTATGGTCGGAAAGGATGAATTCTGGAGATATGTTGAGATGGAAGGAGGTGTTTAATATGTGGTTTAAATGAGAACTCTGAGTCCAGCGTATGTTTTTGGGATGTGGAATGAAACCAGAGTGCCTGGAGGAAACCCATGCAAACATGAGAACATAGAAACTCCATACAGTTACAATCCTGGTCCAGATTTTATTTTGGGTCCCTTGAGCAGAAAGGGGAGAGTGCTATCCACATAGCTCCCAACTGTCCCTCTTTCACAGGGACAGTCCCTCTTTGGGAGCCCAGTCCCTCTTTCTCCCTCATTTGTCCCTCTTTCTCCCTCATTTGTCTCTCTTTCAGTACTATTGTACAGTTCTGTGTAAACATGTTTTTTTTTTTCTACTGGATTTTTTTTCATTGACTATAAACTTTATTCCTATCCTTTAAATTAATATATTTCTTATATTCAAATCTTAATATGAAGGAAAATGAGCCAGGATAGAAAGGACCAGTGGGGTTTGAATTATAAAACAATTTTCTTATGAAATCTTTATAGAATGCGTGCCTAGGGTTGTGGCGAGGGTGTGACAGGAGCATAATTAGGGGTGTGGCAGGGGTGTGACTTGCGTGTCTCTCTTTCATATCTCAAAAAGTTGGGAGGTAAGTATCCACTATGCCACCATGCTGCCCATCTCTTCATTTTCAAGTGATTTTCAAGTGATGAATCTCGCAGATCTAAATTCTTCACATTTTATAGGGTTCAGCATGTGCTGGGCGACTAAAGATTTAATTCTTTTCACTTGATGTAATAAATAGAACAGAAGCCTCCTAATTCTACAAAGGTCAGCTTTGTTGTCAGCATATGCGGGAGACCAATCTTCCCCAATTATTATCTACTTGTCTTTCCATCTAGTCCTCATAGGGTAAGCATGACGTAGTTATAAAATATGATTAGCTGTTCGCATCAGCACAGGAGCTCTACTTTAAAGCGGGTTCTAACATCCAAAAAGAAAAAATTGCCTCTAAATAGTGCCCCAAATGTAGATGTAAAACCCTTTTTTCCCTACACGTCCCCTAACTTAATTGTGTTTATAGCTACATTAACAAGCTTATTTCAAATTACAATTAAAAGAAACCTCCCATTTAAGATAAGAAAAGGACACTATGACCAGAAGGTAATTTAATCCCCCCTCCCTTTGAAAAGTTTAAACTGTGATGTAAGCCTGTTGTCTTGGTGATGTTTTGCTGAGGGTATACGCAGTAAATTAACACTGCGCTGGGTTGAAAAAGAAAAGGGCAGAAATGATATCACAGAGAAACAGTAAAAAACAGCAGAAATATTATTTTCTTTTTTCATATTGCATTTTTCTCACATTTGACAGTAAACACAAAAACCAACAGGGTAATTAAGCAGAATAATTAATTTCTTATTTGATTATTTTAATTTTTTTTAGTTAATATGGAATTTCATCCCACTTTAAGTGTACTACCCCAGCACTTTTAATGGCACCACACAGCTTTTTAGCCTCTCCTTAGTGCCCATTCACACTGGCAAATGCAAAACGCTAGCACTTAGCGTGGGTGATTTTTACTGCGATTAACGCGGTTAAATCACTGTACACTCTCGCGATTTTTGAGCAATCGTGATTAGCGCTTTTTAGCATTCTAATCGTGATTGTTCTAGAACTGCAGAAAAATGCTGCACGTAGCGTGTTTTACGATTGCTGCTAATAGCCCGTCGGCAATCGCGGCAGGGAGATCAGTTTGTATTGTGCTTGCCGGTGATTAGCGGGAATCGCCCACTAATCAACCCAGTGTGAATGGGCCTTTAATGAGTGTCACTTGGATAGACACCTTGTTACAAGCAATTAGCCGTTTATTTGTGCAAATCTATTTCTGGATATTTCATCCTTCACCTCATTTGACTGAAGAAGCCGATTGTAGAAGCAACAAAATGTCTTCTAAACCGGGGCTGTGGATTCGGCACAAAAATTATCCGATTCCAGCTTCTCAGTTTATGTAACCTCCGACTCCAGGTACCCAAAATGGCTCAGACTCCTCGACTCCAACTCCACAGCCCTATCTAAAACACAGAAATGTGTCCAGAAGGATTTGGTAACCCCCCCCCCCCCCCCCTTGTGCCCCCCCCCCCCCCCCTTTCACTTGGCATAGCCTTTGTGTCTCAGCCCACCTGCAGGCTGGTGCATCTGTTGAATGGCCTGTACTCTAGGAATGGATGTGAACATGGATATATGAGGGTGTCAGTGTAACAGGTGGCTTCCCTACATGCTACATGAAAATAGAACAGTGAAGAAACCATTACTTTCTCTTCCTCTTTTCTGTCCTATATTTATGACAGCACACACCATGCATCTGCATTGCCGGCCACTCTCACAGTTTTTTTTTTTTTCTAATTTATATTCTAAATACATCTCATCAGAATGCCCTACTGGATGGTGGGGGGAAGGAGCAGGCTGCTGAAGGGTTGCTGTGGAGTAGATGAAAATCTATGCAGGGCTGGATTTACCATAGGGCACTGTAGGCACATGCCTACAGGCGCCTGGTGATGGAAAGGCGGCTCACTCTCCTCCCAGGACGCCTCCCTCCCTCCTTCCCTATGCAGAGTCCTGATGAGAGTGTAAATGAGAGGTTACTCACCCAGCCTTCTGTATTCCACTGATGAGATCGCCCGTCAGTCGGGGGTACCACTAGCTACTTATTACTGAGGGTACCTCTGGCTACCTAATACTTGGGGGCACCTCTCGCTACTTAATACTGAGGGTACTTCTGGCTACCAAATACTTAGGGACACCTGTTGCTACCTATGATGGGTAAGGGAGAAGTGACAACTGGGACAGCCAGCATAGTTGCAGTGCAGTCTGGTGGGGTTTGTAGGTTCGTGGCGGGCGAAATCTAAGGTGCCAGAACATTTGTGTCCATAGGCTCCTGTAAGGTAAATTCAGGCTTGGATCTGTGCATTGGTACAGCAGGCGTTTTATTTTTTCACTCTGCAAAAATGAAGTTTTTATTTACAAAACTTCTGCATAATTCATTTAAAATAATATTATGTTGAATGCAGATAAACAGAAGCAAACTGAGCTTCTCGACACATTTTTATAAACGCAGAGCAAAGACTATGACATCATCATAGTAATGGCAGAGAAATGTACAAGCCCAGCTGCAGGATATACACGCTCCCCCTGCTGGCCAGCTCCAGAGATGTCATAGCACAGTCAGGTAGACACAAGCCACCTTGTCACTGCTGCACTCACACACACAGACATGTGCCAACCATGTCCTTACCTATTCTGTACCAGAGGCCAGCCCCTTGCCAGGAAGTCTCCACCTTTCACCCTGACCCCGCTGTATTTCACAATGTGTCTGTGCCAAGCACAATAACACATACGTTTTTCCTACCATTATTTGGCATTCGTGTAAGGTAAGGATGTGAGCAGCAATAGTTGCTGCTCATTGAGGCAGAGTTCATACTTAGCAGTACAGAAAACGCACATTTTTTCGCATGTGCTTTTTTTTTTTTAATTTATTTTTAGACACTGTACGTGTTCTTCTTCATTTAAAGTGTACCAGAGATGAAGCACCTTCATGCATTTACCATATATATCAGTGGGAACATTAGAGAAAATACCTACCCTGCTCTCTGTTTCATCCTTCACTGCTCAGCCTGCCTGTTATCAGCCCTGATAAAATCCCTGACTGAGCATTCACTCTGGCTTTGCTCAGGAATCTTTATAGCAGAGTCTGTCTTCTCTGATGTCTTTTCAAGCCCAAGCCTGCCCCCTTCTGGCTCTGCTTTCCTGATATGTATACTGCAGCATCACAGAGAGCTGTTATGACATGGGAGGAGCTGCTGGTGCCGAGGAAGGAGCTTTTTTTTTTAAATCTATTTGTTAGTCATAAGAGGTTTTTAGAAATGGTGATTTCATTTTGAACACAGCCCACTAAATAATATGCTTTTCTTGTGAACTGTGTTTTGCATATAGTTTAAGTAAAAAAACACAAAAAAACTGCACACCAGAGCGGTGAAAATACCAGATATTGTATTTATTTTGTAAAATCTATCGGGAGATATGTTTATTTTGTGCCAAAGTGTTCATCTCTGGTTTCCTTTATGCTACTTTCCCACCAGGACATTGCGTTTTAGGGGACGATATGGTCGCATAACGTGCCCCTAACGCAACGCCTGGTGGTGCTGGATGTGGACGTCAGACTGAGCCGTGTTGTGCAGCTCACTCTGGCGTCCGTGGTGCCGTGATGCGTACTCTTGGACGCATGCGGCATCACGTGGTCCCACCAGCCAATCGCCGCACAGAGCGGCGCTCCAGGAAGTAAACATTGCACGTCACACTGTGCAGTGAATATTAATTAGCCATGTGCCTGGCCGCTATCCTCTCCTCCCCAACTATACTGAGCATGTGCAAGCAGTCTAACGCGGCTTAGCCACGTATAAAGTACTGCATGCAGTACGTTATCTTGAGGTGTAGCGTTACAATGTAACGCAACGTGGGCACTGTGAACAGCCCATTGATTTTTCATTACTGTGCGGTGGGATGCGTTACAGGCTGCACTAACGTGCGTCTGCAACGTCACATTGTGAAAGCAGCCTTAAAGGACAACTGTAGTGAGATGTTTATGGAGGCTGCCATATTTATTTCACATTTAACAATTCTAGTTGCCAGGCAGACCTACTGATCTATTTGGCCCAGAAACAAGCATGCAGCTAATCTTGCCAGATCTGACAATAATGTCAGAAACACCTGGTCTGCTGCATATGCTTGTTCAGGGTTTATGGCTGAAAGTATTAGAGGCAGAGGCTCAGCAGGACAGCCAGGCAACTAGTATTGCCTGAAAGGAAATAAAAATGGCTGCTTCCATATCCTTCTCACTTCAGTTGTCCTTTAATGAGAAAAAGCACACAATTTTGCTGCAGGATGTTTTTTTTTTTTTCCCAGCATGTGAAAAACACATTCAAGTGTGAACTAGCATAGATTAAAATGGTTCTCAGTAGGGGCATAACAATAGCCCTGCAACCGCCACCATCATGGAGGGGGGGGGGGGGGATCCTGAAATTAAAGGAAACCAGTGTGGAGCACATATAAAAGTCTTATACATATCTGGGGCTTCCTCCAGCCCCATCCACATGGATTTCTCCCACGCCGCCGTCCTCAGCCTTCTCCTGCACCCATTTACATACCTCTCTGGCGGCGGCTGCACTAATCATTGCTAATAATATTAAAGTCTATGGTGGCGCCCTTTTTGCACAGACGGCTCTGGCACCCTTTTCAACTGACAAGATGATTACACCTCATTAAGATATATGCCCTGTGAGATACACGCAAACAGGCTTGGAAGACTACAAATAAGCCCTCGTTTTTGTGTGTCTTATACACTGCCTGTGCATAAACGCTAACCAAGATCTGTCCAGCAGCATGCTTCAAAGGTGCTCCATTCACACATAAATGCTCTGTGGTCAGGATAACCTGTTTATACAAAGCATGTGCTGTAGTATAAACAAAGCCTAGACTCAGCTGATGGAGTTCTGTGGCAGCTCTATATCTGTACAGAACTGTGACTGCATGCAGCCGCAGGCTTTTTGCCTGTACAGACCCTGGGTGCTAAATGAAGCTAAAATCATAATACTGCACCTGAGTCTGAGCAGAGTCACATTTAAAGAAAACCTGTCATAAAAAAAGAGCCCCTGGAGGATACTTACCTCAGGAGGGGGAAGCCTCTGGATCCTAAAGAGGCTTCCCCCATCCTGCTCAGTAAACTGGATCCAGCACTGGCTCCCTGGACGCAGAAAAGCAATAATATTTACTATTACCGCTGTGCACATGCGCAGTAGTGGCTGTCCACTCGGGCTCTGGCGGAAACAGCTGAGCGTGATCGGGTCCGCTCTACTGCGCAGGCGCATACAGCTCACGCCTGCGCAGTAGAGAGGACCGATCAGTCTTGGCTGTTTCCGCCGGAGGCCAAGCAGAGAGCTGCTACTGCGCATGTGCACAGGCCGACAGCCCACATGGAGATCCCGGGGGGAGGGGAGACGACACCCTACACTTTATCATTTTATACTTTTTCTCTTTTTGGCTCCCTATTCCCTCTCTCCCTCCTACTGCCTGGTACGCACCATGCAATTTCCGGCACATAGGTGGGTCGAAGGGATTATTTCTGACAGGTTCTATCTGATCTCCAATCGTTTTTCTGATCGTTTTTGCATAGACGTTATTGGAAAACCAATGAGAAAAATGATTGGGAATCTGATCGGACCTGTCGGAAAAAATGTATTTGTTCATCATTCCTACCCGAAATTGCAATGTGTGTAAAAAGCATAAGTCCCCATCCCAAGTAGTTGTTTGCTATCTACTTCATCAGCATGGGAATAAAATAAAAAACACATCACTTGAAATACCATATGAGTTTTGCTTTGTGAATTGACACTTTTAATACAGTTGCCTGACAAGCTGGTATTTTATAACTTGTTATCTCTTTAGTCATCATTTTAATTAACATGTTGTTAATTTAACACCCTCTGTAAGGCCCCGTTCACACTGCAAGTGTTTCCAGCCGCGTTTTGGAACTGCGTGCAGGTGGCCGACACGCACGACATCAGACATTGCATAGAGTGCAATGTCTGATGTTCACACTGCATGCGTTCTGGACCTGTGCGGTCCGGGAACGCATGCTGCACGCATTTTTTGTAAAAACGCGTGGCTGTCCCATTCACTTTGCAGTGATGGGATCAGCCACGCAACGCACAAAAACGCGGATGGCGTGCGTTCGTACACGTTGCGTTCCGCACGCATTGCCATCTGCGTTTGTGATGTAAACGGGGCCTAAATCGGCATGAAAAACAAATATGATGGCCATACATAATTAGAGGATGGCCACCAGATGAGATTGCCAATTAGATCTCTCTCTGATTAGATTTGATCGCAGAGGGATCTATTTCCTGCCCACACACTGCAGACATATTTACAATAGATTTCACCATTAAATATCGGTATCCACATTTTCAGAAGATGAATGAAGAGCTCTATGGAGCCTAAGTAGGCTATGAAGGCCGGGCACGCTTGCAGTGGTGTCTGGAGGGTTCCTTTGATGCCTGAATTGTGTGACAGAATGGAAATGTGAGCACTTGGCAAGAACTGGTACCTGATTCCTGGCAGCTGCTTGAAGCTGAAAGCAAAATCTAAATACCCGATCCCTTTCTTGGCTTTCTTTATTAGCCGCACTGATCTTTAAAGCGGGACTGAACTCAGTGTTTCTACTTCTTGTTTTCACGGAAGCAGACATAGGGTTAACATTGTGTGTTTACAAATTAGCTGCTCGGCTGAGGCAGAAAGCTGAGAGATCAAAT
Source organism: Hyperolius riggenbachi (assembly GCF_040937935.1). Taxonomy (NCBI): domain Eukaryota; kingdom Metazoa; phylum Chordata; class Amphibia; order Anura; family Hyperoliidae; genus Hyperolius; species Hyperolius riggenbachi. The sequence continues at coordinate 91,905,637 of NC_090655.1, read as the reverse complement.
TACAGTTGTACTTAGTCACAATTGAGGGGGGATTGGACTGGCTAAACTCTCTAAATACATAAAGGTTGCATTTCTCTGTTTTCCTTCTGTCCTATGCAAGAGTTCAGGTCTATTTTAATGTGCACACTGATCCGTGAAAACAAGGATGCGTCCAGTTTGATTCTCTTAATGTGCTGAAATGTTTTTTCAACCAATGTTTCATAAAGTGAAGTCCGTAGTCCACTGGATAGTAAAGTATCATTGTATTTGTCTGTTTGGAAGTTTAGAGCAGCTTAGGGCTAGGGGATGTTTCCACTCTAGCAACTTGCTGTGATGTAAAAAACGCATCCAAATTCTTTACAGTATGCCGTCCGTTTCCCCCACATGCGAATTGGAAGGCAGTCTATTGATTTCACTAGGCTGCATTTATCCATCCAAATTCATATGTGGGGAAATGCAGCAAATCAGCCCTAGTGGAGATGAGCCCTTGAGCTTTTGCTGAAAGCCAAGGTTACTGTAGTGTTTTTTGGTGAGAGTTAAGTAGCAGTATCAGGACTGTCAGGTTCAAGTTAACAATAGTTCATCCAATAAGTTCGTTTTAGAAATTGTGAGGGTGAACAGTCAGGGGTTCTGTTTGGATTAGGTTAGTGTAAGGATTAACAAAACAGACAAATGATAAGCGCTCAAGGATGCACCTGAATTGTAAGCCATCAGCGGCAATGCAGAGCCCCCTAGGGCTGAATACATGCCTCTAATGCAAAACAGATGCAAAATTATGTGCTAACTCTAATCTAAAAATTTGAGAGTGAATTTAAAACAGTGAAGGCAGCTAGCCAATAGTATACTTACATTTAAGTTTGCACAGTGGGAGACATGGCAGCGCTTTCAAACAACCTCATACCTGAAGGATTTAACTGCAATGGTGAGCAGAGCTCTAGAAACTGGACTAAATTACACACCCAGCATACACTGCAGGCAAAGAGAGGGAGGGGGAATTAGTGATTAAGCTGCATCAGTGGGCAGAGCTCCAGAGACTGGACTATATTACACACCCTGCATCACTATAGACCAAGGGGGGGTGTTAGCTTCAGTGATAATTAGTGCACAAATTATGACCTAATAGACTTCCCCACGGCGGTGACGTACCCCCTTGGGGAAGACCTACCTCTAACCTAGCAATAAAAACATAATTCCTCGTGCTGCTATTCATAAATGGTATACACATTTCATAAGACAAACAAAACAGACAAATGATAAGCGCTCAAGGATGCACCTGAATTGTAAGCCATCAGCGGCAATGCAGAGCCCCCTAGGGCTGAATACATGCCTCTAATGCAAAACAGATGCAAAATTATGTGCTAACTCTAATCTAAAAATTTGAGAGTGAATTTAAAACAGTGAAGGCAGCTAGCCAATAGTATACTTACATTTAAGTTTGCACAGTGGGAGACATGGCAGCGCTTTCAAACAACCTCATACCTGAAGGATTTAACTGCAATGGTGAGCAGAGCTCCAGAAACTGGACTAAATTACACACCCAGCATACACTGCAGGCAAAGAGAGGGAGGGGGAATTAGTGATTAAAGGGGAACTGAAGAAAGAGGTATATGGAGGCTGTCCTGTTTATTTCCTTTTAATCAATACCAGTTGCCTGGCAGCCCTGCTGGTCTATTTCTCTGCAGTAGTATCTGATTAAAACCAGAAACAAGCATGCAGCTAGTCTTGTCAGATCAGACTTATAAGTCTGAACCACTGAAACACCTGATCTGCTGCATGCTTGTTCAGGGGCTATGGCTAATAGTATTAGAGACAGAGGATCAGCAGGGCTGCCAGGCAACTGGTATTGTCTAAAAGGAAATAAACATGACAGCCTCCATATACCTCTCTCTTCAGTTCCCCTTTAAGCTGCATCAGTGGGCAGAGCTCCAGAGACTGGACTATATTACACACCCTGCATCACTATAGACCAAGGGGGGGTGTTAGCTTCAGTGATAATTAGTGCACAAATTATGACCTAATAGACTTCCCCACGGCGGTGACGTACCCCCTTGGGGAAGACCTACCTCTAACCTAGCAATAAAAACATAATTCCTCGTGCTGCTATTCATAAATGGTATACACATTTCATAAGACAAACAAAACAGACAAATGATAAGCGCTCAAGGATGCACCTGAATTGTAAGCCATCAGCGGCAATGCAGAGCCCCCTAGGGCTGAATACATGCCTCTAATGCAAAACAGATGCAAAATTATGTGCTAACTCTAATCTAAAAATTTGAGAGTGAATTTAAAACAGTGAAGGCAGCTAGCCAATAGTATACTTACATTTAAGTTTGCACAGTGGGAGACATGGCAGCGCTTTCAATCAACCTCATACCTGAAGGATTTAACTGCAATGGTGAGCAGAGCTCCAGAAACTGGACTAAATTACACACCCAGCATACACTGCAGGCAAAGAGAGGGAGGGGGAATTAGTGATTAAGCTGCATCAGTGGGCAGAGCTCCAGAGACTGGACTATATTACACACCCTGCATCACTATAGACCAAGGGGGGGTGTTAGCTTCAGTGATAATTAGTGCACAAATTATGACCTAATAGACTTCCCCACGGCGGTGACGTACCCCCTTGGGGAAGACCTACCTCTAACCTAGCAATAAAAACATAATTCCTCGTGCTGCTATTCATAAATGGTATACACATTTCATAAGACAAACAAAACAGACAAATGATAAGCGCTCAAGGATGCACCTGAATTGTAAGCCATCAGCGGCAATGCAGAGCCCCCTAGGGCTGAATACATGCCTCTAATGCAAAACAGATGCAAAATTATGTGCTAACTCTAATCTAAAAATTTGAGAGTGAATTTAAAACAGTGAAGGCAGCTAGCCAATAGTATACTTACATTTAAGTTTGCACAGTGGGAGACATGGCAGCGCTTTCAAACAACCTCATACCTGAAGGATTTAACTGCAATGGTGAGCAGAGCTCCAGAAACTGGACTAAATTACACACCCAGCATACACTGCAGGCAAAGAGAGGGAGGGGGAATTAGTGATTAAGCTGCATCAGTGGGCAGAGCTCCAGAGACTGGACTATATTACACACCCTGCATCACTATAGACCAAGGGGGGGTGTTAGCTTCAGTGATAATTAGTGCACAAATTATGACCTAATAGACTTCCCCACGGCGGTGACGTACCCCCTTGGGGAAGACCTACCTCTAACCTAGCAATAAAAACATAATTCCTCGTGCTGCTATTCATAAATGGTATACACATTTCATAAGACAAACAAAACAGACAAATGATAAGCGCTCAAGGATGCACCTGAATTGTAAGCCATCAGCGGCAATGCAGAGCCCCCTAGGGCTGAATACATGCCTCTAATGCAAAACAGATGCAAAATTATGTGCTAACTCTAATCTAAAAATTTGAGAGTGAATTTAAAACAGTGAAGGCAGCTAGCCAATAGTATACTTACATTTAAGTTTGCACAGTGGGAGACATGGCAGCGCTTTCAAACAACCTCATACCTGAAGGATTTAACTGCAATGGTGAGCAGAGCTCCAGAAACTGGACTAAATTACACACCCAGCATACACTGCAGGCAAAGAGAGGGAGGGGGAATTAGTGATTAAGCTGCATCAGTGGGCAGAGCTCCAGAGACTGGACTATATTACACACCCTGCATCACTATAGACCAAGGGGGGGGTGTTAGCTTCAGTGATAATTAGTGCACAAATTATGACCTAATAGACTTCCCCACGGCGGTGACGTACCCCCTTGGGGAAGACCTACCTCTAACCTAGCAATAAAAACATAATTCCTCGTGCTGCTATTCATAAATGGTATACACATTTCATAAGACAAACAAAACAGACAAATGATAAGCGCTCAAGGATGCACCTGAATTGTAAGCCATCAGCGGCAATGCAGAGCCCCCTAGGGCTGAATACATGCCTCTAATGCAAAACAGATGCAAAATTATGTGCTAACTCTAATCTAAAAATTTGAGAGTGAATTTAAAACAGTGAAGGCAGCTAGCCAATAGTATACTTACATTTAAGTTTGCACAGTGGGAGACATGGCAGCGCTTTCAAACAACCTCATACCTGAAGGATTTAACTGCAATGGTGAGCAGAGCTCCAGAAACTGGACTAAATTACACACCCAGCATACACTGCAGGCAAAGAGAGGGAGGGGGAATTAGTGATTAAGCTGCATCAGTGGGCAGAGCTCCAGAGACTGGACTATATTACACACCCTGCATCACTATAGACCAAGGGGGGGTGTTAGCTTCAGTGATAATTAGTGCACAAATTATGACCTAATAGACTTCCCCACGGCGGTGACGTACCCCCTTGGGGAAGACCTACCTCTAACCTAGCAATAAAAACATAATTCCTCGTGCTGCTATTCATAAATGGTATACACATTTCATAAGACAAACAAAACAGACAAATGATAAGCGCTCAAGGATGCACCTGAATTGTAAGCCATCAGCGGCAATGCAGAGCCCCCTAGGGCTGAATACATGCCTCTAATGCAAAACAGATGCAAAATGATGTGCTAACTCTAATCTAAAAATTTGAGAGTGAATTTAAAACAGTGAAGGCAGCTAGCCAATAGTATACTTACATTTAAGTTTGCACAGTGGGAGACATGGCAGCGCTTTCAAACAACCTCATACCTGAAGGATTTAACTGCAATGGTGAGCAGAGCTCCAGAAACTGGACTAAATTACACACCCAGCATACACTGCAGGCAAAGAGAGGGAGGGGGAATTAGTGATTAAGCTGCATCAGTGGGCAGAGCTCCAGAGACTGGACTATATTACACACCCTGCATCACTATAGACCAAGGGGGGGTGTTAGCTTCAGTGATAATTAGTGCACAAATTATGACCTAATAGACTTCCCCACGGCGGTGACGTACCCCCTTGGGGAAGACCTACCTCTAACCTAGCAATAAAAACATAATTCCTCGTGCTGCTATTCATAAATGGTATACACATTTCATAAGACAAACAAAACAGACAAATGATAAGCGCTCAAGGATGCACCTGAATTGTAAGCCATCAGCGGCAATGCAGAGCCCCCTAGGGCTGAATACATGCCTCTAATGCAAAACAGATGCAAAATTATGTGCTAACTCTAATCTAAAAATTTGAGAGTGAATTTAAAACAGTGAAGGCAGCTAGCCAATAGTATACTTACATTTAAGTTTGCACAGTGGGAGACATGGCAGCGCTTTCAAACAACCTCATACCTGAAGGATTTAACTGCAATGGTGAGCAGAGCTCCAGAAACTGGACTAAATTACACACCCAGCATACACTGCAGGCAAAGAGAGGGAGGGGGAATTAGTGATTAAGCTGCATCAGTGGGCAGAGCTCCAGAGACTGGACTATATTACACACCCTGCATCACTATAGACCAAGGGGGGGTGTTAGCTTCAGTGATAATTAGTGCACAAATTATGACCTAATAGACTTCCCCACGGCGGTGACGTACCCCCTTGGGGAAGACCTACCTCTAACCTAGCAATAAAAACATAATTCCTCGTGCTGCTATTCATAAATGGTATACACATTTCATAAGACAAACAAAACAGACAAATGATAAGCGCTCAAGGATGCACCTGAATTGTAAGCCATCAGCGGCAATGCAGAGCCCCCTAGGGCTGAATACATGCCTCTAATGCAAAACAGATGCAAAATTATGTGCTAACTCTAATCTAAAAATTTGAGAGTGAATTTAAAACAGTGAAGGCAGTGTAAGGATTAAGATATGTGGTGAACACTAACATAAAATTATGAATGCATACAGTATATATTCATGTGGCAGATGGAAGGTTACCAAGAATATTGGCTCCCAATTACAGGCATTCATAAATCCATGTCTCCACTGAGTGGCCAGATATTTTCACTGATCAAGGCTTGTTGCGAATGACAAATCAACAGATCATAGACACCAAGATTCAGGAGAACTGGGCCTTAGTAGAACATACTCTACAAACCAAATAGAGCCATAGGAAAAAATGGCCTTGGATTGGAACCCAAATAGTAGTTTCAGCTGTGCACTTCCATCCAATAATTCTTACCAGTTAGTCAAAGACACCCAGATCCACCATGAGTCAATAATCCATAAAAACCAGTGACGTCAGGGTGTCCACCTAGATTTATAGCCATAGTGCTCTTTATATGGGTCACTCGCACCAAACTATTGTGCATTACGTACTGTGATACTTAATAAAGCACTTTATGGCTATCAATCCAGGTGAACGTCGCTTGCTTTGCTTTTGTTGGAACTCCGAAGAGGCTCAAAAGTGGGAATGGTTAAAGATATCTTGGAATAAAAAAAAATACAAGGGTTGTCTAGATCTAGAATAACAGCTGTTTTCAGTTAATCCATTAAGGATTATTTCTCCACAGGTAATAATAAAGATTAACCTTTATCCTATCCTTTTTACAAGGTTTTCGACCCCTATATTGTAGCATCTCACTCCCTGCCTATGGGTTGGAGGAAATGAGATTGGGAAAGGGAGGCTTCAGTCTAATGGTGCTGAACAGTTAGACCACGTTCACAGTGGGGCATTGCGTTGTGTTTTCTGTGTAACAAATGCAACAGAACAGAAAAGTCGTTCCGCAAGTTATAACCACGTTGCGCTGCATATAGCGAAGTATACAGTCAATGAAAAGTATGCTTCACTGTACCTGTTAGCACGCGCATTTAGCAGTAACTCACTGCTTGCACTGTGTTACCATACCGCGACCCTCCGCACTGTGAATAACAGATGGGAGGAGCATTGCAGTGCAGTAAGCGGCATTACAAAGTGGCCGTTAACACCACACCACTGAACGGGGCCTTACCAGCGTTCTGCAGTCATGTGGCAAGCGGTCCATGGAGGATAGAGGTTAACCCGATGTATGCAAGTTAAATTACACAGGCAGAATACCTTGCGTGGCAAATGCCCCTTGTATAGGTAGGTATATGTTTATACAATGACAGTACTTCAAAATTATTTCAAAATTCAAAATGATTTGTGGCCTAACGCACGTCGCAGCTCTCAGGCTGCTTCGTCAGAGGCAAACAGCTGATCTGTGGTATATCAGAGAGCCATCCAGAGCCTATAGTTCGCAGGACAAATATGATTGAAATAGAACAAGATGCAGCAAAAGCTACACCTCTTAAAGTCAAGCAGAGTAGGGCAGTGTTCACACTTGGACTATTGAGTGTCAATGGAGAATTGGACTTCTACTAAAATTTGCCAAATTGCTGTAACAATTGCGGAACTTCCTCCGTGATCAGCGCACAACGCGTGCGCTGATACGGCGGAAATCCTCCACAAGCGTATAATTGCAGGAACCCAGCAAAAGGTGCTACGCACCCGTAGAGGGAAATTCCTGTCGGCAGATGGCGTTGTGGAGTGCAGAGGAACTAATCCTCTGTACCTCCACAAATGCCAGACAGGAATTGTACGAAGCGCAGAACGCAATCGCAAGAGAAGCGATTGCGAATGAGAACGAGCAAAGGGACAGGTTGTATGTGTGTGCACCAAACTAGTCGTCAACCCGCGACGGTGCACACACCACAGCAGATAAGAAGTAGGAACGCGATCGCGAGATGTGCGATCGCCAGACGTGACACAAGGTTATAGCAAGGCAGAGCACGAGAGTAGCAAAGGCACAGCAAATCATACAATGAGGAGATACGGAAAATAACAAACGCTAGCTAAACGCGAACACTGCACTCATTCGCAACAGTGCACGCGTTTATGCGCGGTCTCCACGTGATAAGCACAATAGAGACAAGCACGCCTAACTAACCATCGACAGACAAACATGAAACACAGGACGCGAACGCTTGCTTAACGGTTACCTCACCGAGCCTCCAGCAAGCGTTCGTAGCAGACAAGACAGACACACGAAAACAGGGACAAGCGAGAGATAGGATCCACAGCACTAGCGAAAGTGGCTAGCGCGATCCAGGAAGACAGAACACAAGGATCCACAGCACTAGCGCAGGATGCCAGTGCGATCCAGGTAGACAGAACAGAAGAATCCACAGCACTAGCGCGAAGCGAGTGCGATCCAGGCAGACAGAACAGAGTAGCAGACCAGAAGGATCCACAGCACTAGCGCAGGATGCTAGTGCGATCCAGGTACAGATCAGAAGGGGCTACCAGTAACAACCGCTGTTCCGGTTAGCACCCAGACACACAGAACGATTTCCTGTCGACCACCGCTGGGACAGGACAATCGCAACAGACAAACAAAACAGATAAGCAATCCTAACTGCACTAAGGAAACATGCCCAGTGCAGTTTCCAGGGATTACTCTAAGCTGATCTTTAAACAAAGAGCAAGGCTGACACTCCTCCAGGAGTGTTTCACAGGAAGGAATCCTTGTGACCAGCCAAGCATTGTGGGAAACACATAGTACTTATAGTACACGCCTCCAATGAATGTGGCCAGGCAATTTGAATGACAACGTATGCAAATTCCTCAGCAAGCACCAGCTGCAAAACTGACAGAAGCTCTCCTTTCCAGAGTCCTGCAGCATGCAAACCTAAACAATGGTCAAAAAGCTGCCTGCCTGCACAGGCAGCTGAGCAGATCATTACAATTGCATTTGTGTTTGCACATGTCCGAAGAAACTTAAAAGCATAAAACTGCACACTGCATGTAAATTCCCACTGACTTTCATTAGTTGCGGTAAAATAAAAAAGTGAGAGAACATTTGCATATGAACGCAAATTTTAACATAAAGTTCATTTTTTCGCAATAAGTGTGAACCCTGCCTTACTGCACGCCAGCTTCTATGACATGACGCCACCTGCAAACCAGAGGAGGAATCCTTTGACATTGTGGTGGAGCAGTGTCTTATTAAGGGCAACACTTATTGAAGGTGTATAAGCATCTTAAGACAGTCCTGTGTCTATTCAGTTTTAGGGCCCAATTTCACTTCAGCCAGCACCTGATGTGATGCGAGAAGGCATCCGAATCACTCTAACTTTTAGTTTTTTTGTTGCTACATTCCGTCTGCTTCCCCCCTCCCCCCCCCCACATGCAAATCGGACGGCAGCCGGCAGGAAGTAGCATACGGGGAAATGCTGCAAATTGCCCCTAGTCTAAATGAGCTGTAAGGCAACCTCTATGTGAACTACAGTGCCCAGCATTCGCAGTGGGGCTATGTCCTTATGGAATGCAAGATATGTCTGCACAGCCTTCAAATGATGTGAAAAGGCTGCAATTCTTGTAGGCTTGTCACAGGAAGTCATGGCAATCAACCCATAAATGCAGAAGTTCTTTCTCAGTTAATAATTAAACATGAAGCAATAAAACCTCATTAATTGACTTCATTTGCTAGAGTTATTCATCAACCTGCTCAGTGTTATAAGGTGTCCACTTGTGTTTTTTGAGGAGTGCCATAAAGAGTTTGTTCTGTATTTGCACTCCTGCAGACTGGGGTTGTTACCCAGGACAATGGCAGGCTTGTGTTTTGCAACCTGTGTGCCATATGATTAGCTGTTCTGTGATCACTGAAGCTGACATCTATGCTTCAACCTGCCTGGAACCTTCACCTGTTGGGACATGTTGAGTAGGTTGGTGTCTCGTATTCCTGGAATGGAGTGGATGTTATTGGTGTGAGCAGCACAGTATCAAGAAATATAAATTGAGACTGAATTTAGCATTTAATATTATATATATATATACTAGCAGACCCAAGCCCGTTTAAGAACAAGCTCTAGGGTCTGTGTTTTTCGCCGCCGCATGCACCCGACGCACACGCGTATTTGTGTTTAGCATTTTGACACTTTTAGCAAGCGGGATCCCATATGGCACAGCAGTTGTTCGACAGCCTACATCTCGGACTCACCATGGATAGGCTGTGTTTTTTGACACCCACATTTTGGGTGTAAAGTGGGGGAGTCGCCCTCTCCCCAGGGGATATACCGGGGAGTGTGCTTCAGCATGTATAACTACCTGTCCTTGCTCCGGCTTGCTACCTCTGGTGGCCCCTGCAGATTTACAAACTGGCCAATAGAGTTCCATGCTCATTGTGGTCACATGACAGTAAGCCTGGATCTCTGTTGGTTAGTTCAGAAACTTCAAGGGACACCAGAGGAAGCAAGCCAGAATAAGGACAGGTAGCAGTGCATGCTAAAGCACACTCATATGTGCTCGCTGCACCCATCGATATTGACAAATTGGTGCTCTGCATGCCGGCCCATTGGAGGTTGCCCAATCAGCCGGTCATAGGTGTGGCCTATTTGTTAGGACAAAATTGTGTGTATGGCCCAGTGCACACCAAAACCGCTAGCAGATCCGCAATACGCTAGCGGTTTTGGGAGCTGATTTCAGAGCGATTCTAGGTATGTTTAGAGAGGTTTTCTAAACATACCTAGCGGTTTTGCGTGCGTTTTTGTGTAGCAGATTACACATATTGTTACAGTAAAAGCTGTTACTGAACAGCTACTGTAACAAAAATGCCTGGCAAACCGCTCTGAACTAGCATTTTTCAGAGCGGTTTGCGTGTTTCCTATACTTTACATTGAGGACGAAACGCTTCCGAAAACCGCAAACGCGCAGCAGGAGGTGCGTTTGCGGCTTGGCAAAAACCGCAAACCGCCGGTGTGCACCATCCCATTGCAATACATTAGACAAGCGTTTTTAGAGGCGGATGCGGCCGGCGGATCGCTCCAAAAACCGCTCGGTGTGCACTGGGCCTAAGTGTGTGTGTCAGTGTATGCAGGGGAGGGATTATCCACACCAGTGTTCTCCCCCAATTTCCCCCAGAAGGCATGAAAAGTAACCAGGTGGGGCGCGAGGGGAGAATGCAGGGCCAGCTCAACTCTGCTTACAGCACAGGAGGAGGATGAGGAGGTGAGCCAATGACAGCCGGGTGCACACCAAAATTAGCCAGGTAGAGCACCTGGCTAAGATCTTTATAGTGATGACTGCAGTCATTGCGCTTACCCTTTGACCTTATTCAGCAAATGCATCAGCAGCTTGTTTATAGTAAGTTATATAAATCGGTTACCGTCCATGGATGGATATCTTAGGGCTAGTTTACAATCGGAGCTTGGAGCGCCGGTAGCCCGCAATCGCCCCCGAAACTCTGCATGCAGCGCATTTGCAATAAAACGCAAACGCTGCAGTGTGAATGTATCCATAGTACATTAGTAGCAGCAGAGGGAAATGGCAGCGCTTCCAAACAGACGCTGCACCTGAATTGACTACCTGCACAGGTATGCAGAGCTCAAATAACGGGCAGGTTACACACCTTGCATTCAAAACAGGTACAGTAAAGGGGGGCGTTAGCTTCAGCATAAGTTGTGCACAAATGATCCCTAATAGACTCTCCAACGGCGGTGACGTGCCCCATAGGAGAGAAACTAACCACTAATCTAGCAGTGAAACATATAAAAAAGTGAAGCATGTTCAAACAATGAAAATTGTCCAAAAAAAAGAAAAAAAAAAGGTTAAAACCTCAAACTAATGTAACAGTGAAACATATTCAACAGTGAAACATATCCAACAGTGAACCCTAGCTAGTCTAAAATTAAAATCATAATCCTTACCTGGTGCAGCTAGCCATAAATGGTATACACATTTGTTCAGAAGACAGCAAGCAATGGGCAGCGCTCACAGGCTGCAAGTGAAGTGAAAGCTCCAGAGACATGCCCAGCCCCTTGGGGCTAAATACACACCCTGAATACAAATCAGATGCAAATCATGTGCTAACACTAATCTAAATTCTAAAATTTGAATGCAAGCTGACACCCCTGGAGGCAGCTAGCCTGAAGTATACTTAAGTTTTGTACAGCAGAGGGAAATGGCAGCGCTTCCAAACATAACAGGGATAATTTGTGCACAACTTATGCTGAAGCTAACGCCCCCCTTTACTGTACCTGTTTTGAATGCAAGGTGTGTAACCTGCCCGTTATTTGAGCTCTGCATACCTGTGCAGGTAGTCAATTCAGGTGCAGCGTCTGTTTGGAAGCGCTGCCATTTCCCTCTGCTGTACAAAACTTAAGTATACTTCAGGCTAGCTGCCTCCAGGGGTGTCAGCTTGCATTCAAATTTTAGAATTTAGATTAGTGTTAGCACATGATTTGCATCTGATTTGTATTCAGGGTGTGTATTTAGCCCCAAGGGGCTGGGCATGTCTCTGGAGCTTTCACTTCACTTGCAGCCTGTGAGCGCTGCCCATTGCTTGCTGTCTTCTGAACATTAGTAGCAGCGCTTTGCTGATCGCCGGTAATCACCAAATTGATGAAGAATCACCAAATGTGAATCAGCCCTTATTATTTCCTTAAAGTTTTAATTTACTTTTTTTTTTTTTTTTTTTACAACATGACTCTAGCTCTGTTTTACATGGTGTGCATTGCCTCTTATTTGATTTTATTGTGCCAGTTACATCCTGCTTAGTTTATTTCAATACATTATGAACCAAAGTGAATTCCTAAATAGAAATTAGGCCCAAGGGTGAATAAGCTTTCTTATTTATTAAGCATCATGTTCCTTCTAGCAGCGACCTCAACATGCCAACACAATATCCATATTAGAGTTAAAAGGTATACTTAGACTTCCCTCCAGGTCACATTTACAGGTCACTGAATTTTTAATGCAGCTTATGTAACATAATCACTAAAATATAGAGTGGACATACTGTATGTGTGTGTGTGTTTTGTGACCACATATAGAATGATTTATACAGCACCATCTCATTCCTTGGCACTATACAGCGTAAGAAGCATGGGTATGTAAAAGGACAGGCATTGGTACATAAGAACTGGGGCCCGCTAGAAATTGCAAAACGCAATTACTAAGCACTTTTTGTAGTGATTTTAGTAGTGTTTTTCCAAAGGGATTTCTGGCAATTTTTTTTTTTTTTTAACAAATCAGTTTTGTTTTGTAAAAGTAAACAAGCTATAGATACAGATACAGAAATGGCAGCACTGTTTTCCAGTATGAGAAAGTTAATGCATAACAAAACATCATGGCAACAGCATATAATCATATTATATGTACATAAAATGGTTTAGAAGATGAACAGCTGTACATAATAGTAAATATATGTATAAATGGATACATCAAGATTGCATGTAGTTACGGATAATAATGTACATGTCAGTACCAACCAGTGCCGCTGGAAAAAAGACTAGAGAGGTGTAAGAGAGAAAGGAGAAGGTATAGGAAAGAGAAGAGAAGGAAGAAGAGAAGAGGGGAAAGAGAATGGCTTTTGGACCCGCCTCCGGACCACCCCCAAAGATCAGTCACCAGCAGTAAGTATTTTAAATCGGTTAACAATCAGGGTTGGACCCAGCAGTTGTAATATTATTATACCACGGTGCCCAGATTTTATCAAATCGCTACGGACAATTACGATTTTTGTAAGTCATTCGATATAGCAGAAGGGCTGTGTTTATTGTACGTTTCCAGCAGTTTATTGATGGTAGGGTATCTCCTTTCCATACACGTAGTATTTCCTTTCGGCCATAATAGCATAATATACGTATCAAGTATTGGGTGTGCTTGCCGCAAGAGGGCTCATCAAATAGTCCTAACAGTGCTAGTTTGGGTGTACAGATGAATTGGGAGTCCAAAATGTCATTTATGATATTAAATATTTCGTTCCAAAATGGTTTTAGTTTATCACAGCTCCAGAACATATGAAAAAATGTTCCAGTCTCAGTAGAGCATCTATGGCATATTGCACTATGTGAGTCGCATATCTTATGCATTCTTTCAGGAGTGAGATAGGTTCTGTGCAAAAACTTGACCTGTACTAATCTGTCTCTAGCAGAAATAGGAATTTTGATATAGTCATCTAGAATGTCTTCCCAATCAGTATTGTCTAAGCCAGGTATGTCTTGGTTCCACTTTTCTTGACAACTGAGAAGTTTTTCATTATTTCTCTGTAGGAGAGCAGAATAAATTACTGATAAGGGTTTATCTAGGTTTTGTGTCATAAGAATTTGTTCCATGTGATTGGCCTCTAGGGTAGGGGCGCCATTGGGGAATTGTGCCGAGAAGGCATGTCGGAGTTGTAAGTATCGAAAGAACATTTTATTTGAGAGGGAGAATGCTTGCTTCAATTCGTTGAAAGTTAATAATGACCCGTTCTTAATTAGCAGTTTTGAATTTAATGGCGATATGTACAGCTTTTACCATTTCCTCTTTTTTTTTTTTTTTTCTTCTTTTGGTTATGATTAGTAAAATTGCTGCCAAATAGATTTGTATGAGTGATTGAAAACACATTTTGCAGCCATCTTATAAATTGTATTGGAGCACAGTCGCTCCAACCTCCATTGACTTTCATTAGCCTAGGTGCTTTTTGAACGGCCAGCTTTAAATACATTGCATCCACATCTAGAATAGATAATGTAATGGTTAAAGGACTACTGTAGGGGGTAGGGGAAAAAAAGTTGTACTTACCTGGGGCTTCTAATGGTCCCCTGCAACCGTCCTATTCCCACGCAGCCACTCACCGATGTTCTGGTCCCCGTCTCCGGTTTACTTCTGGAATTTTCGACTTTAAAGGGGGACCATTAGAAGCCCCAGGTAAGTTTAACTCTTTTTTTTTTTTTTTTCCCCCACCCCCTACAGTACTTCCTTGACGTGGGAGACCAGGGTTTGAATCCTGACTAGGGTCAGTACCTACTTAGTAAGACTTCCTAACACTGCATCAAAATGCATTGCATATGAAAACAAAAGTGTGTTACAAAACCACAATGGCGCTTTGAGTCCACCAGGAGAAAAGCGCAATATAAATGTTCTGTGTTTGTTTGTTTGACATTACTCAGTGCATGAAGTCAGTGAATTTTTTTGAACAGAATTCTTAAAGGGGTTCTTTCGCGAAAAAAGTAGGCAGTTAAAACATGTGACAGATGACAGGTTTTGAGCCAGTCCATCTTTTTAAGGGGGATTCTCAGTGCTTTCTTTGTTTTCAACAGCATTTCCTGCATAGCAGTTTAACTGCCAAAATAGCAAGATACCAGCCGGCCTCCTTAATCACTTGCACACTATTATGTCAGTTAGATTTTGCAACTGAAAACAAAGCTGTTGAAAACAAAGAAAGCACTGAGAATCCCCCTTAAAAAGATGGACTGGCCCAAAACCTGTCATCTGTCACATTTTTTAACTGCCTACTTTTTTCGCGAAAGAACCCCTTGAAAGGAAAACTATTGCGAAAAAGTAGGCAGTTAAAATCTGTCACAACTGACAGGTCTTGGGCCAGTCTATCTCCTATTGGGGGGATTCTCAGGGTTTTCTTTGTTTTCAACAGCAGTATACTCTGTACAGCGCTGCGAAAGATGTTGGCACTATATAAATGCTAAATAAACAATAATAATTCAATTCCTATTTCCCTTATATCCATGGCAGGTAAAACAACCCAGGCATGTGATCAGGCCAGCACTGCTTCCCTGCCTGCTGTGTGAATTGACTTTCAGTTCTTAAGGGTAGTACACACTAGCAATTTTGATTGACCAATGATTGCTCAATTTTACCACCTCCATGTAGTATGACCATT
This sequence comes from Hyperolius riggenbachi, assembly GCF_040937935.1. Lineage (NCBI taxonomy): Eukaryota > Metazoa > Chordata > Amphibia > Anura > Hyperoliidae > Hyperolius > Hyperolius riggenbachi. The sequence continues at coordinate 91,890,117 of NC_090655.1, read as the reverse complement.
TACCTATATAATCTTCATAGAATTGAAAATCTGTTTGGCCCTCATACTACATGGAGGTGGTAAAATTAAGCAATCATTGGTCAATCAAAATTGCTAGTGTGTACTAGCCTTTAGTTTTGTAGTTCCAGCTTTGTAATAATGGCTTGTAACACTGCTAGATTTTATTGTGTCTCCTTTATGGAGTTTGTGTAATTTAGGCAAATTCCATTGGATCTGCTCTCCAGCTATTATGATCTTTCTGTTGTGTAGTTCCTGTTGTGTAGTTCCTGTGTTTAGAGCCCATCACTAATGTATGCAGATGACTTTCTGGTAATGAGCTGCTATATCCTGCTGGATAATGATGGAAAAGACCCCCCCCCCCCCTCCTCCTCTGTAATAAGCTGCTCAATGCGTGGGACGGCCGTCGGCTTCTGTCCGCCTCTTGTTTCTGTGAACAGTTACATTAGTGAGAGCTCTTCCTGCTCTGTTGTATCTGGATTGAAAAATTAAGACGTAGTATGGCCGTATCAGCCAGGGATTAATACTTGTTTTGGCCTGTTAATATGTCCTATAGCATGGAGTCAAACAGGACAACCAAGGGAAATGGCACAGTTTGGTGACCATGTAAACCACTTAAAGAGGACATGTAGTGAAAATGACATAATGAGTAAAATTGCTTATTTTTTTTTTTTTTACAATATATTCATTTATAGATTATTTAGTCAGTGTTTGCCCAAAGATTGTAAAATCTTTCCTCTCCCTGATTTACATTCTGAAATGTATCACTGGTGGTGACCTCTTTAGTTCTGCCAGGTGATCTGTATGGAATGTTCGTTACTATGCACAGACGGAGGTATTGCTTGCTCTGCAGTTGGAAAAAGCAATTATTTCCCACAATGCAACAAGGTTCACAGACAGCAAACAGTCAGGACCATGGCTATGACCTCACACTGTGGGAGGGGTTTTACCACAATATCAGCCACACAGACCCTTCCTCCCCCCACCCCCTAGAAGTTTCTTCTAGGAGATAATTTTTCGTCCTCAGTTTAAAATCACTTTTTAGCATTAGCATAATAATCTTTAACGGAAAACATTTATTTGTTACAGCTGATAAAATCCTGCAATAAATCTGCAGTGTGTCTACTTCCTGCTTTCATGGAAGTAGACAGAGGTTTAACATCCTGTGTTTAACAATTAGTTGCTCTGCAGAGGCAGTCAGCTGATACAGCTGAGAGATCAAATTATGGTGGTGATTACTTACAGACAGAGATGGATTAAGATGTATTGTGGCCCTAGGTAAGGTAGTAGATTTGGGCCCCCTTATGGTCCTTTTGGTAAGCGTAAGTGGAGAGAGGTGGAAGAAAGGTGGCAGGTGAGCCCCTTTACACCCACTAGGCCCCAAGCACCTGCCTAGGTTGCCTGGCGGATAATCCGGCTCTGCTCACAGATGAGGGGGAATTAGACAGACTAAACTCTCTAAATACAGACAGGGTGCATTTCTCTGTTTTCCCTTCTTCAGGTCCACTTGTGTTTTATTGGTGATGTTTGAAAACATCTCCCTGGAGAAAACGGGAGAAAGTGTAATAGGACATGTGTCATGACATCCTGATTAACAAGAATATTGATAAATGCTTTCCTTACAGGTAGGGCCCGTTTCCACTTGTGCGGTGCGAATTAGTCGCGGAAAACGCAAAATGCATTTGCACGCGTATGCAAATTTTACTGTGAGTTTTCGCATATGTTAGTAAGTATGTGATTTTAACCATGTCAGTGCCTGTGTGCTTTTACATTGATTTTATGCGAATAAGCTCACGAATTCGCGGTAAAATTCGCATACGAAAATGCATGCGAATTTCCTAATAAATACACTGTGTATGCGAATTCTGTGGGGTCTACCATGCAGATTTTTTCTGCACAGGAAACAGGCCCATCCACTTGTATTGTCTATGCGAATCTGCATGCAGGAAACGCATGCAGATTCGCTCTAGTGGAAATGGGCCCGTAGTGATGAGCTCACGAGTAGTGAGCTATTCGAATCCATGATTAAAATGAGGCTTGATTGCCTCAGCTGTACGGCTGGGAGAGAGGGGGTTACTTACCCATAAGTCTGCGGTCTTCTATGCCTTCTAAACGGCTTGCACGGGTCCTATTGGACGCGTTGCAAGACTCACTACGCGTACTTCCTCCTTCCAGCCTGAAGGAGGAAGTGCGCGTAGTGAGTCTTGCAATGCGTCCAATAGGACGCGTGCAAGATGTTTGGAACGCATAGAGGGCCGCGGACTTATGGGTAAGTAACCCCCTCTTTCCCAGCCGCACAGCTGATGCGCAGTTCGCCCGTGAGCGTACCCCTGTCTTGCTCCTGTGGCTGGGAGCATTCTGCACAGGCGCAAGGTGGTCATGGGAGCGTGTGTGTGTGTGTGTGTGTGTGGGGGGGGGTGACTGGCCAAGCTAACAGGGTTTCCACCGGGCAAACAAGTAGACGGAGGAAGACGGCATATGAGCGATCGGTGCAAAGGGGGCTGAAGGAAGCCCCAGGTATGTATAATACTTTTGTATCCTAGATCTCAGGTACACTTTAAACAGTCCATTTTTCCTAGCCTTTCCTCCATGCAGGAGTGCTTCCTTCTCCTGGACATAGGAGGGCCGCACTCGCACAGGCCCAATCTGCAGGTAGATACCTATTTGAATTTCTTTTGTTAAATAGCTATAGAGGGTCCCAGTGCTGGTACGGTAAACTATAGAAGTATGTGGGAAGCCCTCTGGACCATTCAGAGGCATCCCACTATTGAGGTAGGTAATTTGTTTTTATAAGCCATTGCAGGTGTCCTATAATTAGCTCCCACAGAGAGAAATGATGCCCTTTTTAAGCTTTGCATCCCTGTCCTGTTAGTATTTGCACAGCCTCACAGAGAATGTATAGCCTCTAATTACTTTTAAGAAAAGCTGCCTTGGCAGTCCCACTGCTCCAACTGCAATAGGAAAGCTTTGGTTTATTAACTCATTAAATGTAAACAAAAAATAAAGAACGCTGTAAAGTTCTAGGCAGAATTGATGCGCTCTGCGCATTTCATTAATGCATATAGTAAACTGTAATATGTCACCGACTTGAGCCATAGGAAAACATGGACATTACCTTGCTCATCAGTTGTCCTTTCAGTTATAACTGAGAGCAACTCATAAATAACTGACAGCAACTGATATAATTCAGTTCTGACGAAATCTTGTCAGAAATGAAAGGAATTGTTGTAAGAAGAAACTGGTGAGCTTCTGAGAGAAACTGACATTGAGGTAAGTACGTAATATTCATTTGCAGGTACATTGTATTTATTTTAAATAATTGTGCTCAGTTCAGGTTCCCTTTAAATGGGAACAGTAGTGAGAGGTATATGGAGGCTGCCATGTTTATTTCCTTTTAAGCAATACCAGTTGCCTGGCAGCCCTGCTGAACCTCTGCCTCTAATACTATTAGCCATAGCCCCTGAACAAGAATGCAGCAGATCAGGTGTTTCAGACTTTAAAGTCAGATCTGACAAGACTAGCTGCATGCTTGTTTCTGGTGTTATTCAGATACTACTGCAGAGAAATAGACCAGCAGGGCTGCCAGGCAACTGGTATTGATTAAAAGGAAATAAATATGGCAGCCTCCGTATACCTCTTACTTCAGTTCCCCTTTAATGTAGCTAGCACTTGCCTAGCCTCATAACGGAGATAAGTCTATGCTCTGGCGTATACCGGTAATAGATTTATCCTTCACACAATGCTGTCCTGTAGCCCACAGACATGTAGTTTCCTGTTATAGGAAGACACATGAGTTATAAATATTAAACAGGTCTCTGGCAGGAACACTTCTAAGGCTGAACAGATACTGTATTGATTTTTCCACTCTAAACCAGTTAACTCCTTTTTTAAGCCTTTTTTAATCTATATTTCATTGGAGAACAGTGTTGTTTATCTCTCATTTCAGTGTTTTTTCCAGTCAGGTTTATGGTGAATCTACAGGATGATTATTCACAGTGCGGAGCTGATAATGATTCTGTCCTTCACAGAGAAGGAGCACTAATGAAAGAGCAACATTAATATTGTAAAGATGTCTTGTCATAAATATTTAATGGCGTGAATCATCTCTAATGAGTGAATGGGAATGACATTATTACTGTGGATTTTTGCGACCCACAAACTAAAAAAGAACAGCATTACTTTTCATGAAATTAATATTAAGTCCTGCGGACATTCAAATAATGTATAATAATGATAGGTGATATGTAGTATTGAAGTCTTACAAAAGATTACAAGCATTACAGGCTAACACCTCCTCCTTTGTATCACCTGTGTCAGTTTTCCACTGTATGCAATTTGCCTCGTTTTGCAGATTGATATCTGCAAAAACATCAGCAACATAATATAAACTGTGGGAACACTTTTCCATTCAGATTTAGTCTCACAACTTGCCATTTCCTGTTGTGTCATCACTTCCTCTGTCACTCATGGCTGTGGCTGAGGGGAACCTGTTACTCGCTTCCCAGCAGCAGGAGAATTCACCAGAGCCAGAAATGGCAGAAAAAAAAATGGTTTTGCACTGAAGACTTGATTGTCAAAGCCTAGGGGCACCCAGAGCTCAGTAGCTAATCTTGTGCACACTTTTTAGCTGCATTTTTTCCTTGCAAATACAGGCATTTTATTCCTTGCAAATACAGTGAAAATCGCGTAACATAGTTACATAAGCAAAACTACAAATCATAGAAAAAATGCAGACTACCGTTGCAGCAGTGCAAAAATCATGATTAGGCTGCTATGCGATTGAGTTTTGGGATATACAGTAGATAAGATACATTAATAAGCCTTACATCTTTTCTATAGCCCCATGAAACAGTAGAATATACCTAAATTAATGTCCAGCGCTGCGTAACATGTTGGCGCTTTATAAATACAATAAATAATAATAATAATATAATGCATTTGACCACTCAGGGCTGTGGAGTTAGTCCAAAAATCATCCGACTCCAAATCTGACTCCAACTCCTCCGTTTTATGAAACCTCAACTCCGACTCCAGGTACCCAAAATTGCTTCAACTCCACAGCCCTGTGACCATTACCACAAAAAACTGTACTAATTTAAAGAACATGTGTAGACATTCATTTAAGATGTATATTTATCCCAAAGTACACACTGTAATTTACTTTTGTCTTGTGTAGCTGTTACTTATAGTAGGCAGCAAGCGGTTCAGACCTCTCAGATTTCGGCCCGGTTCGCAGGGGCGTTTACACAGTGGTAAATGACGGCCGGGGTGCTTGTCGTTTAAACGCTGTCCATTCAAATGAATGGACAGCTGTTTGTATGGATGCTTGCTTTTGTTTACTGCCGTTTGCCCAAACGCCTCGTTTTGATCCGATTCTTGCCGTTGCCTGTCCAGTGCTTAGCTGATCTTGGGTTGAGTTGCTTCCAGGATCGTTTACCACCATGCTTCCGTGTCCCCCTGCAGGGGTGAAAAACGCTGCACACTGGGAAGGGCTGCCAAATGATTTTCTGAACGCTTACAGAAAAACATTTACAACGAGACGCCGGGCCGCTGGGGGCAGCTGGTTTAACCACCTGTCTGAATCAAGCCAAATAGTGTTGGATTTATCGAGACTAGCATTTCCTTTATTTTTAAAAGCACTGCCTGGACAGCAGTAGCACAGCCTAACTTCCAGGCTAGTTTGTAGGAGAGAAGGTAGGCTGTATAAGGGCCGCTTACTGCGTATACCACAAGTAAATGCAAAAACAGACTGGAAATGCTTCCTATGCTATTAATAAGATATATTTACACTGTCAGACAGAATCCAAATGTACAACCCGATCGCCAGACCACAAATGCAAAGTCCCGGCCTGACGACTAATGCACCGCAAATCGGATGCAATGGAAGCCTGTGGGAACAGACTGTGTTCGTTCCCACTAAGCTTCCTACTGTGCAAAAATTGCATACCTGTTCTGTGGAAATTCGATGCCACTGTCCACACTCTCCTGGACACCAGGAAGCATAGGTCTTCCTCTTTGTGTGCAAAATAAGCAATGGTAAGCCTCCTGCAACAGAGAAAATTTGTAGACCAATGAGAATCCTTCCTGTTGCTAGGTAGGCTTCACTTTTTTCTTTTTCTTTTTTACAAATCAACAGTCAACCCCATGCTTCTTGGTCTCCAGACAAGCAGCAGACGAGCAGGGACAGCGCAAAAATCAGCGGAGGTACAGGCAGACAGTGATTGGACAGGTGGCAATGCAAATGCAGTGGCCAATGTGAATGATGCCAGTGCGTCCTGTGCGATTGTACGCACTGCACCACTTATGGATATGCTGAGTTTGCATTGTAGTGTGAACACAGCCAAAGTCCTTTCCAGGCTTTTGGAAAAAAATACCGGTGGTCCCTTACTTACCAACAGATTACGTTCCAATAGATTGAGATTTGAACTATTTGTAAGTTGAGTCCCGTCTTATACATGGGGAAATGTGGATACATGATTCACTTTCAGAGAACTCCGATTTGTACATATAGTATAAACAACGTTTTTGCTTGTTTTTAACATGTTTTTAATGTTTTAAATGTAATCTATTTACAACAGTTTCTACAATACTGTAACATGTAACCTCAAAAATAAATAATAACAAAACAGTAACATTTATTTTGTACACAGATACAATTTTGTTTGTATGAATGAAAAATTGTAACTCAAGTCGTTTGTAAATATGGGACTGCCTGTAAAGGAAACGTTCAGAATCCCCCATTATAGGGACCCTGATCAGTAGCTATAATTGAAATCGGTACTTTCCTCCAGCCCATCGTAGGCCGTGAGATCCCCCAGCGTCCTCCTGGCACCTGGACCGAGTGTCAGCCAGACACTTCCTGAACGGTGACGCTACACGTCATCACGCCGGCCGGCATGACAGTCCTGCGCATGTGCGGTTTTGTAACTCTGAACCACGCATGTGCAGGACTGTAATGCCAGCCAGCGTGATGACGCGTAGCGTCACCGTTCAGGAAGTGTCGGCCTGACACTCGGCCTGGGTGTCGCCGGTAATGGCCAGTGGGACCTAGAGAGGAGGCAGGACGACGCCAGACGACCAAGCGGCCTACGGTGGGCTGGAGGAAGCCCCTGGTAAGTACTGATTTCATTCATAGCTACTGCTTAAGGTCTCTTTAAACCAGACCTGAATTTAGAGCTTCATTTCTGCTCTAAAAGATAAGCAACAGCATAATACACAAGAAAAACATTTATTTTTTACAGCTGATACAAGTCCTGCAATACATCTGCAGTGTCTACTTCCTGCTTTCATGGAAGCAGACATGGGGTTAATATCCTGCATTTACAAATTAGCTGCTCTGCCATGGCAGAGATTTCTGAGCTGACACAACCGAGAAATCAAATGGTGATTAGTCACAGATCAGGGGGAAATAGACAGGATAAACTCTCTAAATACATTCAGGGCACATGTCTCTATGTTTTCCATGTGTCCTGTGCAAGAGCCCAGGTCCACTTTAACAATATAAAAATAGAATCTGTTCTCTTCCTAGCTAAAATCTATACAGGAAAGCATTTCAGGCAGGTGGATATTGTGATTTTGCTGACGCATCCAATTAAGAAACAAAAGAAAAGGGCGATAATGGTACAAAACAACTTCTTCACTGCCCTCAATCTCGCCTTGTGTTTTCTGCCAATCAGAAGGCCTGGTTACAGCAGCCTAATGAGCAGAGTAACTCGATTGTACTTTCCAAAGGGTTGTGTGTGTCATGCAGCCCCCTCCAGTGTACACAAGGCTTGACATCATTAGGACCATTATATTTTCTGAGTCTCCACATCGACCACTGATTCATAGAGATTAGAGGAACTGATGTTATTTGATACTTGCAAGGCATACATTGATTTTCTTTGTTCCCACTTTGCTTGCAGATGGAAGGATTGTAAAGCTATTACCAGCCCCTTCCCATCAGATCTGAAGACGGCATGGAGCAGTCCATATCCATTTCAACTCTGGTGAAGCATCTTTATTTCTTTGTTCTGCATGTTTTGCTGTATCCTGTTGTAAATCGTGTCTTTGTTGTCTTCTGGAAGCTGAAGGCGTGTAATGACTGTATGTTTTTCTAATAGTGCATGACTGTATTTATAAGGTTGAGGCATACAATTTACAGCATCCCATAATAGCTTGCTTAGAGGGCAGGAGCCCATAGCAACCAATCAGAAGCGAGCTCTAAGAAACGAGAGGGAAAAGACTAATGGATTTGACTCATGGCACTGGACACCAACTGCTGACTGTAATTTTAAAGGATACACGAGGTGACATGTGCCATGAGATAGACATCTGTATGTACAGTGCCAAGCACACAAATAACTAGGCTGTGTGCCTTTTTTTTTCTTTTTCTGTCTGAAAGAGTTAAGTCAGGTATGCATCAATGATCGTAACCCTCACTGCTACGGAATTACAGCTATAAAACAATTACCTGGCAGAAAATGACTTCTGAGAGCAGGAAAGAGATAAAAATTAACTCTCACTGATAAGGAACTGCAGCCATATAACATTTTCCTGGCAGTAAATGTCTTCTGAGAATAGGAGAGAGGTAAAAAGGGTAAATAGTTAACAGATTTTAGCTCTTGCATACTACAATAAATGTGTCATTGAGAAGAGGCCATGAAACATTTAAAACTTAAAAAGTAGATTTAAATATAAAATAAAACTGGGGGATACCTTAAAAATACATTTTATAAGAAGGATAGATACAGTTGTTTATCTTATTAGCTAATTTTCATCTCTGTTGTCCTTTAAAGAGAAACAAAACTAAAAAAAAAGCTTTTGCACCTACAGCATTCTAAATAGTAAATATAACAATCCTACATATCTACCTCTCCACCGTTGTTTAAAATTTTATAAGAAAGTTTGTCTTCTTAAAACAGAAAGTATTTGCAATTATTCAGGTAGGAGTGAGTTCTGCGATGTCTTCCATAATGCATCACTGCTGAATATGCAGATCATTTCTTTAATGTCCCTGTAGTCTAACCACACCTCCAGAGCCGCTGGAATGCAATGATGTGTAAGCTTGTTAAATACATAGAGCCACAATAGTCCAACATGCATACAGCCTGTTTTAGACAGTCCCGTGTATGTTAAGTGTCCCCTGTGTGACCGCTCGGTCCCGCTCCCTTCCCTGTGCCTCAGCTTCCCGTGTATGTTAAGTGGTCACTAGAGGGAGAAGTGAGGAGGTCGGCGATTTCCGGGCGGCATAGATTAGGTAAGACGCTGCCTGTCACTACACTTAACGTACATGGGGAGCCGAGACACTAGGCGAGGGAGTGGGACATAGCGGTCACACAGGGGACTGAAGGGGGGGACACACAGGGGACTGAAGGGGAAACCTGAGGACTGAAGAGGACTCCTGGGGGCTGAAGAGAGGACAGAAGAGGACACAGGAGGGCACCAATTGGGGGAGAACATTGTAAGACGCTCCTGGAATATGGACGCACAAGGTTTAGTATATTTTATTTCCCCTGGTTTTTGCCCCCTAAACCTAGGTGCGTTTTATATTCCAGAGCGTCCTATACGGTGGCAAATACGGTACTAGTTTCTTTAGTGGAGCCTGTCATTGTTGGCTGTTATCTGGCACATCTGCAGCTTCCTAGCACCCATGCTCTGCAACTATAAGGCAGGGCTGTGGAGTCGGGACAAAAATCTTCCGACTCCAACTCAGACTCCGACTCCTCAGTTTATGAAACCACGACTCCGACTCCAGGTACCCAAAATGGCTCCGACCTCGACTTCGACTCCTCAACTCGGACTCCAACTCCGACTCCACAGCCCTGCTATAAGGTCCTGCTGCACACCTCACTAGAGAATATGTCAATCCTACATTAAGGTTGGAGAACAGTGGCAAATGCTGAGAAATCTGCTGATCCAGCCAACACAAAATAGATTTAAAAAACAAAATCTGTTATTATGTGGCAAAAGTTTGCAGCTGTTGTCTTGGTCATTAAGCCCCAACCTCACCATACGATTCTTTGTGCGATTTGATTACGATTCTATTTACGATCCGGTTAAATCCAACATGTCCGATTGGGATTCGATTTGATTCAATTCGATTTGCCATTGTTTTACAATGGCAAATCGAATTGAATCGAATCCTGATCGGACATGTCAGATTTAATTGGATCGTAAATAAAATCGTAATCGAATCGCACAAAGAATCGTATCGTGTAGAATTGAGCTTTAGGCATGGCTGAGGAGATGCAAATAATTTTGAGTTGATGCAGAACTTGCAAATGTTTTAATGCAAATTTATGTAGCTTTAAAATTGGCCATTCGAATCCCGTGGATTTATTTGATTGGTCCATTGTCAAGCTGCTTAAAATTTAAAAAAAATAATTGCATAACTCTGCATCAACTCGAAATTACTTCCAACTGGATCAGCTTTACTGTGCATCAATTATGAAAATGTTCCACTCATTTGAAACCGAGGATATTTTGTGTGTGTTAAAAAAGGTCAAACCACAAAATGTTGTAACAAAAAAATGATTTATTTTATTTTATTGAAGTAAATCTTCAAAAGGCATAAATATTTCCCTTTTAAGTATTAAGGATTTGGTATGAGAATTTTGATCTCAAAGCTACTTTGGAAATTACATATGCATTCCTCTTGAAGAAATACATTTTTTAACAAACATTAAACAATTAATATCTTGTTAGGAGCTCTTGTATAATACTGTATTTTTGCTAAAAAAATACAGTAGTATACAAGAGCTCCTAACAAGGCCTACAATAGTTGTAATCATTTCTTTAAGAGGAATGCCTATGTAATTGCCAAAGTACCTTTTGGATCACATGTCTTCATTGCTTGGAGTAATTCTTAATATTTAAGAAGGAAATATTTGTCTGTTGACGATCTGCAGCGTTGGTTCCTTGTACTGTGCAGCATCCAAAGTGAGAATTTATTTTTTATCTAAGTTCTGGGTGTACGAAAGATCTACTGTATGTTTTTGTTGTGGGTGGGTTACGGTATCTGCAATAGCTCAAACTTTAATTCACTAACCTTTCAGCAATCCTCATTGTAATCTAATATGGTGTAATGGGAAGTTTCTCTCCTATTCCCTCATCTCTCCAACCCTTCCCCTTTTCCTTCCCCTACGATACACGTCTATGGAGCCTGAAGCTGCTGCTGGTGTGATGGTGTGATTCTAGTTTTGCAGCAGCTCCATTGGATAATATTAGTAGCAACTGAGTTTTACAGCAGGTGTTGTTACTAGAAATATCCCTATATATACATACCGTATGTGGTAACAAAGGCCTTCCTTTGCCTACTTCCTGGACATGGCAACTATGGGTTACCTCTACAGAAGGTGAGAGGGCATTCTCCCAGTCTGGATTGGTTCCCCCAACCAGGTGGTATCCCCCTGACTGCTCCCGGGGGCCTCTGCATGATTTGTGTCTGCATTGTAATAACTCACCTGTCCCGGCGCACTGCTCCATCCATGCTTTGTCTTCAGCCCCCCTGTCATCCTCTTTTCCATGCATTGCATGTTATATGTATATAACCTGCGCTGGGTCATAGAGAAGAGACAGGGAGCGGGGAGGAAATAGGATGGGGAGACCATCTGGGTGGTCCAGCTGAAGGGTTAGTGGCACGGCAGTGGTCAGGGGCCCTGGGGCAACTGGCCCCTTTGCTTTAATGGTAGCGCCAGCCCTGCTTCCAGTGGAAGCTGAGCAGTAAAATGAGAGCTTAAGGCTTATGAGCTCTGAGGAAGACTTTCCAGACCTCGTAAGGTTTGGAATCCCAACTTGAACTTAAAAAGCTAACTTCTAAACAGATGAAGTGATCTCTCTCTGTCCTAGCTATAATAATGAGAAAAAGACTAAACATACGGTATACTTGCTAAGTGAATTGTAACAATAGAAAGTCAAGTTCGCTCAGAAGACATCAACAGTGAAATCAGCTGGTACAGTCCACAACAGCCCATGTCTGTAGTGGTAGATTTAGCCATGCAGTTTGACACCTCTGCAAACAGAGGTGCAAATAGTATTATAGTAGAGCAGTATAGTTCTCCAAGATTCACCTGTGTGCACAACACACTTTTATTGTCCTGATTGTTATTGTGTATTTGTATAGCGTGACATCTCCTGCAGAGCTTTTACATAGTGTATATAGTCCGGTCACGAACTGTCTCTCAGAAGAACTCACAATCTAATCCCTACCATAGGCAGTCATTGTCTCATGTTCTAATTGCAGTCTAAAGACAATTTTTGGTGGCGTAAATTAACCTATCTATGTTTTTGTGTGGGGGAGGAAACCTGAATACCCGGGCGTAACAAACGCAAAAGTGGGGTGAACAAATAAACTCTGTGCAGATAGTGTCCTGGCCGAGATCTTAAACCCGAGGACCCTAGCACTGCCCGGAGACGCACTTGCGAGTGACTTTCACCGGATGAGCATGCAGAGGATGTATGATACACAATGGCTTTTTCCTGCAGTTATTTGTATGTGGCTGAATAAGCCTATTATATTGGTGGTATTGGTTTATGTATCACAATGTGGCTCAGTACTGAAGGAAAGTTCCTGTTTCTGTCCATATTTATTACTGTATGATGTGTGTGTTTTGGTGCAGAAGAAGCTGGTGGCTATACCAGATCACACCGATGTGTCCCTCACCCCAGAGGAGCGTGTCCGGGCCCTCAGCAAGCTGGGGTGCAACATCACCATCAATGAAGACATCACCCCTAGACGCTACTTCCGCTCTGGAGTGGAGATGGAAAGAATGGCCTCTGTGTATCTGGATGAAGGAAACCTTGAAAATGCCTTTGTTCTCTACAACAAGTTTATAACGTAAGAAGTTCAGTTATGTATGAAAGTGAACCTGGCAGTGCTGCTTGTGAATTCTCACCAGTCATTTTCGCATTGAAAATGCTATATCGTTTTTGAGAAATTTTCACAAAAAATAGGCTTGTATTTTCGAAATTTGAAATTTTTACAGTGAAAAGCGAGACAGTGTAGAAAAAAACAATATTTTTTACATACCAGTTTTTACCATGAAAATCAATGCTTTTACCGCAAAAAAAAATAAAAAAATAACAAAACAAATTTTCAATAGAATTTTCTCTCAAAAAGCAAATTTAACATTTTCGCTAAAATGAGTGCAAAAAGAGTATTGGCATTTTCATTCGTCGCTGACATCGGGCACAAAGATGCAAATTAAGCAAATTATGAAAAGTATAAGGCCCCGTTCACACTGCACGCGTTTCCAGCCGCATTTTGGAAACGCGTGCAGGAGGCAGACATGCACAACATTAGACAGTGCATAAACATCACTGTCTGATGTTCACACTGCATGCGTTCCGGACCTGTGCGGTCCGGGAACGCATGCTGCACGCATTTTTTGCAAAAATGCGTGGCTGTTCCACTTTTCAGTGATGGGATCAGCCACGCAACGCATACAAACGCGGATGGCGTGCATTCGCATGCGTTGCGTTCCGCACACATGGCCGTCCGCGTTTGTAATGTGAACGAGGCCTAAATGGTTCTTGCATGCAAGTCTGATTACAGCAGCCAACAACACATCTTAGTGCAAATTTAGTTGATGGGCTCCATTCTTCCCATACGTTCCTCAACTATTCACTTATCCTACACATGAACATTCGGAGGTGTTTTGATGGTTTTATATATTATAGTATTTTGGTTCCATATCTTTTAGACCCTTTTTACATTTGAATTGCAAGTGTGAGTTGCGTTACCGTTTACCACAGGGTAACTCAGCGCCAATGCAAGGCAATGGGCCACCTGAAATTGATCTAAGATGGAAGCCAGGACCACAGTCTCTTTGCAGTTTAGTTATACCATATTAGTTAATAATTTAATTTAAAAAGGTCTTATCTGCTGTCTCTTCTAATGCAAACTGTGAAGTGCTTTCTGTTTGATTGCAGGTTGTTTGTAGAAAAGCTGCCTCAACATCGAGACTACCAACAATATGAAGTTCCAGAAAAACAAGATATATTAAAGGTTATCTGGATTTTTTTTATGGTCTATCTTTTCTTTAAAAATGTTTTTTTGTGAAAATACTCCTGAATTGCCGAATATTTGTATCGTATGTTGCTTATCTTGGCAGGTCCTGATACACTTGTAGGCTACCTGGGTACAGATCTGATGATGATCTTCAGACTTCAGAATAGGAGGCACCACCGATCGAGTCATTAGTGGGGAAAGTTGATAATTCTTATCCTATTTATTTTCCCCCAAAGCTAAGAAGGTTTTGGAAAGCTAAGAAGTTGTCTTACTCCTAAAGTTTTCCATACATCTGTGGATTTGGCTGCCGATTGAAAATCCGTGCCGCCAAAAGCATGCTGGATTGACGATGCGACCAATTTCGGGCTGAAATTAGTCGCATGCATCGATCGGACATGCTGGAAAATCTCATGCCAACATGCTCGATTGGGTGTACAGCGGTAATAGCGTGCAATAATCACGAACAATTAACATAGTGGAAACACCCGGCCCCCCTAATGTACATGTACCCCCCAGTGCCCCTGCATTCATTCTTTACTTGCCGCCATCTAGCACTGTGTCCGCACTCCTCTTCCGGATTTGCTCCTCACATGGTTGCCGGCGCATTGCACATGGGGCACATGTGTGGTGTCATATGCGCCCCTCGTGCTGTATGCTGGCAACCACGTGGGGAACGATTCATTCCAGAAGAGTGCAAGCACATCAGTGGACAGAGACAGGTAAAGTATTAATACAGGGGCACTGGGGAAGGGGGGGGAGGGGGTGTGTACATGTAAGTTAGGGGGACAATGGCCAGGGGCGATGAGGCAGCATAATGAGGCTGATTGCTAGAAGATTTAATGCTGCAAAGCGATCGGGAATCAGCCTGCGGTTTATAGACAACAGATCACTCTCTGTCTTTTGAGATCTGTCTATTGGTCGATCGGACGCCAAAATCGCTAATGTATGGGCCTTTAGTCTTCAGCATTTCTCATGTGCTGCTCTAATCTTCTAGACCAACTTTCTAAAATCCGTGCGGCACACACCAAACTTTGAAAGCTCTGAAAAACACGATATAACCTAAAAACTCAGCTTTTTATACACACATGCCATAAGTTATTTTAAGTAGTTTAATGTCCATTGTTTGCTGAAACCCTATTTACAGTTTTATCCTCATTTACAGCTAACTTCCCCTATTTCAGTGCAATTAAAAACAACCAAAGTTTTTGTTTCTTTTTCTTTTAGAAATTAAAGGAGATTGCCTTTCCACGAACAGATGATTTGAAGAAAGATCTTCTAAAGAAATATAATCTAGAATATCAAGAGTATATGCAAGGCATAGTAAGTTGTCCTAATATCACTGCAGTGTATCTATAAGGATTTGAAATGAATATTATGCCTTGTGTTGGTAGGCACTTAAAGGACCACTATCGCGAAAATCAAATCACTACATTTTAAATACTGCCTACTGAGCGCGCCCTAGTGGCTGTAGTTCAAGCGCTTTGAGTCCCACAGGAGAAAAGCGCAATATAAATGTTATTTGTCCTGTCAGTAAGTTGCAGTAAACACAATGCAAAGTTCCGACCAGCCACCTATTTCCTGATAGCGGATGTGTTTCCCATAGAATCATGTGGTAGAAACGCATCTCCCGACCCAAATGAACACTGAACTGTGAGCTCCAGTCTGAACGGGGCATTTTCATATGTCATAAGTGGGAACTGAGCCTAACAGAACACTCATGCATCAGTCCTGTGAAGTATAGCAAACATTGTGTGACTGTCCCATGCCTGACGTCAATGTCATTTTTCTCTGCTCTGAAACTGCATTTTTTTTACATGTGAATAGATTGATGCTTCACCCTTAGGCATAAACTGTGCCTGTCCCTTTCTCCATCGCTAAGCTGCTCCCTTTGTTCACTGCCTTCCCTTGTCATGTGCTATCAGACGTCAATCGTCAATTAAAGAAACACATTACTAACACTTGAAACATTTTTGGGGCTAACATTCAATATTTACTAGATGGTCAAAAAGTTTTACAATGAAATGCTGCAAAATGTAATTTGATTCGATTTTTAACAGCTCTTTCCAGTTGGTAGTCCCGGTTTATGCTAGGCACACACGATGCAATTTTCTGACAGATTTACCGTCAGATCGATCAATTTCGACATGTCTGATCTGATTTTCCATTCACTTCTATGCAAAATTGTTCGAAAAATTGATCGGAAGTCATATGGGTTATTTGGAAATAATCCATCTGGCAGTAAATATGTCAGAAAATTGCATCGTTTGTACCTACCATTACATTTACTAATGTGTAATAATGCAGAGTGCTTGATATGTAAATACTAGCTGATGGCCTGGCGTTGCCCGGGTATGTATTTGGCTGATGTTGGCTCCGACCACTTTTTCTAACCTAACACACAATTACTCAATGACCTTGTTTGTGAGCTTTGGCCGTCTTTGGCATCAATAATTTGCATTGAATAGAAACAAATGTGATTGGCTTTGGCTCCACCCCCTTCTAAATTTAAACCACAGTCACCTAATGACCAACTGTACCAGGTTTGAGGCTTGTGCCATTAACAGTGCAAGAATGGCAGCAATTAAATATTCCCCTTGAAAATCAATAGGTACATTTTGATTGGCTTTTATAGGCTCCACCCACTTTTCTGAATATTAATCCCAGTCACCCAGTGACCAACTGTGCAAAGTTTTAGGACCCTACCATTAGCAGTGTAAGAATGGCTGCAGTTTACATTTCCCCAGTGTAAGTTGTATTTGTCTCCGCCCACTTTTTAGTTATGGGGATAAAAAGCATCCTATATGTTATTCCAGGTAATGTACTATGTGTGTGCCAAATTTCATTCAAACCCGTTCAGCCATTGTTGTGTGATTGAGTAACAAACATCCAATCTTTCGCATTTATAATATTAGTAAGATAAGATTTGCCAATTTTTTGTTTGAGAATTAGTGGTCATGTGACTACTCAGGCTGTTTCATTCCAAAGCTTCATCGGACAGTAGAGGAAGTGGCAAAAATCAATGCGGTTCAAAACAAACCGGAATTACACTAGCGGGAACAAGTAAATATTCATGATTAGATGTAACATAAAATGTTAAAAATGATTCTGTCCACTAACATCCCATTTGTGGCTCTCCTCAATAAATATACAGCGTTTAGCAGAATACTTGGCTTCAGGAGAGATGTGAGAGTGGTCAATCCAGGTCTGTGAGGGCAGAAGTGAGTTGGGGTGAAGTGTGATGGAATAGAAATCTGTGATCTACTGATCTTACACAACAGAAGTCCTATAGTTGTGTTTCCACTTTATTGTCAGAACAAGAGGAAGGCAGAATGTTTGAAGAAGATGGAGCAGCAGCAGCAGATAGAAGCAGAGAAGAAGCGATTGGCACAGCTACGCCAGCAGCAGATAGAGAGGGAACAGTTCACTTTCTTTGAAGATCAGCTTCGGAAACAAGACCAGATGCGAGACCAGCAGAAAAATAAAGTCCCTGAACAGACTGATGGTAGCATAATGACTTGTTGTCCTTCCCCTAAAACCCACCTGAAGGGCAGCCTTCCTCCTGGACAAGCTGTAAGGAATGACGCCGCCATGTACCCTGGACAGTCCCCTCCTATAAGCAGAGCCTTAAAGCCAGCAGCAACTCTAAGTGCCGTGCAGAGTAAGTACATGATTATAATTTTAGTGTTGGAAGGAGAGGGAAACGGGTTAAATTCTCTTCAGTAACGAAGCAGGAAAAAAAGGACATTAGAACACATACGGAAAAAAACGGCGCCTATGATATTGGCTGCATTTAGCAGCATACCAAGTAAATTTTGGGCGAATGACCATGGCCGCTAGAGGGTGCTGAATTTTGCCTTTTGTGGCTGCTATGAAGGTAAATTTGGGCACCCGGAGGCCCCCAATTACCGGCAAAAGGGGGAAATATTTGTGTATAGCCTTGGGGATATCCAAATCGGCTTGTGGATAACTAAATTGCAGCATTGCATAGGGGGAACCCGCTATGCAATGCCGCAATTTAGTTATGTGCAAGGCAATTTTGATATCCACAAAGCTATCCGCAAATATTTCCTCCTCTTCCAGGCACCAAAATGTATCTTTTGTGGATGAGGGGGGAGGTTTAGGAGGAGTTTTAGAGCTAGGCACCACCAGAGGGGGGGGGGGGTTAGGTTTAGGCACTGCCAGTAGGGATTTAGAGTTAGGCACCACCAGGGAAGAGTTCTGTGTGAGAGTAGGGTTAGGTTTAGCCATAGTGCAATATCGGTAAATTGAGCAGGCATTACATAGGGGGCGCCCAATCGGTAATATTGGCCAACCACTGGTCATTCAAAATTGGATGTGTTTAGGGTAACATTGGCCAGCCACTGGTCATTCAATATTGGATGTGTGTACAGCGGACAGACCTTGGACGATGAGCAAGCACCTCTATAGCAGCAAGACCCCCCCCCCCCCCCCCAAAAAAAAACACAGGTGGAGACCAATTTCACTTGCTTTTACATTTCTGATGTTGACTACTGGAGTTTGAACCTGTATAGTAACTCGCTCTTCTCTTATTTCCCTGCAAGATGAAACCGTGGAAGGCCTTCGAATAGTTGTACTACCCAAAGATCTTTCTCACAAATTTTTGCAGTTGGCGGATGCAAATACCACCCGAGGAATTGAAACGTGTGGGATTCTTTGTGGCAGGCTGGTAAGGCTAATACCTAAATTGATTTCTGTTTTTATAAAAGATACAGAAGTGAAGGATTAAAATGGTGCCTCACTCTGTGTCAATTCTGTGAAATTCTGATTTCCCATTTGATGCAATTTTACTTGCGATTCCGATTTTTGATTATTGGATTACAAAAAGTCCTGCATGCTACGTTTTCTCTGCATTTTTCTTATTGTGTTGCTGGCATCCAGTGAAAATCAGAATTGCAAATCAGAATTGCAAATCAGAATTGCGATTTGCAGTGTAAAAGAAGCCTACGATCACAAAATCTAACAAGATTTATGTGAGCTGATTAAGTACAACTCAAACAAATTGTTTTGGTACACCCTCATAATGATCATGGAGGGGTAGATGTTGGGGAGCTGATGGCTTTCATGAGAGGCTTTTAGAAGGATCTAATAAACAGTAAATTTTGCTTGCATCCACGGGAAGATTAATTGTAATTTGAATGATTCTTGCAGAATACAATCTTTTATTAGTACCCAACTGAAAGAGTAATTTTAGACATTTCCAACTTTAAGGATCTTTAAAATGATCCAGATTATTGAGAGTGTACAAAGTACAAAGCAACGCGTTTCGCAGGTATATTCCTGCAAAACGTGTTGCTTTGTACTTTGGAGTATGGAAATACATTTTTCTGTTGAACAGTTTCATGTCTGCTTTGAGGAGGTAAGTCCACCGCTTCCTCCTTTAAAATTTGTAAGTTTTTAGCAATATTTATCCTGTTGGCGCTTCTGTTCTCCTTCTACAATACTTGAGTCCACACCTGGTGGAGGGATCCATACCCTTATTCTTCTGTCTACAGAGAGCGACATCTTAATCCTGAGTGAGGACAGGTCTAATCTCCTCACCTGCTTTTACAGTGGTTGTCTATAAGATGACCCTGGTTTGTGAGTATATTGTTTACTTACTTTCATATACCAATTCACTATACATACTACACTATATTGGGCTCTCGGTGTCCCCTTTTTCTCCCTGGGACGGAAAGGACAAGCAGATTTCTACTTACCTAGGACTTCTTTCAGCCCCTTATAGTCTGTCTGCTCCCCCAACCATGGTAAAGTCCGCAACTGGGTCAGTCGCCTAGGCTGTACATGTGCAGTTGTGCTTCTGAGGTTGGGAGCATTCGTTGCATGCACAGTCTGTATAGACTTCTAGCTGCGCATGCCCAGAACACTTCTGGCCAGGGGATAGCTGGGTTGCAGACGTTAGCCCCAAGTAAGTAAGAATGCTCTCGTCCCCCTATCTCAGGTTTACTTTAATACTGAATTTCCGGTCCATATGATTGGTCAGTTTACTAGATCATTCTTTGTGTGTCCAGTATATAGCTGACCACTAGATATGGTCACTGAGATGCCTAGTATAATTCCAGGTTGCATGCAGAATGTATACAGCTTGGGATGGGACCAATCAAATGCTCTTAAGGTAGCCATGCATCTAGCGATTTGGCTGTATGATCCACTATTCGATTCGATCATTTTATAGAATAGAGAGAGAATAGAGTGTGTTCCAGAATTCACAACCAATGAAAAGTGGCTGATTTCATGTCAAATCGACCAGATTAGTCATTCGAGCAGGACGAAAGTTATCGGTCGATTGCAAAGGCATCAGCTACCCTTCACATATCATTCCATCGACTCTGAATTGATTTTTTTTTTCATTCAGAGCATGGAGACACAACATTGGTCAAATCGAATGTGCAGGTAAATCGCATAGGCTATCGTTTGTAGTGTGTAGGTTACTAGTCGATCATCTTTCCATCAGCCATACTGAAGTTGATTCCTTAATAAAGTCGATCGCTTTGTCGATCGAATCAGAATTGCTAGATGTATGGCTACCTTTACTGGCGACTTTGATTGACCCAATTCCAGGCTGCATATAATTTGCATTAAAGAGAGTTTGAAGTGTTAAAAAATACCTCTTTTTATTTCAGAATCCTGTTCAGCAGTATCAGCAAAGATGATTCGCCGCATCCCCGCAGCCGTACAAGGTCTTTAACCCCCCGAATTGCCCTGGGCTAAATCCTCCGGTACTTACTGGAGGAGGCAGAGCTTTGGGCTGTAGCTCTGCCTCCAGTCCATTCAATCACTGCCGATTGCCACCTCTCCCCCGCCCCTCTTTCACTGAGAGGGGCGGGGAGAGGCGGCGATCAGCAGTGATTGAATGGACTGGAGGCAGAGCTACAGTGCAAAGCTCTGCCTCCCCCAGGCAGCAGAATGCACGACTTTGAATGTCGTAGAATTTTGCCCTGGGATTTGGGGGGGATAAATACCTCGGATGGCCGTGGGTATGCGGCGAATCATCTTTGCTGATACTGCTGAACAGGATTCTGAAAAAAAAAGAAGTATTTTTTTAACACTTCACTCTTTAAATTTTGCCTGCAAGCTGAAATGACTTGCATCTTGTTCTTGTCGTTTGTCTCCACTGAACACAGCCCTTCAAATTGTTCTGGTAGATATCTAAAGGTGGCCACACACCACACAATTTTTTAAATATCTGTTCAATTTAACCACCTTGGCGGTAATTATCAGCTCGTCCATTACCGCCGCGGTGGATTTATCAGGCCCCGCTGGGCCGATTTTCACAATTTTCTTTCTTAGCACTTTGCTAGCTGCGTGTTGGACGCGATCGCCGCCGCTACCCGATGCGTAATGCCCCCCCCCCCCCCCCCCCCCGGGTGACCTGTGCAGTGGTGAGAGAGGTGTTGTCAATGAAACATTCATCTCTGACATGTGCAACCAGCAGCCTATTTTATCTAAGCATCTGATTGGATGTTGGAAAATAACATTTGAAAGCCATATTGCTAACTTGCCTCAGCAAAACTACCCCTTTCTGCGACCGCCGCATGATGGCGGCCGCAGAGTGGCTCTCTCGTTCCTGGATCACGCCGCATGATTTTGCGAGGAATGAGATTTGCAGGGGACGAGCACTCGCTCAAGTGCATGTTCCCCACAGTAAACACAGGGGGCCACTGCAATCAGCCTGTCAGCCACGATCGGAGCTGGCAGACTGATTTTAACACAAAAAAGCAAAAATATTTGTACACAGCGCTGCGATCTAGCGCATCGCAGTACAGAGGAGGTCCTTGTCACTTAACTGTCCCTCAGATCAGCTCACAATCTAAATCTAATCCCTATCATAGGTTAATGCCTATGTATGCGTAGTGTAGTGTATGTAACACAATCTACGGGGAGGGGAATAAAAAAAAAGTTGTGTTTTTTTAAAATTATCTTTTTAATTAATAAAAAAAAATTAAAATCGCAGCAGCAATCAAATACTACCAAATGAATGCTCTATTAGTGGGAAGAAAAGGAGGTACAATTAATTTGGGTGCTGAGTTGTATGACCGAGCAATAAACCGTTAAACTTGTGAAGTGCTGAATTGTAAAAAAAATGGCCTGGTCACTAGGGGGGTATAATCCTCTAAAGTGGTTAACATATCTTAGTTCCTGGACGTAGAAACTACGTCCAGGAACCATGCGCTCCCGTGGCCGATCGCACGTGCATACGCGCTCCCGGCCCGCGGTTCGTTAGCCAGGCAATCAGTGAATCGGGCTATGGTGCCTGATCACTGATTCCTCTCCCCCGCTGAAAAAGCGACAGCTTCTCTAGGAAGCTTAGCTTTTTCTGGCTGTTGCCTCCCCCATGCGTCTCTCTAGGCGTATGTTACGCTTAGAGTGACGTCATGTAAACAAACTCAAGTAAAACTACAACTAAAAGTAAAAAAAATAAAACTAAACACACATTTACATTATAAAATTATTGTTTACATCCCACCCTCTCAAAAATACCCAAATAAAATGTTTAATATAAAAAAACAAAAAACATTACAATAAAAAAAAAACCAAAAAAAAAACAAAAACATGTAAATATTTACCTAAGGGTCTAACATTTTAACGTTTTAAATATCAATGTAAAGATGAAATATTTCTATATTTGTTTTATTTTAAACTTGTAAATAGTGATAGATGCAAAACGGAAAAAAAATGCACCTTTATTTCCAAATAAAATATTGTCGCCATACATTGTGATAGGGACATAATTTTAACGGTGTAATAACCGGGACATATGGGCAAATACAATACGTGAGTTTTAATTATGGAGGCATGTATTATTTTAAAACTATAATGGCTGAAAACTGAGAAATTATGAATTTTTTTCCGTTTTTTTCTTATTCTTCCTGTTAAAATGCATTTAAAGTAAAGTGGCTCTTAGCAAAATTTACCCTCCAAAGAAAGCCTAATTAGTGGCGGAAAAAACAAGATATAGATCAGTTCATTGTGATAAGTAGTAATAAAGTTATAGGCTAATCAATGGGAGGTGAACATTGCTCAAGTGAAAACAACGGAGCGCGAATGGGTTAAGCAGGCCATACACTCCGATTTTCATCTGCGACACAATGAGTAGCATCCATCGTATTTTCATTAGATTCACCACAAACATCAAGCAAAATTTCTATCGCATGCAGTGTGGGAGCGGCGGTGGACCGATTGTCGAAACGTTGCACTGCATCAAACGGTGAAATGTTTCCGTGGGATAGATTTTCATTAGATTTCATGGTTACAAAGCTGTACAGTCTGATTCCGGTTGCAGGAGGAAAGCGTTCATATCATGCAGAGTTTTGCTGCGTTTGTTGTGTGTGTCTGGAAATGTCAAACGGATGCTTGCTCTTCCATATGGGCATTTCAGTTGTTGGCATTTCTCCTCCAGGCTTGTATGTGAAAGGCCATCCAGCTCCAGAGACCCTGGTGTATCTAGCATTTCACATTGCCTTCTGTGTCTTTCATGTCATGTGGAAGAGATGTAGCATTTGCTCTCCTGCATTTGATGTCCCTCCATGTGACAGATATTTTTAGTTCAATTCAAGTGTGTCAGATTATTTTGACAAGGAGTAAAGCAGGGAGGGATAAATGGATGTCTTCCCTGGGTTATTTCATAAGACATGCTTTGGATAGCATTTCTGTTGGAAAAAAACAGACATTTGCCTTTAAGTGTTAGCGTATTAAAGGACCACCATCGCAAAGTATTGTAAAATTTAAAACACATAAAAACACTTTAAATTAAAAGTACATGTTTTCCCATAGTAAAATGTGCTATAGATTACTTTTCTCCTATGTTGCTGTCACTTACGGTAGCTAATAGAAACCTGACAGAACTGACAGGTTTTGGACTAGCCCATCTCCTCATGAGGGTTCTCAATGTTTTTTTTTTCTTCAAAAGCACTAAGTGAATGGCAGTTGTTCAGTCGAACTTGCCAGAGTAGTATGCAAACAGGTAGGGGATGTTGGCCAGTATCTTTGTATAGATCCTTTCCAGGGAGTGCTTTTATAAATAATAAATGAAATACGGAAAATCCCCCATGAAGAGGTGGACTAGTCAAAAACCTGTAAGATCCATCCGATTTCTACTACCTACTGTAAGTGACAGCAACACAGGAGAAAAGTAATTTATGGCTCATTTTACTCTGGGAGAAACATGCTTCTTATTTGTATGTGAAAAAGAGAGAACACCAAGCCCAATATAGTGTACTATGTACTGGTAATGTATAATTGGAAGAGTAATAATATTAATTTAATACTCACAAACCAGGGTTACCAATTAGGCAACCACTGTCAAAGCAGGTGGGGAGATTGTCCTGACCCCACTCAGTAATAAAAAGTCACTCTCTAGTAGTAGAAGGAAGAGTACAACCCTCCACCAAGGGTGGACTTGATGTAGATAATAGGACAACAGAGGCGCCAACAGGATAAAAAACACTAAGGCTAAGTTCACAGTGGGACGTTAAAGTCGCGCGTTAAAACAGCATTTAACGCAGAATAACTCACTGCAATGAAAAATCAATGCCCTGTTCACAGTGCACACGTTGCGTTGGTGCCTAACGCTACACGTTAAGTAAAAGTGCTGCGTGCTGTGCGTTATACACGTTGCGTTGGACTGTTTGCACATGCTCAGTAATGACTTGGAAGCATACTTTTAATTGCCTGTATTTTTTACTGTATCTGCTGTATGCGGCGGTAACGCTGCGTTGCCACTTTTTGGGCGCGTTGCGTTGTAAGCTTGCGGTGCGACTTTAACGTGGCATCAAAACGCAACGTCCCACTGTGAATCTAGCCTAAAAGAACCCAAAAACCCATCTTGGTAATAGAGGAGGCAGTGGTGGACTCACCCCCTCCAAGCAGAACACACGACTGTGGATTTTCAGTCAAAACAATTTTATTGGATACTCCAAATAAAGTGCAACGCGTTTCACGGGGTACAGACCCGCTTCATCAGGCAACAGATAGGAGTAAACAACATCTGCCAGTATCATCAACGCGGAGCGCATCTGTCACTGGGTCTGTACCACGTGAAACGTGTTGAACTTTATTTGGAGTATCCAATAAAATTGGTTTGACTGAAAATCCACAGTCATGTGTTCTGCTTGGAGGAGGTAAGTCCACCACTACATCCTCTATTACCAAGATGGGTTTTTAAGTTCTTTTAGTGTTTTTTATCCTGTTGGCGCCTCTGTTGTCCTATTATCTTATTTGTATGTGTTTACATGTACAGTACTTTAAATTTAAAAAATGCTTGCGAGAACAGATATTTATTGGTTGGATTGCCCTGAAGGAGGAGGAGACCTTTCCACTGCAAAGGTCTCCTTTTAGTTGCCAACTTTAACTTGTTTTGTGTGATTTTTTTTTCTTTAATGTTCTATTGCCTTTCCAATTGGATTAGCTTGGAAAATAACATTAAGGCAAAAAAATTGCAAGAAAATTGTATCGCACTGTGTTTATATGCAAATATTTCTGTGACCGTTGAAATAGAATTTCAGAAATGTTATCAAGAATTTTCATTTGCATTTGAAAGAAAAAATTCCAATCTCATTAGTGGAAAAGGTGCACTCCAGTTTCCATTACCTTGGTGGGGTCCTTGTGGTTGGCAAAATGCAGCGCATGTAATGGAGAAAGGCCCTAAAAAATACAAAGAATAGCACCGCTCTTTGCTTGCTGTAATTTTACCAAATTTTTAAATCACGTTCTCCATCGCCCCCTTGTGATGTAATTTCACATTTGCGGCCTTATTAATAAGTACATGCATCATGATAACATGGCCCCTTAGATGGAAAAAATGCAAAGTATAGAATTTGGAGCAATTTTTTTCATTAGTTACATTACTGTCCAAATGCGTTAAAAAGACTCTTAACTCACTGCTTGCACTATTCACATAATTACCGGAGCGGATGCTAATCTACCCCCCAAACCCAAAAAAAAGGACATATTTAAAAGGTAAATTGATCAGATCTCTAGAAAAACTAAAAAAAATGCTGTACTAAAAAACTTCACTGACTTCATGCACAATGTGGTGTGTTTTTTTCAGGGGGCTCAGAGCTGTAAGGGGGCTCGACTCCAGATCAGGTGTTTTAGTGGTTACACTTATTATGGATGTGAAGATTACAATGTTTACTCTTGTTTTAGGACTCTTGCAAGATGGGCCCCAGGCTACGAGGGTCGCTAGGAATAGGCAAGGGAAAGGGTGTGATTATTGGGGGTCACATCAAAGTTTCGCTGGGGGGCCACTTATTTTGTAGTTCCGCCTTTTGGATGTGAGTTAGCATAGAGAAATGCACGGTAATGCTTTTCACCTGCTGATCCTTAGATATATACCAGTGTTCTCCCCAGAAATGGTTTCCATCCGGACGGCATGAAAAAGTAGCCAGGTGGAGCGCAACGGGGGAATGCAGGGTCGGTGCAACCCTGCTTACAGCTTAGGAGGAGCATGAGGTGGCGAGCCGATGACAGCCGGGTGCTCATCCAAATTAACCAGGTGGGGCGCCCGGCTAAAAAAAAGCCCGGGTAGAACACTGTACACTGTATATACGACAACCCTTTCTGATTACTTGAAAGTAGGCCTTCTCTGTGATGTGTACATGACCATTTCAATACTGCCTTCTATCTGTTTTATAATACTTTCTCATTATCTTGTACGTTACAGACACACGATGAGTTCATCATTACACATGTCATAGTACCAAAGCAGTCTGCAGGACCAGACTATTGTGACATGGAGAATGTGGAAGAATTATTTAATGTACAGGACCAGCACAATCTCCTTACTCTGGGCTGGATTCATGTAAGTGAACACTGCTTGCTAAAACACCCACTACTGACTTTATCATTTTAATAACACCTGTAGAGCTAAAAAGTCTTGAAAGCTCACCAAGTCTACCTGGCTGTAGATGGTGCCGGTTAGTAGTACATGATTTTTCTATGCTAGATAGTAGGTCATCTGGCTGCAGACAGTTGAATTGTTTTATGGTGCTGGACTTTTACTGTGACTGTTAATGGGTGGTTTTATATTATATCGTCGTTCTCTTTTTTTTTTTTTTTAGCAGTTAGCTTTTGGCCAGGTTATGTTAGAGTAAAGCGATGTGCACACTTTCAAGCTAATGAGAACTGTAAAAAAAAAAAAAAAAAGTCCAGGTACTTACTGAAGGAGAGGGAAGGCCCTGGGTCTTATTTACAGTGTTCCCCAACCCTGTCCTCCAGGCCCACCAAACAGTGCATAAAATATATGCTGTATAAATCCACAGAGGTAGTTAATCAGCTCTGCTGAGGCACTAATTACTTCACCTGTGAATGTTTGTGGTTTCCTGCAAAACATGTACGGTTAGTGGGCCTTGAGGACAGGGTTGGGGAACTATAGTATAGAGCCTTCCCACCCCTCTCATGGTCCCCTCGTTTAAGTGACGGCTCCCCTCTTTAAATCTCCCACCGCGGGATACTTCGGAAGTCTTTGGGAGCCCGAGTGCTCCTAAAGACAGGCGTCTATGGGGTGGACAGGTGTCTTTAAAGTGGAACTGTCAGGCATAAAATCACAAATCAATTCTTTATTTTATCTGGTAAACAAGTAATAAGGATGCTTCTAGGCAATCCAAAAGTTAAAAAATCACTATTACTTTTCTTGTTGATAAACGATCATTTCCCAATTTACCTGACTATTTGGTACATTGCCGCACAAAGGAAGTTGCAGGGCATGCTGGGTTGTCTTTTTTTGCTTCTTTACTTTCCTCTCAGACTTAACTAATGCAGCCTGATTGGCTGAAGCCTCTTTCCCTCCTGTTTTCCCATCCCACACCTCTGTTCCTCTCTAATTGGCCAATATTTCTTATGCTGAGACAATGCACTTTCTATTGCACAGCCGGGTGGGAGTGCCTGAAGACTGGGAGGAGGGCGGGCAATGCATGCATAATCAGGCAGAGGAGAGTAAGGGAGGAAATGACATCAGGATTGGCTTCAAGGTATACACAGTTAAAGGACAACTGAAGTGAGAGGTATATGGAGGTTGCCATATTTACTTCTTTTTAGCAATACCAGTTGCCTTGCTATCCCACTGATCCTCTGCCTCTAACAGCTAGACCCTGAACAAGCGTGCAGATCAGGTGTTTCTGACATTATTGTCAGATCTGACAAGATTAGCTGCATACTTGTTTCTGGTATTATTTAGACACTTTTGCAGCCAAATAGACCAGCAGGGCAGCCAGGCAACTGGTATTGCTTAAAAGGAAATCTATTGGCCTCCATATACCTCTCACTTCAGTTGTCCTTTAAAGCGGTATAAAACCCTGACATAATATTCAATAAAAACATGTTTTCCTACTTTTTATATGCCATACGGTTATCATATTTGCTTTTGTGCATAAGTATTGTTATTCAGTTAGAAATTACAAGTTCCCAAAGTACAATTTTTTTTTTGCTCTGAGAGCTGCCTTTGCATTTTATTCATAACTGGTTTATTCATCTTGTAATATAAATGCTTTCTGAGTGTCTGACTGTGTTCAGGGGTGTCTGCACAGTCAGAGAAGTGTTTACTTAATTGTATCAAGTGAGGAATGTAAACACAAGATAACATTATCTCCAGTTCGGATGCGTCCAGCTTTCCCTGCAGGGAGCTTGTAAATCCTGTGTTTAACTAGTTGAATGCTGTTCTAGTAAAAAAAACAGAAAAAAACAGACAAACTAGTGGTAGTATATAATATGCTGTAAATATGCTTTTAGAGCAAAGAACAATTGCTGGGTTTCATTCCGCTTTAAAATGGAGAATCCTAAAACGGATTTTCTTTTTTTTTACTATAGAAATATCACTAAAATCAAAATGTGGACAGTGCATTACATATGTTATGTAAGTATAGCAAGTATTTATCTACTTATCTACGTTTTTTTTCTGAGATAGTATGGCTGACAGCTCCGCACTTAAAGAGCACAGACAGGTGCTACTAATTTAGATTGAGTGGAGTAGAGGTGGACTTTTTAAAAGCAGAGTAGCAGGCCTTTGAGAGCCAGAATTCTTGCTGATTGCCAGGTGTTTAAATACTGTACTTATGTGCAGCAGTGCAATACGAATAAATTCTTCAAATATTGTTCAATGTGATTTCCTGATCAAGCCTCATCTACAATAGCTGGGTTAATTTATTATTATTGACCAAAGTGTTAATGAATGTCAAAAGTGCTCATTATCCCTTCACATTAATCACTGAGACATTGATCTCTTCTTGCGTAAAACGCTGAAGAAAAAAACGTGCCTGTGTTTTCAATGAAGTCAAATACAACAGTATACATCACAAAGGCCTAGTCCATAAATATTGTATTGCCACTCGAAAACTAGTGAATCATTTTTCTTTTTATAGTTCATGTTCTGTTAATTAAAGCTAAGCTCTAGGATTGCAAATTAACATGTTCTTCTGAATATTAGCACCAGTGCAGACACGATCTCTAAAAGAGGAACTGTAGAGAAGATAACATAATTAATAGAATTGCTTATTTTTTTACAGTACTCCTTTATAGATAGTTAGGGCCAGAGCAGTTGTGTCCGCTTTTCAGTTACACATCAATGTTATAGATGCTGAAAAGCGGACAGCAGCTAATACAGCTGCATTAGTGGGCTCAGGCCCTTAGTGTTTGCCTATTGTAAAATCGTTCCCTGATTTACCTACTGAAATGTATCACTGGTGGTGATATCTTTAGTTCTGCCAGAAGATGTGTTCAGAGTTCTATGCACAGAGGGAGATACTGCTTGCTTGGCAGTTGGAAAAAGCCGATATTTCCCACAATGCAACAAGGTTCACAGACAGTAACCTGTCAAGACCATGGTCATGACATCACACTGTGGGAGGGGTTTCACCACAATACAGTAACAGCCATACAGATACCCCTGATGAAAAGGCAAAGATTTCTGTGGGAACGGGTTTCCACTACTGATTAGGATGAAGTTCAATCCTGAGTTAAAGAGAATATGTACTCTAAAGTTCTTACAATAAAAAGCATACCATTCTATTCATTATGTTGTGCTGTGCTGTTTCTGCCACTCCCTGCTGCAATCATGGCTTGTAATTGCCAGTTTTAGGCAGTGTTTACAAACAAAAGACATGGCTGCTCACCAGCTTGTGATAGGCTCAGATAAGCTCAGTCTGTGACTGATACAGAGCCTGCAGGGGGCGTGGAGAGGGTGTGTATAACTTCTATCCTATTACAAGCAGAGCAGCACATTCCTGTCTGACTGCCTGAGCCCGACAAAGATGATAAAGGAAAGAAGATTAGATTATATACCAGAGATAATACAGCCACTGTGCAACTAGGAAAGGCTGCAGTAAGACGGACCACATTAGAACATGTATAGGAATTTATAGGATAGAAATAAGGCTGAACATTTTGTTACAGAGTCTCTTTAAAGTTTCTCTTTAAAAGCATACTTTTCACTGTCAGCAGTTAAAGGGATCCTAACGTTCCGGAACATTTCCACATGATAGTGATTTTCCAGTAGCAGGTTGATGTAGCGTTATAATGCCACAGATGTGCACAAGCTCACTAGGAACGTTTCAGAGACACCACTTCCTCTGCACCTTAACTATTGTATACACAATAAGGCTAAATCCAAGCATCATTAGGGCGTCTATTTGAAAAGGGCTCCTGGAAAAAAGGGCTCCTGGTGTAGCCCATATATACCAAATTTGGCTACAAAAAGGGTGCCTGGTGTAGCCCATATCCCAACTTCAGCTACAAAGGGCACATGGTGTAACCCATATATGTCAACTTCGGCTACAAAGGGCACATGGTGTAGCCCATATATGCCAACTTTGGCTACAAAGGGCGCCTGGTGTAGCCCATATATGCCAACTTCGGCTACAAAGGGTGCCTGGTGTAGCCCATATATGCCAAATTCGGCTACAAAGGGCACCTGGTGTAGCCGAAAAAGCTAGTTTTAGTTTATTTAAAAGGATGCTGTGATAGGCAAAATTTGTTGGGCTATAAAAGGGCTCTAGATATAGCTAAGAAAAGTGATTATTATGACCTAACTGCTCCCTACTCTCACACAGAACCCTCCCCTGATGGTGCCTAACCCCCTAGGTGGTGCCTAACCCTAAGACCCCCCCAGGTGGTGCCTAACCCTAAGACCCCCCAGGTGGTGCCTAATCCTAAGACCCCCCAGGTGGTGCCTAACCCTAAGACCCCCCCAGGTGGTGCCTAACCCTAAGACCCCCCAGGTGGTGCCTAACCCTAAGACCCCCCAGGTGGTGCCTAACCCTAAGACCCTCCAGGTGGTGCCTAACCCTAAGACCCCCCAGGTGGTGCCTAACCCTAAGACCCCCCTGGTGGTGCCTAACCCTAAGACTCCCCTGGTGGTGCCTAACCCTAAGACCCCCCAGGTGGTGCCTAACCCTAAGCCCCCCCGGCTTGTGATGCCTAATCCTAACCTCCCCTGCACCCTCGAATCAAAAATCTCGGCTATCAAAGGGTGCCCTTTTGTAGCAGAATCAAAAACCTTGTAGCCTAAAACCTTGTAGCCGAATAAAAAAATGGGCTACAAAGGCATGTCCTACTGTAGCCGGAAAAAAAAAATATGGGCTACAAAAGGGCGTCCACTTGTAGCCTATATCAAAACTCGGGAGCCCTTTTCTCCACCTTGTAGCCCATATTTGCAGAAATAACATTGATGTCTATGGAGTAGCCCTTTTCATACAGGCAGCTCAGGAGCCCTTTTCAACGGATCCCTCATTTCATTAGGGCCCGTTTCCACTAGATGCGAATTCGTATGCATTTTCTGCACACAGATTCGCATAGCAATATATTTCAATGGGCCTGTTTCAATCCTATCCAGAATCCAGAAAAAATCTGGACAGCAGTGCTACAATTTTTCTGACGCCGCATGTCATTTTTGTGTTCACGTTTTTGCGCGGTTTCCTATATGTCAGTAGGGATGACAAAAAAAATTTGCGATAATGCTTGTCAATCCTTCCCTTTTTTGATGCCTTTCCTTAATCATCAAACCATATTAACTAAAGATAACACCCTCTTACCTTATTCTAAGCAATCGCCCTCCTACCCTGCCCGGGACAATAACCCTTATTAATACCTAACTCTTCACAGCAACCATAATCAATGCTTTCTTCTTGTTACCATCATACCTCAGTGATTAATCTGAACTCCGGGAGCCAATATCTTGACAGTTGTCATTTCAGCCCACATCTGGTGCTCATCACTGGCGCCCAAATGAATCCCCCCATGTCTGAAATGACCAGTCATGGCTGATAACCCCCAGAGCACAGGCACCTGTTCTAATAAATCGGCAACAGTGTTTGTTCTCCATAATTAGTGCGCCAAACGAGGCTCTGCATCAATCAGTAGCCCAACAGTCTCTGTTGTGAGTCATTCCATTCCCATTGCCTTTCCCTGCATGCTTCATTACAGCACATGTCCTGTCCTCTCCTATGCCATAATCCTCCACACTGCAACTAGAGTATGACATTAAAAATTCACTTTGTAGGCGGTAGGGCACATACCTAAGGCAGGACTATCTACGAGCAGCTTATATCTCTGCTATCTCTGCTTCCAGACTCATGGATGGCAAATGTTAAATACTCCCAAGTATGAAGTGCAGGAAATCCACTGCGCATGGGGTCTCCTGCCCCTCTCAATCAGTCCATGTCTACAACATCTCACTAAAGGTGGCCACACACACGATACAATAAAATGATTCGATTTTACAGCAATTCGATAAATATGATCGGATCTCACGAAAAAAAAAATCTAAATCTTTTTTTTTTTTCCTTCTTAATTTGACTGAAAAATCCGGTTGGACTTCCCGGTTTTTTTTTTTTTTTTCGTTTTTTATCGATCCAGAATGCTGGACATTTTTCTTAAATTTTTCTAAAGATTGTATGGTGGGTGTTAAATTGTCAATTCATTAATATACACACCCTAGCAATTTTCTCAGAGTTTCCAATCATTTGTAATTGGGAAAAACGTGTGTGTGTGTGGTACATTGGTGATATTTTTGAAATGCTACAATCAGAAAAATTGATTGCAATTATTGAATTGAACAGAGATTTAAAAAATTGTATGGTGTGTGGCTACCTTTACAATCCACTTCTGGTGCTGTGATGTCACGAAATGGGGTGTGTGCAAAGGGATCCCTGGAGTCGTTATTTTAGCTACAACAGCTCTTGTTCTTGCTAAAGGTACATGACAGGTGTCTCTAGCTGTTTATGAGTGTGTTTCTTTAGTTTATACAGCAATATGTATAACTAAGATGTGTCTGATGTCTGCTGCTAAACTAATACTCTTTTTTTTTTTTTTTTTCTTCTTCTTCTTTTGCAGACACATCCCACCCAGACGGCTTTTCTGTCCAGTGTTGATCTTCACACTCACTGCTCCTACCAGCTCATGCTACCTGAAGCCATCGCTATTGTCTGTTCACCAAAGCACAACGAGTATGTCCATTGCCTGATGCATCTTCACCAAAAGACAATTGCTGATAAGAGTAGTACAGGCAGAGTGGTGTTTGAATAGTGTAACAATCGGTGTCAGCAACCAGAGAGAGAATCAGATCCTTGGCGATCCGCAGTATCCCCAAGAATACAGATATACCCGATTATTGAGGATCTGCGGAATCGTCAATAATCAGATACGTTTAACCTCTAGACACCTGAGAGAGTGTAAGTGTTTGGTGCAACAGTAACAACTCTGAGTGAAGACCACCAGAGGAGCTGGTGGCCTAAGACTCCTGAGGAATTCACCCCTGACTGTGGGTGATATTCCTGTAGCCTGTGGACCCCTGAGCGAGGGACCGAGGCTGGGGTTGCAGGAAGTCGTGTTGCTAATATAAGGCCTTGCCCTGAACTGGGCTAACGTAACACAGTAGTATCACAATTCTAGTCTTGGGTGTGAGGTCCGTAGTCACAACACCCTGGAACTAGCCTGGAGCATAACATAAATGATAATACAATTCCCTAGTCTTTGGTGTGAGGTCCGTGATCATCAACACCCTGGAACTAGTCTGGAACATAGCATAAAGACAATACAGTTCCCTAGTCTTGGGTGTGAGGGCCTTGATCTCAACACCCTGGAACTATGCTAGAGAATACACAGAAGATACACAGTATTCCTAGTCTGGGGTGTGAGGGCCTTGATCTCAACACCCTGGAACTGGTCTAACAAATAATACAATTCAATTAGTATTTTAAGCTATCAACAGAATCTGGCTAAGTGTGAATTCCCAGGTCCACCTAGTTCAAACACACTGTAAGGATCTGACTATGGTCTGAGTGCCTTCACGTAAGTGTTAGCAATGGCAGACAACCAGCAACTGACAAGCAGCAGAATATATAGTAGCTGGACTCTCAGCCCGATCCACTCAGCCAATCATGAGACCTGCAGGAATCAGCTGATCTTCCTGATCAGCTGACACTTCCCCTGCTGGTATAAAGGTCCTGAGTTCTGGCCCACGCGCGCGTAGCTCTCCATCTGCCTATGTGCACTAACAGACCCAGCCAGCCACACCAAGCGCACGCTGCTGCATGCAAACCGCTGCGTTGGACGCGGAAACAGCCGCTTTGCCGTCAGGACATGCGGCAGCCTTTCCGCATTCCACCATACTACCAGACGCGTGTCTATGCGTGCACACCGCCGCGTTGGACGCGGAGTCAGCCGCCTTGCTCTTGACACATGCGGCGGCTTTTCTGCGTTTTCTCACAAATAGTGCCCAGTTTGGTAGAGCTCGGTTATGAACTCCATCATGCTGGGAACACACGATGCAATTTCCCGTCCGATCGACGGGTGATCGGACAGGACGTTATAGTGTGTGTACTTGTCCAAACTGTTCCTCATCAATCATGTGATCAATTTTCTGATTGTAACTTCGCAAAATGGATCCCCTTCGCGAAACAGATTGAACATGTTAGAAATAATCGCCCGATACCTGCCAATCAGGCAGGAAATTGCATCGTGTGTTCCCAGCATAAGAATGAATGAAGATACAATTTGGTTGGACATGTAGCATGTCTCCCTGCCTGGCTGACATAATCTCGACTGTGTTCTCTGATTAAAGTGGACCTGAACTCTTGCACAGGACAAAAGGAAAACCCAGAGAAATGCACCCTGTATGTATTTAGAGAGAAGCGCCTGTCATCCTCATCTGTAACTACAAATTTAATTTGATCTCTCAGCTGTGTCAGTGCAAAAATTCGTCAGTACTCGGCAGACACAGCTAATAAGTCAACACAGGATGTTAGCCCTTTGTTGTTTCCATAAAAGCAGGTAGTAGATACACTGCAGGTTTATTGCAGGATTTGTATCAGCTGTAACAAAGAAATGTTTTTTTCAAAGGTTATTATGCTGTTGTGTATCTTTTAGTGCAGAGAGGAAGTTCTAAATTCAGGTCTGCTTCAAATAGAGTACAAGCAAAGAAGGATCCGCAGGCCAGACCAGATGGAAGAAAAAAGCTGAAAATTTTTATTTGAAAAATTCCACAAAAACAGTGCAATAAATGGAAGACAGGATAAGCTAACACGTATCGGGCTTACAATCTGCCCTTAAAGTGGTCTAACACCCAGCATTTCAACTTTGCTTTAAAAGATTGCTTACAGCTTATAAACTATTATGCCAGATTTTTTTTTTTAGCAGAAATTCACTGAATGGATTAAACATGACATTTTAGTGCTGCATTTAGCTAGAAATGCTCCTCCGTGCTTGCTTGTTTAGTTACAAATGTATCTATCTACAATGTAACAAACAAAGGCTTCAATTCATCAAGCATTACCGCATTCGGTAATGCTGAAAACAGCTGAGTTAACGGAGCACTTAAGAAAATGTTAATTCATCAAAGCTGTTACCGAATGAGAAGCTGAAATGACAGAGCAATGAGATAAATTACCGACTTGTGCTCAACACATGTCAGCAAATGTCAGTAAATGTTAATTCATCAAGGTTACCACATTCGCTAGCACATTCGGTGTTTATCTCCAGCTCTCCCCTGTCGTTACAGGCTTCGAAAGCCTTCTGTGTGAATGTTTTCATGATTAACAGGAGCAGGCAGCCAATAGAAACAGCCCCTGTTCTCCTGCAAGTGCAGCTGATAGGTGCTGATAGGTCACAGGCTTCTCCACACAAGCTTCCAGACCCCCCAGGCAGTGAGCAGAGAGAACGGTGGTGTAACCCTTTGAGTCCCTGTTTGAATATGCAAAGATGCAAGTGGTGAAATCACCAAGCATGGCATTTGTAATGTCTCCAGGAAGTTTATCTACGTTGTGGCAAATAAGTAAAATGTTAAGAAACACTGATGGACAGATTCAGAGCAGCAGAGGCAGTATAAGTAACAGTAAATATTAGGGGTGGGACGACGAATCCGGCGAATCCACGAATCCCTCGAATATTAGGAAATATTCGAGATTCGTGGACTCGAATCCCGACGCCATTTTCTGTTCGCCGAATCCGCCGAATCCCGACGCTGCATCGCCGCGCATCCGCCGCTTCCCCCGCTCGCAATTGTCCTCCTCCCGCTCCCCGCAGCCGCCTCCGCTCGCCCGCCGCATAAATAAGAGGAAGCAGCCTCTCACCTCCAGCGTGGAGCCCGGAGCGGCAGACCTCCTGCACACTTCCTTATTCCCCCTAGTGACCGCCTCTTACTACGCGTCATCAGTAAGAGCCGGTCAGGTGGCCACTAGGGGGAACCAGGAAGTGAAGGGAGAGGTCTGCCGCTCCGGGCTCCACGCTGATGCTGGAGGTGAGAGGCTGCTTCTCCTTATGTATGCAGGGGGACAAGTGGAGGAGGCTGCGGGGGCAGGGAGGAGGATATGTGCCACCCATAAGAAGCCCCCATAGCCTGCTATCTATACTGAAGCCCCCATACGAAGCCCCCCATAGCCTGCTATCTATACTGAAGCCCCCCATAGCCTGCTATCTATACTGAAGCCCCCCATAGCCTGCTATCTATACTGAAGCCCCCATAGCCTGCTACCTATACTAAAGCCCCCATAGCCTGCTATCTATACTGAAGCCCCCCATAGCCTGCTACCTATACTAAAGCCCCCCCATAGCCTGCTAACTATGCGGAAGCCCCCCATACTGAAGCCCCCCATAGCCTGCTACCTATACTGAAGCCCCCCATAGCCTGCTACCTATACTGAAGCCCCCATAGCCTGTTACCTATACTAATGCCCCCATAGCCTGATAACTATACTGAAGCCCCCCATACTGAAGCCCCCCATAGCCTGCTACCTATACTGAAGCCCCCCATAGCCTGCTACCTATACTGAAGCCCCCCATAGCCTGCTACCTATACTGAAGCCCCCCCATAGCCTGCTACCTATACTGAAGCCCCCCCATAGCCTGCTACCTATACTGAAGCCCCCCCATAGCCTGCTACCTATACTGAAGCCCCCCATAGCCTGCTACCTATACTGAAGCCCCCCATAGCCTGTTACCTATACTGAAGCACCCCCATAGCCTGCTACCTATACTGAAGCCCCCCATAGCCTGCTACCTATACTGAAGCCCCCATAGCCTGTTACCTATACTAAAGCCCCCATAGCCTGCTAACTATACTGAAGCCCCCCATACTGAAGCCCCCCATAGCCTGCTACCTATACTAAAGCCCCCCATAGCCTGCTAACTATGCTGAAGCCCCTCATACTGAAGCCCCCATAGCCTGCTACCTATACTGAAGCCCCCCATAGCCTGCTACCTATACTGAAGCCCCCCATAGCCTGCTACCTATACTGAAGCCCCCCATAGCCTGCTACCTATACTGAAGCCCCCCCCCCCATAGCCTGCTACCTATACTGAAGCCCCCCCATAGCCTGCTACCTATACTGAAGCCCCCCATAGCCTGCTACCTATACTGAAGCCCCCCATAGCCTGTTACCTATACTGAAGCACCCCCATAGCCTGCTACCTATACTGAAGCCCCCCATAGCCTGTTACCTATACTGAAGCACCCCCATAGCCTGCTACCTATACTGAAGGCCCCTATACCCTGCTACCTATACTGAAGGCCCCTATACCCTGCTACCTATACTGAAGGCCCCTATACTCTGCTACCTATACTGAAGGCCCCTATACCCTGCTGCCTATACTGAAGGCCCCTATACCCTGCTACCTATACTGAAGCCCCCTATACTCTGCTACCTATACTGAAGGCCCCTATACCCTGCTGCCTATACTGAAGGCCCCTATACCCTGCTGCCTATACTGAAGCTCCCTATACTCTGCTACCTATACTGAAGGCCCCTATACCCTGCTGCCTATACTGAAGACCCCTATACCCTGCTGCCTATACTGAAGACCTCTATACCCTGCTGCCTATACTGAAGGCCACTATACTCTGCTACCTATACTGAAGGCCACTATACCTTGCAACCTATAGTGAAGGCCCCTATACCCTGCTGCCTATACTGAAGGCCACTATACCCGGCTGCCTATAATGAAGGCCACTATACACTGCTGCCTATACTGAAGGCCACTATACCTTGTAACCTATAGTGAAGGCCCCTATACCTTGCTAGCTATACTGAAGACACCTTTACCTAGCTACCTATAGTGCGGGCAACTATTCCATGGATCGCACAATTCTTATGTGCAGGATTCGTTAGATTCGGGATTCGAAAGGTTCGAGATATTCGAGAACCTTTTTAGATTCGGATCCGGATTCGGATTCGAAGAAATTGTGGATTCGTCCCATCCCTAGTAAATATAACACGTTTACATGTAAAGGGATGTCTGGATGCCTTCTATTGTTATCAGCTTGTAACAACACAGAGACATTCCAAGCTGCTCTGCACCACTCTGCTGTTATCGAACAGCCTTTGATGAACTGAAGCCGTAGTACTTCGGTAACTTAACGAACCTCTACCACATGTGTGAAAATATTGATGAATTAGCACAGTGAAGTGTAAAATACCGAATGCGGTATTTTAAGGACTGGGATTTTGTTATCGAACACCCTTTGATGAATTGAAGCCTAACACTGCTCTGAGAGAACAAAGAGGGCTTCCCCGGCAGGCTTTTCAAAGGTCTATTTGTATTCCAAATAAAGATACATTTGTAACTACAGATAAGAACGGATGCGGATTCCTAGTTAAATCCAACACTAAAATGTCATGTTTAACCCATTCAGTGAATTTCTGCTTAAAAAAAAATCTGGCATAATAGTTTGTAAGCTGTAAGCAATCTTTTAAAGCTAAGTTGTAATGCTGGGTGTTAAACCGCTTTAATCATAGCTAAAATAGATCTGTCTAGAAAAAGGCTTATATGCAGGTGGGGGGAGAAAAAACCCCACCCACTCACTATATAGCCCAAACCTTTAAGGTACAATACATCCATATATACAAAAACATGTTACAGACATATTTAATATCAATAGTATGAAATTTAAGAAAATATAAAAATGTAAAAAAGTTACCACTAGAAAAATACATGAGAAATGCAATAAATGGAAGAATACATATAATAGTGCATACAATAAATGCAATGTAAAGGGAGGAGGAAGAACAACCATCTGCATGGAAAATAAGATCATTGCAAAAATATGAAAGGATGTATCCAGATGGTTGTTCTTCCTCCTCCCTTTACATTGCATTTATATTGTATGCACTATTATATGTATTCTTCCATTTATACATTGGGCTATATAGTGAGTGGGTGGGGTTTTTTTCTCCCCCCACCTGCATATAAGCCTTTTTCTAGACAGATCTATTTTAGCTATGATTAAGGGCAGATTGTAAGCCCGATACGCGTTAGCTTATCCTGTCTTCCATTTATTGCACTGTTTTTGTGGAATTTTTCAAATAAAAATGTTCAGCTTTTTTTTTCCATCTGGTCTGGCCTGCGTATCCTTCTTTGCTTGTACTCTTGGACTGGTTTGGCTTCCCAGATCCTGCACCGACTAGCTGGAGGTGAGGGGAGTAGAGCGTATATGAACTTTTCAACTTTGCATCTGCTTCAAATAGAAAGAGCTATTTTTAGGCCAGAATATAATATAACCAGTTCGGCCTTTCTGGACGAGCTTTCTCGTCCAGAAAGGCACTGCTACTTTCCCTGCGTGGTGCGCGCGATCGAGCGCGTGCACCCGCCGCCCGCCGCTAGCCCCCCGATCAGTGAATGGGAATATAATTCCCATTCACCGATCTAACTTCCCTGCAGAAATACCGACGCTTTCTATCCAGAGAGCGTGGTATTTCTGCCCCCCAGGAAACAACTCCCCTGCATTTAAGTTCCTGGATGCGACATCGTTCGCATCCAGGACTTTTCTCACGGTGGCCATCTTGTGGCCAAATAGTAAACTACACCCACACACAGTTTTAATTAAAGAATTACATTATCTTACATTT
This sequence comes from Hyperolius riggenbachi, assembly GCF_040937935.1. Taxonomy (NCBI): domain Eukaryota; kingdom Metazoa; phylum Chordata; class Amphibia; order Anura; family Hyperoliidae; genus Hyperolius; species Hyperolius riggenbachi. Next base: position 91,849,782 of record NC_090655.1, on the reverse strand, counting down.
AAAATTAGCAATTTCCCTCCCACACCAAAAATTACCCACATACACTTTTCATTAAAAAAAATAATAAAAAAAATACAATAAAAAAAAACCAAAAACATCATAAATAGTTACCCAAGGGTCTGAACTTTTTAAATATGCATGTCAAGAAAGTATGTTATTATATTATTTAAAATTATAAGCTTATAAATAGTGATGGACGCAAATTGAAAAAATGCACCTTTATTTCTAAATGAAATATCGGCACCATAAATTATGATAGGGACATCGTTTAAACGGTTTAATAACCGAGACAGATGGGCAAATAAAATACATGAGTTTTAATTACGGTAGCGTATATATTAATTTCAAACTATAATGGCCAAAAACTGAGAAATAATGAATTTTTTTCATTTCTTTCTTAATCTGCCTGTTAAAATGGATTTAGAAAAAAATAATTCTTAGCAAAATGTACTACCCAAAGAAAGCCTAATTAGTGGCGGAAAAAACAAGATATAGATCAATTCATTGTGATAAGTAGCAATAAAGTTATTGGCGAATGAATGGGAGGTGAACGTTGCTCGGATGCATGAGATTTTCGGTACTGCGGCGCTGAACCGGTTAAAAAAACCTCTAAAATCACTAGATGTATTTTTAAAATATTTGTCTTCCTTTCAGCACTGGAATATTTCGACTTACGAATGCTGGCATGCTGGAAGTGTCTGCCTGTAAGAAGAAAGGCTTCCACCCTCACAGCAAAGAGCCAAGACCGTTCAGTGTAAGGAAATGCTTGCTATGATGGGTGTGTGGTATGTCTGTGCCTGGAGGAGGTGATTCTGATGCATGTTTAACAGATGATCAAAGGCAAAGCTAAGATGGTTAAAGAGAACCCGAGGCGGGGTTCTGGCAATGCAATCCACGTACAGAGGCTGGGTCTGCCTATACTGTCCAGCCTCTGTTGCTTTTTCAATCTCCCCTAAGTTCCCCCTGCGCTCTGCTATGCCCCGTAAATCACAGCCGCGCTGTGCGGGCTGTGTTTACCTTTGTACTATCAGTCTCGCCGCTCCCCCCGCCTCCTGCATAGCTCGGTCCCGCACGTGTCCCTTCCCTCCAATCAGCGGGGAGGGAAGGGACGCGGGCGGGGACCGGAGCTATGCAGGAGGCGGGGGAAGCGGCAAACTGACAGTACAGAGGTAAACACAGCCCGCTGCGACACGCTGTGATTTATGGGTGATCACAGAGCGCAGGGGGGCTTAGGGAGGATTGAAATGGCAACAGAGGCTGGGCAGTATAGGCAGACCCAGCCTCTGTATGTGGATTGCATTGTCAGAACCCCACCTCATGTTCTCTTTAAAGAGACCTCAATAATTCCAGCTTGCATGAACATTCCATGCAAATTGTGTGCAGCTTGGAATTGGGTCCTTCAAAAACAGGAGGAAGTTGATATGAAATATCTCCCAAAATGTCCTCACTGCTTTGTAAGTACTCCGCCCCTCCCTGGTTGTAAAATGTCTCTCTGCACTCTTTATCCTCCCTCTGCGTTGGGTATTTGGCCTGGATAATGAGAAGAGAGCAGAGCAGGTGATGGTCCCTGAAAAAGCTGTTTGCCGGTAGGGTCCCCCAGCCCTTCAGTCCAAATGAAGAAAGACTGGGTCTCGACCTGGTTTTTAGGCCAATTGGCCAATTTTTATTTGCAGAACCACAGTGCTAGAGCACAACGTTTCGACCAGATGGTCTTTATCAAGTGCTTCAATAAAAATTGGCCAATTAGCCTAAAATCCAGGTTGAGACCCAGTCTTTCTTCATTTGGACTGTTGTTGCACCCTTGGTGGATACGGGTGTGGACTGGTTGACTTCCTGGTGCTGTATTAAGAAGTGGGGTTGTAGCATCAAGGTTTTACCTATCCCCCAGCCGTTCACACAGTATTTTGAAGGAAGTATGCTCCATGCACTGTGTGGTCCTTCATCAAATTTTGCGGAGCACTCGCTATGCAATGCTGTAATTAGCATTTCCACAAGCCCCTGGTCCCCGCAATGCTATTGGGCGCTGCTATTTACTTTCACTGCCGCTAATCAGGTGCCTCTGGGTGCTGAAATTCACCTTGCTTGCGGCAGAGGGTGAGTTGAGGTTTAGGAGGGGGGTAGGTTTAGTCAGCCCCTAAACCTACCCGGAAAAAGGTGGGTCAAGGTTAGGCACCGGGAGGAGGGTGGGGACAGTGTTCTCCCCAGCCGGGTGGCATGAAATAGTAGCCGGGTGGCATGAAAAAGTAGCCGGGTGGGGCAATATGAGAGAATGCAGGGCTGATGCATCTGTGCACAACTCTGCTTATAGCATAGGAGAAGGTGAGCCGATGACAGCCAGGTGGAGCACCCAGCTAAAAGGGCCCGAGGAGAACACTGGGGATCATAGAGTTTCGTACCACCAGGGGGGGATTAGGGTTTGGCACCGGGGGGGTTATTAGGGTTAGGCACCACCAGGGGGGGGGGGGGTCTTAGGGTTATGCATCAGTAGAGGGAGGGTTCTGTGTGAGAGTAGGTTTAGGTTTATCCATAGTAAAATATCAGTAAACATTAGTGATATTTTACTATTGGAACCCAGCACTAGAATATTACTAACTAGCGCCAATCCCCTTATTTTCCAGGCCCCTTTTTTGCATATCTTCATGCACAAACTAGTGTCAGGTTTGAGAACTTTTCACCGGCCAATTCCAACTTCAGGGGGAGAAATCAGAAATCCAGACTGGAAGCACCCATGCACTGGCACACAGGAGATTGCATGAGAATCAAAACGTAACAAAGTTTAAAAAAAAAAAAAAAAAAGAGAACAGCGCTACAAATAAACATTGAATACATGAAGTATTTGGACTCCTTACAGAACACGAGGGAACCTTTTAGGCGTAATTCCCATTGGAATGTAAAAATAGAAAAAATATTTGAGGTTCGGTTATGGTTTTTATAGTGATTTTACTGATAAAATCCATACCATTGCCTGCTATGTCTTGGAGATCACCGCAGCTATATTATGAGGCTTAAACCATGTGTTCATCACAAACAAAAGGTTAATAAAACTGCCATGTGACCAGTGTTGCCAACTCATCCCTTTAATTACTGACACATCTAAGTTATACAGGTTCTGGGACTATTTGCAGATAACCAGTGCCTTAACTGCATTTAACAAGCCACAAAACCTGTATAATTCATATGTGTCAGTAATTAAAGGGATGAGTTGGCAACACTGCATGTGACTTTAGGAGATTGTACCGTTCATGGGTACCTTAGTAGGACGGTGATGGTTGGCGATGCACAAAAAAGCCCAAACGATCAACTATACCATCAATCAGATTAGGTACTATTGATGGTGCCGATTGACAAGGAATGATCGTTCAGTCAATCTGAATTGCAGGACATCTCTTTTAGCCTTATCGGATTACTTATCGTTTTCCCCTTTGTTGGTTACCTTGAACAATTGATTGCATTAATCGCACTGTTGATTGCTAAGCGGATTGTACTGTTGATGGACACCTAAAGACCCCAAGAGTCATTAGTGAGGGCTGGTTCAGATGGATGGCTGCGGGCGTCCATCCTCCTCTCCACCGCGTCCTGCACTGAGGGGAATGGAAGTGTTAATCTCAATGTGTTTGTTGACAATTGCGCATGCAACGCAGCCAATCTAATTTTCCGACACACTGCATGGAGCCTCTAGCATTGGATGCTTTCATGGTTCCGTATCACCTTAGGGGCTTGAAACATGACAACAAGGACCCTGCCGAGGCAGAGGCGAGAGAAGCTCCAGCCTCAGGGTGCAGTGTAAGAGGGGGGGCACAACTCACTCAGCTATCATTCCCCTATTGTGTTTAAAGCAGAGAGAAATAAGAAAAGGCAGTGGCTACAATCCAGATAACTAGAGATTAAAGTGTTGGGGGCCCTGGGGCACCTCTTAGTCTAATAGCAATCAATGTGTGACAGCTGGGGTGGGAGGGATGGAGGGGCACACTTTGGTGTCTCAGCCTTGGGTGCTGGAGGACCTTGACCCAGCTCTGATGACAACAGAACGACAGAAAAATGTTAAGCATCAGCAAAACGAGATGCCAGCCGTGTGAAACGCTCCTAAATTCCCTGCTTTAGAACCAGTGTCCTCCTTTTTCATTTATTATTTATGTAATTAAACCGTCTCATTGCGCTTCTGAAGCAGGGGTGGGCAGAAGTTTTTTGGTTGCGGGTCATTTTGCTGTAGAAGCCCACATGCCTGCTGCATCCCTCCCAACCTTCCTCCCATCCCAGACACTTGCAAGTGGGTTTTGTGCTGTAGTTGTAACTCACCCAATCACTCTTTCCAGCAGTGATCTCCATGGCCACAGCGGCATCATGTGACACACTGGTACGTACTGCCGGCAGGTCACATGACATTGCTGTGGCCGTAGAGATCACCACTGAAAAGTGTGGTTGGGTGAGTTAAACCTATGCGAAAGCACTGCACGCAACTTTGCAGGTGATCTCCATGGCCAGCAGCGATCTCCATGACCACAGAAGCTTTGTGACACACTGGTTTGTACTAGTGACAGGTTACATGATGCCGCCGTAGCCATGGAGATCGCCACTGAAGAGTGCGATTGGGTGTGAAATACCTATGTGAAATCACTGCACACAACGTTGCAGGGAGGGAGGAGAGAAACCCGACTCTGTATCAGTGGGCCAGATTCATAACACTAGTGGGTTAATTTGGCCGTAGTTTGCCTAGCCTTGTTGTAGAGCTTACTTTTGAAACAAACAACTATGGAGTACACCACCGCCTTTCCTGTGAGCTGCACCTCAGAGCTTCTGAGCTGAGAACGTTCAGGAATACGACTGTAAACGTTATAATCCGTGTTCTTGTTTTCAGGTTTGCAGACACGTGATTGTAAAAGAGGTGAAAATGTCCGTCCTGGATCTGAGGTGATAGTGACCAGCGGCCTCTGTCCATACATTTTTATTACGCCGTTTCCCAGGAATAACAAGTGGACTGTTTTTCTAATTTATCATTTTTAAATGTAATGGTTTCCTATTTATTGATCCTACGCCTTTTGGATTTTGTTTTTGTTTATTTTGACCTAGTACGGCCTGTGTGGTTATAGAAACAGAACCTATACCATCAACCATATATTAGATCGCCAGAGGCCTGGAATTAAAGGTATGCTTCAGTGAACAGTCCTAGTGTATCATTGTTTTTTGTTTTTTTTCTAAACTGTTAAAACTTTTCACAACAAACTGACATACATTAAAGATACATACCTGCAGCTTTTACTTTGGATACATGTGGGGAATGTCATAACCATGCAGGAAAGTGGAAGTCTACTATCTTATGAGGTAGTGTAAAGGGTACTTGTGTATGAGTCCATTCACCTATTTGTTTTACCTGCAGGAAAAGTGTACAGCAGAATTAAGGTCTCTTTTCCACGAACTGTTTCTAGGCAGTGAAATGCCTATCAAACTCTCACAACTGCTCACTGCTGCCTGGTAACTGCTTGTTGCTGCCTGGTAACTGCTCACTGCTGCCTGGCAACTGCTTGCTGAGCACACAGCTCAACAGTTCATGGAAAAGAGACCTCAAGAGCAGCTGTTTCATCATCAGCTGTTCTGTTTCTCCTCATTACAGAATATAATCTATTTCACTGGAGGTGCTCTGGAGCCTCTCAGAGGAACAGATGAAAAGTACACATCCATTTACAATGAATGAAATCAATAAAGAATGTTTTATTTATTGTATTTATAAAGCGCCAACATATTACGTAGCACTGGACATTAGTTAAGGTTGCAGACAATATTTAGGGGTGACATACAGTCAGCAATAAGACAGGAATACATGAAAACCAGATCAAGCAGCACAGTATGAGTACAAGGTGAGGGCCTGAGCCCACTTGTGCAGTTGTGTCCGCTTTTCAGTTACACATCAATGTTAGACCTCGTTCACATCATACGCGCTTCCGTGCGGACAAAAGCAGGAACGGGCAGAAGGGCATAGACAGCCCTTCTACAGTTCACATCTACTGCGCTGCGCAGCAGTACGATGCGCTGGGAAGCGCTTGCGTACTGCTGCCTGCATTTTGCCCGCAAGCGCAGAGCTGATCCCATCACTGTCAATGGATGGGATCAGCAGCAGCGCAGATGGCGTGCGATCGGATGCACTGCGTTCGGATCGCACGGCCATCTGCGCTCCTCAGATGTGAACGAGGCCTTAAAGATGCTAAAAAGCGAACAGAAGCGGATACAAATGCATCAGTGGCCCTTATGCTTTGTCAGTCACTGGATGGAGCATGGAGATTAGGCAAGTCGCATTCACTCAAGAGTTCACTCAGATCCATAGGATGGGTGCACAGTAATGGAGGTGCATAAACAGGTAGGAGACATAAGGAGGAGGACCCTGCCGAAGTCTTACAATCTAGAGGAAGTGGGATTAACACATTTCTTTACATAATAAACAGACAGCTGATCTATTCCATGGACAGCAGATCAGTGCAGCCTGAGAGTAATATTGATGACTTGGGCCCGTGACCACACCTTTCGGCCCACGACCAATTTTTTTCCAGTACACTCCAGGACAGGTACACTTTGAGATTTAGCTCCTCCCAGAAACAGGAAACATCCCAGAGCCTCCCTATAAATTAAAAATGGAACCGGAGGTCAGGCAGTATAGGATGTTTCCTGTTCCAGGAACATGCTTCCCTAAGTGTACAGCTGTCCCGGAGAGCCTGGGGGGCTAGGGGCGAGTGGTGCACGCAAAGTTTGTCTGGGAGGCTGGGTTATAAAAATTCCCCATTCAGCTTACCCAGGTCCCTGCAGCAGACTCTGGTTGTCCTGGTGGAGAGAGAGAGCTTGCGGGAGGGCCGCTCCGAGGACGCAGTGTGGCAGGAGGCTTTCAGCCGGGCGGTGGACGCCGGATTGTGCTGGCAGAGGCCGCATGGAGAGCACTTCCGGGTCCCGGAGTCAGTTTCCGGGGCAGATGACGTCACCGCATGCGCGCTGACTGAAGAGGAGCGGCCTGCCAGCGTCCCAGCACCTCATTCTCCTCGTGGCAATGGAGGAGACACAGGAACCGCCGAAGGGACAATCCAGTAGGAATAGATGCTCTGTCGCAGGACTGGAACAATCCATTAAGGTATGCATTCCCACCTCTGAATCTGATGGCCCTAGTGTTACAGAAATTGTTAAGGTCAACCGGAACAATGATGTTAATTGCTCCGGATTGGCCCAGAAGGTCATGGTACCCCTTGCTGCTGGCTCTCTCGGTGGGTCCTCCATGGAGACTGCCAGTAGCGAAGGATATGATTCTCTGTCAGGGACAGCCTGTCCAGCAGGCAACTACATGGAAACTAACAGCGTGGCTACTGAGGAAGCAGTTCTCAGAACCAAAGGGCTGTCTGCAAGAGTGATTACAACACTGCTAAACAGCAGGAAACGTAATACTAGGTTAATTTACCAGAAATACTGGAAGACATATAATTTATGGTTACAAACGTCTAAATTCAGATCCACGGAAATCGCTTCCATTCTAGAATTTTTACAGGAAGGCGTGGATAAGGGGCTGGCTTTGAGCACGATAAAAGTCCAAATTGCAGCCCTATCAGTTTTTTTTGATAAAAAGTTAGCGACGGATCCGCTCGTCATACGGTTTATTAAGTCAATTGAAAGGAGTAAACCAATTTTGGTAAAAAATTTTCCCAGATGTGATTTACCTTTTGTTTTACAGTCTCTTTCATCTGATTTTTTTACGGAGAAAGATTCCTTGCGTATTGCTACGTTAAAAACCGTGTTTTGGTAGCCATTACCTCTGCAAGAAGAGTTAGTGAGCTACAAGCGTTATCGTGCAGACAGCCGTTTTGTTCTTTTCATGATGACAGGGTAGTGTTAAGAACAAGTCAGGAGTTTCTTCCTAAAGTAGGTGATATTTACCATAGAACACAGGAGATTATACTGCCATCATTCTATACAAATCCTAAGACGGAGGAAGAAGTAAGATGGCATAGACTGGATGTTAAAGAAAACCTATCAGCATACCTGGACAAAGTGAAAGATTTTAGGAAGACGGAATCTTTGTTTGTAAACTTTTCAGGTAAACATAAAGGAGCTAAAGCTTCAGCCACAACGATGGCTAGATGGATCAAAGATTGTATAAGAGAAGCTTATAGAGCCGCAGGGAAAGACCCACCTTTAGACTTAAAAGCTCACTCTACAAGGGCAGCTGCTACGACATGGGCCTATAGGCAGGGAATATCGCCTTTGGACATCTGTAAAGCTGCAACATGGAAGAGTCTTAACACCTTTATGAAACATTACAAGCTTGACCGGCTATCTGCAAGGGATCAAAGCTTTGGGAGAACTGTCCTGGAGGCAGTAAACCCGCCCTAAGGTGTGTAAACGTATTTTCTTGTTTATCATCTCGAAGTGTACCTGTCCTGGAGTGTACTGGAAAAACCACATGTTAGCTTACCTGCTAACGGTATTTTTAGTCACTCCAGGACAGGTAGGGGTACCCACCCTTTCAATGGGATAATAATATAGATAATATACATATGATTTATTAAAATCTGTATGTTCTCGATTTTGTAATGGAATGGTTGTGTTTTATATAGAATGTATAAACATAAGGTTAAGGTTGGTTCCTGTTACTTGTCATTATACTGCCTGACCTCCGGTTCCATTTTTAATTTATAGGGAGGCTCTGGGATGTTTCCTGTTTCTGGGAGGAGCTAAATCTCAAAGTGTACCTGTCCTGGAGTGACTAAAAATACTGTTAGCAGGTAAGCTAACACGTGGTTTCTAAACCTACTTGGTTGGTGGCATGGACAGTGTTTTCCACTGGGTCTCTGCACCTTCATACAGCACTGAGCTGCCCTCCATGGAATACTGTAGATCAGCTGTCCATTTATTATGTAAGTAAATGTGTAAATTCTTCATTGTGTTAATTCTTCATATATATGATCCATAGATATGTATAAAGACATGACTATGCAGGGGCGTTGCTAGGATCCTAAGAGATCTGGGGCACTTTTGGGCACTCCAGCTGAAAAATGGGTGTGGCCATGCACCAAAATGTGGGTGTGGCCATGGGTGGTGCCAAATTTACAAGAACTTAATAGCAGTGTAAGTTGGCCTGCCCAGCAAAATGTTGGATGAAGCTCCCTTCTCCTTGAATGCCCCCCCCCCCCCCCCCAAAAAAAAATGCAGCATATCACACAAATAGGCGTAGTTACCAGACTTCTGTGCTGGCTGGTCTGACTTTCTGCTGGACGAGCTGGCCTGCTGCCAGCCCCACACCCATAGCATTCCATGGCCTTCTAGCGGACCCCCTCCCATACTCCCATGGGGCTCCCATTGACGCACCAAAACTCCCAGCATGCCCCCACAGAAGAACCACAGCTCCCTGCATGCCCCCATAAAGGAATCACAGCACCCAGCATGGCATCACAGCACCCAATATGCCCACATAGAGGCACCCAGCATACCCCTCATTGCCATGTTCTGTGGTGCCACGCTGGGTGCTATGTTGCCTCTATGGGGCATGCTGGGTGCTGTAATGCCATGTTGGGTGCTGTGGTGCCACGCGGGGTGTGGTGTAGTGCTATGCTGGGTGCTGTGGTACCTCTACTCTGCCTGGTGGACATCCCGGGCACCCCAGAATAGATCCGGGGCACGTGCCACTGATCTTTGGGGCTAGCAACGCCCCTGTGACTATGGTAGGGATTAGATTGTGAGCTTCTCTGAGTGACAAGACTATATACTCTGTACAGCGCTGCAGAAGATGTCGGCTCTATAAATACTAAATAATAATAATCAATTTATTCATTGTGAATTCAAGTGTACTTTTTTATTTGATCCACTGAGAGGCGCCAAAACACCTCCAATGAGTCAGATTACATTCTGTAATGACAAACGGAGCAGCTGCTCTTCAGTCACGCTGTACACTTTTTCATCATGTGAACAGATAGGCTGGTCTTTTCCATGGCCTAACACATAAAGCCTGGTACACACATCCAGGCCCGGATTTACATCACTGGAACGTATAGGCACAGATGTCTTGGAACCTTAGACTTCACCCTCCATGAACCTTCAAACCCCCATTAAACTGCACTGCATGTGACCTGGCTGGCCCAGCTGTCACTTCTCCCTTACTTCCCTTTCCCGTCATAACTACAGGTGCCTCTTAATACTGAGGGTACCCAGGGCCGGTTCTCTCATGAAGCAAGGTGAAACATTTGCATCCGGCCAGAGATTTCGGGGGCAGCATGTTTGTACTATGTGTACCTTCCTAAGGAGGAATGGAGTGGCTGAGGGTGAGCAGTTTATTTGTCACAGACTCACAGCCAGCCAGTGTGATTGTGTTGAGCTGCAGCATGTCATGTGAGAACATTAAATGAAGCAGAGTAAATTGTCGGGTGCTGTGTGATAATTGCAAATCGGGGGAGGGGGTGCATCCTCACAAGTCTGCCTCAGGCAGCAAAAAGTGTAGAACAGGCCCTGTGGGTACCTCTGCCTACCTACTGCTTTGTAGCTAGTGGTGACCCCGACTGAAGGGAGATCTCATCAGTGGAATGCAGCGAGATAGGTGAATAACCTCTCATTTACACTGTGCTCGGGACTCTGCATAGGGAAGGAGGAAGGGAGGCAGTAGAAGAGTGGAGTGGGCCACCTTTCAATCATGAGGCGCCTGTAGGCACATGCCTACAGTGCCTTACGGTAAATCCGGCACTGCACAAATCCAATTTTGATTGGCTAATCTTTGCCCAATTTTAGCACCTCCATGTACTGTAGTATGAGAGCTAACCTACACAATGTTCATAGTTTTCAAAGTCTGTTGGCCCTCATATTCCATAGAAGTGGTAAAATTAGTGAGTGATTGGCCAATCAAAATTGGATGTGTGTATGCATCTTTACTCTATGGTGAGAACTGAGAAGGAGCTAGAAAGTATCAAAGCTTGCTACCTTCTCATTGGCTGCAGAAGCTGTTTTGTCATCACAGAGTCCAAATCGAGCACCCTGGAACAGGAACCATTTAGGTTTTCCATTGCAGCACTGTCTAGATTACTGAAGGTACTGTTACTAACCCCAGAGCTCGCATTATAGTTTGAGGATTCAGATGTGAATTCCTGTCAGTATTATGAGGCATTCAGTAACTAATATGAGAAGATCAACTAGGCTGCACAGAGGTATTCAGTAAACATTTGGAAAGCATTAAGATGATTGTTTGTAGTTGCTATAGCCTTGTACACACTTGACTGCTGTTGCCCGGCACGGATTGGGACACAATCCCTCAGATGACAATGAGTAGCCAAAGCTGTACAGACACGTTGCTAGCCTGCTGGCTAGAGACTCTGTCTGTCACTATGTAGGGGCATGGAGGGATGATGTGTGGCACATGACTAAGGGGGAGGAGCAAGGGAGAGAACATCTGGCTACATATTAGGTCAAGATGATCTGATATGCCAATTATCTCGCTAATCTATTGGCGCCGCTGTAGATTCTCACCTGTCGCAGTCTTTGGTGAATGTAATCTAAAGTGTGTAGAGGTGATGGAAGAGTCTCTCCATCAAGAATCATGCGATTGGAACTCCAAAGAGGATGTCGGCATTGCAGCGCGGCCTGGTGGAGGTAAATATGAAAGCTCCCAGTGGCAAAAAAAATGAATAAATTGGTTTTGGGAGCACATATAGCTTTGCTATATGTGGCTGCTAATGGGTTAATTAATGTCTTGAGGCTTTTGGGATACGTCTACCAACTTTGCTAATCTAGAATGTGTTCCTATTTGCTCCCATTTCCTAACAGAATTGTAAAGGCTTAATCGGATTGGTCAGTTAGTGACCACTGGGCAGACTGCAATCTTCAAGTCCGCATATGCTCAGTAGGGCTCAAGTCTGGACTCGGACTGCGCCATCCAAAGATATTTACCCTCTTCTCTTAAAGGGAACCTAAACTGAGAAGGATATGGATTTTTCCTTTTAAAATAATACCAGTTGCCTGGCTCTCCTGCTGATCCTGTGTCTAATGCTGGGAATACGCGGCTCTATTTTGAGCCATTAAGATGGATAAGCTCGATAGACAATTTCGGACGTGTCTGATCTCCTGGCCGATCGTTTTGCCGCTCGATTCCGGATTGAAGTGCATGGAAAAAGATAGGAAAAACAAGCGGAAGATAAGAAAATTGACTGTGGAATCGAGCGGCGAAACGATTGAGTGGGAGAATCGAGCGGCAAAATCGAGCCGTGCATGCCTAGCATAATATTTTTACCCACAGCCCCTGAACAAGCATGCAGATCAGGTGCTCTGATTGAAGTCAGACTGGATTAGCTGCATGCTTGTTTCAGGTGTGTGATTCAGCCACTACTGCAGCCAAAGAGATCAGCAGGACTGCCAAGCAACTGGTATTGTTTAAAAGGAAACATCCATATCTCTCTCAGTTAAGGTTCCCTTTAAACTCACCACTGTGTAAGCAATTTTTGCTGTATGATTCTGCTGAATATTTTTCCCAGGGAAGACTTTCTGGAGGTCAGCAGGTTTTCCTCAGAGACGTGATAGTATTTTGCTTCATCTATTTTCACTTCTATCCTGACAAGTGTCTTAGTTCTTGCTGCAGAGTAACATCCCCGCCACAGGGTGTCATCACCTGCTTTGATTTACATATAGTGACGATGAGCTGTGTTGGTTTCCTGCTGGAGATACGACCTGATGTTGAAGCCAAATAGTTTGAATTTAGCTTCATCTGACTGGTCCAAGCTGAGCATATGCAGTATCCTGATTAGGGATGGTCTTTGACATGCAAATCATTTTGAGTTGATGCAGAATGTTGCAGATTTTCCATGCACATTTATGCAGCTTGAAAATGGACTGAATCCAATCACCCCTCGTTTTCATTTAATTGTTCCATTGTCACGCTGCATATATTTGCATTACAAAATTGCAGAATTATGGACATATTTGCATCTCGCTGACAGTCCCAAATCATGATGGCTGTCATGTGCATCCTGCTTTTCTGCCTTGACGGACATTTTGGGCAAAATTTGGGGTGGAGAAATTTCACCCCACTTTCACACCTATGGGTCCTTTTACACTATATCGATTATTGTCAGTTATAACTGAAGGGACAACTGATGTGCAAGGTTATGTCCTTGTTTCCCTATGGCTCAATTCACATTATGCAAATCTGCATGCAGATTTCATGGCGTGCAGTTTGAAATTGGGCCAATCAAGATTGTCAGGAAGTGCATTTGATTGGCCCATTTCCAAGCTGCATACAATCTGCATTGAGTGTGTGTGCAAGATGGAATCCTTTGCATCGCATTGACCATCTCTATCTATTATTCCTTGCAGAGCTGTCCAACTTTAGTTCTCGAGGGCCATATCCAAGCCAGTGTCTAGGATGGACTGACGGTGGGAGAAATGTGTTCTACCTGATGAACCGCACCCTTCCTGATTCAATCGCATCAATTAAATTGAGCTGTGCCAAAAATGTGTGAGGATGTTGGCCCTTGAGGACTGGCATTGGTCAGCACCGGTTCTTAGGAGTAGAACCTAATACATGCATACATTTACCACATTTTTTTCATATTCAGGGTGCTTTAATAATTCATTTAGAGCCGGTTTCCCCTAGATGCAAATTTGTGTGCCTTTTCTGCACATAGATTTGCATCGGAACGTAAAGTCCCCAGTATCCGGCACCGGTGGGGATCCCCTGTTGCCGGTTGCTTGGGCAATTGGCCGAAAAAGCCCAAACCTCCCCCCATGTAACATACTGAGCCTCTTGTGTCATCGGCTAACCTTCCTGTAGCTCCTAGTGGTTTTCCGGCGTCCTCCATGCACAGCTCCCGCCGTGTCACCTGTCCCTCATCGGAAAGCTGCCAGGACCTACAGAAAGGTTAGAAGACAGCACTGGAGGCTCTGAGTATTTTATTACCTACAAAACACACTCCCCGTTTTCCCCTGAGGAATGCCAGTTAGATGAGACTTCCAGTTGCCTGAGTTCTGGAAAACCGGGACCTTGCTGTGTATTTCAGTAGGCCTGTTTCCTCTGTATCCAGAATTCACATGCAGAAAAAAAAATCTGGACAGCAGTGATTTCCAATGCCGCATCACGTGCATTTTGGGGCATGTCAATAGAGATGCAACATGTAAAAAAAAAAGAAAAAATGATGTATGTGAATTCGCATGCAAAAATGGACACATACGCGTATGCATTCGCACGCGATTAAGCATCCATAAAAAAGCATGCACATGGAAACATACCTTCCACTTTAGCAAAGTGTCAGTTGTATGCAGGACAAGCATTTGTTGCTTAACCAAAGTAATGCTTATAGAAGACGTTCTTCAGGATGTGTGTTCCCACAAGACTAATCTGTATCTCTCTGTATGTTCCCACAAGATGAGTGTTCCCTGCCTCTATTATGGCTAATGAGATTCCCCTCCATCATCCAGTGTGTTCTGAAAGCAGCGCCTTAGCTTGCAGTTATGTGATCAGCTGTAAATTGAATGAGATAATCCCGTCTGCTCAGCTTTTTACCGACTGCAATGCGTTTTATCATGAAACACTTTCAGAATTAATTACGTGGCAGAAGAAAGTTTGGGCTTTGGAGTGTCTGAGTTAAATTCACATTAAAGATAAGATGATAGTGTGAGTGCAAAAAACTGTTTCATGCCAGTGACTCATCTCATCCCAAAAAAAGAAAAAGAGAACTAACCCTTCAGTATCCACTGTGAGTCATGGACTGTTTACAAGCACCGTGCTAAAAAGCTGAATCACTTCCACATGAACTGCTTGAGAAGGCTGCTGAAAATTACCTGGCAGACAGGGCCGCATTTACCATAAGGCACTGTAGGCACGTGCCTACAGGCACCTGATGATGGAAAGGCGGCTCACTCCCCTCCCAGGACGCCTCCCTCCCTCCTTCCCTATGCTGTGTCCTGATGAGAGTGTAAGTGAGAGGTTACTCACCTTGCTCTCTGCATTCCGCTGGCAGGATCTTTAATACTGAGGTTCCTCTATCTACCTAGTGGGGCACCACTGTCTACTTAATACTGAGGGTACTTCTGGCTGTCTAATGCTGAGGGGCACCTGTAGCTACCTATAATGGGCAGGGGAAGTAAGGGAGAAGTGACAGCTGGGCCAGCCAGCACACCTGTAATGCGGTTGGGTGGGGGTTTGTAGGTTCATGGAGGGTGTCAGAATCTGTGCCTATAGGGTGAGGTAAATCCGTGCCTGCCTACAGGTCAAGGTTCCAGATATACAGTAGATGTCCTCTCTCAAGTAGAGATGTCGTGAACGGTTCGCCTGCGAACGGTTCCAGGCGAACTTTGGGGGTTCGCGTTCGCCTGCATCAGGCGAACTTTTGCGGAAGTTTGATTCGCCCCATAATGCTCTATTGAGCAAAACTTTGACCCTCCATATCACTGTCAGCAGACACATTATTGCCAAACACACTGGTCTCACTGCTGGAGGTCCGCCCGCCCTCCCTCCTTCAAGCAAGGTCCTTATACCATTTGACTCAGTTGTCTGCCTACACTAATTAGTTATGGGACAGCTGCTACAGAGATTTTAATTAGCCTCTTGTGGGTCTCCTCCCACCTCCCTCCTCCCCTTCTACCTATTCCCTCCTACCAGAGGGAGGAGGGTCTCATCTGCCAGGGAATTATCCTATTTCAAAAACCAGTATACATCATACCATGGCTGGGAATCGAACCCAGATCTCACTGTGTGGTGGGCAAGCACACTAACCACGGTACCACTACAGTAGTAACTGAAGCTGGCCTAAAATTTACTATTTATGCTCAATGCAATAGAAACATTAGGTTGCTTAAAGGGAACCTTAACTGAGAGTGATATGGATGTTTCCTGTAAACAATACCAGTTGCCTGGCAGTCCAGCTGATCTTTGTGACTGCAATAGTGGCTGAATCGCACCCTGAAACAAGCATGCAGCTAATCCAGTCTAACTTCAGTCAGAGCACCTGATCTGCATGCTTGTTCAGGGGCTGTGGCTAAAAGTATTAGAGACACAGGATCAGCAGGCGATTCGGGCAACTGGTATTATTTTAAAAGGAAAAATCCATATCCTCCGTTTAGGTTCCCTTTAAGGATTTGTAGCATAAAAGCCAACTCACATTGGCTGGGATTTGAACCTGGGTTTCACTGTGTGGTGGGCAAGCACACTAACCACTGAAACGTGATGAGACCAGCTGGCAGCTGAAATGCGCTGTTTTTCTGGTAGTTTAGGTTCTGCCTTTTGTTGGCATCCAAGTTACCCTCTGAGCGCAGCTATAGCCGTAACTCAATTACAGCCTATATCGGCGCCCTTTTTGCCTGCCTCAGGGAGTTTTTTTGTGCAATTAATTACACAGTGACTGTAGTTCTATTTTCCTGACTGCAAATCTTTCTGGTTGAACTGGTTACACATTATTGTGCAAAGTAACTGCTTCTCACCTCTTGAAACTACCTTGCTCCCCTGTCTTCTTAGTATAGTCTGATTCCCATCTTCTGCAAGTCACATAATTGCAGTGATATAGTCCTAATTAGTTACAGTATCACCAGTGGCGTAGCTAAGGAGCTGTGGGCCCCGATGCAAGTTTTACAATGGGACCCCCCAAGCACTCTATACATAACAATTGATACAGTGCACCAAAACCTGCCAAGGACAACCACAGTGTCAGAGGTGCAAGAAGGGGATGGGGAACAGCTTATTAACAATTACCACTATTCAAAGTATCTATAGAAGTGATTATTATGAGCACAGGACCAATAGAGAGCTAATACTGCAGTTGAAAGAGGGCCCTTCGGGGCCCCCCTGGCCCAAGGGCGCCCGATGCGGTCACAACCTCTGCAACTCCTATTGCTACGCCCCTGTGTATCACTCATGGTAGGTCAGGGTTCAGACTGACCAGAGTAATCCCGGCTGTTGGCGGTGAGGAGACGCATACTTATGATCTGCTGCAACAGGTACCTTAACTTTTAGACTACCGTTGTTGTCAATTTAATTTAAAGGACACCCGAGGCCAAAATAAACGAATGAAATAAACAATTGTATCAATCTTCCTTCTCCTAAAAATGAGTTAAGATATTTCACAGTTTTATTTTATGTTTAAATCTACTTTTTAAGTTTTAACAGTTTAATTGCTTTTGCTCAATGACACATTCACTGTAGTATGCCAGAGCTAAAATCTATGAACTATTGACCCTTTTTATCTCTTTTCTGCTCTCAGAAGGCATTTTCAGCAGGGAAAGTGTTTATCAGTGAGGGTCACACTGTAGTCACTTCCTGTCTGAGTCAGGACTGAGTCAGTCACTTACATACATGATATTGAACTCTTTCAGACCGAGAAAGAAAAAAAGGAACACAGCATAGTTATTTGTGTGCTTGGCACTGTACATACACATGTCTATCTCATCATGTCACATGTCACCTCGTGTATCCTTTAAAGCATGATTCTAAGTTCTAATTAGAACTACAGGTTTTAAGCAAAATGTCATGTTTGTTTGTTAATGAAGTACTGTATTTCATTTATATGCAAAACCTTTTTGTAATATAAACTATTTTAATGATCTTTGCTGTTCAGTCAGCTATGATTTTTTAAATAATTCAAAATTGTTTTTGTTTGTTTGTTTTTCCAGTCATGGCAACAGTCTACTGATGATTTGTGGACATAGCTAGCCAGTCTTTTTTCTCCCTTCTTGATTCAGACTTGGGTCACATGACTCAAGATGGGATCAACAACTGTACCGAGGGGTATACGGAGGTTGCCATATTTATTTCCTTTTAAGCAATACCAGTTGCCTGGCTGCCCTGCCGATCCTCTGCCTCTAATACTTTTAGCCATAGACCCTGAATAAGCTTGCAGCAGATCAGGTGTTTCTGACATTGTCAGATCTGACAAGATGAGCTAATCTCTCTAAATACATACAGGGTGCATTCTCTATGTTTTCCCTTTGTCCTGTGCAAGAGTTCAGGTCCACTGTAAGCTGTAAAACAAAGCAATGACCCTTTGAACTTTCCTACAGTAAAACCTCATTTCAAGCTGTCTCTCACTGTTTCTTGGCTGTCAAAGCTCTGCAGAAAACAGAACTGACTTAGACCAAGCTGGTCAACTAGCTCAGAGAAGCTCTTTTGCATAGATAACGCCACACACAGTTCATTATCTTGCTACTCCGTGGTTCCCCAGTGCTAAGCGCCCCCCCCCAGAAGATTAGCAACAATGCAAAGCTCCTCTTCTTGGACCAAGTGCACACAATAGCAGACTGAGCCTGCCCGCACATGTGCAGTAGGGCGGAGCCATGGACTCCATGCTACGGCTCATGTGTGGGTGGGCTTGCGCAGCCATTGCGCGCACTATTGATCCAGGAAGAGGCGCTGCTCAGCCCCAATGTGAAGGCAGGCCGCGCTCAATAACGGAGGGCTTGCTAGCCTCATTAGGCTTCCCTCTCTAAATAGTAAGTATCAGATTTTGAACCTAAACTTCGGCTTCGGTTCGCTATAAAGTGAACTTGTGATGAGAGTAATATGGAGGGTGCCATAATTATTTCCTTTTAAACAATACCAGTTGCTTGACAGTCATGTTGATCTTCTGGCATCAGTAGTGTCTGAATCACACACCTAAAACAAGCATGTGGCTAATCCAGTCAGAATTGAGTCAGAGCACCTGATCTGCATGCTTGTTCAGGGTCTATGGCTAAAAGTATTAGAGGCACAGGAGGACAGCCAGGCATCTTGCATTGTTTAAAAGAAAATAAATATGGCAGCCTCCATGTCACTCTTACCTTAAAAAATAGGAACATTTTCTTACACAGGTTGCAACACACGATAAGCTGGTCAGCTCAGTTACAGTCAAACCTTGTACTTCCTGTCGTTATCAACATAAATATCTTATATGGCAGTGGTATAGCAACATGGGATGCCAAGGCGGAGCCTGCAGTGGGTATACCCAACTGCTGCCCTCCCTAGTCTGCTGCATTAGCTTTTCATTAGTGCTATACTGGTAACGAGCACTTTTATTTGTGCTTTGAATAGTGGTAATTATTAATGGACTTATATAATATAAAAATGTAACATGTAAATGCATACATATAAGATGCATCCCAGAGTAAAATGCAGCATCAGTTGCTCTTTCCCTATGTTGCTGTCACTTACAGTAGGTAGTAAAAATCTGACAGGTTTAGGACTAGTCCATCTCCTAATGAGGAATTCTCTGGATTTCCTTTATCCTTTACAAAAGCCCCCCCTGGAAAGGTGCCATGGCCTTCCTACTAGCACACTGTTTTGGTAGTTGGACTGAGCAGCTGCTGTTCAGTAAATGCTTTTGAAAATAAACTACTGAGAAACCCCCCCCCCCCCCCCCCCCCCAATGAGGAAATGGACTAGTCCAAAATGTATTGGCCAGATTTCTACTATGTACTGTAAGTGACAGTGACACAGGGACATTGAAATGTATGCATTTTATTCTGAAACAAACGTACATTTTATACATATGCATTCACAGCTATTTTAAAAATGTTGGCATTTGTGATCTTTAAGAATCTGTTTCCCTCCCCTGCTTACCCCTCTGTCACACTGGAAAACAGGGCTTGGCACTTAGTATTATGTGAATACGATTTATAAAGTCAGTGGGGTACAAAGTCAACAGTGGCCCCTGTGCAGAATAAATGTAGAGGGCCCCATATGAGTGGGTGTGGTCAAAACTGGTTATGGGTGGATCCAAAATGAGTACCATTAAAGTATGTAAAACTAGGTTGCATTCTGTAGGCACTGTATTGATGTGGTACGTACAGTATGTTCTACCTAGTCATTATGGGATGTCTCATACATGACTGGGCCACAAGCAATTCTCGCTGCTCCTTCTGTAGCAGTGTCACACAAAATGTAAAACTTGTAAACATTTAAATGATCAATAAGAAAAAAAAAACTACCATACTGTTAATATTATTCTGTATCCATATAGCACTAATATCTTCCACAGTGCTTTTTACTGAGTTCAATCATGTTACTGACTGTCCCAACAGAGACTTATTATTATTATTATTATTATTATTTAGTATTTATATAGCGCCAACATATTACGCAGCGCTGTACAGTGTATATATATATATATATATATATATCTTGTCACTAACTGTCCCTCAAAGGAGCTCACAATCTAATCCCTACCATTGCCATATGTCTATATTATGTAGTGAACGTACTGTAGTCTAGGGCCAATTTTAGGGGGAGCCAATTAACTTATCCGTATGTTTTTGGAATGTGGGAGGAAACCGGAGTGCCTGGAGGAAACCCACGCAGACACGGAGAGAACATACAAACTCTTTGCAGATAGTGCCCTGGCTGGGATTCGAACCAGGGACCCAGCGCTGCAAGGCGAGAGAGCTAACCACTACGCCACCGTGCTGCCCTAATCCCTACTATAGTCCTAGTCTAAAGTCTCTCTACCATGTTATTATTGTGTATTTATAGAGCGTTATTATACTATAATTTACATTTACAATAGACAGTCAGATATGTGAATATACCATCCTACAGATCAGAAGGGCTTGTAAATGCTGTGGACACAAGTTGGAAAGAGATGCAAACTTCGGTCTGATCACATTACATAGTTTATACAGCAAAAATATAAAAGTGTGTGCTCAAATAAGGTGACTGCGTTCTATTTTTTTTTACTTAGTTACCATCTCAAAACTTTTGGAGACATAACCTTCTGTCATGCAGCCCCTACACTTTGGAACTCCCACACCCAATCAGGACAGCTCCATCCCTTAAAGCATTTAAGTCCATAAATGCCTAAACTAAACAGGTGGCTTTTCAGTTTGAACACCTGACTATTTCCTCTGTAACACCGTCCACCCTGCAACTATGTATTGATCTCAGACACATCTATGCTCTTTGAGTCCTATGGGAGGAATGCGCTTTACACGTGTTATTGTATGTAATAGCTATTGTTTATAGGGTAAACAACCAGATGACAGGTTACTGGTAGAATAGTTTAAGCTTTAATCATAATAAACAAAACAAAAAAAAATACTTTATCGAATTAGAGCCTAAGACATGTTTTGGAATGAAATGGTGGCAATGTACCCTTGGGAGTACACTAGAGAACATATATCTTGGAATAGGAGACAGTAGAAAAGGAAAGGACGTTTAGAAGCATTTGCGGTGCACAATGGAGGGGCCGGCTTCATCGTATTCTGGTTTGCTGATCCACATCTGCTGGAAGGTTGACAGGGAAGCCAGGATGGATCCACCAATCCAGACGGAGTATTTGCGTTCGGGAGGAGCGATGATCTGATTTGGAAACGGGACACGGTCAGTGAGGCAGTTACTACAATTATTTATTGCTTTATTCAGCTATATTTATTATAAAGAAATGTTGAAAAATCCATCCATCCACTGAAAAGTTATTCCCTGGTACGGTAGAGGTAAACTTTGTTTCAAAGTAAACCCGAGATGGGAACACTGAAAAATTTGATACTTACCCCAGGTTTCCTCCAGCCCCATGAGCACAGATGCGTCCCTTGTTGTCCTCCCGAGTGCCTACACTCGCCTGGTATCGGTCCTGGTAACTGGCTCAGCTGTGCCAATTGGGCTGTTGTGTGAATGCACGGCCAATCTGAGCATGCACAGAAGAGCCAACTGTCGCGACTGAGACAGATTACTGGGTCTGATACCAGATGATTGGAGGCGCTCTGGAGGATGGCGAGGGACGCATCCATGCTCATGGGGCTGGAGGAAGCCCGGGGTAAGTATACAATCTTTTAGTGTAGGGCCGAGGCAGAGAAGAGAGAGGCTCCAGCCTGAGGGCACAGTGTAGGAGGGGGCACACAATTTACCCAGCTATCATTCCTCTCTTGTGAATGAAGCAAAGATAAATAAGAAAAGGGGATACATGGCAGTGACTGCAAGCCAGATAACTAGAGATTTCGGTGTTGGGGGGCCTAGGGCGCCGCTTGGTCCAATAGCAATCAGTGTGTGACGGCTGGGGTGGGAGGAATGGAGGGGTGCACTTTGGTGTCTCTGCCTTGGGTGCTGGAGGAGCTTGTCCCGGTGTGCCCATCTCAGGTACACATTAAGAATGGAGCTACTGGGATGGACGGAATATAACTCCAGTATAAAAAGTGCTAAGCTTGATTCCATACAATGAATTACAAATGAGATGGGTTTTGACTTTAAAGAAAAACCATGACCAAGAACTGAACTTCATCCCAATCCGTAGCTAATACCCCCTTTCCCATGAGAATTTTTTTCCTTTTTTACAAGCTGATGAGGGGACTAGGTATGACTGATATTTTGGTGCAACCCCTCCGACAGTGGGATGTCAGGACCATGGTCCTGACAGTTTCTTGCCTGTGAACCTCATCGCATTGTGGGACATAACATCTGTTTACAGCTGGGTCCATCTGTCAAAAAAGCAAGCAGCATCTCCTTTCACTGACATCACCCGCAAGCAGTAAAAATGTCACCATGTGGTAAATGTCAGAATGTAAATCAGGGAGAGGAAAGATTTTGCAATGGGAAAACACTGACTAAATCATTTATACATAATTATTGTAAAAATTAAGCACTTTTTTATTACATTATTTTCAGTGGAGTTCCTCTTTAATAACCTCATAGAACATTCATGGCTATGTGGTTCCACAGCTTGCTGAGCCATTGTCCACGGCGGGTATATTGCTTGTGAAGTCAGCAGTCCTGACCTACATGCTGCTTCTGGGCCAGTGGTTCAGGAAATGGGAAGCCATAAGATAAACATGGATGCCAGCATGAGAAATCCCTAATAAAAAGTCAGGAATGCCTGCACTTGTGCTCCTTCTCTATTAACTGCATTTTTAAAGAGGCTTTCCATGTTGTTGCCCCATTTAGGGCCCTGTAACTCAAGAGACTGCAGCTGTGACAAGTGGGTGTCTTATGTCTGCCTCTTTGCCAAGTGATCACACTTTTTTATTTGAAGTATTTGTTAAGGTGCGCACACACCTGTGATGTGCGTCGACCCAATCCCCTTGAGGTTTGACGATGGAGTGGCGCATGCAGTGGGCGGGGGAGTGGCCTACTCAAAGACGTTGGCAGCCCGTTGGGTGAGTGGATCTGCCAGGCAGATTGCTCGTGGGTTGGGGGCTGCTGTACACGTGCTTGATTATCGGTTAAAGGCTGTCATTATCGGGTGGTCGTTAAGCGTGTATGCAAGCCTTTAGCCATGCAGTTCTTTCTTGACAGTTTAGTACTTGCAGGAGGGCAATAACAGAAACTACTGTAAACAGAAAGTGTCTGTTTCTCCTGGACAGCTTGATCAATTCCACAGAGTGTTTTCAGCTATGGCAACCTGAACATCTTTCACTATTCAGCTTGCTGTTTTTTTGTTATTTGTTTTTTTTTTTAAGTTTTGTTCTAGAGATTGATGTAGTTTGATTCTCAGAAGGCCTCTACTGTGTCATACTTTGTAGCCCTCTAAATACCGATTTTACAATCTATGTTTAATCTTACAAATAGCTGTGAAAGGTGAGATATTATAATATAGGATATGTCTTCTACAGATCATCTAGCTAGATCCTCGTTAATTATGAGCAAAATATTGTCCCAACAGGCAAGCCTCTATCTAAGGCCCGGTTCACATCTGCGTTCTGAGCCAAAAGGATTCAGTGAGCGGATCCGGTCTCCTCCGCTTCACCAGATCCGGATGGCTCAGTCCGTGGCCTGGTTCACATAGTGAAAACGGAACTGATCAATGATTGATCGGATCCGTTTTCAGTTAGCAATATATACCTAATTTTTCGTAGCAGCCGGCGGTAGAGGCTTCCTCTTCTTCCGCTGTGACTACACAGCGCGTCATGTGACCATGACGCAGAAGAAGACGGAAGCCTCTACCGTCGGGTGCTACGGAAGATTAGGTATGTATAAAACCCTCCCTCACCCAAACGCCTGGCTGCTGCACCGTCCCCTCATCCTCCCGTCACTAGATTTGCATCGGCCCATGCCCCCATCCCCCGTGCGGTCCGATTCTTCACCAGTGTGAAGAAATGTTCCGTTTTTCATTGCCCCAATGCTGCTGCATTTTTTGTCCGGATCCATTCCGCTAAGCGGAAAGGTCTGGAAAATTAGGGCCTGCAGCAATTTTTAGGTCCGGGGACTGGAACGTACGGAACGTATCCGTACCAACGGACGCATGTGAATGGATCCATAGGTTAACATTGGATCCTTTCACATCCGTTCCGTTTGTACAGTATACGTTCCACTTACGTTCCGGAAAAAAACTGGGCCTAACAGTGATTACTGCCAGTTAAACTGATCAGTTAAACAGATTTTAAAAAGGCTGCGATTTCGCATCCGAAATCACATGCGGAAAACGGCTGTGATCTGCGGCTAATGTATAGGCCCTTACCAGTAATACTGGAAGCAAAGGTGGAAAACGCACCGTGCCAAGGTTCACTTTTAAAAAAAACAATGACTTCATAGTTAATTGTAGACCTGTTTTTGCTGTGTGTAAATATCATTTGTTATATATGACCTTACCTTTATTTTCATTGTGCTGGGGGCCAAAGCAGTGATTTCCTTTTGCATTCTGTCAGCAATGCCAGGGTACATGGTGGTACCTCCTGACAATACATTGTTGGCATACAAATCCTTCCTGATATCAATGTCACATTTCATGATGCTGTTGTAGGTGGTTTCATGGATGCCAGCAGATTCCATTCCTGTGTAACACAAAGAGATCCATCAACCAGTTTTACTACATTTACTTCTACAGTAAGCCAGCAAGATAGCAGATACATTTATGAACTAACTATATCTAAACTGCCTTGGTGGCATAGCCTGGACAATTAAAATTGACGAATGGGAGTTGCCAGTAATATAGTTCTGTCCATCATATAGTTATTTCCATTATATAATCTGCACCAGGCAGGAGCATAGAGGAGGATATTAAGATGCATGGAGAGATTTAAGGACTTTTTGTATGATGAGGTCAGGAAGTGTCAGATCTAGTTTCTCAACTCAATCCTCCAGGACCTTCAACCATACTTTTATGTGTTTTTTTTTTAAGAAAAACACTAAGTTGGAAATTAGTGTCTTAGCAGAGCCCATTAACTACCTCTGAGGATTTCCACAAAACATGCACTGTTGGGGGGTCTTTATGGATTGGGTTGAGAAACCCTACATTTAGAACCTTTTTTTTACGATCTGATGGGTATTTACTGTCTACTAGTGGAATCCCAAAGTACTATAAACATGACACTTGGCAAACCATATTTAAACTTAAACCTAAATTCATTGGGGTGAATTTGTTACGACTGAGCATTGTGGGAATCGTCATGGAACCATGTCAGCCCACACAGCAGTAAACTAAGGCCTTTTTTTTTGCATCCGTAGGTGCTTCCTTCACTACTATTTAAAGGCTAACAATTAAGGCCCAGTTTCCACTAGCGCAGGCCGTCCATCGCCTAGACGGACGCAGGCACTTGTGTACGCTGATTACGCATCCGAATCCCTGTAGCCGTGCCATGCACAGCTATGGGGATGTGGATGCTTTCTCCAGAATTCTGAATCAATGCTTCAGATTTTTTTTACATGCATGAATTCAGATGCAGCCTATTGATGTCAATAGGCTGAGAGATTCTGGATCCTCATTCCTGTGAGTGAAATCGGGCGCAAACAGCCGTAGTGAAAACGGGCCCTTAACGTTTATGGTCATCTCTCTATGGCCCTTATTCAATTCAGTTTTAAAATAACTTTTCAGAAAAGTACCAAAAAGTAGGTGAAAAATTACTGCAAAAATGATTCTGAGTATTTTCATGCTGGCTGGTGGCTTGAAAGGCATTTTTTTTTAATTAGGTGTGAAGATATCACCTAGGAGGAAACTTAGAAGGAAAGGTGAATTGAATAAGGGCCTATTTATCTCTCTTGCTCTCTCATCATTTCCTGCTGGCTCACCAATGAAAGATGGCTGGAAGAGGGTTTCAGGGCAGCGGAATCGCTCATTGCCAATGGTGATGACCTGACCGTCCGGAAGTTCATAGCTCTTTTCAAGGGAAGAAGAAGAGGCAGCAGTAGCCATTTCATTTTCAAAGTCCAGAGCCACGTAGCACAGCTTTTCTTTGATGTCACGGACAATTTCTCTTTCAGCTGTAGGTAAGAGAAAACTCAGTGATTACTACCACTTTCAGTAGCTGGATTTGACACATTAAACCCTTTCCAGCTTTTGAGTCTCGTTGCCTCACCAGTAGTTACGAATGAGTAGCCGCGTTCAGTCAAGATCTTCATGAGGTAGTCTGTTAGGTCACGGCCAGCCAGATCAAGACGCATGATGGCGTGAGGAAGGGCATATCCTTCATAGATTGGTACATTGTGGGTGACACCATCACCAGAGTCAAGTACGATACCTTTAGATAGAGAAGTAGCAGTCAAACATTTGTTTCCAATGTCTGTTTAACAGGGGCAGGTCAATAAATTATCTGTTCTATTTACCAGTTGTACGGCCAGAAGCATAAAGGGATAGCACCGCCTGGATAGCCACATACATTGCTGGTACGTTGAAGGTTTCAAACATGATCTAGAAGGACAGAAGATGGCGTTAGAAGTGGTATTTCCTATGTTACCTTATATTTCTTTCCTAGCAGCCGCTATTTCTACACTGCACTTTAGTTGCATCACAAAAATGCTTAACCAGATACTTTGTATTTAAATGAAAATCACACAGAGAGGTATTTCATGCTTATGAAGTAAGTTTTCTTAAAAAGTACGTACAATCTTTTTGAACTTGGAGAGTTGAAGCTGATAGCAGTTGAAGCTGATAACAGACAGTAAGGGCTGGTGCACACCAGAGCGGTTCTTGAGCGTTTTTTCAAAACGCTTGCAGGGGGAAAAGCGCTTGGCTAATGAAAGTGAATGGGATTTTGCACACCAGAGTGGTTTGTTTTTTCCACAAACGCAAACTCGGGGACTGCAGCATTTCTTAGATTTCTGAGGCGTTTCTGCCCTTAATGTTAAAGTATAGGAAAGTGGAAAACCGCTCTGAAAAACCCCAGCTCAGAGCGTTTTTCCAGGCGTTTTTGTTACAGTAGCTGTTCAGTAACAGCTTTACTGTAACAATATATGTAATCTGCTACACAAAAACGCTCTAAAAATGCTAGGCATGTTTAGAAAACCTCTCATGCCTAGAATCGCTCTGAAATCTGCTTCAAAAACCTCTAGCATTTTGCGGATCTGCTAGAGGTTTTTGGTGTGCACTGGCCCTAACTCTTCAAGATAAGTAATTACAAACTGTAAAACTTTTGCTTTGCAGAGAAACACTTCTGAGTGTAGGGAAAACACATCAAATAGGTCAACAGTACAAGATTGAGTTGTAAAATAAACAACTATTGTGGTTCACCTCAGCTAATAAAAACGTTAATCTTGGATTTCTAGCTTTTAAACACTAAATAAGACTATAGGATTCTAGAAAAGTCCTATTTAGGATTAGGACTAGAGATATAATTGTTTATCTCATCATTTTTTATTCATTATGTATGCGTGAAAACTCCAAAATCTGATGTGCTTTATGCTGGGAATACACGGTTCGTTTATGCCGTTCGCTTCTCCTCTCGATCGTTTTTGCCGCTCGATTCTGCAGCCGTTTCTCTTATCTTCTTCCATTCATTTTATCATTTTCCATTCACTTCTATCAAAAATCGGGCGACGAAAGAATCGAAAAGGAGATCGGACATGTCGGAAATTATCTATCGAACCATCGAATCACCTAAAACCTGTATTCCCAGCATTGAAGTGTCTTCACTGACACAAACACTGGTGAGTAGAGGACAATATAATGTCTTTATGTCCTAAATACTGTATGTTTCTGCCCAGCAAATGAGTTTCAGTCCATTATGTTTTAGGTAAAATATAGTATAGTAGGCTGTCATCCTATCTATGGTAATGAACAGTGACATAATGATGCCAGTAGTATTCTTTCACAAGGTAGGCAGAAGCTCTGTGGACTCTTCATACCTGGGTCATCTTTTCTCTGTTTGCTTTGGGATTGAGTGGAGCCTCTGTGAGAAGGGTGGGGTGTTCCTCTGGTGCAACACGAAGTTCATTGTAGAAGCTGTGATGCCAGATCTAAAAAGAAAACCAAGCTTGTGAGATACATCTAGCTTCAACAATGATATATTTATGTGAGAGTGATTATCTCTGATCTGATCTAATAGCCAATGGGCCACACAGCAAGATGATACATGGTCATTATCAGTTATATACAGTTTGTCGTTTATCATATGTAAAAGGTGTATGCCCAGCCTTAGTCCTGTTTAAATTAAATAGGGCTACTTATTAACTAGTTATATCCTTACTACAAATTTCCAGGGTTGGTTTAGAAATGAGATTTTTTTTCTTGGTATACCATCAGTAAGTGAGATGGCTACACAAAAAAATCAGATTTGCTGCAGATTGTAACAACCAGGCAAATTATATTTGTTATTGGTTTATTGTTGGTTGAATATTCAAGGTTTTGTGGTTTTCAGTGTGATACCATTGATTTACACAATATTATTAAAGTTCAATTCCATCCCAAATTAATAATTTTAGCTTTTGAGAAACTTTGGGTACAATCTTCATCGTTTTTTAGTATTTCTATGTCCACACTTGGAAAGCACTGGCCTGGATTTATTAAGGTTCTTCAAGGTTAGGAAATGTTGGACTGTTATTAGCTAACCAGTTTCCAAACTTCCCCTGGGTGGCAAAAAAAAAACAGCAGAGTTACTACAAGGTCAGTTTTAGTTCATGGTGACCCAGAAGTTCAGTGATAAAGAGCTCAAAGAGACCAAAAAGCCAACTTGCTTAAAAAACATACCATTTTCACTAACCTTTAATGAATCCTAACTTGTCCCAGGTGATCATTTCACATCTAATAACCAATTATTTTTTTAAGAATTCATGCCAAGTAAATTGGGGCATTGACATATCTAACAGACGTCAATTAGAAATTTGAACAAAGTGGTACATTGATTTGCTGGTCCCTTTTTCATGTTTTACTGCTGCTTCCTGCGTAGGCTAGTGCAGGAAGTGATCAGAGCCAATCACAGCATTACAAATGTCTCATCTGATCCAACAGATCATGTTTCTCTGTGGAATCTGCTGGGCACAAGCACCTTTACTAAAGACTTCCACTTAAGGAAAATTACCCAACGCTGGTGAAAGATGCAAAGTCAAATAAATGCGTGATCAGTTTATTCAGCTAAAATCGAAACACCAAGCATTTGGCAATTATCTGATGTGATAATCTGATGTGGAAATAATGCCTATGGGGGAAACTGCATTCGTGTGATCAATAACTGATGTATGTAGAGATATGCTTTGTACTGGAAGATGTTACCTTCTCCATGTCATCCCAGTTTGTGATGATGCCGTGTTCAATAGGATATTTCAGTGTGAGGATACCTCTCTTGCTCTGAGCTTCATCACCTACATAGCTGTCCTTCTGACCCATACCAACCATCACACCCTGGAGAGAGGAAGAACACATTGTATTACTCATGCCAACAAAATAGAACATTAGAAACAGTCTAACTTCTGCGGTGCTTTACAGATTTCATAGTTATTTCACCAACAGTCTTTCAGTAGGGCTCAAAAATCTAATTGCTATCATAGTTGTAGTCTAATGAGCTACATTTTTTAGGTGGAAACTAATTCACTTACCAGTATGTTTTTAGGTTGTTGGAGGACAGACTAGTGAAAACTCCATGCAGATAGAGACCTACTGGCCCAGATTTAAACCAGGTACTGTCCACAATTCCACCATGCTATTTAAAGTCACATATTATTTCCTATGGCAGAGTTTCCCCGAGCGATTTGCCTGAGGGGAAACTCTGCGGATTCGGGCCGGTTTCCACGGTAGTGGAAACGGGCCCTAAGACTTCTGCATTTCATGCCTGTATGATAAACCCCTTTCTTCAGTCTTCTATGTATGAGCTGCAGGACTACATTTATCAGTAGGCAGGAACCTACAGACAGCCAACGCTGGAAAGGCAGCTAAATATATCCAGCTCTGCCCATTCTCCACTACCTGCTTCTTGCCTCTTGGTTTAGAGCTTTTACAAGAAAGTGCACTGAACTGGGCAACATTTCCTGCCCCTATACCTTCACATGTAATGGCTTAGCACTGTTACCTCTTCTTGCACAACCATTGATGCTTTAGTATGTTACATAACAGTGTTATACTGCCCTGACAATTTGCATAATAGAAGAAGACCAATACTGGGAAAAACCTTCTACAACACATACCACTGTTATGACTCATAGTAGTGGTATGTAGTGATGGTCATGTCGAGAACTCACGTAGAAGCATGTGATCAGTTTGCTCAGGTGATAGATATGCAAGTCTCTGATTTGCTAGTCACGATCATTTGCTAGAGCAGGATGTGATCACAGCAAATCAGAGCTTTGCAAATCTATCAGCTGATCAAATAAATGGCATTTCTCCATGAGTTCTCCTAGACATGACCGTCACTTCCTAGTAGATCAGTTTCCCATCTTAGACATGTAAGCCTTGAATATAATTTTTGGGATACATGACCTGTAACCACCCCGCCCTTACTTAATATGCCCTACACCCCTTAGGGCAGTGTCAGAGAGTAGCGAGGAGTATAGAAAGACCAAGATTATTCACTATAGAAGAACTGTATACATTTCACCTCACCTGATGCCTGGGGCGACCCACGATGGAAGGGAATACTGCTCTCGGAGCGTCATCCCCAGCGAAGCCTGCCTTACACAGTCCAGAACCATTGTCGCACACCAATGCAGTGGTATCTTCCTCGTCACACATCTTTCTTTCAACTTACTCGGGCCTCTCACACAAGAATCTGCATCAATGCAAAAAGTTACATTTTATTTATAAAAATAACTACAATAGTGTTAGGGCAAAGGTTGTCATGTTTTATTTCAGTTGCATTTGCCCAAATGAGATTTTTCAGACAGTACCAATAAATAGGGGGTGGTCCATTTTCAAGCTGCATTAATTTGCATACAAAATTTGCATAATCCTGCATCAGAACATTTTTTTTTGTAACCTAACCAATAAAGGGAAAGTTCCTTAAAATGTAAGACATAGAAGTGTCTCCATAGAGGTGTGGGTGGCTGCAATCAAGCTCTGCAATGTCCGGTTACATACTAATCTACACAGGTTAGTTGTGTGTGACCAGTTATGTGCATGAAATGAAAATCTGTTCTGATTGCCTACACATTGGTCAGCTGCTATCTAGAGAGAGTGTAACTGGAATGCAGGTCAGACAGGGGGCGCTATAATCTTGTTAGGCTCCGTCATACCTGGTTTTGTCTGCACTTGTGTGAAACCTAAAAAAAGAATGTTTGCTTGAAGCCCAGATTTTATATGCATTTATAGAATAATATTTTACTTAAAGTATGCATAAGAAGTTTTGTAACATGTTGCAGTTTTTTTCTAAATAAAAAAGGAAATCCGCACCACCTAATAGTGAAGTCATGCCTCACTATTAGAGACTAAGAGCTATGATAGGCTATCAGCCAGCAGGGAGGTGTGGCCTCAGCTGACATACCAATCACTTTCCCCTGCTTGTCCATCTGACTTATCAAAGAATATTTCTAAATAACTTTGGAAGAGCCGCAGGTAAACGGGAAGAGCTGCTCCTTTTTTATTTTGCAAAAACATTTTTTTTTTATTTAACATTTTAGAATTAAAGCCATTTTCTAAAAGCTGTACCTTTAAAATGAATCTGTAATACATGGAAAACATAAGCTGTCATCATCTTCCTTATAAAGGAATGCCAGATTCCTGGCTCTCACTGTCATCTGTTGGCTTCAGAATGTTGAGTGACCCATACCTTGAACAAGCACACAGCCAGTGGCATTGGATATCCTGGTCTGCATACTTGTTCTGGGTCTGTGATTCAGAAAACAGAACTGGCAGCCAGACACACACATTTTTTAAAGAAAAAAAAATGATAGTCCCCATGGCCATTTCTGTGCATAGGCCACCCAGGCAAGTGCCTGGGCCCCACCCGGAGGTGAAAGAGCATACTGCAATGTCATGCTGAAATTTTCTTTTTTTTAAACCAATTAACTGGTCTATTGACTTTTTAATAGGAATATATCATGAAGTAAAATAACTGTAAGAATTCAGTGCAGTGACTTCACTTGTAGTAAAACTGATGAGTATTCTTTGCCTAATAATAATGAATAAAGCATGACATGCAGTATTAAAGTGGACCATACCACTATAAGCGATAGATGACTTTTCCCACCCAGGTGAGGAAATAAGTGTGATCCTTTCACAGGGATTGTAGCTGTCACTCCCATATCCCCCTGCCTGGAATTTAAAAATATGACCATCCTACCTAATAATAGGCAAGTGTCCCTGCGTCTGTCCGTGCGTCAGTGCTTTTTAGCACTGCGCATGTGCAGGGACAAGACGCAGAGACACTGCCGAGAGCCGGAGGAGGACTGGGTCAGAAGAGGCGGGCATGAGCGGCTGGCGGCATGCACGCGCACGGTGGATTACTGACAGACCTAGCCTGTTTTTAAACGGGCTAAGGTCACTAGTAACACAATAAACCGAATGTATCATTGGATGGGTTCTCTGTTACATTTCTTTATTTGGACTGTGATGGTGCGATATGACAGAATGGAGACAGGGCACCTGTTCAGCGACCACACCCTCCACCTCCACTATACATATATCACCCATATCACAGTACAGAAGCTCACCAGACTGTATGATGTATACCTACAACATACAGCTGGTATCCTAATATATCCTGATAACGGCTACAGGCATCACTGGAAATAGTTTTGTCCATTTGACTGAGAGTAGAAAGTGCTTTACAGGGAAATCCCATATAAACTAAGACCATAATCGCTTCCAAGAAGTAAAATCTCACTTAGCATACTTGTGCCAGAGATCCTGTGTTAGAATGGTGTGTTTATATCCAGACAGCAGTTTTCCTGATTATCCCAGATGAATGAAGTGGCTGGCCCAGAACAAGCCATTTCCTAATTAGGAAATAGTCTGTCAAATGTCTGTTTTGGGAGCAGAATTCCAGGTCACGGGGGTTTTATCCTCCAAACATGCATCCCAAACTCCCTGCCAGCCAGAGAAGCAGCGTTCTGGGGAGGAGCTGAGGCAGGCGCGCAGGCACAACCCATATTTAGTAATAAAGATCACAAAAACAAAACAAGGAGATGCAGCCTTCCTTGTCATAAAAAAACACAGCTGGTACTGACAGCAATCACCTTCACTGCTCTGCATAACTTATGGTGGCCATACATGGTACAATTTGTTTCATGCAATCTTACCATTTCTATGTAGTATAAGGGCAAATTAAGTGAATATACTGAAAGGATAATTTAGGCAGTCCCCTTATATTACATAGAAATGGTTAGATTGGATGAAAAAATTGTACCATGTATGGCCACCATAAGACAGCCAGAACATTGCACTACACACTGCTTCACCATGACACCAGAAACTAACTGCCCACTACTGTAAGGAAGGAATCAACTGTGTTGCCTGTGGCAGTGACACTTGGCTCTCCAGCTGTTAAGGAACTACAAGTCCCACAATGCATTTGCCTTTATAAATCATGACTGTGGCTGTCAGACTCTCACAATGCATTGTGGAACTTGTAGTTCCTTAACAGCTGGAGAGCTAAGTTTGCAGATCACTGGCCTATGACAGCTCACCAGTGTCTAACTGTCACTTTACAATGACACAAGAAACCTACTGCCCACTACTGTAAGGAAAGAATTAAGTGAGTTGCCAATGGCAACTAACCAGTGTCTAACTGTCATTTTCTCAGAATGAAGTAGAATCAGACCACAGACACGTCAAGCAATTAAAGAATCCCCACTCTGTCTCGTAACGTTATTTTCTTTAGCAATTCCATTAATAACAAATTCCAAAGTAGCCCAAAACACAAAGAGTTAAAACATCTGCTTCTAATTTTCAGTGAGATACAATTTTTAAAGACATTCCAAGTACATAAGGTATTTCAGCTGATGGGCTACAATGCATCTTAACTTATCCTTAGGATTGTAATTTCTCAGTTATATTAAAAAGTTTTAAATATTTGTAAAGAGCAGTGAGTGTGGCCACAGCTGCTGCAGTGCAGGATGACAGCTAGTGGCAGTCACTATAGCATCTCTAATAACCAGGAAGCCATAGCAGGAAAGGGCAGGTACAGTACACTAGTGACTGGGTATCACTTACCCTGACAGTGCTTTGCTGGGGTTAGCTGCTCCGGGATGGTGCACTGGGAAACTGGAGGATGTTTGACTATATAGTGTGTTGCCTGGTTCCCCTCCCACCAGCTTCCCAAAGAAGGAGCACAGACAGACTTCGACCCCATCTCTCACTCTAACACATCCATATAGGGACCTCAAGACAAAAACCTCTAATCTGGGTGGATGAGGGTCCTGGGTCTCTTCCATTGCATTCCATTATAGTATTCAAGAAATGGGAGGAGGTTTCAGCTGCGGAATATAAACAAAAATTGGGACAGCTGGTAAAATACTGACATACTGCACTCCTGACAGGCTGCCCCTGGCATAAAGTAAACCTACTTCCATACAGGGCAGATGCATTGCACAGGAGACAGGGAGAACGCTGGAATATGCACTGCCAATGTATGAGTTAATAAAAGAATTTCTCTTCCAAAAAGGGAGTGACAGAGATATTCCGGCAACAGGGAGCCGTGCTTTTAACTATGGCGGTGAGTGAGGCACTGATAGGATAGTGGGTGCATAGTACATCTATCTTTACTGGGGGTACAGCATAGTAACAAACACACATCTGGCTGAATACTCTCAGACTGCATCTACTGTTTGGTAAACTGAGTGGGCCTGATCTAACTGGCCATACACTTATAGACTGCCACCTGATGTAGCAAAAATTATGGATTCTGTCTGAAAAGCACGGTGGCATAGTGGATAGCACTATTGCCTTGCAGCGCTGGGTCCTTGGTTCGAATCCCAGGCAGGGCACTATCTGCAAGGAGTTTGTATGTTCTCCCTGTGTCTGCGTGGGTTTCCTTCGGGCAGGTCAGTTTCCTCCCATATCCCAAAAACATACAGATAAGTTAATTGGCTTCCTTCCAAAATCGGCCCAAGACCATAATATATATGATACATGACTATGATAGGGATTAGACTGTGAGCAGTGGCGTAGCAATACGGGGTTCAGAGGTTGCAGCAGCACCAGGGCCTTCTGGACAGCGGCGCCCCAAGAGGCCTTCTCTCAATGACAGTATTATTTCTTTATTGGTCCTGTGCTGGTAATGATCACTTTTATACGCAACTGTAGGGGGGGGGGATAAAAACACCCTACAAGGAAAAAGCACAGAGACAACAAGAGCCCAAATGGTGCAGTACGTCACAGTAATTTGAAGAAAATGAGGTGGTAAGTAAATAATACTCACAAAGGTGGGTTGCAGAGGGGCAACCGACCGCTGTAGGCAGGTGGAGATGACCCCGGCTCCATTTGGGTTTCCGGGCAGAGTTGGAGGTGGTCGCACTCTTGTAAAAAAAACACACAACCCAATTGACCTGAGAGGTGGTTGAAACCACCAGAGATCAAAGAAGGGTAACACCCCTCCAGAAGGAGGGTAAAGGCACAAGGTAGGGGAAGAGGTGCCCAAATGTGATAAAACTTCATTTTAAAAAGGTGTGGTGGCTGTCCTTGGCAGGTTTTGGTGCACCATATCAATTGTTATGTGTAGAGTGCTTGGGGGGCCAAATGTAAAACTCACACTGGGGCCCAAAGCTCCTTAGCTACACCACTGACTGTGAGCCCCTCTGAGGGACAATTAGTGACAAGACAATATACTCTGTACATCACTGTGTCGGTGCTATATAAGTGCATAATAATACAAATAATCAAATCAGGAAGGAATTGATTCCTACCACAAACTGCACATCCATTTTCGATAGATTCCAGCAAGTAATCTGTTGAAAATCGATCAAACTGCAGCATTGCACTATTGCAATGCAGTGCAACACTATGGGTTGACTAACATCCTGGATTTATAAAAATTGACATACTGTTAGATAACAAAGCTCTTCTCTAGATCATATTCAACCGATGCTAAGATCCCAGACAGGTCAGTGAATCGGTATTTGTGCATCTACCAACATGTGCCCACAGCGAAAACACAGGTTGTCACTAATTTGTTCTATTCTTGCTGTGGCTGTATCTATGTGACTGTGACAGCACAAATGTTAATTCACTCTGATGTCAGCAACCCTTACAATGGTACAGTGTCATCCAGACTGTCATAGTTGCAGTTTAGAATCCACACTCTGCGTTTTAAGCTGTAAAACAATGCAGAGCTAATGACTCTTTGAAGTTTCCTGCAGTAAAACCTTATCTTAAGCTGTCTCTCTTGGCTATTTAAAGCGAACCTTAAGTCAACTAAAAAAAATGAGATGAATTCACCTGGGGCTTCCCTCAGCCCCCAGCAGACGATCGGTGCCCTCGCAGCTCCGCTCCGATGTCCCAGGACCCGCCGGCGACGACTTCCGGTTTCGCCGTCACCGGCCGACAGGCATGGGAACGCGAGTGATTGTTCGCGTTCCCATGCCATATATCGCCCCCTATGCTGCTATTGCGGCCAGCTGCTGGGGGCTGAGGGAAGCCCCAGGTGAGTAAATCTCATTTTTTTTAGTTGACTTAAGGTTCGCTTTAAGCTCTTCAGGAAATGGGACTGACTTGACTTATTTAGCCAACAAGCTCAGAGAACCTCTTTTGCATACATAACTCAAGTTTTTTTTTTTTTTTTAACTCTTCCTGTAGTGGAAAACAGAAAGGCACTTCACATAATTTCTTAGTAGGGCTAGTATCATACGTGTATATGTTTATCTCATCATGTCACATGTCGCTTTAGGTTCACTTTAAACGTCTGCTTATCTAATTTCAGACTTCCGCTACCGTATTTTTTAGATTATAAGATGCTCCTGACCTTAAGACACAAAAAAATTATATGATAAACCTGGTGCATCCATGGTGAAGGGGCATCTTGTGATTTATGCCCACTTTGTACCTCATGCCCCCTTGTGTCTCCCTGTGTCCCCCTCTGTTCCCCTTGTGTCCCCATGTGTCTGCCTCTGTCCTCCTGTATGCCCCTTTGAGTCACACTTGTGTCCTCCTCTATGCCCCCTTGCGTCCCCCTTTGTCCTCTGTGTGTCCCGGGGTCCTCCTCTGCATGGGCACAGTACAGAGAGTCCTCGACATTGCAGCGGGTTGGAGGTTGGTATTGGCAGGCGTTCACAAGTCAGGAACTCCCTGCATTTGGACTATAAGAGGCAGTGACTTTTTTTCCCCACTTTTTTGGGGGGAGGGGGGAGTGAGTCTTGTAGTCCAAAAAATACAGTAACTAGTGCTTTCCATCTAAGCAGAAACTCACTAAATCAAGCCCAATATAACAAGAGAACTACTGTTGATCAGATACCTATAGTGTATGGATGCATTTGTTGTTGTGGGAGAATATAGTTGCACTTTAATGCCATGAAAGATGTGCACATCACATCTAATAATTACAAGATTACTATCTCAGCAGTGCAGACCAGAATCAGAATCTCTTTATTTCACTAAGCACAACTAGGTCGTGCCCAGAATTGGTTTTGGCAGGTACAGGGCTAGTGTGAAACAGGACATACATACAAACAAAAACGAACAAACAATAATTAAAGAAAAGTACAGCAGTTAAACATAGCAAAATATCGAGTTGGCCCCTATTTTGTCCGGTGTGAGGAGAGTCTATAGAGTTCAAAGAGTTGACAGCTGAAGGGAAGAAGCTGTTCCTGGGTCTTGTGGTCCTGGTGGAAGCTGGCTGAAAAAGCGGAAGCCCGAGTGAGATGGGTCCTTGATGATCCTCAGAGCTTTGGAGCGCAGTCTGGAGTTAAAAAGTTGATCCAGGGAGGGAAGAGGTTTCCCAGTGATCCATTCCGCTGATCTTATGACCCTCTGTAGTTTGAGTCTGTCGTTGGTGGAGGAGCCAGCATACCAGACCAAGATGGAGGAGAAGAGGACAGATTTGATCGTGGCAGTGTAGAAGCTCGTCAGAAGTTCCTAGGCAATGCCGAACTTCTTCAGTTGGTGGAGGAAAAATAGCCTCTGCTGTGCTTTTTTCTCGTGTTGGCTTTCAAAGTCAGGTATTTGGAAATTGTAGTGCCTAGGAGGCGTGCACAGGGGACGCTTTCCACTTCCGTGCCATCAATACAGGTTGGAGGTGGGGGTGGGAGCATGCCTTCTAAAGTCAACAATCAGCTCAACAGTTTTTCCAGTGTTGAGGACCAGGCCATTCTCCCTACACCACTGGCAAATTCTGTCAACCTGGTGGCGGTACTCCTGCTCATCATTCCCAGAGATGAGACACAAACAAGCCTTGCCACAAACAAGGCTTTGCAGAACCTTGGTGAGTTCCAGTGTTAGCTTGGACTTATTGATTTGGAAGCTGCCCAGTATATCGCTACTCTATGCAACCCCCCCCCCCCCCCCCCCTCCCTCCCCGATCTGGTTATCTTGTCACTTAGCCTCTGCACCAATACTGGCCTAAAGCAGTGGTCATATGGGGTATGGGAGACAATAAGAACTTACTGTAGACCCAGTAGTGACCACAGCCAGTGCTGATAAGGCTGTAAAGTTGTGTGCAGCCTTACTATCAGAATGGATTGACCCACTCCAAGCTTACTGTAAAGATGTCTGGCTATTGCTGTTCTCCTGTTTGGATGCTACTATTCTAAATTTCAGAACCTGAGTTAACCAGCCACAACTAGTTACAGTTTTCAGATTTGCTGTACCTGCTCTGGCATAGCCACAGCTTATACTTTTGTTGGACTCCACCCAGCCTGGCATTGCACCCATGTTGACCAAAACATCTAATTTAGGCACCAGCAGCACTATTTTTAAATGGGTGCCACATAAACTGTAATGTTAATTGCGGCTATTGTGGGGCCTGGGGGGGGGGGGGGGGGTAATTTAAGCACCAGTGGCGCACTATAAATATCATGATTACCGTATTCAGCAGCAAAGGTGGTGGTTGTACTGCTGCAGATTGCGGTGGGGGAGGTAGGTTAGTGTTAGGCATCCGTATCGGCGGATATTGTGGAGGGGGAGAGTCAGTCAGGCATTGGAGGGGGGATGGGTTAGGGTTCGGCATTGGCAAGGGGGTCAATTAAGGTTAGGTATTGAGAGGAAGGGCTTTCGGGATTGTAAGGTTAGGTTAGGCATTAATAATATATTAATAAAGATTACCCATATACTACTTTCAGAATTATGCAGTTATTCACAGTAGAATATCGGTAATCTACAGATATTCTACTTGTGGCTCTTTCAAGCGCTCAAACTCCCATGGCACACATTTTAAATGTTTGCCTTCAGGCCTGGTTGCATTGCAATTTTCAGGGCAATATTTAAAGGAATGTGTGTGCTTGCACAATCCTGTAAGCTGAATTGCTCTGAAAAATGTTACATGCAAAAAGTTTTGATTTTCTAAAAATCGTAA
Source organism: Hyperolius riggenbachi (assembly GCF_040937935.1). Lineage (NCBI taxonomy): Eukaryota > Metazoa > Chordata > Amphibia > Anura > Hyperoliidae > Hyperolius > Hyperolius riggenbachi. The sequence continues at coordinate 91,810,317 of NC_090655.1, read as the reverse complement.
CGCTACTGTGCCTTGCACCCTCATAGGGTAACACCGCGCTAGCGCTTTGCCGATCAACAAGTGCAGCAGAATCATCTCAAGAGTAAACCAGCCATTGGGAAGAACATCCAACATAGTACAAGGCACCAGTTTATGCACACATAGACCTTTTATCCTTTTTTTTATCCCTTAGGGCTCATTTCCACGAGGGGCGATTTGGTACAAATCCCCACGCACTGATAATAGAAGATGAGTGTATGGTTGGGCTGTGTAGGGCAGTGAGTGTATGGTGTGCAGTTTGTCCCAGCTGCAGCTGTACTGATAGAAATGTGCCCTCCCAACCTCTCTCACCACTGCAGCCAAGGCTGGTGCCTCTCTTGCCTCAGACTGGCCCTTGACTTAAAGAGAAACTGTAACCAAGGATTGAACTTCATCCCAATCAGTAGCTGATACCCCCTTTCCCATGAGAAATCTTTTCCTTTTCGCAAACGGATCATCAGGGGGCTCTATATGGCTGATATTGTGTTGAAACCCCTCCCACAGTGTGATGTCAGGACCATGGTGCTGACATCACACTGTGGGAGCCTTATTGCGTTGTGGGATTTAAAAGCTGTTTCCAACTGCCAAAAAAGCAAGCAGCATTTCCTTCCACTGACATCACCTGCCAGCAATAAAAATGTCGCCATGTGATAAATGTCAGAATGTAAATCAGGGAGAGGAAATATTTTACAATGCGCAAACACTAACTAAATCATTAATACATAATTATTGTAAAACTTAAGCACTTTTGTTCATTACGTTATTTTCACTGGAGTTCCGCTTTAAATGGGTAGTAACTGACATCTGCATGATTAACAAAATGTCAAAAAATATAGTTTGTGTTCAGCTATTACAAAGAATTTCCCTTTGGCCAGTGTTTTAGCAAGACAACACCTTTTCTGTGGAATAGTTTATATCCTACTGTCCATGCCATATAGTTTATTCTGCTGCGCATTTGTTTTAAACATGAGGGTTTTTTTGGAGTGGCACACCTTGCCCCTGGTCTTGGGTACTGAGCCAGCTCACCCAACAAAAGTCAATGCAAAATGAAGGTAAGGGTAGCACACCGTTGTCTCAATGCAGTCTCTTGGTTTATTGCATAAGTAAGTCTTTGCTGACTTATGCATTAAGCCGAGATACTGCATTCAATCAATGGTGTGCTAACCTTACCTTCATTTTGCATTGTTTTAAACATGTTGGTTTTCATGTAATTATTGTCTTTTAGTTTCCTTGGATAACACTGCAGGAGTGTACCAGTATACAAGTTCCCACTAAATTCCCTACCATCTTCAACGCTGATTAATTAGTGTTAATGTAATAACAATTATAATTCATGAAGAAACATGTAGGGCGAGGCCACATGTGGAAGATCAAGCTACAGCAGTAGAGGAGTACAGATGGCCCCAGCCGGGGCTAGCACATGGTGGAGAACCTGTTCCTTAAAGTGTAACCGAGCTTAAAGGAGAACTGTAGTGAGAGGTATATGGAGGCTGCCATATTTATGTCCTTTTAAGCAATACCAGTTGCCTGGCTATTCAGCTAATCCTCTGCCTCTAATACTTTCAGCCATAGGCCCTGAACAAGCATGCAGCAGATCAGGTGTTTCTGACAAATTTAGACAGATATGACAAGATTAGCTGCATGCTGGTTTCTGGTGTGATTCAGACACTTCTTTAGGCAAATAGACCATCAGGGCTGCCAGGCAACTGGTATTGCTTAAAAGGAAATAAATATGGCAGCCTCCATATCCCTCTCACTACAGTTCTCCTTTAAGGCTCAGATACAAAATAAGATACTTGCCTAAAGAGAGGGAAGCCTCAGGAGCTTGTTGAGTCTTCCCTCAATGCTCTGATGTCATCGCTGAGCGCACCCCCACCCCTTCCCCAAGATTAGCAACCAGGCATTAACCTGCAAAATTTTGCACATCACTGTACACACTGCTAATATAAACGATGATCTGCTGAAGACAGTGATCCATCATGCCAGATGTTGAAAATGCCCGAGCACCATCGTGGATCATTCATTGGTCTTCACTGAAGCTGTTGTTTGCACCTTGCATCTGAATGATGAGTAGTTCATCGGTCGTTTGTAATTATTTTTTCACCCCATTGTGTACAAGGCTAAAGATATCAGAATTACATTAAAGAAGAGTGGAGCAGGAGAGGGCATACAGTATGTAGCCATCAGTGAGTTCAGTCACTATGTTGGATGCACACATTGAGCAGAACTTGCAAAGACAATAGATTAATCACTTAAGTACCAGCTATCTCTACACCCTTAAGGACCAGAGACCACTGGTCTCTATGATGGCAGAGTCATGTGAGCCGGTCAGGAGCTGCTTTCATTGGCTCCTGACCGTGTCTATCAATGTAAGCCAATAGGAGCAGCTTACATTGATAGACACGGCCAGGAGACAATGAAATCAGCTCCTGACCGGCTCAAATGGCTCTGCCGTCATAGAGACAGGCAGAGCCAGTGAGCTGCGGCGAGAGACGTCGGGTTTGAGCGGCGTGATCGGCGGGGAGCGACGGAAATGGCGGATGCGCGCAGCGGGCAGTGATTGAAATCTACACCCTGCCAGCCAGGAGCCCACCAAAACAGGGCGCAGATTTCAATCACCGTGGTACTAAAGTAGTTAACTTATTTGGGAAAGACTCCCATGGTCCCTTTTAGGACCAGAGGCTTTTTTGCATTTCTTCCCTTCCCAATCACTGGGATTGGCTCACAGTGATCAGAAGGTCATGAGCCAATGAAAATGGCTCCTGACCGATAGAAGAAAGCTCGGCTGTCACGATATCAGAGTTTACTTCCTCCAGGAACAGCAATTGACTCAGGAATGCAGTAAGCTGCAGCGTAGAATCTACAGTATGTTGCATTTTATGCTGGGAATACACGGTTAGATTATGCGCCGGTATCGAGCCAGCGGCTCGATGTCGGCACATCCTCCCGGGCCGCCCGGATCGATTCCCGCTCATACCCGCGGGCACTTCTTATCAGCTTTTCGTTTTTGCCAATTGTAATGCCCGCCGGTATCGAGCGGGGAATCGATCCGGCGGGGTATCGGACAGGTCGGAGATTATCAATCAAGCCATCAGCGGCTCGACTGATAATTTCAAACGAACTGTGTATACCTAACATTAGAGAGCCACATACAGTATGTGGCGTAAATTCTACTTACTGCAGGCCCAAATCAGTTAAATACAGCTTAAAGAGACTCTGAAGTCTCCCGAAAATGAGGTTTTTACTTTAAAAACCTCTAACATTATTGCCCCTCTTAAAACGCAGCAGAACCGCGGCTGAAAACCCCCTCAATCACCCCAAACTCACGGGGGTACATCGCAGGCTCCTTCTGCATAGAGGCAGCGCAGCTCTGCCTCTATGTGCGTCAATCAGCCCAGATCGCCGCCTCTCCCCTGCCCCTCTGTCTTCCTTCACTGAGAGGGGCAGGGGAGAGGTGGAGATGCGCGCTGATTGATGTGACTAGAGGCGGCAGCAAAATCCACGGCCAAGAAAGTCGTGGATTTTGCCTGCCGTGTAAGGGGTGAGTTTGTGGTGATTGAGGGGGTTTTCGGCCGCGGTTCTGCTGCGTTTTAAGAGGAGCAATAATGTTAATGAAGTTTTTAAAGTAAAAACCTAATTTTCGGGAGACTTCAGAGTCTCTTTAAAAACAAGATAAAAAAAAGCTTCCAAACAAGCAGGACTTCTGTTTCCATGCAATTATAACAAAGGCCCGTTTACTACATGTTTACTTTAGTAAGTAGTGATGAGTCAACAGTTAAAAATTCACTGACTGTCTGCAGTGTCCCCATAGATTCGGAATCAAAGATCTTCCTTTTGTTTTCAAGCAGTTAAACTTTTTTTTTCCGCTCACTGTTCTTTGTTTTGAATTTCTGTCTGGTAATAAAGAATTCCTCATAGTACTACTACTGAATCAGTGGAGCAGCAAAAGGGGATGCAGAGGTTAGGACCGCATTGGGGGCCATTGACTTTAAAGCCCCAGCATTGGCCCTCTTTGAATTGTTGTATTGGTTCTTCATTAGTGCTGTGCTGGTAATGATCACTTTTCCATGTACTGTGAACAGTGGCGTAGCTAAGAAACTGTGGGCCCCGGTGCAAGTTTTACATTGTGCCCCCCAAGCACTCTATACATAACAATCGATACGGCGGACCAACACCTGCCAAGGACGACCCCAGTGTCAGAGGTGCAAGAAAAGGATGGGGAACTGTTTGTAAATGATTATTACTATTTAAAGCATCTATAGAAGTGATTATTACCAGCATAGGGCCAATAGAGAGTTAATATTGTGCTGGAGGGAGGGCCCCTCGGGGTCCCTCTGACCCAAGGCCCCTGATGCGGTCGTAACCTCTGCAACCCCTATTGCTACGCCACTGACTGTGAATAGTGGTAATCATTAAAGAGAGCATATAGTAAAATGCAATAAATGATTCATGATACCCACTTTAAGGTTACATTCACACTTGCCATGGCTCGGGGTACTCTCTCCCGCCACAGCTCATGACACGATGTGAAGCATGCCACAAACTCTTCAGTGCTTTGCCGCAAGATCCGTAAACGAGCAAGTTCACTGTGCATGCACAGGGCGACGGTAATCCAGCGATGTACTTCCTGTCCAGCATCGAGTACATCAATGATCGAGTGTGGTGGGTGGCGCAGGTTGGTTGGTGGGGCTGCTCATATTACCCTGCTGCCACACTCTGCCGCAGGGTCATTTGCATGGGGCAATGGTGAAGTGTGTTTGTCCTGCCCCGGGCCTTCCTGCTGCTGTTATTTCCCACAATGCAACAAGGCTCCCCCAGTCCGATGTCAGCACCATGGTCCTGACATCACACTGTGGGAGGGGGTTCACCACAATATCAGCCGTACAGAGCCCCCTGATGATCCGTTTGTGAAAAGGATAAAATTTCTCATGAGAAAGGGGGTTTCAGCTACTGACTGGGGTGAAGTTCAATTCTTGGTGACGGTTTCTCTTTAAATTCTTGCATTGAAAGCTAGAGCCAATATTCAGTGCTGACTCTTGTACAGTAAATTGGGAGCTTAGGCCAACTGAAATGACGTTTAGCCTTGTTAAATATTTTCTGGGCCCTCTATAGACTGATGGAATTGTTCAGTAGAAGCCTGTCGTTGGTTAAAATGTATTCTAACATGGATTTAGTCTGTGTTCATAAAGCAAGGCAGTAGCAGGAGAATAGGGCTCGCCCATAGTGAATTTATGACTGTTTAATGAAGATCTCTCATTTGCATTGCTCTGGTGTAATGTTCCACTCCCCCTGTCGTCACCTTGTAAGCATGCCTACAATGCTGCACGCAGGCGCTGTCACCATTCCCTCATCCTGTCTTACCCTTATTGACTATGCCATATACAGCCATTCTGTGTCATCCGCAATGCAAGGGCACCTGTCACCTCTGCTCACTTTATGCTGATTGTAGGCAATATTTTCATGCAGTAGTTGTCCCATAAACGGTCAAATGAACAGAAGCCTCCTGCTTTATTTCACAATTCCCATCACTATGTCAAGAGGACATGTAAGGACAAAAGTCGTCATTCTACACATAGGCAGGTATGTTTTCTCTGGGTGTGACCTCTCCCTTTACTCTGGGCGTGACCTCTCCCATCGGAGTGATTAAAGCTAAGAAGGCAGCTCAAAAGAGATTGAAATATCTATATTGCTTTAAGTTATCTTTCAGACTGTTTGGTGACATACAAAATTGTGACAAAGGTACAGGAGTATAATAGACCCTGCAAGGAATGCAGCCACAGGAGGGCCCAGAAGCCACAGGGGGCCCCATGGGTTGAGAAGTTTGTTTTCCCTGTCCTCGGAGACTGCCAAGTACAGGAGAGAAAATACTTTCTCCTTTCTGCACAATTGTTCTAATGACTGCATCTGCTCAGCCACTGATAAGGAATCATACAAAGTTGTACAGACAAAGATTTGTAGACAGTCCCTATTCAGTGCTCAGCAGGGTCTTGTGTACAGCGCTGTTCTACCCCCAGCCTTTCTACCCCTCCCCAAGTGCTGTGTCCTGTAGTGATGGTGGAGGAGTACGCAGAGCCAGTTCTGCTCCAGGGACAGAGTTAGTGTAATAATCTGAGGCTGGGAGCACATTCATCTGTAAGGTTTTTTGTATGCGTTTTCTGCACACCCTGGGCTTGATTAACGAAACCGTGAAAACTCGTATATCACACCTTATCAAAGATATCACACCTTATCAAAGTTAACATGCCTTATCAGAGTAGCATAGTGAGCGCTACGAACCCGCAGGGGCTCAGGGCAGGACGAGTGCCATTGCAAATTAGCAGGCATAAGTCTGTAGCGCTTGCTATGCTATGATAAAGCGTGATATCTTTGATAATTTGAGTTATCACAGTTTAGGAGCTCACAACAAAACAAAATCATGCAAATGATTTTATAATAGTAGTTCAGTGTCTTTGGTCAAAATGGAGACTGTTCTAGTCCCTAGGAGGGGTGACAGACAGTGGTGGTGCGTAATCAAGCTGAAAATACCAGGGAGAGGAAGCCCAGCAGAATGTATAGTGGTGCTGAAGTAGGGGGGGACGCAAGCATGAAAAAGTGAGTCTTGAGGGCTTGTTTGAATGTATTAAAGGTGGGGGCAAGTCTGATGGCTGGTGGGAGCGTGTTCCAGAGAGTGGGGAGCAGCCTTAGTGAAGTCCTACAATCATGCATGGGAGTGAGATATGCATGGTGCGACCAGGCACAGGTCGTTGGAGGATCGGAGGGGGCAGGCTGGTATGTGCCTGTGGACAAGATCAGTGATGTAGGTCAGGCAGATCCTGTGCACCGATTTGCAGGCCAAGCACAGAATTTTGAAATTGATCCTAAAGCAAATGGGAGGGCATTACAGAGGGAGTTGTAGAGATGCTGCGATGAGAAGAGATTATCAGTCTGGCTGCCACATTCGTTACCGATTGAAGGGGGGCAATGCAGTTAGAGGGGAGGCCAGACAAAAGAGAATTGCAAAATTCTAGAGATGAGAATGGGCATGGACATAGGCCTTGATTCATAAAGCATTAATGAATGCAGAAAACAGCTGACTTCACAGAGCCCTTAGAAAAATGTCCATTCATAAAGGCTGTTACCGCTGAAATTACTGAGCACCAGTAAGGTAAATTACCAACTTGTGCGGTAAATACCTCAACACGTCAGTAAATGTCAATTCATAAAGACTAAAACATGCAGTAAAGCCCAGAAACATGTGAGGTAATTACCAGCAGCTCAGCTTTGGCAGAAACTGTGTGGGAGCCAGTGACTCACAGAAGCAGAGAGGGATTACCTATGACTGGCAGGAGCCAACAGAAACCGCCCCTGTCTCCTGCAAGTCCTGCTGATAGGCTGCGACACCTTCTCGGGAGGGTCAATCTTTTCTACTCCCCAGGCAGAGGAGAAGAGAGAGCAGGAGGTTTCCTCTGCAGTCTTTCAGATGTTTAACTCTTTAGGTTTCTGTTTGAAGATGCGGAGGAGCAAGTGGGGAAATCACCTAAGCATGGCATGTTTAAAGTTTCTTGGAAGTTCATCTCAACTGTGGCGTAAAAGTAAAATGTCAAGAAAGACTAATGGGCAGATTCACAGGGAGCAGAGGGAGTATAACAAACATGTGCAATCTAAAGGGAAGTAGAGGATTCCTCTTACTATTGTAATGCTGTCTCTGCACAGAACAGCATGTAACAAAACAGAGACCACTCCACACTCTTCTGCTGTTACTGAACAGGTTTTTGTGAATTGAAGCCCAATTTTTCAGTAACTTACCGAACTTCTACCATACCTATGAAAATCTCTATGAATTAGCAAACAAAAGTCTAAAATACCAAATGTGGTATTTTACCAACCTGATTTTTTTTTTATCACACAGCCCTGAATCAAGGCCTTTGTGAATTTGACGATAGTTGGACATGTGTACGGGCAGCAAAAGACTAGACGTCCAAATGATGATGAATCCAAATGGTGGTTCAATTAACCAACTATTGTACAGGTTGGCTACGTGTGTACAAGTCATTTGAACAACTTGTTTTCTTTTTTTTTAAATGTGGATATGGTGCGCATGCAGTATTTAATTGAGTTAGTTGTTTAGTTGGACAGCGCGTGCGTACATACTGGTCGTGTAAGTAACATGTCATTTGAATTGTTATGTTGTGCAGTTGGTCATGCATTAAAGAGGAACTCCAGTAAAAATAATGTAATAGAAAAAAGTGCTTCATTTGTACAATAATTATGTATAAATTATTTATTCCTTGTTCTCCCATTGAAAAATCTTTCCTCTCCCTGATTTATATTCTGACATTTATCACATGGTGACATTTTTACTGCTGGCAGGTGATATCACTGGAAGGAGGTTCTGCTTGCTTTTTTGGAAGTTGGAAACCGCTGTAAATAACTGTTATTTCCCACCATGAAATGATGTTCACAGACAGGAAACTGTCGGGACCACTGGTCCTGACATCACACTGTGGGAGGGGTTTCACCACAATATCAGCCATACAGACCCCCCTGATGATCCGTTTGAGAAAAGGAAAATATTTCTCATGGGAAAGGGGGTATCAGCTACTGATTGGGATGATGTTCGATTCTTGGTTACAGTTTCTCTTTACTTATTTATTTATTGTATTTATAAAGCGCCAACATATTACACAGCGCTGGACAATAAATAGGGATACATACAATATTTAGGGATGACATACAGCAAAATGACAATACCTGAATACAAGAAAGACCAGATCATGCAGCACAGTATGAGTACAAGGTAATGCTTAGTCACTGGAGGGGAGCATGGAGATTAGGCAAGTTAGGTTCACTCAGATGCATAGCATGGGTTAACAGTAATGGAGGTGCATGATCAGGTAGGACACAAAAGGAGGAGGACCCTGCCCAAAGGCTTACAATCTAGAGGGAGAGGTAAGGACACAGAAGGTAGGGGACCAGAGTTCAGCTGTGGGTTTAGAGCACTTTGAGGGGTAGTAGGCCAGAGTGAAAAGGTGAGTTTTGAGGGCTTTCTTGAAGATGTTGAAGGAGGGGGCTGCCCTAATGGGTGGAGGTAGGGAGTTCCATAGTGTTGGAGCAGCTCTTGAGAAGCCCTGGAGGCGTGCATGGGACTGGGTGATGCGGGGGGCGGTTAGGCGAAGTTCATTGGAAGAGCGGAGTGAGCGGCTAGGTGTGTACCTCTGAGTAAGATCGGAAATGTAGGTTGGACAGGTTTTGTGGACAGATTTGTAAGTCAGACACAGTATCTTGAATCTGATTCTGGACTGGATAGGAAGCCAGTGGAGGGATTCAAGGAGGGGATCCGCCGTGGTGGAGCGATGGGAGCAGTGGATAATTCTGGCTGCCGCATTCATGATGGACTGCAGTAGGGCTGTTCGGGTCATAGGGAGACCAGACAGCAGGGCATTGCAGTAGTCAAGGCGGGAAATTATGAGGGCATGGATGAGGAGTTTGGTGGTGGCAGAGGTCAGGAAAGGGCGAATCTTACAGATGTTACGAAGGTGGAAGTTTCAGGACTTTGTGAGGTTTTGGATGTGGGGAGTGAAGGAGCGTGCGGAGTCCAGGGTGACACCCAGACAGCGGGCTTGAGAGGTAGGGTGAATGGTAGTGTGGTTAACAGTGATATGCACATCTGGGAGGTTTATGGATGTCCGGGGTGGGAAGATCATAAATTCCGATTGGTCTAGGTTTAGTTTCAGGAACCTAGCGGACATCCATGAGGAGATGGATGATAGGCAGGAGGAGACCTTGTCCATGGTAGTGGTGGATATGTCAGGGGTGTGGAGGTAGATCTTGGTGTCATCTGCATACAGATGATAGTTAAAACCCATGGAGGATGCCAATGGAGGATGTGTATAGGATGAACAGTAGGTGGCCAAGGACTGACCCTTGGGGGACTCCCACCAAGAGGTGGTTGGGGGTGGACGAGGACTCATTGAAGGCGGTTGTGAAGGAGCGGTTGGAGAGGTAGGATGAAAGCCAGGACAGGACAAGGTCGTGAATGCCCATGGACTGGAGGGACTGGAGGAGTAGGGGATGATCTACTGTGTCAAAAGCTGCTGAAAGGTCAAGGAGGAGGAGAATGGAGTATTTACCTTCAGCTTTAGCTAAGGCAAGGTCATTGACCACTTTGGTGAGAGCAGTTTCGGTTGAGTGGGCAGGCCGAAATCCAGATTGCAGTGGGTCTAGCAGTGAGTTGGCATTGAGGAACTGGGTCAGGTGTTTGTGAACCAGACGCTCAAGGAGTTTTGAGGCAAAGGGGAGGAGGGAGATAGGACGGTTTAAGTTGTATGTGTGTACAAGCTTTAAAGAGAACCTGTACTGAGTAAAATTATTTAAAATAAACACATGAGGTAACTTCAAATGAACATTACATAGTTACCTTGCCATCATTTCCTCTCACAAGCTCACCATTTTCTTCTGACAATGATCCCTTCCAGTTCTGACAACATTTTGTCAGAACTGAAATATATCAGTTGCAGTCAGTTATATATCGGTTGCTGTCAGATACAGCTGAGAGGAGAACTGATGTGTCCATGTTTCCCTATGGCTCAAGTGGGTGATATTACAGTTTAACTGTGTGATGACCAGGAAGCTGTTATGGGGTAATGGCCATTTTCAAAATGGAGGACGGAGAATTCCATTGATCACAGTGGACAAACAGGACACAGGAGAGGAGAAAGAGATTGAGGAGTAGACTACACAGGAGGTAAGTATGACTTGTGTATGGTTATTTTGACTTTTAATTTTCAGTACAGGTTTTCTTTAAAGCCTGTTACACACATCCAATTTTAAATGGGCAATTTTACCATTTCTATGTGGTAAGCGGGCTAACATATTCTAAATACCGTACTAAGAACAGATTGTACACAACAAAGCTGCACTCAAATGTCCTAGCATACAGTCCTGTCAGATAAAAGATGGCCAGCAAAGTACACAAGTACACAGATCAGTATCCTCTTCTATCGCAGGTGCAGAATACTCCACTTCAGCGAGATAACCACCACCACCACACCCCAAGCAGTGGCCACTCACCGTTATACTATGACCCTCTGTCAGATGGGTCTTCAGTGCCTATGGGGTCATCTGCCGCCCCATGCCATATAAGGACAACTGGATCTCTGCTTCCAATCCACTGTTGCTAGTTCACATCACCTCAAATAAAACATTGCAAAGCTCCCATAGCGTAAAACCATAAAAACACTTTTATTATAAAAGAAATGCACACTTACAAACCAAGCCGTGGGTGATCACACAGAGTTTTTATGGGCTCTACCCCAAACGTTGGCCTCCGGGTCGGCTATGTAGCGCTGTCTCCTGTTCCCCTCTCTCGGCTTCCACGTCCTTCCCCACGGTGGCTAGTTTTGGCCGCGTCTGCTACACTAGCCTACACGCCATTATCTAGTCTGCATCGGGGCCCTTGGGCCAAAGGGGGTCCACCCTCTATCACAGTATTAGCTCTCTGTTGGTCCTGTGCTCATAATAATCACTTCTATAGATGCTTTGAATAGTAGTAATCCTTAAAGGGGCACTATGGCGAAAAATTGTAAAATTTAAAATATGTGCAAACATAAACAAATAAGAAGTACGTAAAATGAGCCATAACTTACTTTTCTCCTATGTTGCTGTCACTTACAGTAAGGTAGTAGAAATCTGACGTAAGTGACAGGTTTTGGACTAGTCCATCTCTTCATAGGGGATTCTCAGCATGACCTTTATTCTGTATAAAGACATTCCCTGAAAAAGATTTATACAAAGATGCTGGCCAGCCTCCCTGCTCGCTGCACACTTTTTTGGCAGTTGGATGGAGCAACTGCCATTCACTAAGTGCTTATAAAATGAAGAAAACCCTAAGAACCCCCCACATGAGAAGATGGGCTAGTCCAAAATCTAATGTCAGATTTCTAATACTTACTGTAACATAGGAGAAAAGTAATTTAGGACTCATTTTACTCTGGAAGAAATGAACTTCTTATTTGTGAGTGTTTTACATTTTAAGATTTTCGCAACAGTTCCTCTTTAAATAGGACTTGTAGTAACTGACAAGGCGTGGATACACCTTCATGTAGATCTTTCTCTTGGGAGATTAGATTACACCGTACCAGACAGTGCAGTGCACACATTTTCTGCTGAAAGGTCTATGCATAGCTTGAAGCAGAAAAGGGAATTTGGGTTATTTTAAACATGATACAGCTTTTTCCCATTCTCTGGGAAGAACAGGCCTAGGGCTGCAGATTCTGGATCTAAAGCCCATAGTGGTGGGTGTGAGGACAGTGACACTTATGGGCACAGGAGTAGATGGTCTAAATTGCTGCACTTCACAGAGGGTGTGCACATTTGCATCTCCCATCAATGTACATAAAAGGAAATTATCTGATATGGTAGGGAGAGATTTTTTTTCTCCTAGTGCTCAGTTCAGGGAGCTGCAGTGTTCTGGGTGTGAGCTGCTGTATAAGGAGATCTCCGAGTCATGCATAGTAGGGAGTGGAGCATGAGCAGTATGTTTCATTGATGGATAGCAGTATGTGTGTGTAGAGCAAACATTTACCTCCAGGCCTCTTGCGCTGCATTTGCCGTCACGCTGTTAAGGTGCGTACACATCTTTGATGGATGTTGCCCGTCAGGAATCATGACCTGTTCCCCTTGGGCAACATCACTGGGCCATGCTGCACACACGAGTGCCAGCTGTGTAGCTGATGATGTGCTGTCTTGCTACGTGGGGGGACAGAGGTACGACGAGCAGCGCATATGTGGCATCACACGGTGGGCGGGGCAGCAGTGCAAATAATGGAAACGGCGGGGGAACGGCATCACTGGGGGTGACTAGATCCAGCAGGTGGGTTGCTCGTGGATTGGGGCAAGCAGTCAGAGGCTGCTGTACACATGCCTCGTCTTATCGTCTGCCAGAGAGATCTAGAGATTAACTATAAAAGATTTATACATACCTGGGGCTTCCTCCAGTCCCCTCCGCACAAAACGCTCCCACACCTTCTCCCTTCGCCTGTTTGGTGTCCCAGAAGAAGCCCCGTAAGTTTAGCAAGTCGGGGCGCACTGCGCATGCATGACCCTGCCTTGGCGCGCTTTGGTGGCCAGGAGCACTCTGTGCCTGTGCGAGACTGGGGGCCCACACAGCTGAATTGCGCATGTGCTGACTTGCCCCGACTGACCAAACTTACAGGGCTAATACTGGGACAATAAGAAGGCGGAGGGAGAGGGCGTGGGAGCGATCTGTGCCGGAGGGGGCTGGAGGAAGCCCCACGTATGTATAAATCTTTTATAATTAATCATCTCTGGTACACTTTAAAGAGAAACTCCGACCAAGAATTGAACTTTATCCCAATCAGTAGCTGAAAAAAAAGGGAAATCTATTCCTTTTCACAAACAGACCATCAGGGGGCGCTGTATGGCTGATATTGTGGTGAAACCCCTCCCACAAAGAAATTCTGAGTACGTACTCTTGGCAGTTTCCTGTCTGTGAACCCTGTTGCATTGTGGGATATAGCTGTTTCCAACTGCCAAAACAGAAGCAGCAGCTACATCACTTGCCAGCAGTAAAAATGTCACCATGTGGTAAATGTCAGAATATAAATCAGGGATTTAAAATATTTTACAATGGGCAAACACTGACTAAATTATTTATACATAATTACTGTAAAAATGAAGCACTTTTTTATTACATTATTTTCACTGGAGTTCCTCGTTAAGTCAGGCATGTGTACAAGCCTTTACAGTGATTGGAGTATTACTGGACTTTGCTGGAAAAAGCACCTACAGAAATGATATGATTGTCATTAGAAAGACGATTATTTACAAAGCCAAAACATTGAAATCACTGACAGGAAAGGTGAATAGAATTGATTATCATGAAATAAATACAAAAGGGAAACCAAGACTGTATATTGACTTATTTTGGTTGTATGAATTGAACCATGAAATGATACTCACAAGTGTGAGTTACCTCAAAGGCAGCGACGGTAAAGGCAGATGGGGAGTTCAGACTCGACCCCGCTCTGGTTAAGAAGTTGCTCTCTGTAGTAGCTGGAAGTACTGTAAGGGGTGACACCCCTCCACCCAGGATGGACAATGAACTATGCCAACATTGAATAAACAGAGGCACCAAAAAGTATAAAATACACAAAAACTGATTAAACTTGTAGCAGCCAAATAAAGTAAAACTGTATTTGGCTGCAGGGCCGATATTTTCCTGCCACTGGAAGTGTGCCTTCCCCAGCCTGGCAGGCTCAGTAGGGTATGCAGAGTGGGCGGCACGGAGCTTTTATAGTTACTTGTCTGGGCTTCAGGATTGGCTTCTTCTCTTCTCCACTGGGGAGGCGATGTAACCCCAACATGTCTTCTCGGTTCCAATCACATGATATGACATGTGATCGGGATCCAGGCGACCATGTCAGTGTTACAGCTCCACTCAGTGGTGGAAGATGAGTGATGGAAGAGTCCATCATCGCTTTTCCACCATCGGGTGGCTCTGTAATGCTGACATAATACAATACAATACAATGCAATACAATAACATTTGTAAAGCGCTTTTCTCCCATAGGACTCAAAGCGCATAGCTGTGTCTCAGATTAATACAGGGTTGCAGGCTGGGTTGTGTTACAGAGGAGATAGTCAGATGTTCATGAATGCCAGACTGAAGAGGTAGGTTTTCAGTTTAGACTTAAATGCTTCCAGGGATGGAGCTGTCCTGATTGGGTGTGGCAGGGAGTTCCAAAGTGTAGGGGCAGCATGACAAAAGGCTCTGTCTCCAAAGGTTTTGAGGTGGACTCTGGGGGTGACCAAGGTGTTACGTCCTTTTGATCTAAGATTGTGGGGGGTGTGATGTAGTTGCAACAAGTCCTTAAGGTATCCAGGGCCCAGATTGTGCAAGGATTTGAATGTCAGTAAGCCAATCTTAAACAGAATTCTCCATTTTATCGGTAGCCAGTGTAGTGAGCTCAGGGTTGGTGTTATGTGGCAATGGCGGGGTTGGCTCGTTAACAGTCTTGCGGCGGCATTCTGTACTAATTGCAGGCTGCGTAAGTCTTTCTTATGCAGGCCTGTGTAGAGGACGTTGCAGTAGTCTAACCTTGATGTGACGAAGGCATGAACTAGGGTTGGAAGATCCTCTGAAGGAATTAGGTGTTTAATCCTTGCAATATTCCTTAGGTGAAAGAAGGAATGTTTCACAACAGCTGAGATTTGATTCCTGAAGCTTAATTTCCCATCAATCAGTACTCCCAGGCTGCGCACACAGTCTGAGTTGTTCAGGTCTGAGCTCCCTATCCTTAGTGGTGTTGGTTGAGACTTGGGCTGCTTTGCTGTTGAGCCCTGGCCCTCGATAACAAGAACCTCAGTTTTGTCAGCATTAAGTTTTAGCCAATTATTATTCATCCACTCCTGAAGCTCAGCTAAGCATGCGTTTATTTGTGGAGTAGGGTCTGTGACGTCAGGTTTGAATGACAAATATAGCTGGGTGTCATCAGCATAGCAATGATATGTCAGGCCATGTTTTTGTATGATTTCTCCAAGTGGCAGCATGTATATGGTGAACAGTAAAGGGGATAATATTGCGCCCTGAGGTACACCATATTTTAGTGGTACAGGGTTGGAGAGGAAGGGCCCTAAGGCTACCCTTTGTGTTCTGCCAGCCAGGAAGGAGTTGAACCACCAGAGAACAATGCCATCTATGCCACAGTACTCTTGTAGCCTGTTGAGCAAGATTTCATGATCGACTGTGTCAAAAGCCGCTGAGAGGTTGAGCAAAATCAGGATGGAAAATTGACCCTTGTCTCTTGCAATGAGCAGATCATTGCAAATCTGGGTGAGGGCTGTTTCACAGCTGTGATATTTCCTGAAGCCAGATTGAAGAGGGTCAAGGATGTTGTTTCTGGAGAGCCTGGCTTCAAGTTGAAGGTAGACAGCCTTTTCAATAACATGGTCTTCTGGATCCCGATCACACCATATCATGTGATCGGATGTGACTCAAAAGACATGTAGGAATGGTGGAGGAAAAGAAGAACCCATCCGGAACAGGTTACTATAACCGCTCCCTGCCGCCTACTCGTTTGGCTGCACTAGGCAAGCAAACAAGATTTGCAAAGATTTAGAATGCACAGCAGTTTTCAAACAAAATATTTAGTTTGAAGCTGCTAATGGGTTAAAATGGGAGGTAGTGATGGACCTACCTACCAACATGACAGGATTGGTCTATTTCAAGAAGAAAACACAAACTTTTTTGGAGTACACTTCACTTTGTGACACGTTTCACAGGTAGAACCTGCTTCCTCAGGCAATAAAGGAGGCTGAGAATATGTTATGAGATGGTGCTAGAACAGACATGGGCAAACCTGGCCCTCCATTTGCCTTTATGAGTCATGACTGTGGCTGTAAGAGTCCTGCAATGCATTGTGGGACTTGTAGTTCCTTAAAAGCTGGAGGGCCAAGTTTGCCCATGCCTGTGCTAGAACAACATTGCTATGCACAAGTTTTGCTTACATAAAATAGTACCAAAATGATTGATCTACAAAATATACATACAGATACCCTATTTGTTCATGATTGCATGTAATATTATAAGATTGAAATTTGTCTATAATCTACACAGTTCTATGTTGGGAGTGGAGGGGTTAAGAACATAAGCCCCCCAACATAACACTGTATATATAACACACACATTTCACTCTTACAATATTACAAATAGGGTATCTGTATGAATATTCTGTAGATCAATAATTTTGGTAATACTAGAAAAACTTGTGCATACCAATGTTGCACCATCTCTTAGCTGGACATAACAATAGACCCTGCAAGGGATGCAGTCGCAGGGGGGCCCAGAAGCCACAGGGGGCCTGACTGTGATGGAGCTGCATGGGCCCCAGAGGACATGGGGTCCCTGTGCTGCTGCACAGCCTGCGTGGGACTATGTCCACCCCTGATCATTGACACCCAAGCCTTGTCGATATGTTGATATTTTTTTTAATTGAGCACATGGCTAATTAGTTCTTGTAACTGGGGGCCATCTGGGTACTTAATTACTGGGCACAATGGCTACTTACGACTGTTTTTTGGAGGCACAGTGCCTACTTAATTATTTTATGTGATTTGTATCGGGAATTACCTTGCTATATCATATCTGGGACACAATGGGTTCTTAATTCAGGTATATGAGACACATGGCTACCTAATGTTTGTGTCTGGGGGCAGCTGCTTACTTAATTTTTGTATCTTGAGGCACTTAGTTACTTAATATTTATATGGGGGTAGGGGGGCAGGTGGCCACTTCCTTTTGTATCTGGGGGTACATGACTACTTATTTCTGATATCTAGGGGATGCATGGCTAGTTAACACTGATATCTGGGGATCCCTAACTGCTTTTTTTCTGATAACTGCTGACCATACAGCTGTCTAATAGCTGAAGTGTGGCCGCAGATAGCCAAACTGCCTCTGTGGCAATATAATGCACAAGTACATTGGTCTGCCTGGCCTTAATTTAGTTCTCAAGTCCAAGAAAACAGACTTGTTTTGGTGGCACGAGGGGGACATACACACACTATTATCAGGGCCGGATTTCTGGGAAGGCCAGAAAGGCCACGGCATAGGGCGATAAAATCTGATAAGATAAGAAGGGCGGCATGACTTGGAGAGAGAAGAAGTCATATGTCAAAGTAAATCATCTCTTCTGGTCCCGCAGCGCAGCCATCCAGCGCCCTGCTCTGCACTAATAGCTGAATTCCAGAGTTCCCCAATCCCTGCTTCTCTCTCACACATTTCCTGGTGTGTTATAACAATCAGGATCAATCATAACTGTCACCTGATAATCTGTATGATGGACATACAGATCAATGTGAGAAATACCAGAGATTTACATTACAAAGCAGATTCACAAACATCAGTGAGGTCTGCTAGTCACCTCTTTTACAGCTTTGACACTGACCCCAGCAGTCGTTAATTACTTTATCTAATCCTAACCATTTGTTTCTCTTTTTTTTTCCTAGCTAGCACTGATTGCTTGTCTGTTTCAGTTAACTCTTTCCTGGCTCATTTTATGTCCTTCAGCTCCTACCAGCTATGAGAACTGCAGAATAAAAATGCTGTTTACTTCCCTTTCATTGCTAAACTGTCACTTTAAAGGACACCTGAGCTGTTACTACCTCTATGCTAGTGTGTATCGTTTGGCATCCTTCGACTTTCCTGTAGCGGTAGAGCATTGTACCCTCTTAGCCATCAGCGAAAGCAGAGAGTTTTGAAACAGGATGATACCATTTATTGGCTTAAAAGAAAAGGAGTAAGCTTTCTGCTAATAAGCCTTCTTCAGACTTTGTTCTTGTATACTGTCAATATGTTAGAGCACACCACCATATGTACATTCAGCATTCAAAAGAGATACATAGATGTTTCAGCAAATATAAATGAATGTCATTCAGATGCTTTAAAGTGGAGCTGAACTCTTGCACAGGACAGAAGGAAAACAGAGAAATGTACCATGTATGTATTTAGAGAGCCTGTCTAATTCCCCCTCCTCTGTGTCTAATCACAAGTTGTAATTTATATCTACACTGTGTCACCTGACTGCCACAACATCTAAGCTCATTTGAAAGCACAGGATGTTAAAAATATGTCTGCTTCCATAAAAGC
This sequence comes from Hyperolius riggenbachi, assembly GCF_040937935.1. NCBI lineage: Eukaryota > Metazoa > Chordata > Amphibia > Anura > Hyperoliidae > Hyperolius > Hyperolius riggenbachi. Next base: position 91,791,653 of record NC_090655.1, on the reverse strand, counting down.
AGGCAGTAAACACACTGCAGATTTATTGCAAGATTTGTATCAGCTGTAACAAAGAAATGTTTTTATTTAAAGGTTATGTTGTTGCGTATCTTTTAGAGCAGAGAGGAAGTTCTGAATTCAGGTCCACTCTAATTACAACCAAACACCCAAAGTGGGTCTTGACAGAATGTTTGCTACTTACCTGTTCTCTGTTTTGGATGGGCTTCTCTCCATTGCACCTCCCTGCCGCCTGTTTGTGGCTCCGACTGCAGCCAGTCTCACAGAGGACAAAGAAGCAGCGCATGCACTGGCCACTAGCGCTCCCTGTAATTTCTCGCTCCTGCCCATGGCCGGTACAGTGTTATGCATTCTTGACGAGTACCGGTCATACATCAGCGTCATTTCTCAAGTATGCATGCCCTGAAGACTATCGTCCTCTGTGCACATTCGGGCAGGAGCACAAATTACAGGAACTATTTGTTGAATGGGGGGCAGAGCAGCACAACTGAAATGAGCCCATTCAAACCAATGATCGCAAGTCAGAGTGTTGGACAAACATTTTTTTTTTGGGGGGGGGGGGGCAACTTGGTGACAGCAGGCCTAGGGCACTGGAAAGTACAAATCCGGCCCTGACTATTATGCTTTGATAGGTGTACTGTAGTTTTGGGCATTCATGCATAGTTTGTAGCCAACTCTGCTCATGTGAAACTACAACTGATCAAGTATCTTTCAGCAGCACACACCCGCCGCAGTGATCTGAGTGCAGGCTTTGCAGCACATAACTAGTGCATACAAAAAAACTCTCCTGGAGGCGCTTCTCACACAAGACCTCCACTGTGTGCTGAACTCGGTGGCAATGAAGAATAATATCAAGAAATATGAAACAGGTCAGAAACCTATTCCTCCAAATATGATTAAGGCTCCCTGCACACTGCAAATCCGTTTTCCGATTCCGATTCCGATTCCGTTTCCGATTCCGATTCCGATTCCGTTTCCGATTTTCCTTGAATACATTCAACAGAAAAACGGATCAAAAAACGCAGCATGCAGTTAAGATTAAAAATCTGAATCGGAATCGGATGTAAAAACAGATTAAAAATCTGAATCTGAATCTGATTTGCTTGCAGTGTGCAAGAGGCCTTAGGTTTGATGACTGCTGTTTTGTGACATCTGATGATGATGATTTTTATCTAATCATGTATAGTTGTATAACTGAGCAAAAGCTGGATGTCTGGCTACTGCAGTCACCTCTGCTGGAGGAAATAATGATCAACAAAAAAGTACTGTTGCTGATCACATACATATGTTTTCAGTGAGGCTGGGAGTATAGTGCGGACAACCATGCGATTTCTGCACTGTGTTTTAGTTTTTTTTTTCTTTGCTGTGTTTTTGGTGCTTTCTTCTGTGCGTTTGAATTTGCGATTAACATAATCAGTGGAATAAAATACAGTAACATATTTGAAAAAAGCAAGGAAAACCGCATTCCTCTGCGCCTCCATTGAAATAAATAACTAGTGTTAGGAATTAGGATGGGGGCTTGTGGTAGGGATTGGGGGGGGGGGGGGGGGGATTTGGGGTAGTGTTAGGCACAAGGAGGAGGGGTTAGTGTTAGGCATTAGGAGGGGGCTTAATATTAGGCATTAGGATAGGGGTTAGTATTAGGTATTAGGAAGGGGGTTAGTGTTAGGGACTGGGGAGAGGGTTAGTGTTAGACATTAGGAGGGGGGAGTTTAGTGTTAGAAATTAGCATGGGGGTTTGTGCTAGGGAATGGGGGCAGGGGTGCCTCTAGTCATTTTGTCACTCCAGGCGAGAAAACCTGTGGCACCCCCCCCAAGCCCCTCCCCCCCAGGAAAACAGTCATAATACAGCATCGTTTCACCAGAAAATAATCATAATGCGGCAGAAAATAATAGTAATTATCGTAATTCAGAATCGTAATTCACCAGAAAATAATCATAATGTGGCAGTGTTTCACCAGAAAATACACTTATTGCAGCAGCAGTTCACCAGAAAATATTCGTAAGGTGGCAGCGTTTCACCAGATAATACACTTATTGCAGCAGCATTTCACCAGAAATTAATCATAGGGCAGCAGCGTTTCACCAGAAAATAATCGTAATGGGGCAGCGTTGTCAGAAAATAATCGTAATGTGGAAGCGTTTCACCAGAAAATACACGTAATCCGAGCAGAGGGAAAGAGTAGAGAGGGAGAGTCAGCATAAGATGTAAGAGGAGGGTAGAGGAGCAGAGGGGGGAGGGATAGACAGCATAAGATGGAAGAGGGTGCAGAGAAACAGAGGGGAGAGGGAGAGACAGCATAAGATGGAAGAGAGTGCAGAGGAACAGAGAGGGGTAGAGACAGCATAAGATGGAAGAGGGGGCAGAGGAACAGAGAGGGGAGAGGGAGAGACAGCACAGCACTAAAGCACAGGTTTACAGCTTTACCAGCCTACAGCCTAACCAGCTTTCAAAGAAAACTCTAGTATCAAAAGAGCAGGGCACATTCTAGCAGTTATAACAGTACTGGGAGTCTGCACACAGGACAGGAAGTGTTCTTAGCAGCCTGCCTGCATACCTTCTCTTCTGCCTGTGCATGCAGCTTATCATCTCTGGAGTAGTGATGGGTCGTTCACGAACGAGCCAGCTCTAAGAGCCGGCTTTTTGCTGCGAACGACAAGAGCCGGTTCTCAGTTTTGAAAGAGCCGATGCCTCAGCCGCCCCACAGAGCTCTGCTTTGCTCTGCAATAAAGGGCGCTGAGGCATGTTGGGAGATGTAGTCCTCCTCTTGCAGCTTGTAGGAGTGCATGGGGCGGAGCAGAGCAGTAGCAGAAGGGATTGCCCCAGTCAGAGAAGCAGTCTGGAATTGTCATGGAGATGGGGGCGGGGCTTTTACTCCGATTCTGAGTGGTGTTTAGTGATATTTAATGAAGAGCCGATTCAGAGCCGTAAGAGCCGGCTCTTTAATGGGAGCCGATTCAGAAGAGCCGTTTCTCTGAAAAGAGCCGGAATTCCCATCACTACTCTGGAGCAGAAACTTCCCTTCTCCCGGGCTGTGTTGCTGTCTTGTGCGGAGGCGGGGCTCCAACACGGACACATCACATTCTTCTCTCTGTGACTGCATCTGTCCCCTGGCTGTCTCGCTCCAGTGTCTGTGTGCAGCCAGTGACACAGGTGGGGGGTCAGACTGTCGGGGGCATAAGCTGGCTGGCCGCTGGCTCCTGGTTTGACTGGCGTGGGGCGGAATTAAAGGCTGGGCCACACGAGGTAAACACTTTACCTGTGTGGCTACTGAGAAGAAGGGGCACGGCTTTAACCACTTGAGGACCCACCCTTTACCCCCCCTTAAGGACCAGCGCTGGTTTGATTGATCTGTGCTGGGTGGGCTCTGCAGCCCCCAGCACAGATCAGGGTGCAGGCAGGGAGATCAGATTGCCCCCCTTTTTTTCCCCCCTATGGGGATGATGTGCTGGGGGGGTCTGATCTCTCCTGCCTGCTGTGGGTGGCGGGGGGGGGGGCACCTCAAAGCCCCCCTCCGCGGCGAAATTCCCCCCTCCCTCTCCTACCTGCTGCCTCCCCCGGTGATCGGGGCTGCACAGGACGGCTATCCGTCCTGTGCAGCCAGTGACAGGACGTCCCCTGTCACATGGCGGCGATCCCCGGCCGCTGATTGGCCGGGGATCGCCGATCTGCCTTACGGCGCTGCTGCGCAGCAGCGCCGTACAAATGTAAACAAAGCGGATTATTTCCGCTTGTGTTTACATCTAGCCTGCGAGCCGCCATCGGCGGCCCGCAGGCTATTCACGGAGCCCCCCGCCGTGATTTGACAGGAAGCAGCCGCTCGTACGAGCGGCTGCTTCCTGATTAATTAGGCTGCAGCTGGCGACGCAGTACTGCGTCGCTGGTCCTGCAGCTGCCACTTTGCCGACGCACGTTATGAGTGTGCGGTCGGCAAGTGGTTAAAGAAGAAACCTGGCAGAGAAGAGCAGTATTGATTGCTCTATTGGCTGGGGAGAAGTGGAGGTGGAGGCACTGCTGAGCACATGGTAGCGTGCCGAGCACCAGGGACTGAGTCGGGAGGTAATATAATATAAAAAAAAAAAAACATGGTCACGGTAGCAGCGGCGGGGGAATGCGCTTCACCACCTCATGGCGCCTCACCACCTCATGGCGCCCCAGGCAACCGCCTATACTTGCCTGGTGGGTGAGACGCCCGTGAATGGGGGAGTTACTGTTAGGCATGAGGTGGGGGTTAATGTTAGACATTAGGAGGGTAGTGAGTGTTAGAGATTGGAGGGATGGTAAGTGTTAGGGATTGGGGGTGAGGGTTAGTGCTGGAGATTGGGGGAGAGGGTTAGTGTTAGGAATTGGGGGGATGGTTAGATGAGGAGAGGAAACTCTACATCCTACTGGAGGAAGATGGTGCAAATAGCGGTCCTATATGTCGCTATCTGCCACCAAGTGTTAGGCAATAGAAGGGGAGGGGGGGGGGGGGTGTTAGTGCTAGAGATAAGGTGGAAGGGTAAGGCTCCATTTACACTTAATCAGTTGCTCTCAGTTATAACTGAAAGGACAAATGATTTTCAAAGTAATGCCCATGTTTTCCTATGAGACAGTTCCCGTTTTAACTGAAATAATTTTCATAATGCACCACTATGGAGAAGGAAAAAAAACGTGTACCAACTTATTCAGTGTAAATGGGGCCTTAGTGTTGGGATTTAGGAGGTGGTGGTGGTGGTGGGGCTATTAGAATAGGGCACCTGGTAAATTAATAGTAAAATCTTGGTAAAAGTACTTCACTGATATTTTAACTATTAGCATGACCTAGCACCCAAGAAAAGATGTGGCCTCATATATATTGTTCTCAAGTAGGGGGTACACTCTTAGATCCATTCAGTCTTTAGGACAATTTTAGACAAGGTTGCACTACTTGTAAGTTGAACTTGTTTGTAAGTGGAGTCACATGTTATAGGTGGTGAAACCTGGATAACTGATTTACTTTTGGACAACTGTAGATTTGGGGATGTAGTATCAACATCATTTTTGTTGTTTTTAATGTGCCTTTACTTTGTTTTCAACTACTGACAACAGTTTATAAAACAATGTAACGTGTAACAACAAAAAATTGTCATAACAAAAACAGTACAGTACATTTCCTACATTAAGACAACCTTGTACGTATGAAACATTGTAACTCGAGTCATTTGTAAGTAGGGGACTTTCTGTATTAACAGGAAAAAATAGTGAGAGGGTATTTTTGCTTATGATGTGGTCAGATACATTAGGTAATTACATGATCTTAGTAATGTGGTAACAACGGTTAGTAGAATACTGGGAAAGCTGTGTTTTTTCTACAGACTGAGGAGAGAAGAAGTGAAATCACACATTGCGGTGCATTTCAGATTCAGCCTTTTAAAAATAGTCTCCAAAGCAACACAAATTACACACTCCCTTTTATCTCTTATAACTGAAACCCCCTACAGGTTGGTGGGACTATTTCCTGTGTGACACATTTCCTACCTTTCTGATCTGTAGCACTGTACATGTTGGTTATTTCCCTGTCACAGATGTCTAGGCTCAGCAATGCTATTGTTCGGTTTACCTATGTGATGGAACAGTTCCTCCACAGACCTTTCTGTCCATGACAGGAACTTGTACATCTGAAAGAGCCCTCCCCCAAGCAAAATAAATGTTGTATGCATATACCAGACTAGTGAGGGTTTCTTCACTGGCAAGACTGTGTAACCCATTAGTAAATGCATGGAGTTTGCTAGGTATAGGATGACCTGGATATGTGGTCAACCTTCATACACAATCATTTTGACTGATGCCTCTTAACACTAAATGCTGAAAAACTGATGTTTTTTAACTTTCCATAGCAGTGCATTGTGAAAAAGCTTTCAGTTAAAAAGATTCTGAAGTGTCCAAAATTACTTCTTTTTATTTCCGAATGCTCTTCAGCAGTAAGAGCAGGGCCGGCCCACTCATGAGGCGGGGTGAAACGTTTGCCTCAGGCGTCAAACTTCTAGGGGCGGCACCCGCCCATCCGTGGGTGCGGGGGGGGGGGGGGCGCCGAGCCGGAGGGGTAGCGGGCAGGACGGGGGTATTGGACCTAGCGGTGGTGAGGGGGGTCGGACCCTCCCTCCCTCGCCTGGGTCCCCCGATCTGCGCTCCATTCCAGCTGTAATAGGAAGCAGCCGATGCCCAATCATAAGAGGCACGGGCGGGGAGGACTCACCTTATCCGCGTTCTACTGTGCGCTCCACTGACGTCACTTCCTGCATCGCCGTCCACTTACAATACAGTGGGCGGCGATGCAGGAAGTGACGACCCCCCTCCCCACCGCTAGGCCCAATACCCCCGTCCTGCCCGCTACCCCTCCGGATCGGCGGCCCCCACGGGGGGGGGGGGGGGGGCCTCGGCAACAATTTTATTTTATAAATTTGCCTCAGGCGGCAAAAAGTCTAGGGCCGGCCCTGAGTAAGAGCAAAGATGATTCGCCACATCCCCGTGGCCGTACGAGGTCTTTATCATCCCAAAATCCCAGGGCAAAATTCTACGACTTTCAGGGAGAGGTGGCAATCAGCAGTAATTGAATGGATTGGAGGCAGAGCTTCAGCACAAAGCTCTGCCTCCTCCAGGAAGTGTCGGATTTTGCTCCGGTGATTTTTTTTCTTTTGTTGTGGGTGGTGGGGGGAAATAAAATCCTCCTATGGCCACAGGGATGCGGCGAATCATCTTTTGCTATTACTGCTCAAGGGACACTTGAGACTGTCTTTAAAAAGCATTTAATGTGAACTGAGCCATAAGGAAACATGGACATTACCTTGATAGGTGTTGCATTCTTCAAGCTTGAGCGCGGCTGACCTGTGTGAGTACAGCCGCACCTGCTCAGTTAGCCGCACCTGCTCATGCATGAGTGTCTCCGTGCAGCTGCAGCATGGCGCACACATGCCAGAAGAGCAGAGCGGCCCTGATCAGCTGGAGGCTCCAGGGCAGTGACGGATGACTGGAGGATGGCATTAATTCTCATTAGGATCCAGAGGCTTCCCACTCCTTAGGTAAGTATGTGTTTCTGAACCTGAGCTTCAGCTTGGGCTCTCTTCAGGTTTTGTGCTTGGTATAGGACCAATAAAATGAAGTAACTGGTTATGTTGATTGTGAGTTTCTTTCCGCTTTTAAAGGACAACTGTAATGAATAGCGGAGATGCCGCCGCATGGGCAAACGGCATGGCGGCCATCTCCGCGTTCCAGCCGGCGGCTTCTGCCGCACAGCTACATGCTGCTGGTTCGCCTTGTCCTGGTGCACACAGATTAAGAGCTACGCGCGCGTGTGCCAGGCGACAGGACCTTTATGCTAGTAGAAGGGGAGTCAGCTGATCAAGCCGGTCAGCTGACTCCAGCTATGCTCCGGATTGGCTGAGTGACTGGGGCGGCTCTGTGGAGCGCTCTGGGTACTTATAGGACTTGCCTGTCAGTTGCAAGTTGTCTGCTGTTGCGAATGCTTACGTGTGAGCACTCAGACCCTAGTTAGATCTTACAGTGTGTTAGAACTAGCCGGAGCTGGGAATTCACACTTAGTCAGGTTCCGTTGATAGCGTTTAGCGCTATTGTATTAATAGACTTGTGTACCGCTCTATAGACTAGTTCCCAGGTGTTGAAACCAAGGACTTCACACCTAGACTAGGATATTGCTACTGTTCATCTGATAGACTAGTTCCCAGGTGTTGAAACCAAGGACTTCACACCTAGACTAGGACTGTTATATTATTACTGTTTATCTGTTATGATCTCTCGCTTTCCTGACCACTCTCTTGCTTACTGATTCGGTACTTCTGCCTATCTGATAACCGTTGCTGACTCTGCCTGTACCTTGATACCGAATCAGTCTTCTGCCTCTGTACCTTGTCTGTCCGTGTGTTGCTGACCTTGCTTGTCCGACCTTTCTGGCTGTCACCTAACGCTTAGGTGATCAGCCTTGCTGCACTGTCTGAGATACTTGCTCTTCAGGTGTCTGTTAGCTGCAAGCAGAGTTTTATGATCTCCTGCTCCTCAGGAGATCATCTTGCAGCACAGTCAGTGGTCCCTGCCCCTCAGGGGTCCACTGGCTGCAGTACAGTCTGATTCCCTGCTCCTCAGGGAATCCTTGGCTGAAGTACAGTCTTAATCACTATTTCCACCAGTGACCACCTTTGCAGCCCAGTCAGTGGTCCCTGCTTCCCAGGTGTCCACTGGCTGCAGTACTGCTGTACTGGCTGCAGAATTCCCTGCTCCTCAGAGGATTCTAGACTATCACCTAGTCTTGGTCTCCTGTTCTTCAGGTGACCATATTCCCAAACACTGCCAGTGGTCCCTGCTTCACAGGTGTCCACTGGCTGTAGTGCAGTCTGAATCCCTTGCCTCTCAGGGGATCCTTGGCTGCAATAGTGTCTGTATCTCCCGCTCCACGGGAGATCACTTCTCCATTACTGTTGCACCAAACACAATACCACATTAGGTGTCCTGTGTCTAGCTATACTAGTATTATTGGTGATTCTGCAGATCACCACGTAATCAGGTATAGCATCTGTATTATTGGTGATACTGCAGATCCAATCGTTACAACAACTATCGGAAACATTTTTAAAATTTAAAAAGCGTATAAACATATACATTTTTCTTGCAGAGTAAAATTAGCCATAAACTACTTTTCTCCTATGTTGCTATCACTTACAGAGCAGCAGAATACCTGACTTTTGGGCTAGTCCATCTCTTCATTGGGTGATTCTCAGCAAGGCTTTTATTCTTTATAAAGACATTCCTTGAAAAGGATTCATACAGTGAGGCATCATTCACATCTGACGCCAGCGATATTAAATGTTTTTTTCTCCTCCCAGCGCTCAGGTAGGCGCTGCGGTTTTCGTAAAGCGCTTTTAATAAGCGCTTTTTCAGAGTTACTGTGTTTTTAACTCCCTGATGCTTGTCAGGAAGTGAACTCTTTGACCCGGAACAATGTATTTATACTTAAAAACGTGAATGCAATCACTGCACAAAGTGATTTTGTGAGCATTTTGCATTTTCCATACCTTCCATTGAGGCAAAATCGCCTCCAAAATGGTACAGGCACCACTTTGCTGAGCGGATCGGAAACAGACTGCTCAGATGTAAACTTTCTCACAGGGAATCATTGCACAAGTGTTTTAAGGGCGATTTTGAAAATCACCTGCACTTGAAAAAAGGGGCAAAAATGCTCTAGATGTGAACGACCCCAAATGCTGGCTAGCCTCCCTGCTCGCTGCACACTTTTTGGGCAGCTGGACAGAGCAACTGCCATTCAGTACCTGCTCTTGAAAATAAACAAAACCCTGGGAATCGGCCTGTGGTGTATGGGAAGCCAACAGATCTCTCTCTCTCATCAGATTAGATTAGAGAGAGATTTGTCTCTTGGTTTAATCTGCCAATCATCGCTAGATGTATGACTACCTTTACATCTCTGTGGGGTAGATTTAATTCCCATCTGGTCTGAAATGGGAGGTGTCTGTTACTTGCATTTTGAGATAAGCTTGTTAGGGCTGGTTCAGACGGACGTCTGCGTGGCGTCGCGTCTGGGGGCGTTGCGGCGGCTGCGCGGTCAGGCTTTCAGTAGCCTTCGGTCGCGTTCCGATGCGGTCGCGTTTTTTTCCCCTAGGGGAACATTAGCCGTTGCCGTTGGCCGCTCCCTGGAAGCTACATGTCGCTTCCAGGGGCAGCTCGAACGCTAACGAAAATCGGGACCCGAACGTCACGTTCGGGTAAATGCGCACAAAAGCTCTGTGTAAACGCTACCATTCACTTGAATGGGAGCGTTTACCGCGACGTTCCGAACGCTTGCGGTAAACACTCCGCAAGCGTCCGTCTGAACCAGCTGTAGCTGAAAAAAAAGACTTCCCACAATCCTGTTGGCACTGTACAGTTCAGCAAAGGCACAAAGACCAGGTAAAAAAATAATATAAAAAATTGGGACACTAACTACTTTTTTTTTTTGGGATGCTACAACCCCCGTTAAACCAGTATTCCCCAACCCTGTCCTCAAGGCCCACCAACAGTGCAAGTTCTGTGAAAATCCACAGAGGTAGTTAACCAGCTCTGCTGAGACACTAATTACCCCACCTGTGATTGGGTGTGGCTTTCTGCAAAATATGTGCTGTTGGTGGGCCTTGAGGACAGGGTGGGGAACTGCTTGAGGCTGGGAACACACTAGGCAGAAACGCTAGTGTTGAGTAAAATGCAGTGTTTATGCGTATAATGTTAGTCAATGAGCCACATAAAAAAACATATAAAAACGCATATGCGTTTTGTATGCATTTTAAAATATGCGTTTTTAAAAACGCTGGTTTTGTTGCATATTTTTCAAAAACGCACATAATGAAAGTCAATGGTTGACGCAGAGGTATTGCATTTTGGTGCGTTTTGCATGCATTTTTATACTTTTTTTTTGGTTTTGTTTGTTAAGAAAAACATGTTTTATGATGTATTTCTACTTTTTGTTGACTTACTAGTGATTTCCATAAAATGCATATAAAAAAACGCTTACAACACGCACATGCATTTTCGTATATGGGAACTGCAAACGCATTAAAACGTATGAAAAACGCATGTACGGGAAAGAAACGCAAAATGAAAATGCACTAAAAATGCAAAACCACACAGGACAGAAAACGCAACCTTTCACGCACTGACAAGTGTGCACCCAGCCTGAAACAACCAACAATAGGAGACAGCTTGAGATAAGGTTTTACTGCAGGAAAGTTCAAAGGATCATTACTTCTGCTTTGTTTTACAGTTTAAAAGACAGTGGCCCATATGCATTTAACTTTCGTTCTACGTAATCTCCTAGGATATAATTTTCATATTCTCTTTAACCACTTGCCGACCGCACACTCATAACGTGCGTCGGCAAAGTGGCAGCTGCAGGACCAGCGACGCAGTACTGCGTCGCCAGCTGCAGCCTAATTAATCAGGAAGCAGCCGCTCGTACGAGCGGCTGCTTCCTGTCAAATCACGGCGGGGGGCTCCGTGAATAGCCTGCGGGCCGCCGATGGCGGCTCGCAGGCTAGATGTAAACACAAGCGGAAATAATCCGCTTTGTTTACATTTGTACGGCGCTGCTGCGCAGCAGCGCCGTAAGGCAGATCGGCGATCCCCGGCCAATCAGCGGCCGGGGATCGCCGCCATGTGACAGGAGACAGCCTGTCACTGGCTGCACAGGACGGATAGCGTCCTGTGCAGCCGGATCTCCAGGAGGGGGCCAGGTAGGAGAGGGAGGGGGAGGATTTCGCCGCGGAGGGGGGCTTTGAGGTGCCCCCCCCCCGCCACCCACAGCAGGCAGGAGAGATCAGACCCCCCCAGCACATCATCCCCATAGGGGGGAAAAAAGGGGGGCAATCTGATCTCCCTGCCTGCACCCTGATCTGTGCTGGGGGCTGCAGAGCCCACCCAGCACAGATCACTCAAACCAGCGCTGGTCCTTAAGGGGGGGTAAAGGGTGGGTCCTCAAGTGGTTAAAATAACTTTAAAGCATTTTACGATTGAAAAAGTACCTAAAAAGGGTAAAAAGTTACTTTCAAAATTATTTTGAGTATTTTCTTGCTTGCTGGTGGTTTAAAAGTCCTTTTATTGACAAATTTGAACATATCACCTGGGAGAACACTCACCTAGGAGATACTCATCTAGGACAACATATCACCTGGGAGAACACTCACCTAGGAGATACTCATCTAGGAGAACATATCACCTGGGAGAACACTCACCTAAGAGATACTCATCTAGGAGAACATATCACCTAGGAGAACACTCACCTAGGAGATACTCATCTAGGACAATATATCACCTAGGAGAACACTCACCTAGGAGATACTCATCTAGGAGAACATATCACCTGGGAGAACACTCACCTAGGAGATACTCATCTAGGAGAATATATTACCTAGGAGAACACTCACCTAGGAGATACTCATCTAGGAGAACATATCACCTGGGAGAACACTCACCTAGGAGATACTCATCTAGGAGAACATATCACCTGGGAGAACACTCACCTAGGAGATACTCATCTAGGAGAACATATCACCTGGGAGAACACTCACCTAGGAGATACTCATCTAGGAGAATATATCACCTGGGAGAACACTCACCTGGGAGATACTCATCTAGGAGAACATATCACCTGGGAGAACACTCACCTAGGAGATACTCATCTAGGAGAACATATCACCTAGGAGAACACTCACCTAGGAGATACTCATCTAGGAGAACATATCACCTAGGAGAACACTCACCTAGGAGATACTCATCTAGGAGAATATATCACCTAGGAGAACACTCACCTAGGAGATACTCATCTAGGAGAACATATCACCTGGGAGAACACTCACCTAGGAGATACTCATCTAGGAGAATATATTACCTAGGAGAACACTCACCTAGGAGATACTCATCTAGGAGAACATATCACCTAGGAGAACACTCACCTAGGAGATACTCATCTAGGAGAACATATCACCTGGGAGAACACTCACCTAGGAGATACTCATCTAGGAGAACGTATCACCTGGGAGAACACTCACCTAAGAGATACTCATCTAGGAGAGCATATCACCTAGGAGAACACTCACCTAGGAGAACTCATCTAGGAGAACATATCACCTGGGAGAACACTCACCTAAGAGATACTCATCTAGGAGAACATATCACCTAGGAGAACACTCACCTGGGAGATACTTATCTAGGAGAATATATCACCTAGGAGAACACTCACCTAGGAGATACTCATCTAGGAGAACATATCACCTAGGAGAACACTCACCTAGGAGATACTCATCTAGGAGAATAGATCACCTAGGAGAACACTCACCTAGGAGATACTCATCTAGGAGAACATATCACCTGGGAGAACACTCACCTAGGAGATACTCATCTAGGAGAATATATCACCTAGGAGAACACTCACCTAGGAGATACTCATCTAGGAGAACATATCACCTAGGAGAACACTCACCTAGGAGATACTCATCTAGGAGAATAGATCACCTAGGAGAACACTCACCTAGGAGATACTCATCTAGGAGAACATATCACCTGGGAGAACACTCACCTAGGAGATACTCATCTAGGAGAATATATCACCTGGGAGAACATTCACCTAGGAGATACTCATCTAGGAGAACATATCACCTGGGAGAACACTCACCTAGGAGATACTCATCTAGGAGAACATATCACCTGGGAGAACACTCACCTAAGAGATACTCATCTAGGAGAACATATCACCTAGGAGAACACTCACCTAGGAGATACTCATCTAGGAGAATATATCACCTGGGAGAACACTCACCTGGGAGATACTCATCTAGGAGAACATATCACCTGGGAGAACACTCACCTAAGAGATACTCATCTAGGAGAACATATCACCTAGGAGAACACTCACCTAGGAGATACTCATCTAGGAGAATATATCACCTGGGAGAACACTCACCTGGGGGAGATACTCATCTAGGAGAACATATCACCTGGGAGAACATATCACCAGGGAGAACACTCACCTAGGAGATACTTATCTAGGAGAACATATCACCTAGGAGAAAACCGCATATGGGCCAGAGTGTGAATTGTAAAATGCAACTGTGACCGTATGATGCAATGTTATAAATTAAGCTATATAATGGAAAATAAAAATATGAGACTCTTTTCTTTGCTACTAATGTTCGTTTTATTATCAGTACTATACATGCAATTCATTATATCATACGTTTGGGTTTTTTTCGCTTCAGATTTGCATTAAATACTTTAAAGGGACCCTGAGAAGTCCCCTAAAATCAAAAAAATTCACTTACCTGGGGCTTCCTCCAGCCCACCGTAGGCCGCGAGGTCCCCTGGCATCATCCTGGCTCCTGTCCGTGTCCCTCTGGCAGCTCCTGTTACCGGCAACACCGGGGCCGGCTCTTCCTGGTTTCTGATGTTCCTTGTCGTCATGCCGGCCACTATGTGTCATCACGGCGGTCGGTGTGACAGTTCTGCGCAAGTGCGCATTCGCGGTTTAGATTTAGAAAACCACGCATGCGCAGGACTGTCACGTCGGCCGCTGTGATGACACATAGCGGCCGACGTGATGACGAGGAACGTCAGAAATCAGATAGAGCCCGCTCGACACCCGCCCCGGGTTTAGCTCTATTGCCACCTCTATGAAGTTTAAAAAACACACATCAATTACGCTTCACCTGAGTTGAGCGGCCGTGTGGCATTGGTGTAAGAAGTGATAAGACACAGATGTCGCATAATCTTTTTTTTGCCCACAGTAAACCATCCAATACTCTGTTTATGTTCTTGTATTCTTATTTTCACCTCCCAGGTGGTTTGTCCAATGTACACCATGCCATACAGACACTTCAACCCATACACCACATAAATGCTAAGCCAAGTAAAGTGGTGCTTGATCCAAACCCTTTCCCCAGATTGTGGATGTAAAATGAAGTCACCTTTGATTGCACTGCAACAAGAACAGCTCATGCATGCATGCTTGCATTTATGTCTGGCTGACTTCTCTGCACACCCTGGACATCTGTCCTACACATTGTGGCCCATATGCAATTCATTTTTTCGCCTTTAAGTTTTCTCCTAGGTGATATTTTCACAACTTGTCATAAAATGCCTTTTAAGCCACCACCAAGGAAGAAAATACTAAAAAAAAATTGTGATGGTACATTTTCACTAACTTTTGGGTACATTTTCAATTGTAAAATGCTTACAATGTGGTTTAAGGAGAAAATGAAAATTATCCCCTAGGAGAAAACTTAATTGCATATGCATAAATGTCCGCTGTCATCATCCCTGCTTCCTCCAGCCCCTGGCAGCCGTCCTGTGCCCTCGCCGCAGCTCCGGTGGCTCCTGGCCCCCTCTGGTTCAGATGCTGACCTCGCCAGGTCAGCATCTGCTTGCGCTCCAGTGTGCGGCTCAATGAGTGCGTCGCACTGACATCATCCTTATTGTACTGCGCAGGCACAGAGCTACTGCACATGCGCAGTAAGAATCTTGAGCCGGAGGGGAGCTCAGGCCACCGGCGGGAAGCAGAGCTGTGGGGAGGGCACCGGACGGCTGGCAAAGGCTGGAGGAAGCCCCAGGTAGTAGGATTTTAAAATGTTTGTGCTCCTTGGATGTGTCCTTTAAGGACTGGTCCTTAGGTAAGCATCTCAACAAATAATTCCACTTGGTTAGTTTGGCATACAATTAATGCATAACTGATCACCATCCCTTCGATACAAGAACATCTAAATAATTTAGGCCTTCTCTGGAGCACTCAGCAGTGAATTTGATAGTGGGATGCATGTTGTTAACATCCTGGACCATGTCCATGAAAACCTTTTCATCCCCCCTTTATAGAATGAAAATGTCATCATCAAACCTCAGATATAACAAAATTCGGTCTTTAGACTTCATGTAATTCAGAAATATTTCTCTCTCAAGGTCTTTCAAAGAAAGAGGTGTCCCCATAGCCGTGCCCTGTCTCTGAAAATAGTACTGTCCATTGAAGCGAAAATAATTGTGCCATAAAACTATAATGTGGTGGTGGTGGTGGTGGGGGGGGGGAGGGGGGGGGTCAGTGCATCTTATGGTCCAAATATATTTATTCAGAGCAGCACCACTGTCCACCCACATCGCAATTGTAAATTGTGCATACCACAATCACTTACCACGCATACTGTACCTGCAGAGGTCTGCTGCCACCAGACACTGCTATTGTGACTTGGGAGCTGACAAAGCTGAGAGCGGCATTGGGCAGGCTGTGGGCTTAAGTGAGTTCAATGATTGATGGCTTTAGAGAGCTCAGTGGTTGGACCAATGACAGCGCTGTGGTCCCGCCCGTGAGATCATCAGTGCCAGGTGGCTGCAGACCTTTGCAGGTATGCACAATTCTACATGTCCGTGAGACAGAGGCGGATACATAGGGCAGAGGAGGACACAGGAGGAGGACACAAAGGGACAGAGGAGGGCACAGGAGAAGGACACAATTGGGCAGAGGAGGACACAAAGAGGCAGAGGAGGACACAGGAGGAGGACAAATGGGAACAGATGAGGACATATAGGGACAGTGGAGGACAGAAGAGGACATAGAGGGATAGAAGGGGACAGATGAGGAAATAGGGGGACAGTAGACGACACAGGAGGGGACAGAGGAGGGAACACAGGGAAAGAGGAGAGGACAGGGGAGGACACAGGTAGGACATTAGAGGGACATGAGGTACATATAGGGGATATAATAATTTGGGGGGAGAAGATCCACGAGACGCCCCTGCACCATGGACCCACTAGGTTTAGTGGATTTTTTTCCCCTGATTTTTGTCCTCTAAATCTAGGTGCGTCTTATGGTCAGGAGAACCTAATGGTCCAAAAATACACGTACATTATGAATCCACTTTATTTCCTTGCACAATAGTTCATTGTCATTGTCTCATGGTGGGGTATGTAACATGAATCTGATGCCATAAAGGGCAATAGCTATCCTTTGTCACTTCATGTTCTCAAACAAACTCTGTTACCTTTGAAAAAGGGGCATTTTCATGTACCCAATTAGATATTTCAAATAGAAACAAGTACATTTCTTTCTTAAGTGATTTGGGTCTTATATTGTTATATTTGGTCACTGACAGAGATAAAGTTTATATAGCCCCTGCTAACAAAGACAAAAATGGAAGTTTATATATTTTTCATGCTTTATGGCTTGAAAAAGGACGAGCAGCCCGAAACAGGGGAGCTGTCGCTGTGTAGCTGATAACACCATACTATTTTATCTTTTATAATGAAGAGCTACTAAATACTGAAGACGATGCTGACAGGTGCATACCTAGAAATCATGGGCCCCCCTGCAAAACTTTGGTTCGGGCCTCCTCCTGCCAAACCACACCCCCCTCCACCCCACATGCTCTCTGCACAGGTAAACTGAAAACCAATGTGTAACGATTGTGGAATTCTCTCCGTGATCAGCGCACAAGACATGCGCTGACACTGTGGAAATCCTACACAAGCGTAATAACTTGAGGGAACCCAGCAAAAGGTGCAATGCACCTGTAGAGGGAAATTCCTGTCGACAGGTGGAGCTGTGGAGTGCAGAGGAAAAGCTCCTCTGCCCTGCCACAGACGCCAGACAGGAATTGTACGAAGGGAAGAAACGCAGGGCAAGATAGCCCTGAAAGAGAGAGATCAAAGCAACAGAGGGTATGTGTGTCCACCAATCTAGTCACCACCCTGCGACGATAAACACACAACCATGAAGATAAAGTGAGAAGGCAATCGCCAGAGAAGGGATTGCGGAAGAGAATGAGCACAGGGACAGATTGTATGTGTGTGCACCAAACTAGTCGCCAACCCGCGACGATGCATACACAACAGCACATATGAAGTAGGAACGCAATCGCGGGAGAGGCGATTGCCAGAGGTGACACAAGGCTACAGCAAGGCAGAGCACGAGAGTAGCAAAGGCACAGCAAATCATACAATGAGAAGATAAGGAAAATAACAAAAGCTAACTAAACGCGAACACCGCATTCATTCGCAACAGTGCACGCGTTTATGCGCGGTCTCCGCGTGTTAAGCACAACAGAGACAAGCACGCCTAACTAACCACCGACAGACAAACATAAAACAGAGGACGCGAGTGCTTGCTTAACGGTTACCTCATCGAGCCTCCAGCAAGCGTTCGTAGCAGACAAGAAAGATACACGAAAACAGGAATAAGTGAGAGATAGGATCCACAGCACTAGCGCAAGAGGCTAGTGCGATCCAGGAAGATAGAACAGAAGGATCCACAGCACTAGCGCAAGGCGAGTGCGATCCAGGCAAGACAGATCAGAAGGATCCACAGCACTAGCGCAAGGCGAGTGCGATCCAAGCTAGACAGGCAGATGAGATAGCTGGTAGCAACCGCTGCTCCAGCTATACTCCAAGAACAAAGATCAGAACGATCTCCTGTCGACCACTGCTGGGACAGGACAATCGCAACAGACAAACAAAACAGATATGCAATCCTAACTGCACTAGGGAACCTGCCTAGTGCAGTCCCAGGAATTACTCTAAGCTAATCTTCAAACAATGAGCAAGGCTGACACTCCAGGAGTGTTTCACATGACAAACCCTTATGACCAGCCCAGGTCTGTGATATCACATGGTATTTATAGAGCAAGCCTACA
This sequence comes from Hyperolius riggenbachi, assembly GCF_040937935.1. Lineage (NCBI taxonomy): Eukaryota > Metazoa > Chordata > Amphibia > Anura > Hyperoliidae > Hyperolius > Hyperolius riggenbachi. The sequence continues at coordinate 91,773,476 of NC_090655.1, read as the reverse complement.
AAGGATGTGGCTAGGCAATCTGCATGACAAACGTATGCAAAGTCCTCAGCAGCAAGCTGCAAAACTGACAAAAGGTCTCTCTTCCAGAGACCTGCACAATGCAGACCTGAACAGTGGTCAAAAAGCTGCCTGCCTGCCACAATGTTATTCAATTGGCTAGTGCACACGAGAACAGTGTCGGACTGGGAGCTGGAAAAACTGAGGAAATCCTCTTGCTGGCCAAGCAGCAGTAATCAGGTGTTGCTGCTCACAGTGAAGACTTGCTGCAGGTTTCTATTGGGAGTGATATCACAGGGTTACTGCTGCTTAGCCAGCAGGTGGATTTCCTCAGTTTTTTCACCTCCCGGTCCGACACTGCACGTGAATGTGGTACCTGATGCAGATAAAATAGACAGCAGTGAAGCACTGCCCACCTTTACTCTATCAATTACATTAGTCTCTGTGATAAAACATGCATGTTTTCACACATACAGACACACATGGTGTGCAGAAAACACATACAGAAAACCGACAGACGAGGGTGCTCCTAGCCTCAGCTTATTATACTCACTCTGTCCCTGGAGCAGAACTGGCTCTGCAGACTCCTCCACCATCACTACAGGACACAGCGCTTGGAGAGGGGTAGAATAGCGCTGTATACAAGACCCTGCTGAACACTGAATAGGAACTGTCTACAAATCTTTGTCTGTACAACTTTGTATGATTCCTTATCAGTGGCTGAGCAGATGCAGTCATTAGAACAATTGTGCAGAGAACAGAAAGTTTTTCCTCTCCTTGCCTGTAGTTGTCAGTCTCCCAAGACAGGGAAAAGAAAGTTCTCCCCCCACGGGGCCCCCTGTGGCTTCTGGGCCCTCCTGTGGCTGCATCCCTTGCAGGGTGTATTGTTACGCCCCCTAGGTGCAGACTCGTTTGGACTAAATACATACAGGGTGCTTTTCTCTGTTTTCCTTCTGTCCTGTGCGAGAGTTCAGGTCCACTTTAACTGTTTGAGAAGACTGCAGCCTCCAGAGATGGAAATCTGTGCTGCAGGAAGTCCTTGGCACAAGAGCTCCTGATTCATGTTTTAAAACTGCTTTATTTGACTCGCTTAATTGAGATGCTCATTCCCTGGCTCTGTCGCTGCGTGACTAAGGAAAACATGTTGTTTTTATAGTTTAGTTGAACTTTAAAAATAACCATCCTATGAAAGCTTGCAGTGCACCCAGTAGTTGGAGAATGCACAATGACAAGATTGCCCATGGTGCACTTGCCCTGTAGGATACAGAACACCAGTGAAGATGAGGATGCAAGGAGAGATTTGACGGAGTATTGTGGAAAACATGAAATAATGTGTGTAATCCCTGAAACTCATAACAGACAGAATACCAGTTATACGTCTTGACTTTATAAGGGAAAGCTGCCTCTTGTGAGTAGTTCTTCCTCCTCCCCTGTGATTGGCTGAGGAGGGCAGGCCAGCAGCTTACTGTGTCTGCTGAAGTTTGATTTAGGAATTTCTTTCATAAAGCTGTGTGGAGTGCAGCTCCAGGCTGGCCGACAAGATCACTTTTTTTTTTTTAAATTTAACTCTTGAGTACAATTGTCTGGAAGAGGGCTTAAACCAATATACAGAACATGATTTTTATTTTGCAAAGTCTATCAGTGGCATAACTAAGGAGCTGTGGGCCCCAACACATGTGTTATATTGGGCCCCTCAAGCACACCATACATAACAGCTGATATGTAGTATGTAAAAACCTGCCAAGGACAGCCGCAGTGTCAGAAAGATTTAACCACCTTAGCGGTATGGATGAGCTCAGCTCGTCCATGACCACCACGGTGGATTGCTCAGGCCCTGGTGGGCCGATTTTCACACGGTTTGCTTTGTTACACGCAGCTAGCACTTTGCTAGCTGCGTGTACAAGCCGATCGCAGCCGCTCCGCGCCGATTCACCGATACGCGCCGATTCACCGCTACCTGCCACGTTAGAGGCCCCCCCCCCGAGACCCCTTGCACAGCCTGGCCAATCACAGCCAGGCTGCGCTATGGGGTGGATCGGGACTCCCTCAGAAGCCATGATGTCGATGACGTTATCCCGATCGTCGCCATAGAGATGGGGGAAGCCAAACAGGAAATCCCGTTCTGAACGGGATTTCCTGTTAGCTCTGATCGCCGGAGGCGATCGGAAGGGGTGGGGGGATGCCGCTGCACAGCGGCTATCATGTAGCTGGCGCTAGGCTAGCTACATGATTTAAAAAAAAAAAATTAAAGTGCTGCGCTGCCACCCTGGCGGATTTATTAGAACGCCAGGGTGGTTTAAAGGGAACCCAAGGTGAGAGTGGTATGGAGGTTGACATGTTTATTTCCTTTTAAATAATGCACATTGCCCTGCTGATCCTCTGCCTCAAATACTTTAAGCCATATGCCCTGAATAAGCATGCAGATCAGATGTGGTCTATGACAGGGCTTTTCATCCTTTTCACTCATTGTACCACTTTTTTCACCTGAAAAATTTCAAGTACCACCTGTGTGCCAGCGCAATAGATCTGACCCGATCAAGTTCGGCTGTTTCCAATGGAGAGCCGCAAATGCACATGCACTCATACCAACAAGGAGATCTTCCAGGGGTTCCAGTGCTGGGTCCCCTCTACTGAGGAGGAATGGGGAAGCCTTCTTTAGGATCCAGAGGATTTCTCCCATGGGGAACTTTTTTCTTACAGGTACACTTTAAGAAAGGGGGGGGGGGGGCATATTAGAGGGGAATAGCAGGATTAATTGGTGGGGGGAAAAAAGATTAAAATTAGATTGCTAGCTTACAGACTGCCATTATTAGCAGTCTGTAGGTAGATTGCCACTATAGGTACCATTTTAATATAGGTAGCCTCACCCACCACCTTAGAGCTGGGCAGTGACTTTCTACAAAATTCGGTTCCCCCTTACTTGCTTTTCTCTGTGCTGTCCCGCGTAATAGTTCAGACCTTAGATCAGTGGTAACCCGGCGGCAGTAAAGAGACAGCAAGACGAGCAGTCCACACTGACGACAGGGCAGCACAGCGAGGGGAAGCCATCGTTTGTGGAGGCAGGACGGGACCAGGACAAGTGGCAGATGGGCAATTAAGTAGCAGGCAAACTTGGAATGTACCACCTGGCCGACGCCAAAGTACCACTGGTGGTACGCGTACCACAGGTTGAAAAGCCCTGGTCTATGACAAATCTGACAAGCTTAGCTGCATGCTTGTTTCAGGTGTGTGATTTAGACCCTACTGACCAGAGAGCTCAGCAGGACTGCCAGGCAACTGGTATTGTTTAAAAGAAAATAAATAATGGCAGCTTCCATAGGTCTCACACGTCGGCTTCCTTTTAACCATTAAAATATACATAACACTTACCTTAACCCAAATACTATGCTACAACTACAAGGAAGGGTGAGCAAACACCCTAAAAAAGAACAACACAGAGACAATGGGAGCCAAAAATGGTGCAGTATGTCACAAGAAGAGTGATGGAAAACAGAAAGGATTAGGGTACTCACAGAGGAAGGTTGCACAATGGGCAACCAACTGCTGAAAGCAGGTGGAGATCTGTATACCCGACTCCACTCGGGTATCCGGCTGGTGCTGGATGCAGTCCTGTGCTTAATAAAATTCATATTTATATGAACTTGTTATTGAGGTAAGCTATTTTTATTTTTTCTTATTTTAGCTGTTTTTAACTCAGTTTTATCTACTTTTGGGTGCCTCTACCCACTTTGTGTTATGCAACAACTAAGCTTTTTAGTAACACCAGTGGCATAGCAAAGGAGCTGTGGGCCCCGGTGCAAGCTTTACATGGGGCCCCCCAAGCACTCTATACATAACAATTGATACGGTGCACCAAAACCTGCCAAGGACAACCACAGTGTCAGAGTTGCAAGAAGGGGATGCGGAACAGTGTGTTAAAGGGGCCCTACAGCGAAAAACTGTAACATTTAAAATATGCACAAACATATACAAATAAGAAGTACATTTTTTTCCAGAGTAAAATGAGCCATAAATTACTTTTCTCCTATGTTGCTGTCACTTACAGTAGGTTGTAGATAAGTGGTTTTGGACTAGTCCATCTCTTTATAAGGGATTTTCAGGGATATATTTATTTTCAAAAGCACTAGTGAATGGCAGTTGCTCTATCCAACTGCCCAAAAAACTGTGTAGAGAGCAGGGAAGCCGGCCAGCATCTTTGCATAAATCCTTTTTAGGGAATATCTTTATAAAGAATAAAAGCATTGCTGAGAATCCCCTATGAAGAGATGGACTAGTCCAAAACCTGTCTCTTATGTCAGATTTCTACTGCCTACTGTAAGTGACAGCAACATAGAAGAAAAGTAATTTATGGCTCATTTTACTCTGGAAAAAACGTACTTCTTATTTGTCTATGTTTGCACATATTTAAAATTTTACAATTTTTCGCCGTAGTGCCCCTTTAAGGATGACTACTATTCGAAGCATCTATAGAAGTGATTAAGAGCTAATACTGTGATAGAGGGTGGACCCCCTCTGGCCCAAGGGCCCCGATGCGGTCTCTACCTCTGCAACCCACATTGCTACGCCCCTGAGTAACTCTATACTGTAGTTCAGTGTAAACAACAGATATATTTAAGTGCAATGTTACAGCTTCTTTTATCAAATATTGGGGCAGACTGAGACAAGGATAACCTTTTTATTGTCTGAAGCAGCTCTCAGACCTCACTCGGGAACATTAGTTTTGCCAGTCAGGTTAGTTCCAGAATTTCAAAAAAGCATTATGGCGACCTCCATAGACTCCAATAAGAATATGGAGGCTGCCATATGTATTTCCTTTCAAACAATACCAATTGTCTGGAAGTTCTTCTAATCTCTTTGGCTGCAGCCGTGTCTGAATCACACACCTGAAACAGCATGCAGATGATCTTGTCAGATTTTGTCAGAAGCATCTGAACTTCATGCTTGTTTAGGGGCTATGCAGGGGCATAGCAATAGGGGTTGCAGAGGTTGCGGCCGCATCGGGGCCCTTGGGCCAGAGGGGCCCCGAAGGGCCCTTCCTCAACTACAGTATTAGCTCTGTATTGGTCCTGTGCTCATAATAACCACTTCTATAGATACTTTAAATAGTGGTAATTATTAACAAACTGTTCCCCATTCCCTTCTTGTACCTCTGACACTGTAGTTGCCATTGGCAGGTTTTGGTGCGGCGTATCAATTGTTATGTATAGAGTGCTTGGGGGGCCCCATTGTAAAACTTGCATCGGGGCCCACAGCGCCTTAGCTACGCCACTGGGGCTATGGTTAACTGTATTAAAGGCAGAGGATCAGCGGGACAGCAAGGCAACTGGTATTGTTTAAAAGCAAATAAATATGACGGCCTTCATATCACTCTCACTTTAGGTTCCCTTTAACCATTCCAATTCCACTTACAGATTTTGTTTCTCATTGTTAATAAAGGTAAATAGGGGGCTTTGCCATAACTCACATCATTTTATATTTGATGTAGTTATTTCAAAGCGGTTCCCTTTGTGCACAGATCTCAGAGTCATGTGACTTTTCCAAAGTACGTAGGTGCCAGTAGAGTGGGAGTTTGTTCTTCAGAGCCACTACCTTAACCCACCCACCCCCGCCCTCTACTCCCTCCTTTGGAGCACAGGCAGGAGGTGGGTGGGGTCAGTACTGCTTTCTCAGGCAAAAACTCTCTGATGCCTACTCCCAGCTCATCCCTGGCATCATCATTTGGGTGATTACGGAAAGGCGGGTGGCTCATGGACTGCAAAACTAACTATGAGAGGCATGTAATCAATATAAGACTCCTAGATTGCTCAATGAATAATGAAGCTTATTTCGGTACTTATCCGTTAGCCGGGCGCATCCGGCAGGTGGCGCTAATTACTATTCCCCCTCCAGGCCGACATGGATAGTAGGGAAAGATGTAACTCTGGTGGAGTTTTGTCGCCACCTGCCGGATGCGCCCGGCTAACTGATAAGTACCCTTATTTCTTATAACTATCATTTATATATACACAAGTACCATGAGCCATAAGAAAGTCTATATACAATCACAAGTGTAAATACAAGCTGCAGGGAACCCACTTAAAGGAAAGTTGAAGCGAGAGGTATATGGAGGCTGCCATATTTAATTCCTTTTAAGCAATACCAGTTCCCTGGCTGTCCTGCTAATCACCTGCCTCTAATACTTTTAGACATAGATCCTGAACAAGCATACAGCAGATCAGGTGTTTCTGACATTATTGTTAGATCTGTCAAGATTAGCTGCATGTTCGTTTTTGGTGTTATTCAGACACTACTGCTGTCAAATAGATCAGCAGAGATGCTAGGCAAATGGGAGTTTTCTCTTTATAATAGTTACCCTCAAGTCTGCAACATCCACCAGTATCTTGTGCAATATCAAAACACTCTGGTTATCTTCTGTGTATCGGAATGTCCACTGATCCACCACAATAACCATCTAACTATCCACATAAATAAATTACTATTTGTGATGATCCGCTCAGCTGGCTGCACTGGCAGACAGCTGTTTGACCATTCCTTTAGTCTGAAGGTTACCTGTCTTTCTTTTGCAAGTTTCTGGTCTGTTCTGCTGTTGAGGAATTTGCATACATTCGTTATGCAAATCCCCTACATGCCTCCTGTGATGACTGGCACTATAAAAAGATATGTTTCCCAGAGTCCTTTGCTGGTCATTTCTTCAGGGTTTGTTGTAAACACTCCTAGAGTGTCAGCCATACTATTTCTTGTTGAAGTTTACCTTAGGGTAATTCTTGGAACTGTACCAGGCAGTTCCTAGTGCAGTTAGATTGCATATCTGTTTTGTCTGTCTGTTGCGATTGTCCTGTCCCAGCGGTGGTCGACAGAAAATCGCCCTATTTGTCTGGGTGCTAAGCGGGGCAGCAGTTGCTACCGGTAGCCCCTTCTGATCTGCCTTGCTTGGATCGCACTAGTCTTGCGCTAGCGCTGTGGATCCTTCTGTTCTGTTTTCCTGGATCGCACTAGCCTCTAGCGGTAGTGCTGTGGATCCTTTTGATCTGTCTTGCCTGGATCGCACTAGCCTTGCGCTAGTGCTGTGGATCCTTCTGTTCTGTTTTCCTGGATCGCACTAGCCTCTAGCGATAGTGCTGTGTATCCTTCTGATCTGTCTTGCCTGGATCGCACTAGCCTTGCGCTAGTGCTGTGGATCCTTCTGTTCTGTTTTCCTGGAGTATAGCTGGAGCAGTGGTTGCTACCAGCTATCTCATCTGCCTGTCTTGCTTGGATCGCACTAGCCCCTAGCGGTAGCGGCTGTGGATCCTTCCTAGCTTATTCCTGTTTTCCGTTTGTTTGTTTCTGCAGATGTGTGTTCACCGCCGCAGGGTCGCGACTGGATTGGTGAACACACATTCATCCTGTACCTGTGCTCTTTCTCTTTAAGGGCTGTTCAGCCCCGCATTGTCTTGATCTGTACAATCTCCATCTGGCATCTGTGGCCGTGCAGCGATTGTACTCGTCTGCACCCCACAGCGCCATCTGCCGGTGGGAATTGCCCTCTACTGGTGCTTGCACCAAAGCTGGGTTCCCACCTTCATACGCTTGTGGAGGATTTCCGCCGTGTCAGCGCACACCTTGTGCGCTGAACACGGAGATATCCCACAAACGTTACACTATTGCACAATGGCTAGTGTAAGATAAATATTACCAAATGCAAGCATACAGTCTCATACATCCTTCAATACTTCTGGTCAGGGTTGCAAAATCATCCCTTTAAATGCTGACACATTTAAGTTATGCAGGTTCTGGGGCTACTTACACATACTCTAAGCATAAACTGCATCTAACTAGCCACAATACCTGCATAATTCCTAAGTGTTCAGATTTAAAGGATTGACTTTGCAACACTGCTCCTGGTTTGATAGATAACCCAAGTGTTACTTGTTGGTCATTTGTTCGTTCAATGCACAATACCTTGTGATTTGAAAAAATACTTGGAAAAAAATATTAACTAAAGAAAGACCAGTTTGTCCTGATAAAAACAATATATGTATCACTTTGATGGCCAAGGTATTAAAAAGTTATTGCTGTATCAATAGCGACACAGCTGATATGCCAAAATTGTCAGGAATCATATAGGTAAACACAAAGGAACCTGAAGTGGTTAAACACAAAATAAGACGATGGGATTCCATGAAAGTCCTGTGTAGGATTAGGTTATCTCATTAGTTTATGTTCAATTCAGGCTAGTTTTAAAAACAGAAGTCAGTACAAAGAATTGAGATGTATTCCCCAAAGACACCAAGTAAGTATTATCTTGGAAATGTGAAGCTAATGAATTGCCTTGCTGCTAGTACAAATGCTGAATGTGACAGGTTTGGCTTACCCACAGCTCTGTTTGTGGTTAGATAATCTCCCTTTTGTCATACAAACACACTGGGGAAGGCACAGTTCATTACTGCAGTCTGCTATGACTGAATTTAGACATTTGTAATTCCTTGCCAATGACAGCTATGTTTAAATATTTGGTGTAGTAGGTCACCAATGCTGGAAATGCCCCTGTTAGGACCATGTAAAAGGCCCTGGAATTAAAGGGCTCTCATAGGTCAGAGAACAGTAGTCAATTTGAAACCTTAAAGGGAACCTGAACAGCGGTAAAAGAAAGCAAGTCTGGACTTACCTGGGGCTTCCTCCAGCCCCTACCCCGCAAGATTAGTTGGAGTTCTCTGGGTCCCCTCTGTGGTCTGGCTGGTGGCTCCATAAACCTGCGGACTGCGGCCGAAGTTGTGCATGCGTGGCCCATCCGCTCACCTGTCACAATCTCGTGCCTGTCTCCATAAGGGTCCTGCGCATGTGCAGCACTCAGAAGATTGAACCTTGCATGTACCCTTACGGCAATGGGCGCGATGATGCACCGAGTCCCTCTGGGAGGGAGTAGGGATGCTCATTCGGATTCCGCGGAAATGCAATTTCCGAAATTCCAATCGGAAATTGCATTTCCGCATCGGAATGCGGAAATCGGTAATGCAAGTGCGTTAGGCGGATTTCCGCCGGAAATCGCGGAAATTTCCGCCGGAAATCGCGGAAATTCCGCCCGACTTTAACATTGATTTTCTTAAAAACTATAAGGTCTTTTTGAAAACTTTTTTTTGCATCTTGTTCAGGAGATTCTGTTTAATAAACCCTGAAAATTGGTGTTTCTAGGACTTAAGGGGACTTTGCTATTAACCGCTAAAGTCGGCGGATTTTTACTGTAATGTAAAATGCAGAAAATCTGCATCTGCCTATTTTCTGCATTTACATTACAGTAAAAATCCGCCGACTTTAGCGGTTAAAAGTTTTCAAAAAGACCTTATAGCTTTTGAGAAAATCGATGTTAAAGTCGGGCGGAATTTCCGCGATTTCCGGCGGAAATTCCGAATTGGAATGCGGAAATTGGTAGCGGAATCGGTATTTGGCAATGGCGGTATGCGGATTTACCGCGGAATCGGAAATTGGCATTTCCGACCATCAGCCTAGCTATAGCTAGGGTGATGGATACTTGCCCTACCTTATTGACCTAAAGAAGGGATGTAGCTCAGGAGGGCATACTCCAGACAGTCAGGCTTCCCAAAACTATGGGAGGGAACATGGCAGCCCGCTCACAAGGAGGATGTCAGCTTGGAGTCAAGTAATTGCATAGAGAAACTTGAAAATGTAATTAGTTAGCTACATACTTTAAAAATAAAAATGATAAACTTTTAGGAACAATTTGGAATAACTGTGGTTTTTAATCATACATGTTTTAAAAGCTTACATGGCAGCAAGCTGAAATAATTCATTCTCGAATGTACAAACCAAAACTGAAGAGCAATGTCGTAACTTCTAGGGAAGCAGACCCTACAGCTGCTGGGGACCCACTTCTTCCATCACTCCCACCAAGGCAGGGCCCCCCTTACTACACTCCCTGGTAGCTGGATTGTCCTAGATCAGCAATAGCGGAGTTTTACTGCATTAACAGACATGTTATTAAATAATCCACTGCAGGGTTGCTGGATCACCTATGATATCCTCATTGGAGCTCTTTCAAGAGGAACTCCAGTGAAAATAATGGAATAAAAAAAAAGTGCTTCATTTTTACAATAACTATGTATAAATGATTTAGTAAGTGTTTGCCCATTGTAAAATCATTTAAATCCCTGATTTACATTCTGACATTTATTACATGGTGACATTTTTACTGTTGGCAGGTGATGTAGCTGCTGCATGCTTTTTTTGCAGTTGGAAACAGCTGTAAACAGCTATTTCCCACAATGCAGCAAGGTTCACAGACAGGAAACTGCCAGGAGTACCACTGTCCTCAGAGTTTCTTGTGGGAGGGGTTTCACCACAATATCAGTCATACAGCGCCACCTGATGGTCTGTTTGTAAAAAGGAATAGATTTCTCATGTAAAAGGGGGTATCAGCTACTGATTGGGATAAAGTTCAATTCTTGGTCGGAGTTTCTCTTTAAAGGAAATCAGAGACGACCTGTAATAAAAATGTTACACATACGTGGGGCTTCCTCCAACCCCGTCCGCACAGATCGCTCCCACACCGCCGTCGTCAGGGCGCACTTCTTTTGTGCAGACTGGCCGCGACTGGCCGAAGTTAGGGGACCCGGTACCGGAGCAGGAGAAGACTGAGAATGGTGGCGTGGGAGCGATCTGGAGGAAGCCCCAGGCATGTATAAAACTTTTATTACAGGTCACCTCTGGTACACTTTTACAATCTCTGAAGATGCCTCAGTAAATCACACTTGCCTGTGTGTCTATAACAGCAGCTACATACCTCCCAACTTTTTGAGATAAGAGGGACTAAGCCACGCCCCTGCCACACCTCTCACCACGTCCCCACCACACCCGTTGTCATGCATACCACAAAGAAATCAGAATCAAAAGATGTAGTTTCATCATGGAAACCGCATTGGTCCTTTCTATCATCATAGGTTTTTCTTCATTTTAACATTTGAAAATAAGAAACATATCAATTTAATTGATGGGAATAAAGTTTAGAGTCAGTTAAATACATTTTCCAGTAAAAAAAAATACATATATTAGCACAGATCTGTACATCAGTCTTGAAGAGGCAAGAAATGAAGAAGCTAGAGGGACAGAGGGATCTGGTTCCCAAAGAGGGACTGTCCCTCTGAAAGTTACGCAGCTACCGTATATAAATCTATAGTTATAGACGATTGATTTCAAAGTTACGCAGCTATATAAATCTATAGTTATAGATGATTGCTTTCTCATCACCCCACATTGAAAATCCACGCTCCAGTCAAAATGTAACATTCTGCAATTAAACGGACTCTGGAGAGAACACTGGCTGCCTGACCGACCTCTTTTCAATTTCCTTTAAATTCCATAAGGAATTTCATGTTGTGTGCCTGGCTGCTCCTCTATAGCTGTCAACATGAATAACCCTGAATCCAAGCCTAATAAATGCAGCCTCCCCCTCCCCGGATTGAACACTGCACTTTATCTGAACTTAGCACAGGCTCACTCATAGGAGCTTTAAAGACAAAGTGGAGCATCTGGGTTCCGAACCATCTTCATGCAGGGTTCCCTGAAAGGTGAGTATTATTTCTGTGGTCCGAACATGTGCAAATATGAACCAGGGATCTGATAACTGGGTGGCAGATCATATGGGTACCAGGTATCAGCAGTAGAGATGGCATTAGGGTTCATCCAAAATAATGACCCTTCTTTATTCCACTTACCTAGCCTAACCTTGTCCTCACCCATGCCTTATGCTTAAAGTTAACCATCTCCCATTGTGAAGATGCCCCCCCTCACCCCCACCTGTGGAACCTGCCTCACCCTGCCTCATGGGCGGCCTGGGGCTGCCCATTGCCATGCCTAATCCTAACTACAGCCTTTGGTAGCACTTACCAAATCCTAGTGCCTAACCTTAACCTCTTCCCTACCTCAAGCTTAACCTTAATTGTTACCAAGACACTATGCCTAAACTTAAAGTGGACCCAAACTAAAAATACATATTTTCCAAATTATAATAATAAATAGCAGCCTTTTTTCAGCTGCATGATGACAAATATAAAATATTTTACATTTATTGGAGAAATCCCTCCCCTTCCTTTCATTTTGCCGGCAAATAATCCGGCAAACTGGTGGAGTAGATGGTGTCCAGCAAAGGAGGAATTGCTAATGGCTGCCACCTGTATAACCCTAGTTATGCAAAGAGGAGGGTGAAAAGCATGCACTGAAATGCTCATAGGCTTGAAGGAGTGTTTATTTATATTTGTATGTGTCAGAGTGGTGCAACTAAATATTTTGAATTAAAAAAATGTTTGGTTAGGGTCCGCTACAATAATCCCATCTTTATGTGATACTTTACCCTAAACCTGACTGATAAACCTAGCCTTACTGTAACTGGCACCTACTACCCAAACCATATTCTTCCCTGACTTTGCTAACTTACAAAAATTGAGATAATTGCCTATTGGCGTGTAAACTGACCATGCTCACACCCCCTGTGAGTCTGTGATAGGTGTCCAATTCATCTGAATGGAGCACTGAAGTCAGCTGTGCTGAACTTAGCCGGACACTGTAGCTTACCTCTGCTGAAGAACAGCTAAATGGTGTCTAGGGAACTAGGGGAAAAAAAAGGACAACATGTTTTGCGGGTGTATCCTGCTTCCTCAGGTTAATGTAAACAATTTGTGCGTGACAACTAGTCACACATGTCTCCTGCTGTACATAAAAATGTAAGTATACTTATGGCTAGCTGCATCCATGTGCTTCAGTTTGCATTCAAATTTTAGATTAGGGATAAGTGCATATTTTGCATCTGATTTGTATTCAAGGTTTGTATTTAATCCCCTAGGGGGCTCTGCACACCTCTGTTGGTTTAATTTCATTTGCAGCCTAGGAGCGCTGTCAGTTGTTTGCCGGATAGTGTACTGGTTAATGGCTCTGCCTCTCACACAGGAAACCTGGGTTTGTACCTCAGCTCTTCCTGTTCAGTAAGTCTGCACCTATTCAGTGAGGAGACCTTGGGCAAAACTCTGTGCTTCCGCCTATAGACTGCGCCCTTGTGGCTGCAGCTCTGGTGCTTTGACTCCACCAATAGAAAAGTACAATATAAATGTTCTGTGTCTTTTCTAGCAGCTCCCAACACTACATGTCTTGCGACATTGGGAGCCGCAATATGATAGGCAGCACAGGGGCTACACGAAAGAGAAATTAAAGAGGACCTGTCCTCTGCTAGGAAAACACAGTGGCTTTGCAATAGGGAATGCAGAGGTTGCGACTACAAGGGGGCCCCTGGTCTAGAAGACCCCTCCTTTATCGATCTTATTAGCTTTTCATTGGTGCTATGCTGGTATTGAACATCTCTATATGTGCATTGCATAGTGGTCATCAATAACAACAGTTTCCTTACTCTGATTTCATCTTTCTGACCTTGCAGCTGTCCTTGGCAGGTTTTGGGGCTTCATCTCAATAGAGTGCATGGGGCCCCATGTAAAACTTGCACTGGGGCCCCAAATTCCTTAGTTACAGCACTGAGAGCAAGATACAGTATGAAGCTCTGATATCCGCTGCTCTACACCCCAGGACCAGGCCCCCTTAGCCCCTGGCCCCCCACAACTGTGAAGGTCACAGGGGTTATTGTTACACCCCTGATTATAGCATCAGCATTTGCTAGGTAGTAGCAGCTGCTCACTTACAGATCATGCCATGCGGAGTTTCTCCTTAAACACATATTTCTAGCCACCCCCCCCCCCCCCCCACACCCCAGTGACCTGGAAGATGGAGCGCTCTGAGCCCAGCGATCAGCCACAGAGACATGTTGTATAAGCTGTGAAGTTCCATTTTCAGGCATGTATATACTGCTAGCAGAGAACAGTTATGTATGGAGGCCACTCCCTAGCAGGAGAGCAGAGATCCATCTCCAGCACATCTCCCCGGCTCTCTAAGTAAAATAATGAGCCCCGGAGCACATGCCGCCGAGATCTACATTTATGGTAACATTGACATGATTGGCTGAGAGAAAACGTGGCACGTGGCCAGGCTTCTTGTCCAATTCAGAGAAATGCTCGGCGAGAGAGAGAGCGAGAGAAGAAAAAAAAAGTATTTTTAACCCAAGTCTGCACAAAATCTACTGCACCAAGTTGCTCCAGAATGCGGGGAATGCAGCCAGAGATAAACATAGACAATTAGGTGCTACAGATAGATTTCCTGTAATAAAGAAGCACTGGGCATGTACTGCAGGTATATCACTGAAGCACACAGCCAGGGAGCATCAAAGCTAGAAAACAGATTGTTTACACACACAGCAAGCAAAAGTGGTGGGATAATGGAATCTACCTGCCAGTGGCGTTGCAATAGGGGTTGCAGAGGTAGCGACTGCATCGGGCCCTTGGGCTAGAGGGGCCCCATGGGGCTATTCCTCAACCAAAGTATTAGCTATTTATTGGCCCTGTGATGGTAATAATCACTTCTATAGATGCTTTGAATAGTAGTAATCATTAACAAACTGTTCCCCATCCCCTTCGAGCACCTCTAATACTGTGGATGGCCTTGGTAGGTTCTGTTGCGCCGTATCAAGTGTTACATATAGAGTGCTTGGGGGGCCCCATGTAAAACTTGCATCAGGGCCCATAGCTCCATAGCTACGCCACTGCTACCTGCTGCTGTATGTTGCAGAAATAGGAGGCTTCCCTATCTGTAAATGTAAAAATCCACATCAAGGACACATATAGACAGGGGCATAACTACAGGGGAGCAGCCAGGGCCGGATTTTTATATAAGGCACTATAGGCTTGTGCCTACAGGCGCCTTATAATGGAAAGGCGGCTCACTCCCCTCCCCTACTGCCTCCCTCTCTCCTTCCCTGTGCAGAGTCCATAGCAGAGCATAAATGAGAGGTTATTCACCCTGTTCTCGGCATTCCAATGACCAGATCTCCCTTCTCCCTTCAGTCGGAGGAACTTCTAGCTACACTGAGGGTACCTCTGACTACCTAATAAGGGGCACCTGTAGCTACCTATGATGGGCAAGGGAATTAAGAGATAAGTGACAGCCGGGTTCATGGAGGGCGAAGTCTAGGGTGCAAGGACATTTGTGCTTATAGGCTACAGTGATGTAAATCCGGGCCTGGAAGCAGCCCCTGCAACCACAGGGAGGCCCAGAGCTGTGGTGGGCCCCAACCACCACTTCACGCCCTCCAATATGGGGCCCATCCTTCAGATCAGGTGTTTTTGTGGCTACACTTGTTATGGGTGCGAAGATTGTGGTGTCCACACTTGTTGTATGACCCTTGTAAGATGGGCCCCCAGACTGTGAGGGTAGACAAGGGAAAGGGTATTCAAGGGCAACACAGCACCATGCCTGCTACCTCATCCCTCATGCTGCAACACCATACTGGGGGAATGCCTCACTAACTATACTGGGAGGGGGCATTTATACTGGGGGACACCTCTCATTACCTTTATGGTGGGAACACCTCTCACCACCTATACTGCGGGGTTACTTAAATTGGGGGGGGGGGGGCTACTTTTAGGGCATCCCGCTCACTACCTATAATGAGGGGACACCTCTCAGCACCTATGGGGGGGGGGGCTTATACTGGGGTAAACCCCTCATTACCAATACTGGGAAGGAGCTACTTATACTGAGGGACCCCTCTTATTACCTGTAGTGAGGGGTGGGGATTACTTGTTTATCTAGAGACAATTTCAGTGTTTGCCATAGGTGCTATATTACCCAGATTTGCCCCTGGGGGCTCCATGACGTGTAGAGATTATAGACAAATACTGTAGTAGCCTGCTGGGTAATTCATACCTTACATGTGGATGATGGTGGGTGTGGTGATGGATCAGAAAACAAGGCGGTACCCCATTACAAACATGCACTGAGCCCACGAATAATACCTTCCTCTAACATTGCTTCAACCAGATATTAGTCACACATGGCTGCAGACATATGGGAAGTGTCAGTACAGCATAGAGGCCATCTCTACGACTGCGGCTCTCTTCTGTAATATAACATCCAAAATTGGACATATTGCATGGCAGCAGATAACAGCATTTACATGGAGTCTTCCCATATGTTTGCAGACATGTGTGACTAATGCCTTTTCATTACTTTTACAGACAGGTATTTAGGCAGACTTGGCAATGTGCTGAGCTCCAGGGGGTCATAGAAATCTGGGAAATAATACAGGGGTGCCAGGAAGCTGAGGCAATTTTAAAGGGAACCTGAAGGGAGAGAAATGTGAAGGCTGCCATATTCATTCCCTTATAAACAATGCCAGTTGCTTGGCTGTTATGCTGAACTTTTGGTTGCAGTTGTGTTTGAGTCACACACCAGCAACACGCATGCAGCCAGTGGAGTCAAAGTATCTGTTCTGCATGCTCATTCGGGGCCAGAGACTTACAGTATTAGAGGCAGCACAACTGGCATTGTTTTTTAGATAATAAAGATGGCAGTCTACTTATTCCTCTTACTTCAGGTCCACTTCAGGACGAGAGAGGTAGATAAGAGGCCTAAAGCACACTGAAGTAAAAACTTACCTCAGTAGTTGGAATCCTCTGTATAGTCCAGAGGCTTCCTGGATCCTTGCTGGTGGTTAAGGTTAGGCGTGGAGGGTGGAGGTTAGGTGTGGGCAGGGCCGGATTTAGGCCAAGGCCGGCTAGGCCATGGCCTAGGGCACCATAGGAGGAAGGGCACCAAAGCAGCAGGCTAAACTGGTGCAGCATTTGCAAGCTTGCAAATGCTGCAATGCAGGGAGATCAGGCGAGCACCTGACCGCGGTACTATGCTGCTATCTGCCCGTGCAGCAGCCACCTTGCTCTCTGTGCACGTTTGCATTGTGACCGGTGGCTATGGACTTGGGCAGCATTGGAGACGGAAAGGAAGAGGAGGCTTCTGCACTGGAGATGAGCTGAGAAATGAGTGACAAGGATGGCTGCTGCGGTGTGAAGGCGAGCTGGCTACCTATACTGAAAGGTGGGGGGAGGAAGGATTAAGGCCCGGTTCACACTTGCGGTTGTTTGCCAAACGGACCGGATGACCTGACCGGATCCGGACCGGATCCGGATCGGAACCGTACGGTTCTGATCCGGATCCGATCCGGATCCGGTCAGGTTGCATCAGGTGTTCATCAGGATGCGATCCGGATCCGTTTGGCAAAAGTAACGTAAAAAACAAAAAAAATGTTGGGGTCTGGGAGGTCAGCAGAAGGGGGACCTGTGGAATCAGGCCCTCTGCTGTTTAGCACTCACCTCCACCTGCGACATGCTGCCAACATCTCCGGATCCGGATCCAGCTGTGCTGCTCCACTCCAAAATGCTTGCCCATGTGTCCCCATCCAATATCGCCGCAACAATCCGCATAGGAAGTGGGGTAGAACATCCGGATTTCTCAGCCAGTGTGTTGTGCGCTCTCCGGTTCCCATTGGTTTGTATTGGCCGGATGGTGCAGTCCGGCTCCGCCCCAGATACGGCTGCCGGAGGAGCCGGATCAAAAAATAGCGCATGTTGGAACGGAGGCCGGAGTCCGGATCCGGCCCGGATCCGGTCCGGCTCCGGTCCGGCAGAACGGACGCATGTGAACGGACGCATAGGCTTTCATTGCTATGCCGTGCGTCCGTTCCGTCCGTTCTGCAAGCGGTGCGGCTCCGGCACGGCGATTCCGGACGGCCACCGCTAATGTGAACCGGGCCTAAGGGAGTTATCTGGCTACCTATACTGGAGGGAAAGGGGGGAGGAGTCAACTGGCTACATATACTAGAAGGAAGGGGTAGGGGTCATCTTGCTACCTATACTGGAGGGAAAGGGGGAGGAGTCATTTGGCTACATATGCTAGAAGGGGGAGGGGTCATCTTGCTACCTATACTGGAGGGAAAGGGGGGAGGAGTCATCTGGCTACCTATACTGGGGGGGGGGGGTCATCAGGCTACCTAAAATGAAAGGGGGCAGCTGGTGACAGTGGCCTAGGGCGGTAAAGAGTACAAATCCGGCCCTGGGTGTGGGTGGTGGCTGGTAAAGGTTAGGCATGGGGGTTGGTTAAGATTAGGTATGGGGAGGTGGTTAAGTTTAGGCGTGGGGGGTGGGTGGTTAAGGTTAGGGATGGAGTTACAGGTTAGGAGTGGGAGGTGGATGGTTAAGATTAGGTGTTGGAAGTGGGAGGAGAATTCAGTGTGAGAATAGGGTTGTATATAGCTGTAGTAAAATCCTACTTAATAAAGAGCAAGTATCCCTGCATTCCATGTCCGTGTTTGGTTTTTTTTGCACTGCGCATGTGCAGGGAGGGATGCAGAGACACTGAAGAGAGCGGAGGGAGGAGTCCGGAGGACGGGCCAGAAGGGGCGGGCATATGTTCGCGGCGGGCGCATGCGCGCTGATATGTGTGATGACAGACCTAGCCTGTTTTTATACGGCTAAGGTCACTAGTTACTGATATTTTACTATCGTAATTTGTAGAAATAGTAGGATATCTATACATTTACTGATATTCTACTATCCGGTTTTCGGGCGCCCCAATTTCCTCGGCACCGTTTTTGCATGTACGCCTTTTGGGAACTATAACGTGTAACAAGTATCATTGATTGAATATGATAAAACCTTTTGTGCAGCACTGCTTATAGCAATTAGTGAGAGTGGACTTATTTTAGCTGCAGGAAGTAAGTTCGGGCTGCCTTCACCAGCATCTTTCTTTTCCTCTGGGAAGCGGTGTCATGCAGCTATTGCTCAGCAGTGAGGTGTTGGAGACAGTGGCCTGAATTTTATGTGAAAGTATAGCAAGAAGCTCAGGCTGGAAAATGAAAAACAAATGTTTGAAATGTTTCTTGTTTTTGCTGAAAACAATTGCACAGCCTTTTGCTACATTTTTTTTTTTTGTGTTAACCATTCTTCTTTGTCAAATGACAATTGTGCCCTCTGCTGGCCATTTTATTACACATGAAATTTACTATTTTCAGTTCTCAGGTAATTTTAATTTAACCACTTGACTACTGCAGGCTGTTTTCCCCTTATGGACCAGAGCAATATTCACACTTTAGCATTCCTTCCATTAATTTGCTCATAACTTTATCACTACTTACCACTAGAGATAGCCCAAACCTCCGATTTTTGGTTCGCGAACGTTCGGTTCGCGTGAACTTTCGTGAACCGCAATAGACTTCAATGGGGAGTCGAACTTTGAAAACTAGAAACACTTATGCTGGCCACAAAAGTGATGGAAAAGATGTTTCAAGGGGTCTAACACCTGGAGGAGGGCATGGCGGAGTGGGATACATACCAAAAGTCCCGGGGGAAAATTATGGATTTGACGCAAAGCAGTGTTTTAAGGGCAGAAATCACATTGAATGCTAATTTGCAGGCCTAAAGTGCTTTAAAACATCTACTTTTTATAACCCATACAATTATCATATTTGCTTTTGTGCACAAGTATTATAATTCATTTAGACTTATAATACAATGTGCAGTTACAGATGCAGTGAAAGGTAAGCAGTGACTGCAAACAGCTGTTTGTGTAGTGACAGCTGTGCTGGACTGGTGCGCACCATGACGAGAGTGCAGGTGATGGTGGCTTTCCAGCCCATGTGGTCGCCGGGCTGAGGTAGCTGAATGACAGAGCAGTGACTGTTCAGCTGATCAAATTTGGTCTGTCCACAATAAAGCAACGGGGATCAGTGAATAATGGCGCACAGCGCCTATGCATAAAAATGGCGCCGCATTAAAAAGATACGCTTATCGCTATTTATCGTTAGTACTGCATAATAATGGCGCACAGGGAAAAAAGAAGAAAAACGGCACACACTAACGTTATTTATCAATAGTGGCACACACTAACGTTATTTATCAATAGTGGCACACACTAACGTCATTTATCAATAGCGCCCTACATAAGCCAAACTGCAGACGTTATTTAACTGCAAAACGGGGAATGGATTTAATGTAAAACTGTCAAGGTTAGGGTTAGGCACCACTGGGGGGGTCTTAAGGTTAGGCACCACCAGGGGGGTTTTAGGGTTAGGCACCACTAGGGGGGTCTTAGGGTTAGGCACCACCAGGAGGGTCTTAGAGTTAGGCACCACCAGGGGGGTCTTAGGGTTAGGCACCACCAGGGGGGTCTTAGGGTTAGGCACCACCAGGGGGTGGTTAGGGTTAGGCACCACCAGGGGGTGGTTAGGGTTAGGCACCACCAGAGGGGTTTAGGGATTAGGGATAGGTACAGAGAGGGCTGTGTGTTAACGGTAAATAATAATAAGGCTTTAACGTTAAATAGCGATAAGCGGCAAACAGATTAGCGGCAACACCGTGCGCCATTATTCGCAAGCTCCATTTTCAGATGGATGCGATGCAACGACCTTATTATCTTGGGTGTGCCACCCCCCCCTCCCTTCCCGGAGACACTCATATAGCTGGCGGTCATTGCTTCATTGTGATACGCAAGCCCCTTCACCGTGGCAAGGTAATGATCACGAAGGGGAATTGGCACATGTACATGCCTTTTGTTTTGTTGTTGCAGCTGCAGTGCAACCAGAAAACCGCACCAGAAAAATTAGTATAGCGGCCGCTGCTAGCAGCAGCCTTAAACATTCAGGAATCCACCTGGAGTCCTGGACCCTGTTAGTGGTGGCGGAGAATATTCAGTAGTAATATATTTGAGATTTATTCCTTTCGGATATAGGAAAAGGAGAAAACCTTATAGTCCCTTTTAGAGTCATCCACTTGACCATTTGAAAATAGAAAGGACCATATGCAGAGTCTTTTAGGTACAAAAAATTATCAAAAATGCTTTATTGACACAAAATACATAAGAAAAAAAGTTTCCAAAAGATACTTTCTGTAAGAAGCTCCTTATGAATATGTAGATTTCTTCCAAAACAGGAAATATGACAACTTAGTGCAATACAGAAAAAGGCAGGCAACGACAAGTTCGTTTCGGGCACAAAGCCCTTCGTCAGGCCCAATATACAATGCACTATCTATTGATCCTGAAGGAAATGCAAGGCAGGAGCATCAGAGGATAAAGAGGACATCTGCAACAACCAGATGTACCAAACACGATCCTTAAAGAGAACCCGAGGTGGGATTTAATTATGCTAGTGGGGCACAGAGGCTGGTTGTGCACACTAACACCAGCCTCTGTTGCCCCATGATGTGCCTCCAGGACCCCCCTGCGCGCCGCTATACACCCCGCAGTGCTGGTGACACACAGCGTGTCGCCAGCTCAATGTTTACCTATGCGCTGTCTGTCAGCGCCGCTCCCCCGCCTCCTCCGTGTTGGCGCTACCCGCCCGCGTCACTTCCCTCCAATCAGCGGGAGGAAAGGGACACGGGCGGGTAGCGCCGATACGGAGGAGGCGGGGGAGCGGCGCTGACAGAAAGCGCATAGGTAAACATTGAGCTGGCGACACGCTGTGTGTCGCCAGCACTGCGGGGGGTATAGCGGCGCGCAGGGGGGTCCTGGAGACACACCATGGGGCAACAGAGGCTGGTGTTAGTGTGCACAACCAGCCTCTGTGCCCCACTAGCATAATTAAATCCCACCTCGGGTTCTCTTGAAGGCTGATGAACAGACAAATCAGCTGCTAACTCAGAAGTGACACTTCTGAGTTAGCAGCTGATTTGTCTGTTACCACTTGCCTTTCAACATTACGGTACAGTTTAGGTATGGCATTTTTTGAGAAATAATTGCGGCCTGGTATCTTCCACTGTGGTGTGTGGCTTTGCTTTTGTGTGCTGCTTTTCCTCAGGTGGTCATCCCATTGCAGTTTCTGCTTTGTAATCATGTGCCTTCGTAAGGTAGTTGTCCCCACGCGGGTCTTGGTCTTTCCACGGCTCAATTTTCGGTGGCAGAGAGTACAGATGGCATTGCTCTCATCTGAGACAGACACATAAAAAAATGTCCACACCGCTGAGCCCTGGGGTGATGGCACTTTGGTGGTGGCTGAGTGTTAAGTGGGGTGCCAGAATCAGAGCAGGAGGAAGATATGTCACGCTTCCGTGCGGAAGCTGAGAAAGATGAGGTGTTCTGGGTTAAATAGTAAACTACATCCTGACAATATTGGGGGTTGAAGGCACGTGCCTTCTTCTGAACACTGTACTTTGGTCGAGGGCTGCACGACACCACGACAGTGCGATCTCCAACAGACCTGCCAGGTGGCCTGCCTCTGCCTTTTGTTTTGTCCATATTGGGGGGCATGAAGTGAAAGGTATGCACTGACTTGACTAATACAATGTGCAGTCACACAAGTGCAGTTAACAGGTATCCACGGAGTGGTATAATATCACACTGCGTGCACTCACGTAGGTAGGTGGGTGCACTGAACACAACAGGTAGGTATATGCAGTGATGGGTATTATAATGTGCACCTGTCACACACAAGCAGGTACCGGACAGGCACAGTGACACTGCGTGCGCTCACGTAGGTAGGTGGGTGCACTGACTGAAGTGAACAACAGGTAGGTATATGCAGTGAT
This sequence comes from Hyperolius riggenbachi, assembly GCF_040937935.1. Classification (NCBI taxonomy): domain Eukaryota; kingdom Metazoa; phylum Chordata; class Amphibia; order Anura; family Hyperoliidae; genus Hyperolius; species Hyperolius riggenbachi. The sequence continues at coordinate 91,751,037 of NC_090655.1, read as the reverse complement.
GGGTATTACAATGTGCACCTGTCACACACACAGGTAGTCACTGAATGTGCTGGGCCTGGCAGTGGCACACACTGTAGGAATTACCAAGGCTGTCTATGCAACACAAGTGTCAGTGGGACACACACACACACACACACACACACACACACACACACACACACACACAAAAATAGATCACAAGAACAAGATTAGCTCTCAAAAGAGCTGTTGAGGGGTGCTTTTTTAGCAATACGAATCAGCAAGGAGCAAGCTAAGAAGCCTACAAGAGCCTAACTAAGCTTTCCCTATAGCTCTCTATGCAACAGCCCTCCCTTCTCTATTTAATGCAGGCACACGAGTGAGTTCAAAGCCTGACGCTGCCTGCCTTTTATAAGGGGGGGGGGTGGCTCCAGGAGGGAGTGTAGCCTGATTGGCTACAATGTGCCTGCTGACTGTGATATAGAGGGTCAAAGTTGACCCTCATGATGCACTATGGGGGCGAACCGAACAGGAAAAGTTTGCGATTCTCCGCCGAAACCCCGGAAGTTCGCCGGCGAACCATTCGAGCCATCTCTATTTACCACACCAAAATGATCTGAATCTGGTTTTTTTCCACTACCAAATAGGCATTTTGGTGGTGGTATATTTTTTTTTTATTCAGTACAGTAGTGAAAATGAAAAAATACATTATTTCTCAATTTTCATCCATTATAGTTTTATAATAAACAGTGCTATTGTAGATAAAACCAACACATTTTATTTGACCATTTGTCGTGGTTATCACATTTAAATTAAGTCCCTAGTACAATGTATTGTGATAGTTTTGTGTTTTTTTGTTTATCCTATCAATACTTGAACAACAACAAAACATTTGTAAAGCACTTGATTGTCTCAGATCAGTACGTAGTGATGTGTTCAGGGGAAAAAGCTATGTAGTCATAAATGCCAGACTAAACAGAAGGCTTTTCAGTTTTGATTGAAATGTGTCCAGGGTTGGAGATGTCTTGATTAAGTTTGGCAAGGCATTCCACAGGGTAGGGGCAGCATGACAGAAAGCTCTGGCTCCAAAGGCCATGCTTATTGTACAGTATAACAGTAATAATCCCTCATGGCATACATATGCCCTTATTTACAAAAATAACAGTAATACACCCTCATGGCATACATATTATTAAAGCTGAGTCCGTAAGGTAGCTATTTATGTATTCTATTTTCAGATCTGTCACTGCTGGTTTTTTTTTACAAGTTTTTTATTTTGGTACAGAGTATACGAAAATAATAAGTATACTGCTTTTGACTCTGAAAAGAATTCACAAGACATAGGCTTCAACTTTAAAACACCCCGTATTCTCTTCTCTTGCTTGTCACAGTTAAAATGATACACTATTTACATAATCATATAGCTTTTGGGGCACATAGCAGTCTGTTAACCAAGAGTAGCACCAATGGCTTTTTCAAGGCCATGTCACCAAAAGTAATAGTCATTCTTTTTTAGCAGAGCACCTAGAGCAGGCCTGGGCAAACTTTGTGCTTCCAGCACCACATTCTGGGTTACATTCCTGGCCTCCTACCTCCTCCCTCCCTGCAGAGGTGAGAGTGGGCAATTAGCAGGGGATAAAACTCATCTACTCGCTGTTTTCTACGTTATGTCTCCATGACAATGAGTCATGCGTAACATGACATGCCAGCGTATCACACACTGGCAGACAGTGTGTAATACACTGCCACATCCCAAGGACGTGTTATATGACATCCTGTTGCCATGGAGGTGCAATGCAGGAAGTGGCGAGTAGGTGAGTTTTAACCCCCGCTAATTGCCCACTCGTAACCTTGCAGGGAGGGAGGGGGGAAAGAGAGGAATCTGGCTGCTTATCGCCTATCGGGACGGGTATGGCCCGCAGTCTGCCTAGCGCTGACCTAGAGCATCTGAACAGTCAAGAAAAGCCATAAATGTCACCAATCTGAAAAATAGAGACCCGGACCTACTCAGTAATATTGCTATTTTGTAACATTTGGACTTATGCCGTTCTGCTGAAATTTGACCATAACTTTGAAAATAGTAATTTTTTTTGTTTTTTTTTTCAGTTTGTCACTAAAAAGAATTTACATAACATAGGTCTCCACCCTAAAACACCATAGATTCTATTCTCTTGTTTGTCATGGTTAAAAGGATATACCATAGACATAATCATATGGCTTTTTGGGCACATAACAGCCTATTAACCAGGAGTAGCACAAATGTCTTTTTTGGGGTCAATTTTTCCACAAAATGTCATTCATTTTTAAGCCTGGTATACACTTTCAAATATGATTGGCCAATCACTGACCAATTTTACCACATCTATGTAGTGTGAGAGTGGACAGATATTGAATATTATTAGATTGTGTCTGTAAAACCTCATACTTCAGAGAGGTAGTACAATTGGTCAGTGATACTCCAATCATAGTTAAAAGTGTGTACCAGGCTTTGCTGAGGGCTTATACAGTTCTCTCCCAGGAGATAATTTTTCAGCTGATCTGCAAAATAAAGGCCCAAACACATGCTAAATTGTGGCTTTGCAGATGCCTAGACAGCCTACAGGCTGCCTCAGCGGAATTTAATCTAGCGTGGATACGGGCCTTTCAGCTCTTCGGGAAACACAGGGAAATTGGCTCACAGGAGGGGCAGGTTCTGTGGCAGACAGGGCCATTTTTTGGCATAGTCAAACCAGGCAGATGCCTGGGATGACACTTGCAGGAGTGGGCACCATAGTTATTCTCCGCACCCTGTGCTGTATAGAATTCATATACCCACATCTTCTAGTTCCATTAGGTAAGGGATGGATGGTAACTTTAACACCTAAATACCTGCATTGAGATTTTGAGGGTTTTTTTTTTTTGCAAGTATATCTTGTGTGTGGTATTTTTGTCACCAGCAATGTTTGTGTCTCTCTATATGTAATAAACAGATAACTATCTTTCTCTTTGTATATTGAAAGCTGGAGGCAGGCTGCCTGGACTGAGCAGCCCTTTCAGGTACAGAGACCTGGCCAGTAGCTTCCTTCAAATCAGGGGCATAACTAGACTTAATAGGGCTTCCTGCAAATATAATATGGGGCCCCTTGGTCCCCGAACCCCATAAGGGTCACGTGATAGGGAGACGGCGAATGTCAGCAGGGAGTGTTCTGCAAAGAAGCAGAAAACAATTACATCTACTCGCTACTCTGCATGGCAGGAGGAGGTGGCAGGGACTTTGTTTAAGCGAACAGGGAGTTTTTTTTGGTAATTGGCTGCACTTGCGGTTGGGGAGAGGGAGGAGCCCCCAAAGCCTCTGGGCCCCCCAGCAATGGCAGGGGTCACAGGGGTGATTGCTATGCCCATGCAGGGGCGTAACAATAGACCCTGCAAGGGATGCAGCTGCAGGGGGGCCCAGAAGCCGCAGGGGGGCCCATTGGGGGAGCCGTTTCTTTTCCCTGTCCTCAGAGATTGACAACTAAAGCCACGGAGAAAAAAAACTTTCTGCTCTCTGCACAATTGTTCTAATGACTGCATCTGCTCAGCCACTGATAGGGAATCATACAAAGTTTTGCAGACAAAGATTTGTAGACAGTCCCTATTCAGTGTTCAGCAGGGTCTTGTGTACAGCACAGTGCCCCAGCCTCTCCAGCCCTTCCCAAAGTGCTCTGTACTGTAGTGATGCTGGAGAAGTCTGCAGAGCCAGTTCTGCTCCATCAGAGATGGACAGAGTGAGTATAATAAGCCGAGACTGGGAGCACACGGTCTCTGTATGCCTTTTCAGAACACCATGTGTGTCTGTATGCATGAAAAGTTGCACGTTTTGTCACAGAAGCTAATGTAAGTGATAGAGAAAAATGCTCCCAATGCTTCACTGCTGTCAGTTTATATCTGCATGGGGAAAGCACATTCAAATGTGCACTAGTCAATTGAATAACATTGGTTCTCAGTTTACCTGTGCAGAAAGAGGGGGGTAGGTGGTCCCATCCAAAATTTCTCAGGGGGGTCCAGGGATTTCTATTGACACCCCTGCGCCCATGTTTCAAATACTAATCTCTCAGCACTAACCATACAGTATGCAGTCCTGGCTGACCACTGAACAAGCCTTGTGCTTAGTTACACACAATTGTCACTTTGCCAACAAACCAACCTTTAGCCCAGCAGCCTTGTCTGCTCCCCAGGCTGCAGAGCACTGTGTGTAAGTATGCCTCAGCTCAAAGGTATTCACCTGATTTCTGATTGCTGACAGATGGATTCCTGGAGTGCATCGCAGTTATCAGAAGGTACGAGGGTCACCCAGAAAGGAACGCCTGGTTACTATTAGGTTACATTCATAGAGAGAAAAAGTCACTTCACGTGTTATATGTGCAGTGCGATATATAGCGCGAGTGTACAGTATATAAAAAGAATGCTTCCCTGCAACTCTTAGGCCTTGTTCACACTATACACGCAGCGTGTATGCGCAATTTGGCAGCGCGTATGGTGTGCAGCACACAAGTACATCAAAAGTGCATAGACAGCACTTCTGAAGTTCAGACTATAGATGCGCTATCACACTGCTGCAGGCATTTTCGGCAAAACGCAGCGCTGATCCCATTCACTGTAATGAATGGGATCAGCAGCGCAATGCACGGCAACGCAGAAGGCGTGTGATCGTGTGTGTTGCGTTCCGAACGCACGGCCATTTGTGAACGAGGCCTTAACCCGCACGTTATATGGTAACGCTCTGCATGCAGTCGGTCTGTCGCACTTCACAGCTAATGCCTCAATGGGAACGTACCATTACAATGTAATTGCATTGCATTAGGTATGTGATCATATTGTCTGACGTGATGCCTCACTGTGAATGCAACTTTATCTACCATGAAAGGCATTTTTTTCAGTGTGATTTAGTTTTTATCTGTCACATTAATCTCTTCTCCGCACCGCTTTCGCGACACAACAGACAATATAACCAATGCAATGCAATTCTATTTTGATGAGCCGTTCACACTGATACTTTTTGTGGTGTAACGATTCCCGACAGAATGAAGTGCAGCATACATTGTGGTACTGGGTGGCGTATGCAGTGCGAGCATAAAATCATGAACTGTATTTTGCACTATTCGGCAGGGTATGATGCAACTTCAGATGACTGTTGTTTTGCAATCCTATTTTTCAGGATGCACAATGCAGCATATATAGTACGTTCCAAATTATTATGCAACTTATATTTCTCTCTGATTTTCCTAAATAGTTGATGCAAGTGGCAGTCAGCATCATTTTTGAGTAATTAACCATTAGAGTAAATAACTAAAAATGGTCATTTTAAGAACTTGCAGCATTAGGAGGTCATATTTACTGAAATCAAAAGCTATTTCAATCAAAAACATCTTAAAGGACTTACGAGGCCAAAATCGTTATAAAAGTCAAGTACATGGAAGATGTTTAAATGCACGGAGGACGCCGTCTGCGCCCTCCGTGCAGTTCCGCCAGGTCCCCTTCCTGATCGCGACCCCACAGGCCCGGGTCGGGCTCTCATGCCGCTCCTAATATGGGTGCCGGAGCTGGCCGCGGCTGCGCAGTCCGCTTTGCCCCGAGTGCGGCTGCGCAGCTCTAGGGCCAATCCCTCCGATCCACGCTACAGTGCGTGGTTCGGAGGGGTTGGCCCTAGAGCTGCGCAGCCGCACTCGGGGCAATGCAGACTGCGCAGCAGCGGCCAGCTCCGAAGGCCATATTAGGAGCGGCATGAGAGCCCGACCCAGCCTGTGGGGTCGTGATTGGCACGGGGGGGGGGGCTTTCAAGAAGGGGACCCGGCGGAACTGCACGGAGGGCGCGGACGGCGTCCTCCGTGCATTTAAACATCTTCCAGGTACTTGACTTTTTTAATGATTTTGGCCTCGTAAGTCCTTTAACAGGTCACGTTACATTAGAACAAAGCAACTCTTATATGATAGTAGTATTACAATTTTGCATCCATTGAACTTGTGAGTTTTTGGAGAGTTTCTGCTTGAATTTCTTTGCAGAATAGCCTCCCAGAGCTGCTGTTTAGATGTAAACTGCCTACCACTCTCATAGATTGTTTGCTTGAGGTTGCTCCAAAGTTCCTCAATGGGATTGAGGTCAGGGGAAGATGAGGGCCACACCACGAGTTTCTCTCATTTTATGTCAATAGCAGCCAATGATGCAAAGGTAATCCTTGCAGCATGAGATGGTACATTGTCACGCATGAAGATGATTTTATCACGTAAAATATGGTTCTTATTTTTGTACCATGGAAGAAAGTGGTCAGTCAGAAACTCCCCATACTTTTCAGAGGTCATTTTCACACCTTCAGGGATCCTAAAGGGGCTGAACAGTTCCCTTCCCATGATTCCAGCCCAAAACAACCATTGGCCACTCCATCCACCAGGACCATGAAGAGTTGCACGGCACTTATCAGTAAACAAGGCTGTTTGAAAATTAGTCTTCCTGTAGTTCTGGGCCCACTGCAGCTGTTTCTGCTTGTAGGCTTAGGTTAGGGGTGGTGGAATAGAAGGTTTATGCACTAAAATCCTCTGAAGAATCCTGTACTTGGATGTTCACAGGACTCCAGAGGCCCCAGCAGCTTAAAATATGTGTTTGCTGCTGCCTTGTTATGGCATTTTAGCAGCTGTTCCCTTAATCTGATGTATTTTTTTGGCAGAACCCTTCCTCATTTTGCTTTATCTCCACAAACCCATGTGTGCTCTGAGTCATCCACAAATCTTTTAACAGTACAATGATCATGTTTTAGTTTTCGTGAAATATAAAGGTTTACATACTTTGTCCAAGGCATTCAACTATTTCACAATTTTTGGCAACAGAGAGAGATTTTTTCTTTCTCATATTTGCTTGAAAATGGTGGTCTGCTTAAAGGGAGTCTGAAGTGAGAATGAAAATAAAAAGCAGATAGTCACCTACGTAGAGGGAAGGCTCTGGGTTCTGTAGAGCCTCCTAGGTTCTCCTCCCGGTCGCAGTGTTCCCCCGCAGCCCCCCCCCCCCCCTTTAGCAGTCCACGACCGTTCAGTCATGGACTGCTCTCTTCCGGGTTGGGCTGGCTTTGGCAGTCTTCAGAAGCTCTCAGGCTTCCGAAAATGGGCTGCTCTCGGGAATTCGCACGTGCGCAGTACAGACCCGTCTGTCTTTGGAAGCCCGAGTGTTTCCGAAGACAGCCAAAGTCTTCTGAGGCGGGAGATATAAACCGTGAAGCCTGCGGGGGAACGAGTAGACCGGGAAGAGACCGGAAAGGCTCCGTAAGACCCAGAGCCTTCCTTCTCCTTAGGTGTATATTTGGTTTTTTTATATTCATTCTCGCTTCAGACTTGCTTTAATAATGTGGAACACCCTTTATTAGCAGTTTTTCCTTTAATCGGGCTCACCTGGCAAACCAGTTATCAGAGGAGTCCGAGATTGATTTCAGTGATCAAATGAGCCCTGAAACACAATACCATCCATGAGTTTAAATGAAAAACAAAATATTTAATCTTTATGACACTTAAAGAGAACCAGAGACGAAGCACCCTCATGTATTTTACCATATTTATCAATGGGGTACCCGGTGCTAAATCATTCGTAGATGACCTGATTCTGAGTCAGGGTTTCATGCGTAGCAGAGCAGCTACCTCACTGCGATCTATTGAAAGTCATCCCTTGAGCCAATATATATCAATGGGAACATGACAGTAAACACCTACTCTGCTCCTTGTGGCTCTGATTTCCTGCTATGTATCCTCGTAGCAGGAAAGCAAAGCCAGAAGGGGGCAGGCTTGGGCTTGAAAAGACATCACAGAAGACTGACTCAGCTATAATCATTCGGGGCAAAGCTATACTGAATGCTCAGTCGGGGATTCTTATCAGAGCTGGTAACAGGCAGATGTAGCAGAGAAGAATGAAACAAAGAGCAGAGTAGGTGTTTACTGTCATGTTCCCATTGATATATATATGGTAAAATACATGAGGGTGCTTTGTCTCTGGTTCCCTTTAAATACAATTTGCAGAATCATTTGGAATGCAGTGTATAGTATAAAAGGAGCCTAGATTGTTTGTTCAGCAGCATTAGCATAAAGCTACCCCCATCCCCAATCCCCCCAACCCATAGATGGGGAGTGGTGCTACAACAAGAAACTGAAAGAAAGACAAAGAGAGCGCATACTCAAGACAACAATCAGTCAGAAAGAAAAGCCACTGGTGGACTGGGTTCACCGTTGCAGCTGCATATAATGAAAGTAAGCAAGGGCCTGGAATGGGACGGAAAAGTCTGTGGAAGGCCCCCTCATGATAGGGTAGCGGGCCCTGGTAGCGAAGAGGTTAATGGAGTGGATACTGCTTCCTGGGATTTAGGGATTGGTGGGGAACTAGCTCATATAAGGAGGAGGCGGAGTAAGCAGGAAGCAAGCTCGAGGTGAAAAAGCTACCTCCCTCATGTTTTTTTTTTTTTTATAATTCCCCCCCTACTATTTATGATTGTCATTGCAACTGGAGGGGTAAGGGCTCCAGCGGTTGGTGGTATCTGTGAGAAGGATTTGCAAATCCCTCAAGTTCCGATTCATCGGCAAGTGATTGTTCTGTGAAGCATGCAGTTGTCCCTTAGCCGGCGGCCCCACCCTGGGGCAGTTACAAGGCTGCATACCAGGTTATGCTGTTCTTCGGTGCCTCTAGATCCCTCACCTCAGCTCTCTGAAATTGCTGTTGATTATGTTGTTTGGATGTTACAGTGTTTTTGACAAAAGAGTTGTATTTTTATTAAATAATCAAAAAGCTGCATTGGCCTTATTTAAATCCAATGCCAAGTAGTCTGTGTCCCATTTCAGGGGTGTATTATTTAAGGGGTTATGGTTTAAGTGTGAAGGGTAATAGGCTCTACCACTATCATGCCGCACTAACAATGTAATTACACTTGTCGTATTGTTACTGTGTCAGGACCTGAACCACCACAACGCAATCAATGTGATAGCCTCATAGGGCTGTCATTGCTTCTGCAACTGGATGTGATGATATTGTGCGATGCAACGTATAACGGTGCAAGTTTGAAAACGATGTATGGGCAGATCGACCAAGAGATAGATCTCCCTCCGACTGAATCTGATCGGAGAGAGAGATCTGTTGGCTGTCCATACACCACAGACCTATTCAGCATGAAATCTCTTGCGAATCGGCCTAGTGACGCTGCTTCCGCCGCCATTGTCCCTCCACATGTTAATGTGCTGGATGTGCTGGACACAGTCTTCCATAGTTATGCCCACAGTGAGAACCGTTCTCTGTAAATCTCATTTTCTTTATATAAAACATGAAAAAAGCCTTTGTATTGCTATGTGCTAGTTATTACTGGAAATACAGTATATGTTGCAAATAATGTGGCATTTAGAATTTTAGTTGACTTTGATAGTTGTCCTTTAAATCCAGCCCCCCCCCCCCCCCCAAGCCCCTAAATGCCTTATGTTTGATGCAGTCCGTGCTTGTACTGTGACCAAATTTGACAAAAGCTTCTTCTAGTTTCCCCCCAGGCAAGTCACAATGCCATCTAGACTGAGAAGACATGGCCACCACCAATCCCAATGAGAATGTGGGAGTGGCATCGGCCAAGTTGCAACTCCCTCTTTAGGGACTTATTTAACCAGCACATTCCTTGAAGGAGGCTTTAATAACACATTAAAAATGCATGCTGACAATGTGACTCATTATTTAAAAAACGTAAATTATGATAACTTTAAAGTAAAAGTTATTAAACAACTATGAAAGAAAATGTTTTTCTGTAAACCCAACATAGCTATAGAGCTTTCAGCCAGCAACACTAAAATTCTTTTCAGAGGTCTATCAACGCAGCCTGTGCGGAAAAAAAAGCAGTGTTTACCAGCTGTTTTGTAATAATTTTGTGCTAGCATTGGGGGGGAGCGGGAGGCAGATCTGAGCTGTAACCCGACTGTAAACTGTTTACTTTACATTGCATGGCAGAGAGAGAGAGAGAGAGAGACACACAGACAGGAACACAGGGCTTCAGTTGATGATTATTTACACACATTTGAAGCTATATTTCTGCTTTTGATAATTCTGAACAGATTCCAGTCAAAGTTTTACTGCTAGTGAGGGTGACGCAGGGTGGGGAGGGTGACACTGTCACACTGGGTGGGAATGAGGGTGACACTTGGTGGGGAGTGTGATACACTGGGTGGGGATGTTGACACCAGGTGGGTAGGGTGCAGTGGTGCTCGGATACAATCCGTGATCACGGCGTAGCCGTGAATCACAAGCATTTTTTCACTATCCGACATCGTGATCCGAATCCGTGACTGGAAATCGATCACGGCAGTCAATCACGAATTCAGCCGTTATTCCAAGTATTCCAAGTACTTTGGGGGGGGGGGGGGGGGGGTACAGGTAAGTATTTCTGGTTAATTAAGAATAATAAAGGACTTTATTTGTGGCTGTATTTTTATTTCACTTAACCCTTTATGGAAATGGGTAAGGGGTACTTTGTACCCCTATACTAATTTCTCCTGGGAGGGGGGTGGTCATATGGGGGTCCCCTTCTTAAAGGGGACTCCCAGATGCCACTATAAACCCCCCAGGGAGTCGTCGCCCCCACCTCCTCCTGGGGCATGGGAGGTGGGGAAGAGCCCGTTGTCCATGGATTGGACAAGGGCTCCAGGGGGAGGGGAAGGCTTGGCTGCCCCTCTCCCGCGAAGGCCCCATACCATGGACCATGCGGGCTGGTATAGCTCAGGGTGCGAAGCCCCAGTCGGCCAGGGGTTCTGAATTCTGGCTATCCCAGCCTGCATGGGGGACAACGGGTTATATATGCTGGGTAGGGGGGGAACCCACGTCATTTATTTTTTTTAACTTCCCAGACGCTGAACATAAAAAAATAAAACATTTTTAAATATAGGAAAAGATTATTTTTTCCCACTATCCTTTTAACATATCCTACAAATTTGGTGTTTCTAGGATGTAAGGGGGTTTTGCTATTAACCTCTAAAGTCGGGTGGGTTTTGCTTCATTAACTAACTGTCATTTACCGAATTTAAATGTAACTGTTTTCCTTTGAAATTTTAAAATCGATTTCCTCAAAAACTAAAAGATCTATCTGAAAATCTACAGAAACTGCTGATGCTACAGTTTTAGCATACCATTTAATAATCATGAGCCCCCAAATTGCCAAATGATGCAACAATAAACCCAAAGTAGCAAATGCAGTCTCTATGACCATCAAATAACTGCAGCAACCGTTACCTCTGACACATGAATTGCAGTAACCGTTACCTCTGACAAATGAAATGCAACTACCTTTACCTCTGACACATGAAATGCAGCAGAAAAAGATAACTCTTGCTCCGCAAACGGTAAATGAGGCAAACATTATCTCATGCAGCCACAGAGTCTCACGACCGTAACACACGGCGGCCAAAAGTGGGACATAACCTGGGACACATTGCAGCCTGGGACAGCGGACCTTAACCTGGGACATCTGGTCAGGGTACTTAAAGAGACTCTGTAACATGAAAAACATCCCCTGGGGGGTACTCACCTCGGGTGGGGGAAGCCTCGGGATCCTAATGAGGCTTCCCACGCCGTCCTCTGTCCCACGGGGGTCTCGCCGCAGCCCTCCGAACAGCCGGCGACTGTGCCGACTGTCAGTTCAATATTTACCTTTGCTGGCTCCAGCGGGGGCGCTGTGGCGACTTTCGGCACGGAAATAGACGGAAATACCCGATCTCCGTCGGGTCCGCTCTACTGCGCAGGCCCCGGAAACTTGCGCCTGCGCAGTAGAGCAGACCCGACGGCGATCGGGTATTTCCGCCTACTTCGGCGCCGACAGCCATCAGAGCGCCTGCGCAGGAGCCAGGAAGGTAAATATTGCGTCACCGCTGTACGGAGGGCTACAGCGAGACCCCCGAGGGACGCAGGATGGCGTGGGAAGCCTCATTAGGATCCTGAGGCTTCCCCCACCCGAGGTGAGTACCCCCCAGGGGCCGTTTTGTCGTTACAGTTCCTCTTTAAGTCTAATGTACTACTATAATATTATATTGTGCGAGGCTGAGAGAGACCATTCCGGAATCCCACCCCCCTCTGTGAAAATGCTGGGTTTGCCCCTGCTTGTGTGCTTCATTTCCTGCAATTCCTGTATGTCTTCTTTACTAGTTTTGAAATGAAGAGAAAACAATAGGGAGGAGACATGTCTTCACATGCAATGTAAAGAAAAAAGAAAGATGCAGTTGTGTAAATCTTTCTAGAAAGTCATGTGACATAAGCCTTCCCACAGCTGACGTATCTGCCTAGAGAGTTTCAGTTTCTCACTCCTAGTCAAGAAGAAGGAGCTACATACAGAGCTGCAGATATGAATTCTGTCTGGATTTTCTGTATTCTGGTAAGTTTAAAGACTAATGACATTATTATGAGACCTACAGCAGTCCAGATCAAATCTAGAGCAAACATATGTTGCTTATATATTGACAGGGGGAACGTTTATAGCTGTTTACAGCAGCAGCTAGTAGTCACAAGGAATAGAAGGCAGCGAAGCTGACAGTGTACTCCCAGCAAAACTATTCAAAGGGAAATGACCCTATACTGCTGGCAGGAATGTGGTTGCAAGATAACTAGAGTGTACTTTTTTTTTCTTTTGCTCTGAACCTGTTTATTTCCCTGTGAAGTTGTTTTTACGTCACAGTCACATTTGTAGTTACCTCACAGATTTAACAGAATATTTTGTGATCTTGTGGCTGTGTCATGTGAATGTTGTTTGATGATGTTTATGTAGGGAACACATGATCCAACGTCCAATTGACGGGATTTGGGTGATTATTTCCGACCTGTCTGATCTTTTTCTGATCGATAAAGAGATCGATTTTACGAAGTTATAAATGGGAAATCGATCCCTTTATCAATCAGGAACAGTTTGGGCATGTACACACACTACAACTTCCCCTCAGATTACCCATCGATTGAACAGGAAATTGCATCTTGTGTTCCCAGCATAAAAGTGAGCTGCGTCATTGCGTACTTCACCACGGTGATATATTGAAATAAAAGTGACTGCAAGCAGTGCGATGAAAGTCCCTTAAGTGGTTGATTTATTTTCTAGGCCTGTGGAAAAAGTCTGTTACAGCCTTGTGTGTAGAGGAAACTGAAGAAAAAAATCTCTGTTATTAGTTTATGTTGGGTGTTTAGGAGAATATGACTCATCGTCCAAACAAACAACTGTCAGCAGATCTCCCACTAATGTCAGCCATAGACGTGAAAAGACACCCAACCACCCTTTGAGCACATTTAGATGTACATGTAAAAGAGGTGTGTGTGTTAATTTGGGTGCCAGGATTGATGTTTTTTTTTTTAATATGATTAATGCTATTCTTATAACAGAGTCTGTGATTTCTTTTCTGCTATTCACATTGTCAGTTTTTTTACATGCACACCTCTCCCCACCTTCTCATAACACTAACGTGTAATGCATTAGCACTGACCCTCTGTAATTAAGCTTAACACTAACCTCGTACCCTATCCCCTAACACTATCCCTTCTAGAACTAAGCTTAACACTAACCTCGTACCCTATTCCCTAACACTATCCCTTCTAGAACTAAGCTTAACACTAACCTCGTACCCTATTCCCTAACACTATCCCTTCTAGAACTAAGCTTCACACTAACCTCGTACCCTATTCCCTAACACTATCCCTTCTAGAACTAAGCTTAACACTAACCTCGTGCCCTATTCCCTAACACTATCCGTTCTAGAACTAAGCCTAACACTAACCTGTAACCTTATGCCCTAACATTGACCCTCTGTAACTAATTTAATACTAACCTCGCACCATATCCCCTAACATTAACCCTCTTAGAGTTAAGCCTAACACTAAACTGTAACTTTATCCCATAAAACTGACCCTCTAACTAAGCCTAACACTAACTTCTGATCCTATCCCCTAACAGTGAACCTCTGCAACTAAGCCTAACACTAAATTCTAATCCTATCCCCTAACAATGACCTTCTGTAACTAAGCCTAACACTAACTTCTGATCCTATCCCCTAACAGTGACCCTCTGTAACTAAGCCTAACACTAAATTCTAATCCTATCCCCTAACAGTGACCCTCTGTAACTAAGCCTAACACTAACTCCTAATCCTCCTATCCCCTAACAGTGACCCTCTGTAACTAAGCCTAACACTAACTTCTAATCCTATCCCCTAACAGTGACCCTCTGTAACTAAGCCTAACACTAACCTCGCACCTTATCTCCTAACATTAACCCTCCTAGAACTAAGCCTAAGACTAACCTCATACCATAACCCCTAACACTGACCCTCTGTAACTAGGCTTAACACTAACCTCATACCCTACCTGCTAACACTGACCCACTGTAACTAAGCCTAACACAAACCTCGTACCCTATCCCCTAACATTAACCTTCCTAGAATTAAGCCTAACACTAACCCTATCCCCTAACAGTGGCCCTCTGTGACTAGCCCTAACACTAACCTTTAACCCTACCCTCTTACTCTAACCCTCCTAGAACTTAGCCTAACACTAACCTCTAAACCTATCGCGTGACACCACTGGCAAACAAGTATTGGTAGCCTGCACTGCTAGTTCGATCCACACTGTCATGCTTTTGTGTCAAGCTATGCTGCTTTCTGATGCAACAAAGTAAGCTCAGATAAGCTGTTTGTATGTTGCTAACATCAAGTTTTCAAAGTACTGCAAATGTACAGTAGTTTGTGGAACTGTGTCTTGGGACGATTGGCAGTAAACTGGTGTGAAGTTTTAACCTATTGGGTGCCTGCCTGGTCTTTTCCTATTGTGTTTTTTACATTTACCTTCTCTTGAAAAGGGAGAGCTGATAACAATTGTACCGCAATTTAGGGATGTGATCGATCACCATAAATTGTAACTCGGATGTGGTGGTGTCCCCCCTCCATGCAGTAACAAGCCATCAGGAATTCATGTAAATTTGTTCCAGAGTAAAATGCACTATAAATTGCTTTTTGTCCTATGCTGCTGTCAATTACACAGATCGGACAGGTTTTGAACTAGTCTGTCTCCTCATGCAGGATTCTCAGTATGTGCTTAATTCTTCAGAAAAGCACCTTCGTGGAAGGGATCGATAAAGAGACGCCAGCTAGCCTCCCTAGTTGCTTGAACTATTTTGACTGAGCCTGTGTCTTTTGAAAAGAAAGATAATCCCGAGAATCTCCAATGAGGAGAGTGACTAGTCCAAAACCAGAACTGTCAGTGTTTTACTACCTACTGTAAGTGACAGTGACACAGGAAAAAAGTAATTTGCAGTTAATTTTCCTCTGGGACAAATGTATATTTTGTACTTATGCATACAGATGTTTTTTTTCAATTTTACAATTTGATCCTTTAAGGCCTTGTTCACATCTAAAAACGAAATCACAAACGCAAGAGTTTTGTGATTTTGTGCGCGTTTTTTTTTCAGGGCTGTAGAGTCGGAGTCGTGGAGTCGGAGTCGGGGCAATTTTGGGTGCCTGGAGTCGGGAAAAAATGCTCCGACTCCGACTCCTAATGAATTTATAACTTTGATTAAAATAGAAAATATGATAAAATGTTCTATTTCTCAGATAATAGTCATTAAAAATAATGTATATATACAGTATATATGCAGTAATAGCTGTGCTTAGTCCACAAAAATGAAATAAACCAATCAAAATTAGTTACTTGTGCTGCTCCAATAAAGCAGTCCCCGTATTTTTAAGGTCAGATATACATATCTGATTGTGACTGTATATATG
Source organism: Hyperolius riggenbachi (assembly GCF_040937935.1). Lineage (NCBI taxonomy): Eukaryota > Metazoa > Chordata > Amphibia > Anura > Hyperoliidae > Hyperolius > Hyperolius riggenbachi. Next base: position 91,735,320 of record NC_090655.1, on the reverse strand, counting down.
ATGTGTACACAGGAATCTCTTATATATACTAAATAACATCTATGCTGTAAGAATAAAGCCTGATGTGTAGCCGTGTCACTAATAGAGATGGTCAATGAGATGGAAATAATTCTGCATTGATGCTGATTTATGCAAATGTATGCACTCCCTTTGCTGATGAAAGCAAATAATTTGATATGTTGTTAAAATTTGGTTTGGTAACTACAAATTAAAGGGTACCTGAGAGTCGACTGATGAAAAGTAAAGTTTTATACATACCTGGGGCTTCCTTCAGCCCCCTTCAGGCCAATCAGTCCCTCGCTGTCCTCCACCACCTGGATCTTCTGCTATGAGTCCTGGTAATTCAGCCAGTCAGCGCAGTCCAGCCACATGCCGCTCCCACAGCCAGGAACATTCTGCACCTGCGCAATAGTGCTGCACAGGTGTAGTATGCTCCTGGTGGTGGAGTGTGTGCATGCGCACTACGCCCGACTGGCTCAAGTACCTGGACTCATAGCACAAGATCCAGGTGGTGGAGGAGGACAACGAGGGACTGATTATCCTGAAGGCGGCTGGAGGAAGCCCCAGGTATGTATAAAACTTTAATTTCATCTGTCTCAGGTTTACTTTGTTACACAGTAGTACTATACTCTACACATGCACTCCCCACAGAGCTGCAGGGAATCCACTGAGAATGTTGTGCACATTGAACACAGAGGTGTTGTCTGTCACCCATAAACCTTGTTCAGATTGTGCATGAAGAATGTGTAATAGAGGAAGAATCTCCTCATTCCCCTGCAGAGTACCTGCACATCATTCTTTTTTTTTTAACAATTCAATTTTTCGAAAAAACACGTACAAACAAGTACACGCAGGTACCCAAAAGGACAGCAATTAGATGAACTACAGTTGTATACAATATGAAATTACATGGGAAGTAAAACGTAAAGGAAGGAAAGCTGTGAGCATCTCATGCGGTATATACATATATTCAATACAGTATGACCTAAACAGGATTACATATTAAGGTCTTTGAGACATATGCAAGGATATCCAACATTATTACATTTCCTGAGTTAGTCAGAGTTGCATGAGCTATGCCAACTGTAGAGAAAGTTGAGAGGAATTAGGGAGAGAGAGAAAGAGGAGAAAGAGGGGGGGGGGGGGGGGGGGGAGAATTAAGACAGAAAAGTGAAGATAGTAGTAGCTTTAAGTTTCCAGTGCTTGCCTCTGTAACCAGAACTAGTAGACTAAGTTTGACCTAGTTCCCTAATTTGAGCAAGTAGAATACTGATTTGCTAGTGAGATCATTCCTCTGGTCCAGAGGGGAGGGCTTCCACATTGTTATACCAGGGGGCCCAAATTTTGTCAAATCTACTGGGACAGTTGCGGCTTTTATACGTTAAGCGATATAAAGGCAGGGCCTTCATGATAGTACATTTCCAGTAGTTAAAGGAGGGAGGTTTATCAGATTTCCAGGTTATTAGAATTTCCCTACGACCATAAAAACATAGGATTCTAATTAACCACTTGAGGACCCACCCTTTACCCCCCCTTAAGGACCAGCGCTGTGTTGAGTGATCTGTGCTGGGTGGGCTCTGCAGCCCCCAGCACAGATCATGTAGCAGGCAGAGAGATCAGATCACCCCCCTTTTTTCCCCACTAGGGGGATGATGTGCTGGGGGGGTCCGATCTCTCCTGCCTGCATGTGGCTGGCGGGGGGGGGGGCACCTCAAAGCCCCCCTCCGCGGCGAAATTCCCCCCTCCCTCTCCTACCTGCTCCCCCCCCCGGAGATCAGGGCTGCACAGGACGCTATCCGTCCTGTGCAACCAGTGACAGGACGTCCCCTGTCACATGGCGGCGATCCCCGGCCGCTGATTGGCCGGGGATCGCTGATCTGCCTTACGGCGCTGCTGCGCAGCAGCGCCGTACAATGTAAACAAAGCGGATTATTTCTGCTTGTGTTTACATTTAGCCTGCGAGCCGCCATCGGCGGCCCGCAGGCTATTCACGGAGCCCCCCACCGTGAATTGACAGGAAGCAGCCGCTCGCGCGAGCGGCTGCTTCCTGATTAATCAGCCTGCAGCTGGCGACGCAATACTGCGTCGCCGGTCCTGCAGCTGCCACTTTGCCGACGCGCGGTATGAGTGCGCGGTCGGCAAGTGGTTAAGTATTGGGGGTGTTTACCCGGTGGGGTATCGTCTAACAGTCCCAGCAGAAATGTCCGGGGAGAAAGTATTAGTTGTGTTTGCAGAATTTCATTAATGAAGTCATTAATTTTAGACCAAAATGAATATATATGAGGGCAGTCCCAAAACATATGGAAGAAAGTTCCAGGATTGACGTTGCACCTAGGACAATTGGGAGTATTGGAGGTAGAGATTTTGTGCATACGCACAGGAGTAAGATAAGTACGATGGAGGAATTTAAATTGTATTAATCTGTCTCTAGCAGATATCGGTACTTTAACAAAGTTTTCTAAGATTTCCTCCCAGTCCTTGTCATCCAATCCCGGAACTTCCTCGTTCCATCTGGACTGGGTGCACATCATTCTTACATGTACCCACAGTCACATTGCCTAGGGCCTGATACATGTTCTTTGTTCCGGTTTGTACCTTTTACAAGTACTCTTACCAAGGACTAGTTTTAGTCTAAGGGGAATAAATATAGTAGTCTACATATCCTTCTCACTTCAGTTGTCTTGTAAAATTCCTAAGCGTTGGCAGTTAGAGACGAATTTTCACGTTACATACTTTTAATCAACAAAATTGTAATATGCAAATTAGAGGAGTCGGAGTCGGGGAGTCGGTGGAATCCTAAACTGAGGAGTCGGAGTCGGTGGATTTTTGGACCGACTCCACAGCCCTGTTTTTTTAGCGCCTCCCAGCGCTTGCCTGCGCACTGCAGTTTTTTTAAAGTGCTTTTCTAAAGCGCTTTTTTTACTTCACTCCCTGACGCAAGTTAGGTAGTGAACTCTTTCAACCAGAAAACAATAAATACAATGAGCTTGATTCACTGAACCGTGATAACTCATATCACCTCCGTTTTCGCATGCATTTTCGCGTTTGCGCACACAAATTCGCGTTTTCGCATGAAGAATCATGTTTATGCGTGCAAGTTCGCAATTGTGCGCAAACGTCAAAAATGTGCACGAAAACGGCCCTGATATGAGTTATCATGGTTTAGTGAATCAAGCCCCATGTATTTATTCTAAAAATCGCGAACGCATTTGCTGCACAAATGATTTTGTGAGCGTTTAGTGCTCTTCCTATATCTTCCATTAGACCAAAATCGCCCCAAAAATGGTACAGACACTGCTTTACGGAGCGCAAAGCAGACTAAATGCGCTGATATAAACCTTCTTATAGAGATTCATTGCACAAGCGTTTTGTGGGCGATTTTGAAAATAGCCTGCGCTTAAAAAAGGCAGAAAATGCCCTTGATGTGAACGAGCCCTAAATGGTGGTGAATACTGTAGTGTTTCTATGAACATTCTCAAAGGACAGGCCCTCGTGGAAGTTTTTTGCATAAATGCAAAATGTAGGAGAGCTTATGTGTGTATCTAACTAGCTTTTCACCAGCCTCACTGTATTCTTCTGATGTGTCTTTGATCTCCCTCCTATACCCAAACAACTTGGTGAGGTGTATAGAATCACTTGAGTCCTGTAGGGCCCAGTTAAGCAGGCCCAGCATGTCTTCCTGTTGCCCTGTGTGCTTGTGGTGAAAATGTTCTCAGATGTTTGCTATGCGCTGTGAGTTTTCAGTGCTTTGATACGTTTTCGTTTTTGCTGAAGGGCGGATCCTGCAGTACACAAAATATACACCTTTTTATTGGAAAGTAACTACAATCGAATTATCATTCTGAATGTGAAAGTAATAAATGAAAGGGGATGTCACCCTGTTTCAATGTAGAAAGTGAAGGTAGTGCCGCGTTAACGAATGAGATAGGGACTGTAGGTTAGTTCTTAACTTGAATCCATTTGTAAGTCAGAACACTGTTCCACCTCTGTCCCCTGTGCCTCCTCTGTGCCCTCTTTTGCCCCCAGTTCCCTCTATGTAACCCATGTTACACTGTGACTTTCTGTGCCACTTCTACCCCCCCCCCCCCCCCCCCATCGTTGTCTTTCTGTACCCCATTGTTCCTCCCCTGTCTCCCTCTGTTCCTTTTTGTACCTCCACTGTGTCCCTTTGTCCCCTTTTTTGACTCCACTGCGTCCCTCTGTCTACCTTTGTGCCTCCACTGGGTCCCTCTATTCCCCTATGTGACTCTATTGTCTCCTCTAGCTCTGTCCCTCTATGTGCCACCTTGCACTCCACGAGCCCAGAGTATATTGCAGATAGAAGCTACTCACCTCCCCACCGGAGTCCAGCAATGTGCGACTGTCCTATCCGCTCACTGCTCACTCTACTTCATGTCAAGCGTAATTACGTATCATTTCCTGAATGACATGAAATTTTGGCACTAGTGTGAGCAGTGAGTGGAGAGGACTGTCGCAAATTGCTGAAATCCATTGGGGAGGTGAGAAGCTACCACCCGCTCTATACCTTGGGCTGGGGGAGTTCAGGACGGGGTCAGAAAGTGGTACAAGTGGACCCCTGAGGTGATGCGATGAGATCAGCGGATCGTTCGTATCTTGGGTAATTGTAGGCCTGGGACTCCCTGTATGAGCAGTGATATTTGTTGAATGAGAGTGCATTAAACACCAGTAAAATTGCATTGCATAGTTGGCCCATTTGAATTTCGGCAAATGGTTACACTAATCGCAAGCTCTTGTGTCAGATGAAGCTCCTCCAGAAATCGAGTTTATAACATACATAATTATTGTATTGAAATGAATGTCTGTTTTTTTTTTGCTTTTTAGGTAATAATTGAAAGTCATCTTTTTTTAACTGTGGAAACCCTTCAAGATTCGCCAGGCAAATATGTGAAGAAAAAATATGCTTTGGCACATAAGCTAGTGAAAAGACAATTGTGCAAAAATCCAGATGAATATCTCCTGAAAGATGATCACTGCTGTAAAAGTTGCCAAGCCGGTAAGTTTAACGGTGAAGTCAGTTCTTGATGTGAATGATAGTCCAGTGACAGGTTGGACAAAGCTGAGTGTTTATAACTAAATCGACAGGTTGGACAAAGCTGAGTGTTTATAACTAAATCCTGTTGGTACACACCGACTTGTGCTTAGTTTCTCAGCATTTGGTCTTCTTTTATGCTCTGGGGGTTCTTGTTATATTAAACTTTGGACGCACCATGTGCTGGCCTAGGCCTTAAAGCGGATCCGAGATGAAAAACTAACTATAACAAGTAGCTTGTCTATATATCTTATCTAAAGTTTACACAGCAAATATAGCTGCAAACAGAAAATTAGTATTTCTTCCTGTGATACAATGACAGAAGCCATGTTGTTTGTAAACATTACACAGAGGCAGGCTTATCTGTATCTTCATCACTAAGCCTGTGAAAAAAAAACCTAATCCCCCTCCTCACTCCTCCCCTCTGCCTCTGAAATCAATGGCTAGTAACACCTCCTCCTCCTCCTGCCCAGACTGAGCTCCCATGAGCCCTTGCTACTGCCAAGGCTCTCTGAAAACCTGTGGGCGTGGTTTATTTATTTTATAGGGAATTAGAGTATTAAAACAAAAACAAAACAGTATTTGACTTGAGGAATGCCCTATAAACAATAGGAAAGGAACACAATTATGCAATGAGTAAAAGTAAAAGTTCACCACGGATCCACTTTAATGTGAATTACGGCTACTCCGGTGCTCAGACAGTAGACTGACCACAAACAGTGGGTCCTTCTGATTAAGTGGTCGCTTGGCCACAATATGCTTTAAGGAGCTCCCCCCCATCAAACTGACTATTAGTTTGTATGGGTAACCACAGGTAACACCACCACTCAAATTGCAATTGATTGCTCTTAGGAAGAGTCACAGATGTCAACATCTACTCATTACATTGCACTATGCATTAGCACTAGCACCTTATGCAATCATAGTTCCTTACTATTTGTCACTTTTTATATCACTGTACTGCAGTTGAATTATCCATGACCCGGATTGTACCCCATTGAGTGCTTTTGTTAGCTTTTATTGAGGGGACTTTAGCTCTGCCTATGTGTATATGTTTAAACTTGCTATATCTGTGGTGTGGACCTTCTGGTCCCTGTATTTTTAATTGTTTGTCTCCTTTTGGCTGATTATTAATAAAGTTATATGTATTTTGATACCTTACATGAGTGGATGCTTGACTGTTCTCAGGTAATCCCTGAATATTGCAATGGTGCTGTTTGTGCATACCCGTTCTATTGCATTGCAGACAGTAGATTGGGCACCCTCAAAAAACAGCGTCATTTGGCCAACAGCAATCACTGGTAGCCGAATTACGTCTTACCCATGAGTCCATGGCGGCCTGGAGGGGGAATAGTAATTAAGGCCACCGGGACTTTAGCAGGAGCAGTGCGAGTAGTTTTTTGGCTTCACCCTGCGCTGTTTTTGCATAAATGCCTTGTTATAACCTAAATATTACAAAAATGTTAAGATTATAAAATAATAATAGTAAATCATTTATAAATAAAGTATTTATAAGTTAATTAAATTCACCAAGAAATGGTTGAAAACTCACACAAGTATAGAGTACTGCTAACAAATACAGGTATACACGGCTCAACAGATATGTGAACCGATCTTACCCACAATGGGTGGACTTTGCAAACATAGTGTTTTGTAAAAGGGTATAAGGAGTATTAAGATTCAGAAACATTGGTCTAGTGTACACAGGCTTTTGAGTTAAGTTGATGATTGTCAGTTTAACATGAGGCTGACTGCTGGCCAGCTGTTATTATAGTATGGGAAGCCAGGGCTCTCCAACTCCAGTCCTCGGGGGCCATATCCACGGCAGTGTTCAGGATGGGTCGAGAAATGGAAAAATGTGTTCTACTTGATGAACCACACATTTTCTTATTCAGTCCCATCACTTCATTTGATCTGTGCCAAAAATGTGTGAGGACCGCAGCCCTGGAGGACTGAAGGCCATATTCCTGTTTACTGCCTACATAAGCTTACTTTATTCTGGCCAATTGTAATGGAGACACCGCCGTGCGGTTTGGCAGCGGGGTGGCTGTCTCCGCGTTCAGACTGGCGGTTTCCGCACAGCAGCATGCGTCTGGTTTGTCTGAGCCTTCTAGTGCACACAGATGGAGAGCTACGCGCGCGCGCGCTGGGAGGCAGGACCTTTATGCCAGTAGGAGAGGGATCAGCTGATCAGACCGCAGTGCGTGATTGGCTGAGTGGTGCTGGGCGGCGATGAGGAGCGCTGTACTATATACACATCTTGCCTGTCAGTTGCTGGTTGTCTGCCGTTGCGAATACTTACGTGTAAGCACTCAGACCTCAGTCAGATCCCACAGTGTGTTAGAACCAGGAGGACCTGGGAATTCACAATTAGCCAGATTACTCTTGTGTTATATCTTAGACCAGTTCCGGGGTGTTGTGACCAAGGACCGTACACCCAAGCTTAGGGATACTGTGTCATTGCTGTGTTATACTTTAGACCAGTTCTAGGGTGTTGTGACCAAGGACCTCACACCCAAGCTTAGGGATACTGTGTCATTGCTGTGTTATACTTTAGACCAGTTCCGGGGTGTTGTGACCAAGGACCTCACACCCAAGCTTAGGAATACTGTGTCATTATTGTCTTATACCTCAAACTAGTTCCTGGGTGTCCAGACCAAGGACCTCACACCTCAGGCTAGGACTCTGTTCTATTTCGTCTATGACTATTTGCTCCCTCGACTTCTCTATTGCTTTCTGATTCGGTACCTCTGCATATCTGCCTACCTGTTGCCAGACCCTGCCTGTACCCGGTTACCAAATCAGTCTTCTGTCTCTGTACCTCATCTGCTCGTGTGTTGCCGACCTGGCCTGCCCGACCTTCCAGGCTGTCACTCACCCTTGAGTGCTCAGTCTATCTGTACTAGCAGTGACACCATTCCACCTAGTGTCAGCTGCACTTAGGACTCCTGCTCCTCAGAGGGCCCGGCCTGTTAGCAGCCAGTGGCCTCTTCCCCTGGAGTTTCCCTGTCTGCAGTACAGTGTACTAGATATCCCTGGTTGCCAGGTTTTCACTATTCTCTCTCACTAGGAGATAGTCTCTGCACTGCCCATGGCCACCTGCCCCTCAGGTGGTTCTTGGCCGAGCTGCCTATATCTCCCGCTTCTCGGGAGATAGCCTACAGTTACACCAAACACTTACTCTTTCTTAGGTGTCCAGAGGTTAGCCATACTTGTATTATTGGTGATTCTGCAGATCATCCATGGTCAGGTGTGCATCTGTATTGTTGATGATTCTGCAGATCATCAATAATCAGATTCTCTCTGTGTGCTGACACCAATCGTTACACCAATCAATGCCAAGCAAGCACCTTCATAGGTTAGGCGTTGGAATCACGTTATGGCATTCGCCCTGGTGGGCGAGGCATCTGGTGTGCAAGGCATGAGAGCATGCTGTGGTAATCACTTCTGCTGGATAAAGTTAGGAACACAAAAAGATGGCTTCTCTAGAAAAAAGAGAAGTTGGTGGTAACTGCAGAAACCTCTTCAATGCTGATTCAAAAATTACCGTCAATGACTGGAAAACCAAGAGAGACTGAAAAACATCAAGTCAGCGAGTGTGATGAGCTGCAGTTGTTTGATGCCTGAGCTCCTTGTCTGGAGAATACAGGACAGGAGTCCAAACCAATCCAAAGGCCATTACACTATGGTGTTGCGGTAAGCTTTTTACTGCAAGAGGTCGGTAAGTCGGAAAGCAGAAAATTTGGGCGCATGTGGCAAGTGGACAAAAAGGGCGCCGCCATTCACTCCCATAATAAATATCGTTTGATGGGCGCCGAACAGGAAAAAAGGGCGCCCAGATATTATTAACGTTTTCAAACTGAGCTTGTGATGATTTAAGTTTACAAAATGTGCCCGTGAGGAATAATGTTTACAAATATACGAAACATATCTATCATTTTTAACTAAATCGTTATTTAAAATGTTATCACTTGCTATTTGTAAAACATTATTATCCACACAATAAAGCGATCACTAAGGGGGGTCTTAGGGTTAGGCATCACCAGGGGGGGATTTAGGGTTAGGCACCACGAGGGGGGATTTAGGTTTAGGCACCACCAGGGGGAGATTTAAGGTTAGACATCACTAGGGGGGGTCTTAGGGTTAGGCACCACCAGGGGGGTCTTGGGGTTAGGCACCACCAGGGGAGATTTAGGGTTAGGCACCACCAGGGGAGATTTAGGGTTAGGCACCACCAGGGGGGTCTTAGGGTTAGGCACCACCAGGGGGTTCTTAGGGTTAGGCACCACTGGGGGTCTTAGGGTTAGGCACCACTAGGGGGTCTAGGGGTTAGGGATAGGTAGAGGGAGCAGGGACGTTCCTACCATAGAGCACAGGGGGGGGCGTGGTGCACCGGAAGACTGACAGCTAGGGGGTGTTGCCACGACCCCCCACAGCAGCAGAGCAGGAGGGAAGCAGCACTAGAAGGAGGGGCAGTGGGGACAGGGGTGGGGAGGAGGGGCCAGAACCCCCCCCCCCTCACCTGGGTCCCCTCCTTCTGCCTCTCTCCCCTCCATAGATTATCGGCAAGTTCAGGCTCGGCGGGAGGCGTGTGGAGAATGATTCACCTCACATCCGTGCCTCCTGATCAGTGGAAGCACAATGAGCAGCATTGAATGCGGAGACCTGTGACGACATGACGCTGCATTCCAGCACTTGGAACGCGGAAGTGAAGTGAGTCATTCTCTGCTAGCCTCTCGCGAGCCTGCACTTGCCGATAATCTATGGAGGGGGAGAGAGGCAGAAGGAGTGGACCCAGGTGAGGGAGGAGGGGGTTCTGGCCCCCCTCCCCGCCGCTCTCCCCACTGCCCCTCCTTCTTGCCCTACTTCCCCCTCCTGGGGCATCTATACTATACTAGCTATTCTGGGGGCAACTATACTAGCTACACTGGGGGCAACTATACCTTCTATACTGGGGGCACCTATACTAGCTATACTGGGGGCAACCATACTAGCTATACTGGGGACAACTATACTAGCTACACTGGGGGCAACTATACTTTCTATACTGGGGGCACCTATACTAGCTATACTGGGGGCAACCATACTAGCTATACTGGGGCAACTATACTAGCTATACTGGGGCAACTATACTAGCTATACTGGGGCAACTATACTAGCTATACTGGGGGCAACTATACTAGCTACACTGGGGGCAACTATACTAGCTACACTGGGGGCAACTATACTAGCTATACTGGGGGCAATTATACTAGCTACACTGTGGGCAACTATACTAGCTACACTGGGGGCACCTATACTAGCTATACTGGGGCAACTATACTAGGGGCAGCTAAACTAGCTCTACTGGGGGCAACTAAACTAGCTTCACTGGCAGAAACTATACTAGCTTCACTGGGAACAACTATACTAGCTTCAATGGGGGCAACTAAACTAGCTATATTGGAGGCAACTATACTTGCTATACTGGGAGCAACTAAACTACATACACTAGGGGCAACTATACTAGCTACACTGGGGGTAACTATACTAGGTACACTGGAGACAACTATATTGCCTATACTGGGGGCAACTATACTAGCTATACTACTGGGGCAACTATACTAGCTGCCTATAATGGGAGCAACTATGCTACTATTACTGGAGCAACTACATTACCTGTACTTGTGGCACCTATATCTGACATTACCTGACATGGTGCGCTTAGTATGCCATATTCGCTCCTTTCTTTTTTTTTTCGGGGGGGGGGGGGGGGGTGTCTTATAATGCCCGGCATCAGGTGTCAAACGCCCTAGGTACGCCACTGAGAGTAGGGTTAGGTTTAGTTGCAGCAAAATGTTAGTAATATGTTTTATTACAGTTATTACAAACGTATTTATATTTTATATTCATTGTTCTAAACAATACTTTCATTTTATTACACAAGGAACCGATACATTAAGGTTATTCACAATATCATACAATTATAACGATTATATATGTATATATTATTGTTTTTTTAACAAACGTAATTATAAGTTTCACTTTCAAAACAGGGAAGATTATCGTTTTCACAGTTTGTGATTTTATACACATTAATAAAGGTTTACAATTTGTAAAACATTGTTGTAAACTAAATACAACATAGTATTTTTATAAAAGCTATTAGCGCTTATCGTTTACACCACGTGCCCTTTTTTCCCCGACGCCCTTTATGCATGGACGCCGGTAAGTCAATACAAGTCTATGGAGGCTTTCATACTTAAAGTGAACCCTGAGGTGTCTGTGATATGGAGGCTGTGTTTATTTCCTTTTAAGCAATACCAGTTGCCTGATATCCTGCTGAGTCTCTGCCTCTAATAGTTTTTAGCCATAGACCCTGAACAAGCATGCAGCAGATAAGGTGTTTCTGACATTATATTTTAGAACTGACAAGATTAGCTGCATGCTAGTTTCTGGTGTGATTCAGACTCTACTGCAGCCAAATAGATCAGTAAGGCTGTAAGGCAACTGGTATTGTTTGAAAGGAAATAAATATGGCAGCCTCCACATCACTCTCACCTCGGGTTCACTTTAAAGAGAAGCAATGCAATGCAATGGAAGTATTCAAACTGCTGCAATCCCGTTGCAAAGTCAATAGTGTGTTACTGCATGATCTGTACCTACCGCATGTATTATGCAGTAGTGCAAGTCGATAGCAAAGCAAGTAGGTGTAACCGATGGGACAGCAGTGCGCCATGGCATGCATGCACAGACCGATGGGGATCCCGGTGACATAATTTTTGTCCAGCAGGGAGTATGTCCCTGCGTTTTCTGAAGCTGGGGACTCGGATGAACTTATCCTCAGCAGCAGAGGTGACTCTTGGTCTTCCTTTCCTGCAACTGCAATTGAGCATTATCTCTGCTCAATTGCAGTGTCTAAAGCTTAGGGCTATTTCACATATGCGCAGATTTTCTGCGTTTTAACGCAACGCTAAAGTTTGCGTTAACCAAGGTAAGATGAAAGTCCGTTTCGGTACGTTGCGGTTCCGACGCACCCGGGCGCAGTTTTTCCACCAACGCACCGGGGAGCCGGCGTTTTCCGTCGGGTTCAATGAATAGCTACCGCCGCTAATTGCGTCACACCGTAGATACCCGACGACACGACGCAGGCTATCAACGCGTGCAGGAGAACGGCTCCTGCACGCGTTGTCTGATGTGAAAGAGCCCTAAGGCCTGCGGGCTGAATGTGGCCCCCTGAGGCTTTTTTACCGGCCCCCACACACAAAATGTATTACTTATAGATGCGGTCAGCTACATCTTTAAATATTGGTGGTCCGCATATAGAATAGCAATGCGGGCACCACCCATCCACATGAAAGCCAGAAAGCAGTAATTCGCTGGTTTCCAATCAAATTCCACATCAGGTGACACTGCTGTCAATTGGACTGCAGGTTGTCACCTGGGTATGCTTACTGTCTGGCCCGCAAAGACTTCTACATCCAGGGTCAGACTGACCCAGCGGGAACTCGGGTTTTCCCCCGGTAGGCCCTGTTGCTGGTATGCCCTGCCCACTTTTTTGTTCCTGTACGTGGTGGGAGCTGGGGAGAAAAAGAGCCAAAAGGCAGCTGAGGGCTGAGGTTGCTACTTTGCTGTGCCTGTAAGCAGCATGTGTGCGCTATATGCATGTCTCACTGCTCACAGTAGTCGCAGCTCATCACGCCTCTCCACAGCTGTCTCCATCTGGGACACTTAAAAGAGAGATGGTGGCAGTATAAGCTCCGGCCCTGATAGTGGAAGCCCCGCCCCCACACAGACACAGAAGATAGGATGACTGGCTAGTGTGATCCCTGCCACTCACACACAGGAAGTGTCGTATTCTAGCCCCGTGGTTGCTCACTAAGCAGCATGTGTCTGGCAGGTGAGCACTGCCTGGAGGAAGCCCCATCTCCTGTCTAGAGGAAGCCCCACCCCCGAACAGAGGAAAGGTCGCCCCCAGCCTGGTGGAGGCTAAGGAGGGTGTGTCAGTGTCTGGCACATGGAAGACAGGCTGGAAGAAGTCTCCCAATTCAGTAAGTATCCATCTGCCTTCCCCCACTACCTACAATGAACTTCTCCCTCCCCACTAGCTTCAGTGGTTTTCTGCCTCCTCCACTAGCCCCAGTGACCTCCTCCCTCCCCCACTAGCCCCAGTGGCCCTCTGCCCCCCCCCCCCCCCCACTAGCTCCAGTTTCCTTCTCCGTCCCCCACTAGCCCCAGTGACCTCCTCCCACTCCCACTAGCTTCAGTGGCCTTCTGCTTCCCCCACTAGACCCAGTGACCCTCTGCCCCCCCCCCCCCCCTAGCTTCAGTGACCTTCGGTACCCCCATTAGCTCTAAAGAGTGTGTACATAGCATTAGGACCACTTCTTATTTTATGTACATTTGGCTATGCCTATGACCCATCCTGACCATGACCATTTTCCAGTGCATTACCAAACCCCTTTTTTAACTAACCAGCTTCCCCACCTAGTAGATCCATCACCTGCACACTACCCACATGAAATATTCCTGGAACCGTCCCTGCATAGTCATGTCACTGACTATCCTCAGAGGAGCTCACAATCTAATCCATACAGTAATCTAACGTCTATCATATTATTATTATGTACCACTTACATCTTCAACAGTACTTTACAGAATACATAGGTATGTGAGCTTCAAATTATGGGGGTGAGCGGGCCCCAGGCTGAAAATTCCCTGGTGGGCCCTCAGTGTCCCAGTCCGACTCTGTTTACATCATTTTATGTATACTCCGGCCCCCCAGCAGTCTGGAGTATGTTGACCCGGCCCTCGACCCAAAACATTTGGGGATCCCTGGTCTAAAGCATCCCAGAGGGAAAATACATGAACTTTTGACCTTTTTATCTATCCCTTGCAGCCAGTCAGAAGCCACATATCTATTTAGGAAAATGTTTTATAGCTGTAATGTGTTATCAGTAAGGAACGCTATAACCTGACTTGGTCCCGACTGGAGAAAAACAAGATGCATAGCTGATTATTAACTCTTTCAGACAGGGAAAAAAAAAAGAAAAGGAGCACAGCATATGTGCCTGTACTCTTGCCACTGCATATACACTCATCTATCTCATCATGTCACATGTCATCTCGGGTACACATTAACCTGGAAAGCGATGGGCAGGATCTCTACATATTGCATTATACATATGTAACCCTGTGTGTGTGTCATTGCAACACACACACCAAGAGTTAAATATGCATTTCGTTTTTGTGGAAAGTGCTGCTGTAAAGAGAGTCTGCAGGTGCCACCAGGGGGAGCCCATTAGCAAAAAAGAGGAGAGAGAAGCTGCCCAGCATGTAACAGGTTTTGGCAGTTGAAGGATAGTGAGGGGGAGGAGTCAAGTAGCCGTGGAGACTGAGCTGATGATGCAGCAAGAAATAAATTGTGTCACTAAATTGTGCAGCAAGAAATAAAGACTATACACTACTGCAGCAAGAGATAAGCATGATTTGTGAGCAAATAGAGACACAAGAAGAGACCAGCCATTGATGAGACAGTCTGAGCAAGGCAGAGCCACAGACAAGTGAACACTTACTGCAAACTAATCTAAGGAAGAGAAAGAGAGCTGCAGACATTACAGGAGAGGAAAGAGCCCACTCACAACTACAGACCAATAAAGAGCAGCGATACTGGAGAGATAAGCCAGAAGAGAAACAGTAAGCAATAAGAAAGAAAGACAAGGACATTCAAAATTACCTGTAACAGAGAGAGATAACAGAAAACAGCAGAGACATTACAGTGACACGAGAACAACAGGACAGCAATGCATACAAGAGAGACACAGAGCAACAAGTGACAGGATTAAAGAAAAGGAGTGAAGACTGCAGTGCAGTGTCTGAAGAGATTGTGTGACAACAGCTGGCAGACAAAATACAGAGGAGACAGCAGTGCTTCTTATAAATTAATTGATCATTTACAATTATCAATTCAACATATTTGTCTCATCCTGGATGTTGCTAGGTAACCACCAGACATTTCTCTACTTTCCCTTCTGTCCTATGCAAGAATTTAGGTCCACTTTAAAAAGACAGCAGTGAAGAAGTGGCAAATAGCGGAGTGCTGTGTATGGAAAATTCTGGCAAGTAAATGCTAATAAACTGAATTACTTATATGGTTCCTGAACTAGCCCTGATCCTAACAGGCTGAAGATAAGAAGTTTATGAATGTTTTGTCACTAAACTCTTTTTTTATCCATATCATTTAATACAAGTTTTTAGTAAAAATAATTTGATTGGTGTCTGGAGGATTTCTTTACAGTTAAAGCATTTCAGAGGTGTTACACATACATTGCCTTATAACCTTTCCAGCCAACATATAAAAAACAAAACACAAAAACAACAACAAAAAACTGCTTGAAATCTGATGCTCCTACTTGTGGGTACATGCTACCAGGGTTATTAGCAGCCTAATTTTACTACAGTGCCCCTTAAATAATTATACTGACACTAAATGGCTATACTGTGTAAATGTGTGTATTGGTATATTGTATAAATTAACTTTTTTAATTCATTTTATTAACAGGAACTTATGTAACTTCCCACTGTGATGTAGCAGGCGGAGATTCTGTGTGTGCCAATTGCACTGAAGGGCGGGATTATACTGAGCATCCAAGTGGAGTAGATAAATGCATTAAGTGTGAAAACTGTGATTCTCGTGCAGGTATTTATATTATTATGACATTAAATATTTCCAATTACCGTATTTCCTAAAAGTTTTAACTTTTGCACAAGTTAAAGATTTTTAACAAAGTTTCAAATAAGAGCAGAAGCTGCATCTACCTGTATACTGGAAAAATGGTAAAAAATGGTGTAATGTGGGACATAGTCTATGAAGCAGGTAATTTTAGATGCCGCACTGCACCTGATCTGGGCGCCACCACAGAGGTAATGTTATCACTATAGCAACGCAGTGGGTTTTAAGGCGTAATTCAGGTTCCGGTGATCGCCAGACCCCAAATTACTTCTCCGAGTTGCTATGAGGAACAGTATTAAACACCACCTGAAATTTCAGGGGCAGCAGGATGAGCCGTCATTCAGCTCACCTTGTGCTCAACTGACCGGGCGCTATGCAATACGATACGTACTGCGTTATCCATGCTGATGTGAAAAATTGGCTATTTATTTAGCTTACCTATCCTGTTGTTTTTACTGTTTACTGTAAGATGTAAAATGTGATATGAAAAAACAAAAAAATATTTCTGCTGGTTCCCATCTTTACTGTTTCTCTGTGATGCCAAAAGGGACATCTTGTCTGCCTTTTTTTTTTTTGTAACCTAGCTCAGTGTTAAAGTGGACCTGAACTCTTGCACAGGACAGAATGAAAACCTAGAGAAATGCACCCTGTATGTTTTTAGAAAGTTTAGCCTGTCTAATTCCCCTTCATTTGTGTCTAATCATCAAATTGTTATTAGATCTCTCTCCTGTGTCACATGACTGAAAATAGAAGCTAGATCAAGAAATGATTGATGCTCGCTGTGTAATTCGTTCATTTAGTTTGATACACTGTCAGCCTGCAGGAGCAGCATCTTTACTGCTGGCAGGCTTTAAAATGGACCTGAACTCAGAACTTCCTCTCTGCTCTAAAAGATAAGCAACAGCATAATAACCTTTAAAGAAAAACATTTTTCTTTGTTACAACTGATACAAATCCTGTAATAAATCTGCACTGTTTCTACTTCCTGCTTTCGTGGAAGCAGATATATTGTTAACATCCTGTGCTTTCAAATGGGCTTATCTGCCATGGCAGTCAGGTGACACATCTGAGAGATCAAATTACAGTGATGATTAGACACAGAGGAGGGGGGTTTCCATGATACCTATATAATGGTGGACATGATATAAGGGACAATTTCCAGTTTCATGGTACCCTTATTGGGAACTATGCATAATGTTTGTAAACTGTTTAATCATGACTTTGCTGTAATGGCTATGCGGATTCTGTGCATTTGTATTTATGTAAATATTTTTAAAAAGATTTATAATAAATTGATGTTTTAATTGGTTATTGAATGATTTGGGTCAATATACACTTATTGAGGTTGAGGACAAGGTTTTGTCTATAGTTCAAGGTCTAAGGTCCCTGACTACCCACAAACAAGACTTACATCTTAAAAGGGGACACATAAGGGGATCACTTCTACTTATTCTAGTATGTCAACTTGACTAGACCCATTGGTCAAGTTTCTCTTGGGTAATTTGTTTCAAAACAGATGAGGGGGGATTAGACAGGCTAATATTTGACAGTTGGTTACAGCTTTTATCTCCCACAATGCAACTAGGTTCATCCATCTTCAGGTAGGTATTCAGCTTAAAGTCCCATCTACACGATACTATTCTTTGTGCGATTCGATTACGATTCTATTTACGATCCGATTAAATCCGAAATGTGCTGGAATTGAATCCCGACTGGACGTGTCGGATTTAATCAGATCGTAAATAGAATCGTAATCGAATCGCACAAAGAATCGTATCGTGTACATTGGGCTTAAGATCCCCACTAATGATACAATCTTTTTTTTTTGTACAATCTTACCACTTCTATGTAATATGAGGAACTACCTAAAATATCCATTCAAAGTATATTCACTCAGTTTACCATTCTGATACATAGATTTGGTAAGATTGGACAAAAACAATTGTTTAATTAGTGTGCACCGTTAGAATGATAACATTATTTGTACCATTCAGACACAACTATGTGAATGGTTCTCTTCAGTGGGACTCTGAAGTCTCATAAAATTCAGGTTTTTATTTTAAAAATCTCTTTAACATCAATGCCCTAACTAAAGCACTGCATTCCCGTGCCTGAACACTAACTAAATCGCCCCCAAACTCCCCAGCAAATATCCACGACTTTCTTGGTCGTGGATTTTGCTGCCCAGGGAGGCAGAGCTTTGAGCTGCAGCTCTGCCTCCATGCGCGTCAATTCGCACATATCTCCACCTCTCCCCCACCCCTCTCAGTGAAAGAAGACTAAGAGGGGCGGCGAACTGCGCTGATGGACGTGTAGAGGCAGAGCTACAGCCCATTAAAAAGATTTTTAAAATAAAAACCTGAATTTTGAGAGACTTCAGACTTCTGATCATGTGTGCTAAATGTTCCAATGTTATGTACGTGGGAGAAACTGGACAAATTCTGCGCAAACGTATGAATGGACACAGGCACACTATTAATGATACCAAATCTGGACTCCCAGTTGCTACACACTTCGGTCCAACGGACACAGCATGGATGATCTTCGTATCACTGCCCTGAAGGGCGGCTTCAAAACGTCAAATGATCGATTAATAGCAGAAACAAAATCTATAAATTGGTTCAAAGCTGTGCAGAACGGTTTGAATAAGGACAACAACTTTTTATATTGGTATGAGGCTGATGATATTTGAACTTTCTCAGCCATTCTAGCTGAACTTGTGAACTAAGAATTTACGATACCTCTGGGTCAATCCTAATCCCAGGTCTGTGAGCATGGAGTAAACAAGGATCCTTATCTTAGCTAACAACCTCTAACCCCATTTAGATGGTCTGTTTGAATTAAGGCATCTTAATGACATGTATTTATGCTTGAAAAAAATATGTTTTCCCTTTTGATGTTGCATGTATAAAGCTGTCTGTACCACCAGCCTGCAAACTAACAGGATATAAGCCTGACGAAGGCTGCAAGGCTGAAAGCTTGCTTTTTTTATTCATTTTTAGTTAGCCAATAAACGGTATCATCCTGATTTGAAACTTCTTGCTTTTAAAGGAAAACAGAGACCATAGAACATAAAAGTTTTACACATACCTGGTACACTTTAAAGTATACCTGAAGGGAAAAAGGTGCCCAATTTGGGTACATGCCTCAGTAGAGGGAAAGCTCTAGATCCTCTAGAGGAGCCCCCTCCACCTCTTCATTCCAGAGCCGGGACCCCCCGAAACTCGTTGACAAGCTCATGTCGAGCAAAGCTGCAGTGCACAGGTGCAGGTGGTTTGTCTTTTTCTGCAAGGGGTGGCTATGTGGTTGTTCTCATATGGGAGTAGGCCTGGGAGTTTGGAATTGGGGGGTGTACCAGTGCTGGAATGGCAAGAGGGATGGGGGAAGCCTCTGGAGGATCCAGAGGCCTCGCCTTTACTGAGGTAAGTATCTGAATTTTCATCCAAAGTTTCCCACAGGTTTGGTTTAAGCTATAAGGCCAATGGCCGATAAGGACCACCTTGGGAGAGAATCTAGAATGTGTACTGGACCATCCCCTGCCACCTCCTCCCCCCACCTTCCTGATGCCACCTCAAAATAGCAACACCTGACTAAACACCGAGCACATTGTTCTCTTACTCACACCACCAGCCGGAAGCCACTCCAACTTGCGCCATTGGGCATCCTTCTTTCGTGCTTCATAGTAACAATTGCATCTCTAGCCTCTAGGCTACTGACACACAGCAGCCAACCCCAAACTGCTACCAGAATCAATTCTCGACCCCTGCGGTGAACTGTACTGGTAACTTTGTATGAGGCTTTAATCAAAGCTTATGAGTTAGGCACAGGAGGTCCAATATGAGTAACCTGTATGTCTCTATGCGGCACAAATAAAGTTAGCATTTTAAGTTGAAATTTGGAAGCATGGAGTGGATATATCATCATTTTCTCGGTGTAATGTGGTGCTCAAAAACAAAAAAAAATGGCAGCAATTTGGTGCTCTGAAATATGCAGCGCTCAGTCCCAGTTGCAATCGCACTTCTTTGTAATATGAAAAGAAGTATTGATACCCAATAAAATCTTTCTCTTACATATTTTGCAGAAAATGGTAAGACCGTGGAGCCAAGAAGGATAACATACACTAAAAACTGTTGAAAAAACGGAGCAAGTGGTGGACTTACCTCCCAACTGATGACTCAAATTGTCTGATTCAAGAAAAAAACGTTATTGTACACTGTAAAATGCGCCGTGTTTCGCAGGTGTGACCCACTTCATCAGGCAGTGTAAAGGAGTGACTTTTAGGAGCTCTGTATGGGCGCTTCTGTGCTTAGAGAGCTTGTAGCAGTTACTCCTTTATACTGCTTGGTGATGCAGGTCACATCTGCGAAAGGCGTGGCGTTTTTCTTCCACACTTGGTGGAGGGGTGTTACCCCATCTTCCTATCTGTAGAAAGCAACTTCTTAACCTGAGTGGGGTCTGGTCTACGCTCCCCACCTGCCTGTACAGTGGTTGCCGTAGCGATAACCTACCTTTGCATTATTTCACAATAAGAATTTCACAAAACGCTGATAACATACTACACTATTGTGGGCTCCCGATTTCCACTTTTGCCTTTTCATAAGAATTTACATATTTTGTTTATATTTGAGGATATTTTTCCTGGTTTCACTGTATTCTGGTGTCCCGCAGGTCTAGAACTGCTATACAACTGCACAGTAACCCAAAACACCAAGTGTAGCTGTAGACAAGGCTTCTTCTGTACGTCACCTTTGGTTGATGGGGACTGCAGCCGCTGTCATCAATGTACAGAGTAAGTGAAAACTTTTGTTCTTAAAGGGTACACATTGTAAGTGAAAACTTTTGTTCTTAAAGTGTACCTGAGGCGACATGTGACATGATGATTTAAACATATTTATGTACAGTACAAAACATATTAATAACCAGGCGGTTTTACTTGATTTATTTTGATTTATTAAGAGTTAATTTCTAGGCATGGAAGTGACAGCTTCTGTCTTGCCAGTGCCTTGTTGGCAATATAGTAAACATCACTGATAAGCAAATTGCAGCCATAAAAGTTTTTTCTTGGTAGAATACAACTTCTAAGCTCAGGGGAGAGATATAAAAAGGTCAATAGTTCATGTATTTTAGGTCTGTGACACTTAATAGGCTGCCACTGATTGGAGACAGTAAAACATTTAACCTACTTTGTAAATGTTTAAATAAAAAAACAACATGGAATACTTTAAAAAGTTATTTTTAGGAGTAGGAGTATAAAAATTTTTTTTTTTATCTTCTCAGTTTATTTTCACCTCTGGTTCACTTCAATCCCATATTTGTTTGATAGATCGGCCCCCTAATAAATTCATTATAATATCGTTATTATAATTATTATTATTTATTGGATTTATATAGCGCCATTATATTGCGCAGCGCTGTACAGTATATGTACTGTAAGTGGCTAGGGATTCTTGCCAGTTTTTTGTTTCAAACATTTTTTTATTGAAAGAAGCATACACCAAACATATCAACAGCCAGATATGACAAATAAAATACTCCCAACATGGCTATCTATTATAGGCTTGTATCAATCCTAGCATCAACCCACACCTGTGGTGTGATGGCTAACCTTGGCACTCCAGCTGTGGTGGAACTACAAGTCCCATGAGGCATTGCAATACTCTGACAGCTGTAAGCATAACTCGGGGAGACAGCGGCATGATGGGATTTGTAGTTTTGTCACAGCTAGAGTGCCAAGGTTATCCATCACTGTCCTAGGGCATCAACCATGTATAACAAAAGATATTGCAGTAGATAGTGCAGTAGTGATGGTCATGTCTAGGAGAACTCATAGAGAATCATGATCCATTTGGTCAGGTGATAGATATGCAAGTCTCTGATTTGCTAGTCATGATCATGCTAAAGCAGGATATGATCACAGCAGATCAGAGCTTTGTAAATCTATCAGCTGATCCAACAAATCACATGCTTCTCCATGAGTTCTCCTAGACACGGCCGTCATTACAGTACAAGTGTCACCATATCAACTTTCCCATATTTATGATGCCATTTATCCACACCTCACAGAGTGATCCCCCATAACAACTGTTCCTGATGCCATTGTGTTAATTGGAAAGTGCTAAGAATCTTTTGCTTCATTTGTGTTTCCAGAGTATCAATAAAACTTTCACATACTTCTAAAAATGTCTTACTCCTTTACCTCAGCTTGCAAGGATGTTTTTATACAGTCCCTCAAGAACATGTTAGGGCCCTTCCACACTGCATGGGCTTTGCTCTGATTTTCCAAGCACGTGTTGTGCCAAAGGGCACCATAATTAACATGGTAATCGCGATGCCCTGTGCAGTGTGGTGCGATTGTTTTTGGGAGGCACATGGAAATCGCATAGCATACGCAGTGCTGTGAGATTTGAAATGCAAACCCCTATTTCAACAAGCTTTCCGTGGTTTTAATTTTTTTCCACGTCGAGAAATGCAATCACGCCCACTGATCACACCCGAAAATCACAGAAACATGAACTCCCAAAATAAGTCAGAATCTCGATTGCACATTGCGAAACGTAAAGAAGTGCAATTGTCTACGCAGACAAGTGTGTTCCTAGCCAAAGGGCACTGACATTTGATGTAGAAGACTTGGGTTTGAATTCAGAACTTGTCCTTGTGTAAGACTCCCAATAGCACTCCAGGATGGGCTACTGACCACAACACGAGTAGCTACAGATCTAAAACGCTTTGACTCTGAGAGAAAAATGTTATATAGATCTTAACATTTCATTATTTTTCTCATTGTATTGCATTCACTAAGCAGTGAAGATAATTCTGCTCACTATTGCCCTGACTATTGACATTGAGGGCTTGTTCACATTTTTTTTTAAGCCCTGGCAATTTTGCAAATCGCTCTAAAAGTGCTTGTGTAATGATTTCCTATGACCGTGTTCACGTGTGAGCGTTTCGATTTTATTAAAATTGCAAACTCGCTGCCTGCACCATTTCCTGAGGGGTTTGGCTCAATGGAAGGTATAGGGAAATCGCAAAGCGCTTGAAAAAGCCCTTTGTATAGCGATTTCCTGAGCGCTTTGATGAATAAATACAAGAGGCTTGATTCACTAACATAAATAGCATGAAAAACTTGCTGTTACTTGCGCAATTTAACACTGCTCACCTTAATGCACGCTATGCGCGCAAGTGATTGACAGGCAGTCTGTTGGGCCAATGAAAGTCCCAGGATCACTTACTTTAAAGTTACTGGACCCGAATGCGTCCCGGGCGGGATGATCAGAATGCCCATTACAGGTAATACACAGCGTTAGCTACAACTGCTCGCTATGCTGGATATCGTGAGCGTTATTCTGACAAGTTACGAGTTACATTAGTTATGTTAATTAAAATAGACAGGTAATATAATCTCTTACCCACCCTGTTTTAACCACTTCACAACTGAGGGGTTTTACCCCTTCAGCATCCGAGCAATTTTCTCCTTTCAGCGCTCCTTACATTCATTCACCTATAACTTCATCATTACTTATCACAATAAAATGAACTATATCTTGTTTTTTTCACCACCAATTAGGCTTTCTTTAGGTGGGACACTATGCCAAGAATTATTTTATTCTAAATGTGTTTTAATGGGAAAATAGGAAAACATTTGGAAAAAAAACATTATTTTTCAGTTTTCCGCCATTATAGTTTTTAAATAATGCATGCTACTATAATTAAAATCCATGTAACTTATATGCCCATTTGTCCCAGTTATTACATCGTATAAATTATGTCCCTATCACAATGTTTGGCACCAATATTTTATTTGCAAATAAAGGTGCATTTTTTTCAGTTTTGCGTCTATCCCTAATTACAAGCCCATAATTTATGAAGTAACAGTGTTATACCCTCTTGATATAAATATTTAAAGAGTTCAGTCCCTAAGGTAACTGTAACGATTGTGGAATTCTCTCCGTGATCAGCGCACAAGACGTGCGCTGACACTGCGGAAATCCTCCACAAGCGTATAATTTGAGGGAACCCAGCAAAAGGTGCAATGCACCTGTAGAGGGAAATTCCTGTCGGCAGGTGGAGCTGTGGAGTGCAGAGGAACAGCTCCTCTGCCCTGCCACAGACGCCAGACAGGAATTGCACGAAGGGAAGAAACGCAGGGCAAGATAGCCCTGAAAGAGAGAGACCAAAGCGACAGAGGGTATGTGTGTCCACCAATCTAGTCGCCACCCTGCGACGGCAGACTCACAACCAGGAAGATGGCGGTTGCTAACAGCGACACAAGACCGAATAAGCACAGATGAGGAATGTATGTATGTCCACCAATCTAGCCGCCAACCTGCGACGGCAGACACACAACAGAGGAAACCGAGTGAGAACGCAATCGCAAGAGAAGCGATTGTGAAAGAGAATGAGCACAGGGATAGAATGTATGTATGTGCCCCAATCTAGTCGCCAACCCGCGACGGTGCACACACAACAGCAGATATGAAGTAGGAATGCAATCGCGAGAGAGGCGATTGCCAGAGGTGACACAAGGCTACAGCAAGGCAGAGCACGAGAGTAGCAAAGGCACAGCAAATCATACAATGAGAAGACAAGGAAAACAACAAACGCTAACTAAACGCGAACACCGCACTCATTCGCAACAGCGAACGCGTTTTCTGCGCGGCCTCCTCGTGATAAGCACAACAGAGACAAGCACGCCTAACTAACCACCAACAGACAAACATGAAACAGAGGACGCGAGCGCTTGCTTAACGGTTACCTCACCGAGCCTCCAGCAAGCGTTCGTAGCAGACAAGACAGATACTCGAAAACAGGAATAAGTGAGAGATACGATCCACTGCTCTTTCCACCAGAGCGAGTGCGATCCAAGTATAGAAACAGAGCGAGCTGGATCCACTGCTCTTTCCGCCAGAGCAAGTGCGATCCAAGTATAGAAAGAGAGATGGAGATCAGATGGATCCACAGCACTAGCGCAAGGCGAGTGCGATCCAGGCAAGACAGATCAGATGAGATAGCTGGTAGCAACCGCTGCTCCAGCTATACTCCAAGAACAAAGATCAGAACGACTTCCTGTCGACCACCGCTGGGACAGGACAATCGCAACAGACAAACAAAACAGATATGCAATCCTAACTGCACTAGGGAACCTGCCTAGTGCAGTCCCAGGATTTACTCTAAGCTAATCTTCAAACAATGAGCAAGGCTGACACTCCAGAAGTGTTTCACAGGACTAACCCTTATGACCAGCCCAGGTCTGTGATATCACATGGTATTTATAGTACAAACCTCCAGAGGATGTGGCTAGGAAATTTGCATGACCAACGTATGCAAATTCCTCAGCAGCAGCAAGCTGCAAAACTGACAAAAGGTCTCTCTTCCAGAGACCTGCAGAATGCAGACCTGAACAGTGGTAAAAAAAAAGCTGCCTGCCTGCGCAGGCAGCCGAGCGGATCCTCACAGTAACTATTTAAATTTTTTTTTTATTGTAATTTTTTTTAATTTATTTTAATATTACAAAAAAAAACTATTGGTAACAATTGGGGAGTGTGGGAGTTATTGAGTTAAAATTAATAGTGATAATAATTTATTTGTATGTGAAAAATGTTTTTGGGTGTAGTATTACTTTTTGGCCACAAGATGGCCACATTTTTTTTACAGGTGTCCTACATGCGTCGGGAAGGACGCTTGCAGGAAGGGAGGCTGGGAAACTGAGTTTTTTCACAATGATCAGCTGCTTCTCGTAGAAGCATGCCAATCATTGCGGGGGCAGAGATCAACGAACGGGAATGTATTTTCCCATTCATTGATCTCCGGGTGAGCAGGCAGTGGCGTGCACGATCGCGGGAAAGAGAGCGGGAGCGCAGACAGCGGCGGGGGGTGCGTATATCTACGCTCCGGGTGGGGAACTGAAGTCCAAAGGAGCGTAGATATACTGTACCTGGGCGGCTAAGTGGTTAAAAGAACAGGCAAATGTTTGTCATGATGGCAGCCATCTTTTTGGTTGAACTTTAGGGGCCCATTCTCACTCGGGCGATTAGCAGGCGTTTACCGCTAGTCGCTGAATTGGCGGCAACCACTAGTGCTTTTTAAAGCGCTAGTGGAATGTTAACTAAATGGCAGTGACCTCACTGCCGCGATCGCCGGGCGATTCGCGATTAGCAGAGATTGCAAAATGCATGCAGCATTCTATTGTGATTTTAGAGCAATTACGTTGTTAAAAAAGCGCTAATCACAATCACTCAAAAATGAGGGGCGTGTACAGTGATTTTTACGCGTTAATCATGTAAAATCACCCAAGTGTGAATGGGCCCTAACTACAGCTGGGTGATGAAAATTTGGGGATAGCAAATCACAGAGTAATTTACAAAGCTTCTGGTTAAACTGGATCATTTGTTGGAAACTTTGATTCACTAATCCCATCTTTTACCTCCTGATTACTTAACATATGAAAAAACGTTTGCAGGTCACTACTGTTAGAAAAGAACTGCAGTGGTTTGTAAAAGGACCTCACTGCAACAATCACTTTATGTCTGTATTTTCATTTAATATATATATTTTTAAATTTAACTCAGATGCCAGTTTGGGTATTTCGAGAGATGCTCAGGTTCGAAAGACAGTGATTGTGGTGAGTCCCATTGTTACTACTTATTATTCATTACAGCACTCCATTCAGAGCGTTCTACTTTATTCTGAAGGAGGATTTCTTATTGACATCTACTAGTTTTCAGCCTAGCCACATGACAGAGATGCACATTAAAGTGGACCAGAACTCAGAACTTCCTCTCTGCTCTAAAAGATACAAAACAGCATAATAACCTTTAAACAAAAACATTTCTTTGTTACAGCTGATACAAATCCTAAAATAAATCTGCACTGTTTCTACTTCCTGATTCATGGAAGCAGACATATTGTTAACATTCTGTGCCTTCAAATGAGCTTATCTGTCATCTCTGCAGTGGCAATCATATGACACAGGGGAGAAATCAAATTACAACTTGTGATTATACAAATACGGGGGAATTAAACAAGCTAAACTCTCTAAATACATACAGGGTACATTTCTCTGTTTTCCTTCTGTCCTGTGCAAGAGTTCAGGTCCACTTTAAAGATGTTCTTAGTCAACCTTCCATGTGATGAACTTGAAATAGGTCTATTTAGGATAAAACACTTAAAAACTATTCAAATGGAGAGGTAGTGTTGGTCTTGTGAATAACTAGGCCAGCATTATCCGGAAAAGCAATTTATTGAGCATTAAAAAAAGGACAACGCATTTCGTAGGATCTTACGCTCTTCTTCAGGCCAGTGTAAAAACAGTGTCTCACATCTTGGGCCAAACAGAAGTGACCTCCTCTAGCTTCCATGTGATTAAGGTTTATTGGATGTCACTTTAGCTGAGGCCTGTATGCTGTTGTTCAGCATACAGATCTAGCTGAATCTCCCCTACCTTCACTCAACCTCCATGATTATGGTGTGTGAAGTTATCTCTCACACAAAAGCAATGATTCAATAATGATGTGTATCGGCAACTTCCAAAAAGTACACCTGTCTTTATTTGTAAATAAAGAATCTTTTTACAGATCGGTACATCCTAATTACCCGTTTTTAACCACAAAATAGTTACGTAGGGCCGTCCCACCCATGACACTGGGTGACGCAGCTTCCTCAGGCTGCAGAAGTGTGGGGGCGATGCCAGGTTGAAACAGGAAGTGAAGAGTGCGCCTGGCCTGCCGCCGCCGCCCGCCTGGAAATTGTATGACCACCCGGACATGACACACTCCCTAGCCCCTGCCGGCTGACACGCATGATGATGGCAAGCAGAGGCAGAAACCGGAAGAGTCATGCTGCCTGCTGCCCTGCCTTGCCTATCACCAACATAAGGGAAATGGCACACACACACACACTAAGACTGGCCATTGGCCTGCACTGATGACGCGCCGCCACCCCCGCCAGCGCCAGGATGGTTGTTGAGTCTGCTGCTGTCCTATCTATTACTACAATGCTTGCTGCACTGCAGAGTATCAGGAAGGATGGAGCCTGTTAGAGTGAGTGACAGCCACCCGCTGTCCTCCAGCCGCGCCAGGGAGGGAGTTAGTGACAGATGCGGCTCTCCTGTATCATCCTGCTTGTCATTACGGGCTCCTCATCCTGCGTTGGGTCCACACAAATCTCCCCACGTGTAGCGCTCTGCCAAACTTCCCTCCGTCTGTGCTGCTGTCTCAGGGAGGCATCCTCAAAATTTTGCATCAGGCGGCAGATGGTCTAAAACCAGCCCTGGCTGTACATTGTCACATGTACTATGCCCATCTGTCCAAAACAAGCATACAGGAAGACACCCTCTTCCTCTCCTCCCACGTTGTGTCTGAAAACTCCTCTCCCCAATTAGACAAAGTATGGACCTTCCGAAACAGTGATCAATAATATGTATAGTAATCTCGAAGGCCTTAATTTTTAACAGATTTTTTGTTAAATAATGTTAATCAATCTTACATCTAACCTCTTAAGAGTGTCAAGTAGTTTATCACTGCCTTTAAAAACACTTTTTGCAGCTTGGGTGTTTTGGCCAATTGGCTAATATGAAAAACTGATTGTTTGTAAGATTTCCCATTGGTATTGCAAAAACCCTGGTTTATCCCCACTCCAGGTTTTTTATGTTTAATGAAGGTTATTAGGGGACAATGCCATTACACGTACAACTTTTTTTGTTTTGTTTTTTATGCAGCTGTTCAATAAAAATTCCCCTTGGGAAAACCAGCCACATGAACATGAGACCTGTGCACAAAGCATACAGCTGTCACTAGATTAGGAGTTTCTCCCTCTGTTTTATCACCTGACCCCACCCACCCTCACTTCTTCTCCCTTTCTGTAGTAGGAGGTGCACAGAGTCAAATCTTTATTCACAGGGAAAAGGTTGTATGTAGAGATGGCCCGAGCCTCTGATATTTTCGGTTCGCGAACTTCTGCAAAAAGTTTGGTTTGCAGGAACTTTTGCGAACCGCAATAGACTTCAATGGGGAGGCAAACTTTGAAAACTAGAAACATTTATGCTGGCCACAAAAGTGATGGAAAAGATATTTCAAGGTTTCTAACACCTGAGTTTTTTTCAGTGACTACAAGAGGGAAAACATTTTTTTCAAAAAGACCTTATAGCTTTTGAGAAAATTGATTTTAAAGATCTCCTTCTGACCATGGGAAAATTAAATGCCTGCCGAATTTAGCGGTTAATAGCAAAGCCCCTTTAAAAGCTAGAAACACCAAAATTGCTGGGAATGTTAAGTAGAACAGTAGGAACAAGAGGGAAAATTTTGTTTCAAAAAGACCTTATAGTTTTTGAGAAAATCAATTTTAAAGTTTCAAAGAAAAAAGAGTCGATACATTAAAAAAAGAACCGATTCATTAAAAAGAACTGGATGATTCATGAACCGTTAGTATACCTTAGAATGCATCCTGAGCAGGACCTATAGCTGCCGTCTCCTACTGTCTCTCCCCACCTGCCTTAACCTGTCACCCTCATCTAGGCTGGCACCCGGTGCACCCATGGGTGCACCAGGTGCCAGGCTGGGTGAGGGTGACAGGTGAGGAGGTGGGGAGAGACAGCAGGACCCGGCAGCTATGCATCCCAAAGGACACATTCTCTGCTATGTGGGGGGCGTTGGAGATCTTCAATCAACTTAATTGAAGATCGCAAGATAAGAGGATACTGTATTTGTTGGATCGTTTACCGAGGATATTGGCATGGGAATTGTTTTTTAAAGGTACAGGTAAGTATTTATGGTTAATTTAGAATAATAAAACACTTTTCTCGTGATTGTTTTTATTTCATTTAACCCTTTGTGGAAATGGGTAAGGGGTACTTCGTACCCCTATACTCATTTCTCCTGGGGACTCCCAGATGCCACCATGAACCCCTCCAGGGAGTCGTCGCCCCCACTTCCTCCTGGGGCACCGGAGGTGGGGAAGAGCCCCTTGTCCATGGATTGGACAAGGGCTCCAGGGGGGGGAGGGGAAGGCTTGGCCCCCCGGAGCCCCCCCATACCATGGACCATGCGGGCTGGTATAGCTCAGGGTGCGAAGCCCCAGTTGGCCGGGGCTCCGCATTCTGGCTATCCCAGCCTGCATGGGGACAAGGGGTTACAGAGGCTCAGGAGGGGGGACCCCACGCCATTTTTTTTCAGATTTCCCACACTCAGCACATAAAAATAATAAAAAACAAAACATTTTTTTAAAGGACTTCTGAGGCCACAAATGTGAAATAAGTGAAATACCTTTTCATAATCCAGATCCATGGAGGATGCCATCCGCTCCCTCCCGTTCATTCCACCATGGCTCCTGCAGTAATACTGGCCCCGGTCAGGTCCCGACCCCTCCGAACGGGTCGGGTTCTCATTCCCCCCTCAATATGGCCACCACAGATTGCCGCGGCTACGCAGTCCGCATAGATGCAATTGCGGCTGGGCAGCTCTTGGGCCTCCTCCCGCCGCATCATCAATATGCGTGCATACATCGGACGCATCGGGAGGAGGTCCTAGAGCTGCGCAGCCGCAATGCCGTTGAACGGGAGGGCGCGGATGGCGTCCTCCATGGATCTGGATTATGAAAAGGTATTTAACTTTTTCCCATTTGTGGCCTCGGAAGTCCTTTAAATATTGTTTCCTGCTATCTTTTTTAACATATCTTGCAAATTTGGTGTTGCTAGGATGTAAGGGGCCTTTGCTATTAACTGCTAAAGTCGGCGGGTAATAACCAACAAGAGTTATAGGGGTGCAAAAGTGCTGAATTCTGCTATTAGCTTTTATTGGCCTCCCTATTTCACTTTCAAAAATCCCAAATCTTTTCAAAGGATGATGGCACAGCAGTGGCACATTTTCTAGCATTGTAGGGACTCTTAGGGGGATCATGACTGGTGAGTTTCGGGCCCCTAGGCCAAAGAGGTCATAGCCTAGGGTCACAAAAACCTGTTCATTTTGGCAATGTTAATGGTGGCGATTCTGACGAACATAAATCACAGCCATGGCCGTTAGCAAACTCTGAATCTCACGACATGTCTCATGCAGGTAGAAGGCATATTGTTGCACTTGCACTCAAATGTTGGGTTCCCTACATCTCTGCAAACCAGAGTTACGGGGGTGCAAAAGTGCTAAATTCCCTCATAGGCTTCCATTGGGCCTCCTATTTCACTTTCCAAAATCTCACATTTTTTCAAAGGGCGATGGCTCAGCAGTGGCACATTTTCTAGCATTGTAGGGACTCTTAGGGGGATCATGACTGGTGAGTTTCTGGCCCCTAGGCCAAAGAGGTCATAGCCTAGGGTCACAAAAACCTATTCATTTTGGCAACGTCAGAATCGCCACGATCCTGACAAACATAAATAGCAGCCATGGCCGTTAGCAAAGTCTGAATCTCACGAATTAATTATGAAAATGTCACCTAAGAATTGCTAGGCTTAGGAAAAAGGGAGTAGTGTGTAATAATACTCATATATGCTATGAATAAACATTTTATATAAACATTATTTAACAAATATTTTTTTCAGAAGTGATGTACTGTATTCATTTATAATATCAAATATCAGTTTCAGAATTTAGAAGCCATGTCTGGATGATTGTTGCATTTGGAGGTCTTGCAATAGTGGGAATTGTTAGTAAGTATATACTGAATATATTCATATTATCTCTATCTATCTATCTATCTATCTATCTATCTATCTATCTATCTATCTATATAATATTATAAATGCAAAAGATTGGATGTTTGTTACTCAATCACAAAACAATAGCTGAACGGGTTTGAATGAAATTTGGCAGACACATAGTACATTACCTGGAATAACACATAGGATACTTTTTATACCCATAACCAAAAAGTGGGCCACAATTGTGGTACAGTTGGTCATTGGGTGAAAGGTTCAAATTTAGAAAAGGGGGTGGAGCCAAAACAGACAATCAGATTTGTTTTGAGACACTGAAGCGAAAACAAAAATTATGATATAATGAATTTGTTGCATAGTACAGATAATTACTAGAACATTAGAAGCAAATAAAACAAAAGAAAAAACAGGGTACCGAGAGCCCAATAGTGCAATATAGTTTTAACAGAGAAAATCTGTCTAGATAGTTCATGCAGAATTATACTCACAAAAAAGGGTCACCAGCAGGCAACCACTTGAAAGGCAGGTGGGGAGAATTGGTACCCGACCCCACTCGGGTATAAAAGTCGCTCTCTGTAGACAGGAGAAAAAAGGGGGCGTACCCCTCCACCAAGGGTGGATAAGTAATATGTATCAAACGCAGATAGAACAGAGGCGCCAAAAAGAGTAAAAACACTATTATTTAAAAACAGTAAAAAGAGGGAAGGTAAGGAGGACTTACCTCCCTCAAGCTGTATCCAATCCAAGTATTGAATGAGCGCTCATTCAATACTTGGATTGGATACAGCTTTTTTGAACTCCTGTATAGCCTGAGGAAGCGGTGCTGTGGCCCGCGAAATGCGTTGCATCTTTAGGCGTTACACTGTTTAATAAATGCATTCTACTCTACCTCAGAGTTTTGTTGTCCACTGCTAGAGGGAGGTAAGTCCACCTTACCTTCCCTCTTTTTACTGTTTTTAAATAATAGTGTTTTTACTCTTTTTGGCGCCTCTGTTCTATCTGCGTTTGATACATATTAGAAGCAAATAAAATATTCTCATATTTGTATTTTCAGTTATATCATTTTGTTTTTTATAACATTGCATCATTCTCTAATATTTGCAGTTTACACACTACTCAGCATTGTAAATGATTTTACAGAGCAGCCTACTGAACTTTTGAACTGTCCTCTGGGGAAGAAAAAACATTACAGTGCCAGACAGTTGAGATAACAAACTTCAGAAAACAGCTCTCTGCAACTTTCAAAGTTGTAGAACTCGATGGCTTTTTTGCATAGATAATAACTGGAGTTTCTTAACTCTTCCTGTACTGAAAACAATATTAGACTCATATATCTACTGCTAATGTTTTATTTCTTAGCTGTACTACACATACCAATTATTATTAGAGATGGCCCGAACCTCCGATTTTTGGTTCGCAAACTTCCACAAAAGGTTCGGTTCGCGCAAACTTTCGCGAACCGCAATAGACTTCAATGGGGATGCAAACTTTGAAAATTAGAAACATTTATGCTGGCCACAAAAGTGATGGAAAAGATGTTTCAAGGGGTCTAACACCTGGAGGGGGACATGGATGAGTGGGATAGACGCCAAAAATCCCAGGGAAAAATCTGGATTTGACGCAAAGCAGCGTTTTAAGGGCAGAAATCACATTGAATGCTAAATTGAAGGCGTAAAGTACTTTCAAACATCTTGCATGTGTATACATCAATCAGGGAGTGTAATTAGAGGACTGCTTCACACTGACACACCAAACTCACTGTGTAACGCACCGCAAACAGCCGTTTGCGTAGTGACGGCCAGACTGGACTGGTGCGCACCAATGCGAGAGTGCAGGCCGTGGCGGTGTTCAAGCCCATATGGTCGCCGGGCTGTGGTAGCTCAATGATAGAACAACAGTGACTGTCCAGCTGATCACATTTGGTCTGTCCACAATGAAGCAACAACCTTATTATCTTCTTGTATGTAGGTAGGCATAGGTAGGTGCCCCAGTATAGGTAGCTAGGCATAGGTAGGTGTCCCAGTATAGGTAGATAGGCATAGGTAGGTGCCCCAGTAGTTAGCTAGGCATAGGTAGGAGTCCCAGTATAGGTAGGTAGGCATAGGTAGGCGCCCAGTAGTTAGCTAGGTATAGGTAGGAGTCCCAGCATAGGTAGGTGTCCCAGTATAAGTAGATAGGCATAGGTAGGAGTCCCAGCATAGGTAGGAGTCCCAGTATAGGTAGGTAGGCATAGGTAGAAGTCCCAGTATAGGTAGGTAGGCATAGGTAGGAGTCCCAGTATAGGTAGGTAGACATAGGTAGGTGTCCCAGTATAGGTAGATAGGCATAGGTAGGTGTCCCAGTATAGGTAGACAGGCATAGGTAGGTGCCTCAGGAGTTAGCTAGGCATAGGTAGGAGTCCCAGTATAGGTAGGTAGGCATAGGTAGGTGTCCCAGTATAGGTAGGTAGGCATAGGTAGGAGTCCCAGTAGTTAGCTAGGCATAGGTAGGAGTCCCATTATAGGTAGGTAGGCATAGGTAGGTGCTCTAGTATAGGTAGGTGTCCCCGTATAGGTAAATAGGTGCCCCAGTAGTTAGGTAGGCATAGGTAGGTGTCCCAGTATAGATAGTTAGGCAGGGCCTGGCTGGCACAGTAATAGCAATTACCACGGTCCAGCTGCAACAGATAGGGCTGTATAATGCAGTGTCAGTGGGCAAAAAAAAAAACACACATCAGGAGAACATTAGCTCTCAAAAGAGTTGTTGAGGGGTGCTATTTTAGCAATAGCAATCAGCCAGGAGCAAGCTAACAAGCCTACATGAGTCTAACTAATCTTTCCCTATGAGAGTCTGCCAGCAGCTGTCCCTTCACTAATTACTGCAGGTACACAAGTGAGTGTAATAGCCAGCGCTGCCTGCCTTTTATAAGAGGGGGAGTGGCTCCAGGACAGAGTGTAGCCTAATTGGCTACAATGTGCCTGCTGACTGTGATGTAGAGGGTTAAAGTTGACCCTAATGGCACACTATGGGGGCGAACCGAACTTCTGCAAAAGTTCGCCTTCGCTGGCGAACGCGAACCACCAAAAGTTCGCCTGGAACCGTTGGGCCATCTCTAATCATTATATCATAATTTTTTTTTTTCGCTTTAGTGTCTCTTTAATTTCAATGCAAATTATAGATGCCAAAGACCGCAAAGCTCACAAACTTGGTCACTTAGTAATTGAGTAATTATGTGTTAAGGTTAGAAAAAGTGGACGCAGCCAACACCAGCCAAATATATACCCGGGCAATGTTGGGTCATCAGTGGGCAGAGACAAATACAAATTTCACTGAGAAAATGCAAACTGCAGCCATTCTTACACTATTTATGGTAGGGGTCTCAAACTTTGCACAGTTGGTTACTAGGTGACTGGGATTAATATTCAGAAAAGTGGGTGAAACCTACAAAAGCCAATCAAAATTCACTGATACCAGGCTGAAATAATCACTCACCTAAACTTTCTCTGCAAATTTGGTTGTTACTTACAATGGTGTTTTGTAAAGCTACATACACATGAGGCACGGATGTCTGCAGTTGCATGGAGACAAGCAACAGTTGAAAGTCTCCAGCAACGACAGTTGTATACAAGCAACGATTGTATACACGCGGCAACAACCTGTCTGCAACATAGCGGAAACTGTTGCTCAGCAACTTCTGTCGCAGGTTCAATGAACTGTCGGACTCACAAGAGTTGCTAGAGACTAGCATACACACGGCCGCACTGACTTGAGACTAGGGACGGTTGCTGCAACAGCTGTTGCCGGGGATTGAACAAGTCAATTGCCTGGAGACAGCTCTGATTAGCAACAGTTGCTTGCGCGCGCCTCATACACATGGAGGACCTGTTGCCGCAACATGCGCGCGCCATGTGTTTCCAGCAATAGTTGTAGCCCGTGTGTATGGGCCTAAAAGGCCCATACACACGGGCTACAACTGTTGCTGGAAACACATGGCGCGCGCATGTTGCGGCAACAGGTCCTCCATGTGTATGAGGCGCGCGCAAGGAACTGTTGCTAATCAGAGCTGTCCCCAGGCGATTGACTTGTCCAATCGACGGCAACAGCTGTTGCAGCAACCGTCCCTAGTCTCAAGTCGGTGCAGTCGTGTGTATGCTAGTCTCTAGCAACTCTTGTGAGTCCGACAGTTCATTGAACCTGCGACAGAAGTTGCTGAGCAGCAGTTTCCGCTATGTTGCAGACAGGTTGTTGCCGCGTGTATACAATCGTTGCTTGTATACAACTGTCGTTGCTGGAGACTTTCAACTGTTGCTTGTCTCCATGCAACTGCAGACATCCGTGCCTTGTGTGTATGTAGTTTTTCAGGCGTGTGAACTATATGTGACCTTCTCTGCAAACCACAGTTCATTGATTTATTGTTCACCTATGATGACAATAAGATTTTCAGCACCGTGTTGGCAAAAATTGTAGACGCTTGTGGCATGCAAAGGATTACAGTATTTAGCGAAGTTGTAAACATGGGTTACATGTTAGTGGGACGTACAAATCAGGAAATGACAAGCAGACCAGCATCTGAGTACATGCTGCTTTGCTCTACTGTACCTATATAGTCATTACTACTGACTGAGAAGGGGTGAAAGACCAGGGACCCCATGTGGCGAAAAAAATAACCAGAGAAAATCCAAGATCACTAGGTTTCCCAGCAAACCTGGTGTCAAAAGACAGAAAAGACTCATAAAGATGTAGGATCACTTCCTGTTTCATTCGAAAGGAATGGGACATTTATCTTTTTTCAGCTCGTAGCTTGAGACATAATTATTTGTGGCCTCAGGCTCGATACAGAACACTAGATTGCTGACATTAGGGACCTAATGAAACATCCTCTTGCTTTGAATTATAAGCCCTCGAAAAGACTTAAAGCGGATCTGAAGACATTAAAAAAAAAAGTTGCACTTACCTGGGGCTTCTGCCAGCCCCCTGCAGCCGACCTGTGCCCATGCTGTTTCCAAATGATCTTCCGTTCCCCCACTGCGGCTATTTTTTCTGCACAACGACCGCGCAGGCGCAGTGGACGTGACTTCCAGAAGCAAAATTGAGCCGCGGCGGGGGAACAGAGGATCGTTTGGTAACTTCGCAGACACAGGTCGGCTGCAGGAGGCTGGTAGAAGCTCAAGGTAAGTGAAACTTTTCTTTTTTTCTTTATGTTTTCAGTTCCTCTTTAATTTACAGTGGGTTGCAAAAGTATTCTGCCCCCTTGAGGTTTTCCACATTTTGTCACATTACTGCCACAAATATGAATCAATTGTATTGGAATTCCACGTGAAAGACCAATACAAAGTGGTGTACACGTGAGAAGTGGAACGAAAATCATACATCATTCCAACCATTTTTTACAAATAAATAACTGCAAAGTGGGGTGTGCGTAATTATTCGGCCCCCTGAGTCAATACTTTGTAGAACCACCTTTTGCTGCAATTACAGTTGCCAGTCTTTTAGGGTATGTGTCTACCAGCTTTGCACATCTAGAGACTGAAATCCTTGCCCATTCTTCGTTGCAAAACAGCTCCAGCTCAGTCAGATTAGATGGACAGCGTTTGTGAACAGCAGTTTTCAGATCTTGCCACAGATTCTCGATGGATTTAGATCTGGACTTTGACTGGGCCATTCTAACACATAGATATGTGTTAGAATGGCCCAGAACCATTCCATTGTTCCCCTGGCTTTCTGTTTAGGGTCATTGTCCTGCTGGAAGGTGAACCTCCGCCCCAGTCTCAAGTCTTTTGCAGTCTCCAAGAGGTTTTCTTCCAAGTTTGCCCTGTATTTGGCTCCATCCATCTTCCCATCAACTCTGAATAGCTTCCCTGTCCCTGCTGAAGAGATGCACCCCCCAAGCATGATGCTGCCACCACCATATTTGACAGTGGGGATGGTGTGTTCAGAGTGATGTGCAGTGTTAGTTTTCTGCCACACATAGCGTTTTGCGTTTTGGCCAAAAAGTTCAATTTTGGTCTCATCTGACCAGAGCACCTTCTTCCACATGGTTGCTGTGTCCCCCACATGGGTTGTGGCAAACTGCAAACGGGACTTCTTATGCTTTCTGTTAACAATGCCTTTCTTCTTGCCACTCTTCCATAAAGGCCAACTTCATACAGTGCACGACTAATAGTTGTCCTATGGGCAGAGTCTCCCACCTGAGCTGTAGATCTCTGCAGCTCGTCCAGAGTCACCATGGGCCTCTTGACTGCATTTCTGATCAGCGCTCTCCTTGTTCGGCCTGTGAGTTTAGGTGGATGGCCTTGTCTTGGTAGGTTTACAGTTGTGCCATACTCCTTCCATTTCTAATTGATCGCTTTAACAGTGCTCCGTGGGATGTTCAAGGCTTTGGAAATTTTCTTGTAGCCTAAGCCTGCTTTAAATCTCTCAATAACTTGATCCCTGACCTGCCTTGTGTGTTCTTTGGACTTCACTGTGTTGTTGCTCCCAATATTCTCGTAGGCAACCTCTGAGGCGCTCACAGAGCTGCTGTATTTGTACTGACATTAGATTACACACAGGTGCACTCTATTTAGTCATTAGCACTCATCAGGCAATGTCTATAGGCAACTGACTGCACTCAGATCAAAGGGGGCCGAACAATTATGCACACACCACTTTGCAGTTATTTATTTGTAAAAAATGTTTGGAATCATGTATGATTTTCGTTCCACTTCTCACGTGTACACCACTTTGTGTTGGTCTTTCATGTGGAATTCCAATAAAATTGATTCATGTTTGTGGCAGTAATGTGACAAAATGTTGAAAATTTCAAGGGGGCCGAATACTTTTGCAACCCACTGTATGTTGGGTTGGAGCAGCTTCTATATCCCTACAGTTGAAATAAAAATAAACCAGCAACTTGGCAGGGTCTCTTAAAAAAGCTTTTGCTGACAAGAAGGTGTGTGGTGTCACATGCCAGAACTGTAACAGATAGAAGAAACCTGTTGGTAAAGGAATTCGTTCTCTTTAAAGCAGAACCCAGCAGTGCCGGATTTGTAATTTTACCTCCCAAGGCCACTATCCCCAGCCTCCCCGTGACAAACCGCAAACCCCCTACCACACACACTTTTATTGGTCCTAGTTATGAATGCATTTAAAGATGCTTATTAATGAGGCAATTTTACTGAATGATCAACCTTCCGATTGATTGGATTGGATAGTGTTGATGGTGCCAATTGACTACAAAATGACCAATTTGTCACGTTTGCTGCCCCTTCATCTCCTGAGTCCCAGACACTTGCCCGACTGCTGCAGTTCACATGTTTTGCAGTTGACTGCATGAGTGTGCCGGTCCGAAGTCTGCCCCTTGCTTCCTGGTGAACTAGGCCATGGCTGTTGTGGCCTTGCCTGAAATCTGGCCATGGAACCCAGCACATAGTTTATGTGCCATATCCCTCAAAGTACCCCATTGGATCACTTTCTTTGTCCTACCTGTTAATAACACACAATTCATCTTAAGAACTGCCTGGGCTTTAATTTGTGAGAAGATATTATTCTACCTTGAGGGTTAACATTGCCTTATATCTACTTATCCTTGCCAGAGAATGAGGAAGCAGTCCTTAAATGGGGCATCCAAACTAACTCATCTCCACACCTTTGTGGCTTCTGCAAGTTAACTGGGCAGCACGGTGGTGTAGTGGTTAGCACTCTCGCCTTGCAGCGCTGGGTCCCCGGTTCAAATCCCAGCCAGGGCACCATCTGCAAGGAGTTTGTATGTTCTCCCGGTGTCTGCGTGGGTTTCCTCTGGGTACTCCGGCTTCCTCCCACATCCCAAAAACATACAGATAAGTTAGTTGGCTCATCCCTAAATTGGCCCTAGACTACAGTACTTACACTACATAATACAAAACATAGCCATATGATCATAGTAGGGATTAGATTGTGAGCTCCTTTGAGGGACAGTTAGTGACAAGACAATATATATATACACTGTACAGCGCTGCGTAATATGTCGGCGCTATATAAATACTTAATAATAATAATAATAATATGCTATCTGTGTGAATCAAAGAACCAACAAGCATATAAAATAGGTAAAAACAGTTAGGTAATGGTGGACTCACCTCACCAAAAAAGAACCACTGTCAATGGTTTTCATCTGTACATTATTTGGAAGAATAATGTCTGCTTTAAGGATAACAGAGATGTGGTGCCTGTGGTATTTTACAGAGAAATCAGTTAATTTTGGGCCAGGTAACAGGACAGCAGAAATCAAGGAGTGCCCGCTTTCTCTGCCTGGAGTTAGGCTTGGTTCCCGCTTGTTTAGAAAACGTACCTGTTCAATAAATTCTCTGCACCTCTAGGAAAATCAGGAAGTGGATCTTATTGTTAAAAATAGGGTCCGCTTCCACTTGTGCAATAAAAAAAAAATTAAAAAAAAAGAAGAAAAAGAAAGAAATCCATTTTCTGCATTGCAGCAAACAGAATACAAAGTCCCAAAATGCCCCATTTTCCCAGACGAATGGATATGTTTCCCATTCCCACCTATGGTGCAACCCCGCCCCCTGACGCAAAATCGACAAACAGACATAGGGGAGCAGACACTGAACTGGTCCGCTCCGCTCTGTGCCGAATGGTCCTTCAGAACAGGAGCACAAGTGTGAACCGAGCATTACAGTTAAAAGCATTTACTAGCCTGTCATAATTTCACGCCTGTTATTCTAAATTCTGCATTCTCTGTTTAGTGGGCTTACTGCATTGGAAGGAAAAAAGAAGAAAGAAGGTGAGTCTATTTTGTACTTCTATATTATCGCTCATTTAGGTCTGTTGTCTAAGTGTGTAGGATTACTCAGTTTAGTTGGCAGCAAATAACAGCTACCGATATATAGAGTTGGGCCGAACGGTTCGCCTGCGAACGGTTCCATGCGAACTTCCGTGGTTCGCGTCCCGCAGGCGAACCTTTGCGGAAGTTCGGTTCGCCCCATAATGCACCATGGAGGGTCAACTTTGACCCTCTACATCACAGTCAGCAGGCACAGTGTAGCCAATTAGGCTACACTAGCCCCTGGAGCCACTCCCCCCTACTAAAAGGCAGGCAGCGGCGACCATTACGGTCACTCGTGTGCCTGCATTAGTGAGAGTAGGGCGAGCTGCTGCACACTCTCTCTCATAGGGAAAGATTAGTTAGGCTTAGCTTGTCCCTGGCTGCATACCTGTTCTGTGAACCCACCACTGCATACCTGTTCTGTGAACCCACCACTGCATACCTGTTCTGTGAACCCACCACTGCATACCTGTACTGTGAACCCACCACTGCATACCTGTTCGGTGAACCCACCACTGCATACCTGTTCAGTGAACCCACCACTGCATACCTGTTCAGTGAACCCGCCACTGCATACCTGTTCTGTGAACCCACCACTGCGTACCTGTTCTGTGAACCCACCACTGCATACCTGTTCTGTAAACCCACCACTGCATACCTGTACTGTGAACCCACCACTGCATACCTGTTCAGTGAACCCACCACTGCATACCTGTTCTGTGAACCCACCACTGCATACCTGTTCTGTGAACCCACCACTGCATACCTGTTCAGTGAACCCGCCACTGCATACCTGTTCTGTGAACCCACCACTGCATACCTGTTCTGTGAACCCACCACTGCATACCTGTACTGTGAACCCACCACTGCATACCTGTACTGTGAACCCACCACTGCATACCTGTACTGCGAACCCACCACTGCATACCTGTTCTGTGAACCCACCACTGCATACCTGTACTGTGAACCCACCACTGCATACCTGTTCAGTGAACCCGCCACTGCATACCTGTTCTGTGAACCCACCACTGCATACCTGTACTGTGAACCCACCACTGCATACCTGTTCAGTGAACTCACCACTGCATACCTGTTCAGTGAACCCACCACTGCATACCTGTTCTGTGAACCCACCACTGCATACCTGTTCTGTGAACCCACCACTGCATACCTGTTCTGTGAACCCACCACTGCATACCTGTTCAGTGAACCCGCCACTGCATACCTGTTCTGTGAACCCACCACTGCATACCTGTTCTGTGAACCCACCACTGCATACCTGTACTGTGAACCCACCACTGCATACCTGTACTGTGAACCCACCACTGCATACCTGTTCTGTGAAACCACCACTGCATACCTGTACTGTGAACCCACCACTGCATACCTGTTCTGTGAACCCACCACTGCATACCTGTTCAGTGAACCTGCCACTGCATACCTGTACTGTTCAGTGAACCCGCCACTGCATACCTGTTCTGTTCAGTGAACCCGCCACTGTATACCTGTTCTGTTCAGTGAACCCGCCACTGCATACTTGTTCTGTTCAGTGAACCCGCCACTGTATACCTGTTCTGTTCAGTGAACCCGCCACTGCATACCTGTTCTGTTCAGTGAACCCGCCACTGCATACCTGTTCTGTTCAGTGAACCCGCCACTGCATACCTGTTCTGTTCAGTGAACCCGCCACTGCATACCTGTTCTGTTCAGTGAACCCGCCACTGCATACCTGTTCTTTTCAGTGAACAGTTTGGTG
The DNA here is from genome assembly GCF_040937935.1 of Hyperolius riggenbachi. Lineage (NCBI taxonomy): Eukaryota > Metazoa > Chordata > Amphibia > Anura > Hyperoliidae > Hyperolius > Hyperolius riggenbachi. Next base: position 91,693,390 of record NC_090655.1, on the reverse strand, counting down.
TGTCAGTGTGAAGCAGTACCTTTTACAATTACACTACCTGATTGATGTATACACATGCAAGATGTTTTAAAGCACTTTAGGCCTGTCATTTAGCATTCAATATGATTTCTGCCCTTAAAACGCTGCTTTGCGTCAAATCCAGATTTTTCCTGGGGACTTTTGGCGTGTATCCCACTCCGCCATGCCCCCCTCCAGGTGTTAGACCCCTTGAAACATCTTTTCCATCACTTTTGTGGCCAGCATAATTTTTTTTTTCAAAGTTCGCATCCCCATTGAAGTCTATTGCGGTTCGCGAACTTAAACGCGAACCGAACCTTCCGCGGAAGTTCGCGAACCCGGTTTGCGAACCTAAAATCGGAGGTTCGGTCCAACTCTACTGATATACAGTACATCGGCATTCATTACAGTAGTAGTAGGAGTCACACACCTGTAAGGAATTACTGTAAGGAATTACTCTTCCAGAATGAGGAATGTGGATGAGACCATTAAAGGACCTGCAAGGTGAGGCATTAAAACTATCTTTACTTACCTTTGGCTTCTTCCAGCCTCTACAAGTCACTGCACAGGAGCAGTACGCTCGAGATGACGCGATCGCGAGTGGCAGGGACACATGCCCGCGTGTACGGAGAAGACTTGACCTGTCCTGGGGTCACCGATTTTCACAGGCTGGAACGTGGGAGGGCCAGAGTTGCAGTGAGAGACAGAATGACTTGTGGGGGCTGGAAGAAGCCCCAGGTAAGTAAAGATAGTTTTAATGCCTCACCTCGTATGTCCTTTAAGTACATATACAAAGCAGTTAAAGTTAGCACATCTGCAAGAGGTCCAATTACATTTTCTTCTTTGCACATGCCATGGTAAAGCCAGTGATCTGGATTTTGATGATTTGGGGCCATTCTCAAGGACACAGAAGAAAGCAATATTGCTGTTTTCCATGAACTTAAACATGGGGCTCTGCATGGCCTCAGGCCTCTTGCACACTACACAAAATTCAGATTTTTTTTTATATGATCCGATTTTTGATTCCGATTAAAAAAAAGTAGCAGCATACAGTACCTTTTTTAATTGGAATCAAAAATCGGATCATATAAAAAATTGTACTGCTTTATACAGTGTAGAAGGAACTTTTAGGAACATTAGGAACTTTTTGTATGTTTTGTGACGTGTGAGAATTAGCATTTGTGTGAAAGAGGCCTAAGTGTTCAGGGAAAACTGTTAAAATACCTATTTTATTTGAAACAGTTTATCAAAATACTATCATATACAGTAGGTTTCTGTCTCTTTGCTATAAAGTTGTTACTGTTCCTGCACACTATTTGCACACGTTTGCAATTGTCATATTCTTTTATCTCTCCACTATTATTTTAGCATTTGTACTTTGCTTACAGGTATTATTTTGTAAAGTGTTTCCGTGCGTTTCCTTTTGTTAAGTATAATATTGCCAAGCTTTGCTTTCTTTTGTACAGAGCAAGATCCCACAGGGACCTATTAAGGTAACACTTGTTTATATCACTGTTTGCACATTTGTAGAGACAATAGATTATTGTATTGTATTGTAATATGCACTGTTATATCCAGCAGCCAGACTTGCTCTTCCAGCTCCACCGTGCACATAGATTTTTCAGCATTTGGGACCACAATCTATATAAACGAGTCACATGCAGCCATTGCTCTCAGACATGCAGTCAGAACAAGTTCTAAAGTTCAAGATTTGTTTGTAAGGGTGCTGAATAATGTAAAACTACTTTCCTGTACCCTAGACAATCTAATAAGTATGTTTTTTACATTTAATAAGACTAGACTAATGGATTCCAGAAAAGTACTATTTAGGATTAGTACTATAGATACAATTTTTTTTTATCTCATTAGGGATGAGCGTAATTGTCGCTAGCAGTTTTGCAAGATTTCGGTTGAACTTCTGGTCGGATCACCAGAATCTTGTGAAACGGTTTTGCCAAACTGGCATTATAACTCTGACATGAGCCAGCAGGTAGGGATCAGTTAAAAATGGCGCCAGAGCCTACAGTGTAAAAATGGTGCCGCATTAATTTGCATTATAAAACGATATTTATCGTTTTATGAGTTAAAAATGGCGCTGCACTAAAAACAATATTTATCGTTTTATAACTTCCATAAAACTATAAATATCGTTTTGAAATGTAAGTCATAAAACGATAAATATCGTTTTGAAATGTGTTGGATATGGGTTTTGCTCCCTGTGTGTGTGTATGTGTGTGTGTGTGTGTGTGTGTGTGTGTGTGTATGTGTGTGTGTGTGTGAGTGCGTATATGTGTATGTGTGTGTATGCATGTGTATATATATATATATATATATATATATATATATATATATATATATATATATATATATATATATATATATATATATATGTGTGTGTGTGTGTGTGTGTGTGTATGTGTGTGTGTCTATGTGTGGTTGTGTATATGTGTTTGTGTGTATGTGTGTGTATGTGTATAGGGGTGTGTGTATATGTGTGTGTGTTTATGTGTGTGTGTTTATATATGTTTGTGCGTGTATATATGTGTGTGTACAGTGGAGGAAATAATTATTTGACCCCTCACTGATTTTGTAAGTTTGTCCAATGACAAAGAAATGAAAAGTCTCAGAACAGTATCATTTCAATGGTAGGTTTATTTTAACAGTGGCAGATAGCACATCAAAAGGAAATCGAAAAAATAACCTTAAATAAAGGATAGCAACTGATTTGCATTTCATTGAGTGAAATAAGTTTTTGAACCCTCTAACAATAAAAGACTTAATACTTAGTGGAAAAACCCTTGTTTGCAAGCACAGAGGTCAAACGTTTCTTGTAATTGATGACCAAGTTTGCACACATTTTAGGAGGAATGTTGGTCCACTCCTCTTTGCAGATCATCTCTAAATCCCTAAGGTTTTGAGGCCGTCTCTGTGCAACTCTGAGCTTGAGCTCCCTCCATAGGTTTTCTATTGGATTAAGGTCCGGAGACTGACTAGGCCACTCCATGACCTTAATGTGCTTCTTCTTGAGCCACTCCTTTGTTGCCTTTGCTGTATGTTTTGGGTCATTGTCGTGCTGGAACACCCATCCACGACCCATTTTCAGTTTCCTGGCAGAGGGAAGGAGGTTGTCGTTCAGGATTTCACGATACATGGCTCCGTCCATTTTCCCGTTAATGCGATTAAGTTGTCCTGTGCCCTTAGCAGAAAAACACCCCCAAAGCAAAATGTTTCCACCCCCATGCTTGACGGTGGGGACGGTGTTTTGGGCGTCATAGGCAGCATTTTTCTTCCTCCAAACACAGCGAGTTGGGTTAATGCCAAAGAGCTCTATTTTGGTCTCATCAGACCACAGCACCTTCTCCCAGTCACTCACAGAATCATTCAGGTGTTCATTGGCAAACTTCAGACGGGCCTGCACATGTGCCTTCTTGAGCAGGGGGACCTAGCGAGCCCTGCAGGATTTTAATCCATTGCGGTGTAATGTGTTTCCAATGGTTTTCTTGGTGACTGTGGTCCCTGCTAATTTGAGGTCATTCACTAACTCCTCCCGTGTAGTTCTAGGATGCTTTTTCACCTTTCTCAGAACCATTGACACCCCACGAGGTGAGATCTTGCGTGGAGCCCCAGAGCGAGGTCGATTGATGGTCATTTTGTGCTCCTTCCATTTTCGAACAATCGCACCAACAGTTGTCACCTTCTCTCCCAGCTTCTTGCTAATGGTTTTGTAGCCCATTCCAGCCTTTTGCACGTCTACAATTTTGTCTCTGACATCCTTGGACAGCTCTTTGGTCTTTCCCATGTTGGAGAGTTTGGAGTCTGCTTGATTGATTGATTCTGTGGACAGGTGTCTTTTATACAGGTGACTAGTTAAGACAGGTGTCCTTAATGAGGGTGACTAATTGAGTAGAAGTGTCTAACCACTCTGTGGGAGCCAGAACTCTTAATGGTTGGTAGAGGTTCAAAAACTTATTTCACTCAATGAAATGCAAATCAGTTGCTATCTTTTATTTAAGGTTATTTTTTCGATTTTCCTTTTGATGTGCTATCTGCCACTGTTAAAATAAACCTACCATTGAAATGATACTGTTCTGAGACTTTTCATTTCTTTGTCATTGGACAAACTGACAAAATCAGTGAGGGGTCAAATAATTATTTCCTCCACTGTATGTGTGTGTATATGGGTGTGTGTGTGTGTGTATATGCATGTGTGTGTGTGTGTGTGTATATATGTGTGTGTGTGTGTGTGTGTGTTTATTTGTGTGTATATATATATATATATATATATATATATATATATATATATATATATATATATACACATGAATATATACATACATACACACACACACACCTACATAAATACACACACACATATACACACACACAAACACACACATACACACACACAGACACACACATATATACATACACAGACACACAAGCATACACACACAAACACACACACACACACTCACACATATATACACCCGCACATACAGATATATACACACACACTGTATATATACACACACACACACACACACACATATATACACACACACACATATATACACACACACACACATATACACACACATATACACACACACACACATATCCAGGAAACAAACTTTAAACTCTCAAAAACGAAAAATATTGTTTTTCATAAAAACGATAAATATCGTTTTTTTTGTAAAAACGATAAATACCGTTTTTAAGTAAAAACGATAAATACCGTTTTTATAAAAATATCGTGCGTAACCAGGCGCCATTATTTGGCTGGCGCCATTTTTAACTGGACCCCAGCAGGTAAGTTAGGCCCAAATGAGTGCAGGTGTGGTTGTGTCATAAAAATGTCAGCGGGCTGGCTCAGGATCTGCCCCGTATACAGAGGGTTAATAGAAGAGACATCAATTAGCAGTTTGCTGCCATCATCACAAAATGCACTTCATAGTAAAAATTGTCTTCTTTTTTTAACCACTTGCCGACCACATCACGTCATGGGCGTAAGGTCCTTGGGGCATGGTTTGCAGGAGATTGAGGGCGCCAATGCGCGCACATCTCTGCTTGGATATCAGTCTCCCAGCAGAGACTGTTAGACGGCGAAACCGCCATCTGTTTACTAGGTACAGTGCTGCTATCTAAGGCAGAGCTGTACAGGGGACAGCCGTGTCACTCGCCTGTCCCCTCCAGAGGCACAAAAGCGATCCGCTGTGATAGGCTGATGGAGGGAAGGAGGGGGATAAAAATAAAATAAGTACATTTATTTAAAAATAAATAAGAAAAATATTTGTTAAAAAAAATAAAATAAACATTGGGGGAGCGATCAGACCCCCCCCCCCCCCAACAGAAAGCTCTGTTGGTGGGGAGAAAGGGTCGGGGGGGGGATCACTTGTGTGCTGCGTTGTGCGGCCCTGCAGCGAGGCCTTAAAGAGACTCTGTAACAAATTGTTTATCTTTATTTCTTCTATGCTATAAGTTCCTATGCCTTTTCTAATGTGGTCTGGCTTACTGCAGCTTTTCCTAATTGCACAGTAGCTGTGTTATCTCTGTTATATGATCTAATCTTCTCTCTATAGTCGGCACAGTCAGGCTGAGGCAGTCAGACTGGAATGTGCAGGGCTGCTTGTGATTAGCTAGAAGCTGTACACACCCCCTGCAGGCTCTGTGTGACTAACACACTCTGCTTAGCTGAGCCTATTAGAAGCTGGTTAGTTTGTTTGTAAACACTGCCTAAAACTGGCAATTACAAGCCAGGTTTGCAGCAGAGAATGGCAGAAACAGCACAGAGGGGACCAGGAGCACATAATGAATAGAATGGTATGCTTTTTATTGTAAGAATTTCAGAGTACAGATTCTCTTTAAAGCTGCAGTGGCCAGTTTAGTAAAAATGGGCAGGTCTTTAGGTGGGTTTAACACTGCGGTCCTTAAGAGGTTAAATACGGTAATAAAATAAAATAATAATAAAAAAAATAATATTTTTGGTATTCATTCATTTCTTTACCCCATTCATTTTTGGTCACAGAGCCTCCATTGTACTCACAAAAGAAGGTGCAGAATATTAAAACTTTACCTTCTAGCAATAGGTTCTAACAGATAGGTCATAGCATCTGAACTCATAGTTATGGCAATAACGGAATACCAAGAGTTGCTAGCAAAGGAATGCACCTTTGGACACCTCCAAAGCCTCTGGAAAGGATTTGGCCCAAAAAACACCAGAAAATCCAGAGATGTAAAATCACAGTAAATCAGTGCACTTTAACACATGTATAAACAGTCTGTTATAATCATACTCAGATAAACATTTAGATAATTTCTCTAAACAGTAGCCAGTGTTAATCTAAACAGCAGGGTCGACAGTTGGAGCTCATATATAAAACACTACAGGTAGTCCCCGGTTAACGAACGAGATAGGGACTGTAGGTTTGTTCTTAACCTGAATCTGTTCTTAAGTCAGGACAATGTGCTTTTTTTCTCCCCTGTACCTCCTCTGTGCCCCCCCCTGGGCCTATAGTGCCCCCCCCCCCCCCCCCCCCCCTCTGTATCACCTCTGCCCTCTTTGCCTGCTTGTACAAATGCTTTGCATTTTTTAAAATTGATTTTCTCAAAAACTACAAGTCCAATTTGAAATTTTTTTTGGGCTTGTTCCCATGGAAACACTGAATCCATGCCTTTCATATCGGTGGGTCGTTCGTAAGTCGGGGACTACCTGTATTAGTAATCCATAAGCAGCTTCACTCAGGAAAGCAGCAGCAGGAAGATGACACAAACTGGACTATTAGATATTTATGAATGGTTCTCTTCAGATAGGCCTAGACACCTCAGAGCAGATTGTTAGGCCAACATAACAGTTTTTGTCTCTAGTCCAAACTGCACCTACGTTACATAAGACCCTGGGAGGCCTGATTATGTGAAAGTCACAATTCACAGGAATCGGTCACTCAAAGCTGGCCCTGTGAATCTTCAGGGGCTGCAATGCAGGAAGATGATAAAACATACCGATAAACTGGATTCACTATCAGCTGGTCACTGTAGTAATAAAGTAGTTTGCTTACAGTTCCTTCAGATAAGGCAGAATGAAGCAGCCATGTGAAGTAGTCTGTCACACTCCTCTTCAGAAAGGATGCAGTCACTGGTCACTGTGGCGACAGAATTCCACCTCACAAACAGCTCAGCTCTGTGTATGGTTCTGTGTAATCCAATCAGATTTCCATCCAGTTCTCTCCCCAGAACTTCTAACACATTCCTTTATTCCAGGACTGACGGGAATCAGCTGATGCGGAATAAGGGCTGGTTCACACTTTAAGGCTTCCAGATCGGATCCATGTCAAGCGGATCTGATTTTCTGAAAAACTGATCTGTGCGACACGGATCTGATCTGGATGTAGGGCATGTTCTGCTCCATTCCGCGTCAATTGTGTCGGCATGTACACATCTCTGCTTACCTTTCTTGCTGCCACTGCTCGTCCTGCCGCCCGTTCCACCAGTCGGTCCCTTCCACAGCCTGGAGGCCAGCAGAAGCATGGCTCTCCATAGGCTGCAACAGGCCAATTCTGTCTAGTAACAGGGAACATTTTCATTGGTTCAGCATGAACCAATGAGAATTCTCTCTGTAGCTGAGGATTCCCATTGGTCTATTGCAGCCCCATGGAGAATCCCCATGGTTCTGTCGGCCTCCGGGCTCTTCAGAATGACCCGAGCGGCAGTGATGGGTGGCAGGGTGCTGGAGTATGATGTCACAACGGCGATGGGAATGTGGCTGAAACGGGCGACGCAGATGCGGCGAATAGCCTAGTGAGAACGGACAGTGTCCGTTCTCATAGGCTTGCATTGGACACGTTTTCCCGTCCAGTCAGGGAAAAAGTGTCTAATCCGAACTATCCGCTACATTTTGCCTTCCATGCCACACCAATCTGGGTGCAATCCATGTTTCTGCCCGAGTGGAAGCGGATCATATTTTTAACATAGGATCTGCTTCCTATGTTTTTGCAGAGCTGCTACGGATACATTTTTAATACAAGTGTGAACCGGCCTTAAGTGTGCTTTCTGGTTGCTTGAGAATCAATGTTATAAATAGGCCTAGCTAATACAGTACTATACCCCACTCTATATACATACCATGAGCTTTGCATTAAATGTTAAAATACAGTAATTGAAATTACATTAAAGAGGAACTTCAGTGAAAATAATGTAATAAAAAAGGACTTTATTTTTACAAAAAGTATGTATAAATGATTTAGTCAGTGTTTGCCCATTGTAAAATCTTTCCTCTCCCTGATTTACATTCTGACATTTATCACATGGTGACATTTTTACTGCTGGCAGGTGAAGTCAGTTGAAGGAGATGCTGCTCGCTTTTTTGCAAGTTGGAAGCACCTGCAAACAGCGGTTATTTCCTACAATGCAACAAGGCTCCCCCAGTGTGATATCCAGCACCATGGTCCTGACATCACACTGTGGAGTGGGTTTCACTACAACATCAGCCATACAGAAGTTGGCTTTCAGTACTGTGAGTACTGCCGGTGATTTGTACTGTTTGGTTGCGACTGCTGGTTAGTTGAGTTCCAGATAACTGGGACTCTACTGTAGCTGTGTTTGTATAACAGCAAGTTATACTTTATACAGTGTTTTGTGTGCAGCCTATCTTGTTCATCTATCTATGATGTGGACCAGTGCACTGTCATTTATGTGTAGCTGCAGGAAAGTTATATGCAAGAGATCTGCTTCTTCTGTGGACATTATCCATTGTCCTCAGTTTTCTTCTGTTATGTGAAATTGTTACAACGTCTCCATGGTTTTCATTTTTTAACTAAAACGGTAGGATCCAGTATCGCAATTAAAATAATCTGTGTTTTGCATACAGGTTGGACTCCTTGTGCAACCTCCAACCAGTGGTGGTCCAATCTCCACTGCTGTACTTCCTGGTGATCCAGCCTACCCTGCTGCACTTCCTAGTGACCCAGACCCCCCTCCTGTAAGTAGTAAACCTGTACTGTTACTGTATATGTAATACAAAGAAAGCACACATTTGGGCGCTCAAAATAGATGTATTGGTAGATAAGGATAGCAATTCAGAGCAAAATAAACACTGTCAGCAACAGTTTAGTAAAATACAGCTGCAATAAACATCCAGTATAAAGACTTTTATTTACAGAATTGCAGATACATTTCTGAAGGTTTCACTACTAAACTTTATGCTGGTGTTGCACCCTGACAAAGGGGAACTGCAAATAAGGACTCTCAGTCATAATACATCCTCTGCCTCATGTCTACTGAGAATTTATTCAAACAAAATAATCTGCACAGCAAAAAAGATTTTCAACATATACCGGTAACTGTTTCACAATAACTCTCAGTTTTTGTCCATGTATCGGCCATACAAAAGTGCTAGGACAGAGCATTTCTTCATGAATAGGTAACTTTTCTGCCTGATCTTTTTAACAACATACATTCACTGTGACACATGGATCCAGCATGGCTCACTACAGGTAGTCACTAAACCAGGGCCGGATTTACAGCTGAGGAGCCTATAGGCACAGAAGTTCTGGCGCCCTAAACTCCGCCCCTCAGTACAACAACCCCACCACCACCTAATTCTTATGAAACAAAATGCTCATGCTATAAACAACAATAATATGGTAGGACATTAGACTAGGACTATAGTAGGATTCGATTTTGAGCTCTGAGGACAGTCAGTGACATGACTCTGTACTCTGTAAAGTGCTGCAGAAGATGTCAGTGCTATATAAATGTGTAATAATAATATGGTAGGACATTAGACCATGACTATGGTAGGATTAGATAGTGAGCTCCTCTGAGGACTGTCAGTGACATGACTATGTACTCTGTAATGTGCTGCAGGAGATGTCAGTGCTATATAAATACATAATAATAATATGGTAGGACATTAGACCATGACTATGGTAGGATTAGATTGTGAATTCCTCTAAGGAAAGTTAGTGACATGAATATGTACTCTGTACAGTGCTGCAGAGGATGTCAGTGCTATATAAATACATAATAATAATATGGTAGGACATAAGATTATGAATATGGTGGGTATTATAGTGTGAACTTCTCTGGGGATGGTCAGTGACATAACTATGTACTCTGTAAAGTGCTGCAGAAGGTGTCAGTAATATATACATATATTATAATATGGTAGGACATTAGACTATGACTATGTTAGACTATGGTAGGGATTTCACTGTGTGCTACCATGCGGACATTCAGTGACATGACTATGTACTCTGTAAAGTGCTGCAGAAGATGTCAGTGCTATATTAATACATAATTATATGGCAGGACTTCTATGACTACTATGGTAGGGTTAGACTGTAAGTGTCTCTGAGGCCAGTCAGTAACATGTATTCTGTAAAGTACTTGATGCCTGCTTAGTTTGCATCTTGACATGTCCTCAATAAAGGCTATCTTCAACTGATGAGTGCGGACCTTCTCCTGTGTGTTGTACAATTGGTCTTGCTCACCAGGCCGGACACTGCAGTTGGAGTGGGCGAGTGGAGCGGTGTTCACCCTGTTCCTGCATATTCTGTAAAGTGCTGTAGAAGATTTTGATGCTTCATATATAATTCTTAATAAAAATGAGCTAGGACAGTAGACTAACTACGGTAGGAACTACATGGTGGGCACACGGGCATGGGTGACACATACAAAAGGTGGGCACGGAGGGGGGATGGCATGCAGGGAAGCAGAGGGGATGGGCACTTGAGGGACACTCAGGTGTGGGAACGTGCAGGACGCACATGGGGTGGGCATGCAGAGGACACACAGAGGGTGGACACGTGTTGAGCATGTGAGGAACGCACATGGGGTGGGCATGCAGAGGATGCACATGGGGTGGGCATGCAGAGAGGACGCACATGGGGTGGGCATGCAGAGGACGCACATGGGGTGGGCATGCAGAGAGGACGCACATGGGGTGGGCATGCAGAGGACGCACATGGGGTGGGCATGCAGAGAGGACGCACATGGGGTGGGCATGCAGAGGACGCACATGGGGTGGGCATGCAGAGGACGCACATGGGGTGGGCATGCAGAGGACGCACATGGGGTGGGCATGCAGAGGACGCACATGGGGTGGGCATGCAGAGGACGCACATGGGGTGGGCATGCAGAGGACGCACATGGGGTGGGCATGCAGAGGACGCACATGGGGTGGGCATGCAGAGGACGCACATGGGGTGGGCATGCAGAGGACGCACATGGGGTGGGCATGCAGAGAGGACGCACATGGGGTGGGCATGCAGAGGATGCACATGGGGTGGGCATGCAGAGGACGCACATGGGGTGGGCATGCAGAGGACGCACATGGGGTGGGCATGCAGAGAGGACGCACATGGGGTGGGCATGCAGAGGATGCACATGGGGTGGGCATGCAGAGGACGCACATGGGGTGGGCATGCAGAGGACGCACATGGGGTGGGCATGCAGAGGACGCACATGGGGTGGGAATGTAAGGGGCACAAAGATGGTGGGCAGTGGAGGACACACAGAGGGTAGGCACCAAGATTGACAGAGTGTTGGAGTATACTAGTAAAAGAGAGAGAGAGAGAGAGAGAGTAATGGCAAACGACAAGAGGCCATACATGATACATTACCTCCTCCCTCACTGTCATTGCTCTGGACTGGCAGCTGTCTGGCTGTCTCTGTGTGCACACTGCTGCTTCTGACTATGCTGCATCCTCTCCGTGTCTCTTTCAGGCTGGCAGGCTTCAGTTTCTGTTCACAGCGTGTGACAGGCTGCTCACTGTGCACAGCTAAGTGCCCGCCCGGGTTTCTGCTCTCCCCCTCCTTCTTGGGCTCCCTGTGCTCAGGATGTGATGCAGTGATCCTCACTCCTCTGAAGGATCAAATTCCGCGCCACAGCCGTCCATGTGGGATGCACAGCTAAGCTGTCACAGTCAGCTTCGTGGAGGAATGGAGAAGGCGGTGCTCTAGTACGGCTCTGCCGCTTGATTCGTCCTCCATCTCCTCTTCTCCCGATTCTCCCCCTCCTTCAGGGCTCTGGGGCTGGGCGCACCAGTGCAGGCTAATTTCGCTGTGCAACTTGCTGCCAGTGATGCTATGCCCGCCCGCCTCGCCTTGGCTGCCCACGTTGTTTCTCAAACTCCCAGCTCTCCCGGCCGCCTATGCACGCAGCTGTTTGCAGCGCTGCGTGAAGGCATGGAAACGGCGGCCGGTGGGCGGGGAGAGCGGCGTAATGAACTATTGTCATTATTACACGCCCGCTGCCCGCCCCTCACACCTCACTGTAGATGCGGCCCCGCTGTATTATCATGTAAATAAGTACATGAGCGGCCGCTATTGCATATTCACTATTTTAAATTTAAAGGGGACATCAAAGAAATGCCGCCTTTGACCAATTAGGCGCCTGTAGGCACGTGCCTAGTGTGCCTTATGGTAAATCCGGCCCTGCACTAAACACATATGTGGCTGCACACTAGCTCAAATGCATTAATAATAAACACATTATTCAGGGCTGGTTCTAGACTTTTTGCTGCCTGAGGCAAACTGGTGAGGATGCTCCCCCCCCCTCCCGATTTGGAATGATCCCACAGCACCCAACAATTTACTCTGCTTTATTTAATGTTCTTGCATGACATGCTGCAGCTCAATACAACACAATAACACACTGGCTGGCTGTGAGTCAGTGCCACCTCCTCCCTTCTGCTGTGCAAGTCAAATAAAACACTACTGCTCTCCTGCCTCCCCCTCCTCACTCACTGTCCGACTCCTCACACAGCACAGCAAGCTGCTTTTCCCTAATGATGACCGCTTCATGCTTTCGCACGGGCGTAACAATAGGGGATGCATCTATGCTCTCGCGGGGGGGCCCATTCAGGGCAGTTTTTGGGGGCTGGAGGGGTCGCAGCACGAGGGGAGAGCTTGGTGGCACGTCGGTGGAGAGGGGGGACGGTCCCCCCCTCCCTCACCTTGGGTTCTCCCCTCTGCGCTCCCCTCCAGCATTGAATAAAGTGTATGCAGGCGGCGGGGCAGCGGCAGATACATACCTTCCGTGCGCTCCAGCGCAGATGTTTCCTCCTCTAGTGTCTGACGCGACTTTCTGTTTATACAGGAAATCGCGTCAGAACTCAGAAGCTAGAGAGAGGAACATTCATGGAACGCACGGAAGGTATGTATCTGCCGCTGCCCCGCCGCCTGCATAACCACTATTAAATGCTGGAGGGGAGAGCCCGCGGTGAGGGAGGGGCGGGACCACCCCCCCTCTCCACCGAAGTGCCACCAAACTCTCCCCTCATGCTGTGACCCCTCCAGGCCCCCAAAAACGGTCCTGAGCGGGCCCCAGGGGGGAGGGGGGGCCGCTCAGAGTTTCTGCAGGGGGGCCCGGCGATTCCTAGTTACGCCCCTGCGCGTTCGCTTCTCCTCCTATTCTGACTGCATGCTGTTAGTGTAAGCACAGTACAAACATGCTGCCCCTGTAATCTCTGCGCCTGAAGCAAATGTTTCACCTTGCTTCATGAGAGAACTAGCCCTGACATTATTACTACACAACTGTGAGTTATAAGGCTTCATATAAACAGAAAACACATATAGGCCTAGTTCACACTACAAGATGCAATTGCTAACCTCTTAGCGATTGCAATTTTGCAAAATGATTTCCAGAGCGATTTTTTAAGAAAAATCGCTCTAAAAACGGTACAGGCAGCATGTTTTCGATTAATGTAAAAATCAAAATGCTAAGGTGAGAACACCCTCATAGGGTGACACTGCTGTAGTGCTTTGCTGATCACTGGGGATCGTCAGCTGAGCGCAATCGCTCATAGAGCTTGATTCACTAAACCGTGATAACTCACATTTCACACCTTATCAACGATATCACACCTTATCAAAGATATCACACCTTATCAACGATATCACACCTTATCAACGATATCACACCTTATCAAAGATATCACACCTTATCAAAGTTAACACTCCTTATCAAAGTAGCATAGCGAGCGCTACAAACCCGCAGGGGCTCAGGCCAGGACACATGCCATTGCCAATTAGCAGGCATAAGTTTGTAGTGCTTGCCATGCTACTCTGATAAGGCGTGTTAACTTTGATAAGGTGTGATAACTTTGATAAGGTGTGATATTGTTGATAAGGTGTGATATTTGATTTATCATGGTTTAGTGACTCAAACCCATTGTGTGAACCAGCCCTAAGTGACAGCTGTGAGACCTGATATTCTCTTATGCAAATCACTGAATGGGTCGTTGCTTACAGAGTGCCTCTTCAGCAAACCTCAGCCTGCATGGCCGTGGCCCACCTCCCAATCGGCAGCCTCCAATCAGGATGCAGCTGCCAAGCTGGTGGCATGCCGTCGCCACGCAGGTGGGCATGCACAGAGCCTTGGCAGCGATTTGAAAAACAAAATTGCCGGGGCCTGTTTTGACAGAGAGGCAGAGTGGTCACCTGCCAGGATGGATGACATCAGGATAGGTGAGTATTTCACCTCGCAACCTCCCCAATCCTCCATCATGCAGACAGAGCCTGTCATTACAGGTGCTGTCTATTTTCACTTTAGGCACTCTTATAAAATCTAACACATATAGCACTGCTCAGTTTAAAGTGACACTGAGGTGAAAAAAAACATACATAGAACTGTATGTGTAGTACAGATCATTAATAGAACATTAGTAGCAAAGAAAAGAGTCTCATATTTTCATTTTTAGTTATATGTCTGTTTTTCTATAACATTGCATCATTCGCTAATATTTGCAGTTTATAAATTGCACTCTGTATTTTAGACTGGGAAACAGAGCAGAGCTAATGACCCTTTGAACTTCCTGGAAGAAAACCCTTATACAAACAAGAAACAGTGAGAGACAGGTTGCGATAAGTGCTTCAGAAAATAGCATTGCTCTCTGACTAAATTAGTCAGAGAATTCAGAGAAGCTCTTTTGCATGGATAACAACTGAAGTTTCTTAACCCTTCCTGTACTGGGAACAATATGAGACTTGTATCTGTGCTGTTAATTTTCTATTTCTCATGCTAGGTACACACTATGATATTTTCTGTTAGATTTTCTGTGAGATCGACTATTTCCAACATGTCCGATCTGATTTCCAATCGATTTCCGATTGTTTTCCCATCGATCTCTGAGTGTTTTGCATTCACTTCTATTGGAAAACAATCGGAAATTGATTGGAAATGTTGGAAATAATTGATATGACAGTAAATCTGTAGGAAAATCTCATTGTGTGTACCTAGCCTTAGCTGTACTACATATACAAATCATTATCTCATAAGTTTATTTTCACTTCCAATTCCCTTTAAGCAAAGTAAACATCTGCTTCACAAACATTTAACATCTTTATAAATCGTTCATGGAGCGTACAGTTAGCTGTCTAGTAGCCGCTTAAAGTGAATGTTTACCGTTTCAAAAAAGAAAAAGTCAGATACTCACCTAAGGAGAGGGAAGGCTCAGTCCTAATGAGCCTTCCCTCTCCTCTCCCGGTGCCCGGTCCCGCGCAGGATCCCCCGTGGCAGTATTCGACCAGTTCGGTCAAATACTGCCACTTCCGCATGCCTTCGGGAGCTTTCGGAAGCCTTCGGGAGCACTCGGGCTCCCGAGGACGGGGCCGCTCCATACTACGCATGCGCGAGCGCCCTCTATGACGCGCTCGCGCGTACGTAGTATGGAGCGGCCCGTCCTCTGAAGTCCCTGCGGCGGCGGACGCGAACGGGGGAGCCAGCGCAGCACCGAGGGCACCGGGAGAGGAGAGGGAAGGCTCATTAGGACCGAGCCTTCCCTCTCCTTAGGTGAGTATCTGACTTTTTTTTTTTATAGCGGCACCCATTGGCTTTAATTCACTTTTAGTCTTAAAACATGGATAATATACCTGAATAAGGGGAATTGCAAATAACCACTCTTAGAGCTACTTCACACTAGGTCCGGAAACGTATCCGTGGCTCCGTTTTTAAAACCTAATCAAAACCGGAGCCACGGATAGCAATGTTAAAAATAGCAGCTGTCTCTACCCAACAAAAAAACGGATGCGTCTGTGTGTGTGGGGACCCGTTTTTAAAACCGTCCCGGAAGATCCGGATCTGCTCCATTTTCCCGCAACGGATCTGGAACTTGATACATGCAGGGGTAGTGGCAGGCTATGGAAAAACGGATCCCCCCTCTACACAGGCAGATTTGGACACAGAAACGGATCCGTTTCTGTGTCACAGCCTGTTGGGAGAGAGGGGGCCACCATGCTGGAGGGGTATAGCAGCCAGGACAGGAGTGGCAGTGATCAGCGAGAGGGGATGTCCCCCCCTCACCTGGGTCCCCTGTCCCCGCTACCCCCTCCAGTTACATGCCGCAAAAATGTAATGTATAGCAGCAGGGAGCTCACCTCCTTCTCCTACTACTTCCTCCGCTCGCCGTGTCAGTGCCTGCAATGCTGCCCTTTATACAGCATTGCAGGCAGTGACGCGGCAAGCAGAGGAAGTAGAAGGTAAACTTCCCGTTCGCCATTGCTATACATTACATTTTTGCGGCATATAGCTGGAGGGGGTGGCGGGGACGAAGAACCCAGGTGAGGGGGGGGGGGGGCTCCCCGCTGACCGCTGCCACCCTCGTCCTGCCTGCTACACTCTCAACCAAAAAAAAAAAAAAACGGATCAAAAATGTATGCTGCAAAAAAGGCAGCATTGATCCGAGGACTGTAGTCCTGGCAGTTTCCTGTCTGTGAACCTAGTTGTATTGTGGGAAATAGCTGTTTACATCTGTGTCCAACTGCCAAAAAAGCAAGCAGCTACTTCCACTGACATCACCTGCCAGCAGTAAAAATGTCACCATGTGATAAATGTCAGAATGTAAATCAGGGAGAGGAAAGATTTTACAATGGGAAAACACTGACTAAATCATTTATACATAATTATTATAAAAAACGAAGCACTTTTTTATTACATTATTTTCACTCTTTAAAGGAAAGGTCCGAGCTAATTAACAAAAAAAAGATATACTAACCCAGGCTTCCTCCAACCCCTGGCAGTTGTCCTGTGCCCTTGCTGCAGCTCTGCTTCCAGTCGGTGGACCAGTGTCCCCTCCGGTGCAGATGCATGTAGTGCAGCATCTGTACCCCCACCTTAGCAAACAGCGTGGCCAGCATTTAATCAGTGTGGCAAGTATCTATTGCAAATAGAGAACAGTTGATACCAGGCCTTAGTTTAAATAAACCAAGACCACCTCCTGGCCAGCTGGATTGAAGCCAGCATAAATCTCCATGATTAGAAATTTATAGCAATCAGCCTCACATGCACTTATATAATGTATATAATAATTCCTATATTTATATAACGCTTTTCGCCAGTCGGACTCAAAGCACTTGCAAGGCAGCAACTATAGCGCATTCAGTAGGCAGTAGCAGTGTTAGGGAGTCTCGCCCAAGAAACTCCTTACTGAGCAGTCACAGGTTGAATGTAAAATGCAGGTGCTCATTTAATTATGGCCTTAGGTGTGTGTCTGTATATTAAATTAACCTCCTGAGCGTTACTCCACTCAGGAGGTTTTTCAGCTAGAATCCCCCAGGAAGATTCTAAAATATTGAATGCCCCCACAAGCTTTAGCTAGCACTAGGCTAGCTAGCATAAGTAACCAGCACCCTCCGATCGCCGCCAATCCCCGATCCAGCCACTTATCACATTACCCCACCTGGCTCAAGCAATCGGCACTGCCTCCCCGCACAGCTCTGGTCTCTCTATGGGGAGGATTGTACATGACGTCATGACATCATGCGCAGGCCCAATCCTCTCCATAGAGAAACCGGAGCTGTGCGGGGAGGCAGTGCCGATTACTGGAGCCAGGTGGGGTAATGTATTAAGTGGCTGGAGCGGGGATTGACAGCTATCGGAGGGTGCTGGATACTTATGCTAGCTAGCCTAGTGCTAGCTAAAGCTTGTGGGGGCATTACATCTATTAGAATCAGTGTCGGGCATACTGCTCAGGAGGTTAATGTTGCTTTTCTTGCTTAAAAGGCATATGTTGACACCCAAGTATATGCTTTACAGTTTAAAATTAGAGTGCTTAAAGTTATCTTTAACTATTTGACATTCCTGGACGTGAAACTCACGTCCAGGAAGCCATGTGCGCTCCTGCGCGTCCACGCGGCCGATCGCGCGCGTGCACGCGCGCTCCCGGCCGGCGGTTTGTTGGCCAGTGAATCGGGCAACGGTGCCCGATCACTGATTCCTCTCCCCCGCAGAAAAAGCTACGCTTTTTCTGCTTCCTATGTCGCTCTAAGCGTACGTGGTACGCTTAGAGTGACGTCACTGTAAACAACTCATGGCTGCCATCTTGTGGCCAAAAAGTAAACTACATCTAAATGTTAAATAAAAATAAAAATACACATATATTTACAAAAAAAAAAAAAACAATTTCAATCCCACCCTCCCAAAAATACCCACATAAAATGTTTAATTAAAAAAAACAAAAAAACATTACAATAAAAAAAAAAAAAAACACAAATATTTACCTAAGGGTCTAAACTTTTTAAATATCTATGTAAAGATGAAAGATTTCTTTTTTTTTTATTATTATAAGCTTGTAAATAGTGATGAATGCAAAACGGAAAAAATGCACTTTTATTTCTAAATAAAATATTGTCGCCATACATTGTGATAGGGACATAATTTAAATGGTGTAATTACCGGGACAAATGGGCATATACAATACGTGGGTTTTAATTATGGAGGCATGTATTATTTTAAAACTATAATTGCCGAAAAGTGAGAAATAATGATTTGTTTCCGTTTTTTTCTTATTCTTCCTTTTAAAATGCATTTACAGTAAAGTGGCTCTTAGTAAAATGTACCCCCCAAAGAAAGCCTAATTGGTGGCGGAAAAAACAAGATATAGATCAGTTCATTGTGATAAGTAGTAATAAAGTTATAGGCTAATGAATGGGAGGTGAACATTGTTCGGATGCATGAAGCGAAAAACGACTGAATGCGAACTGGTTAAAGCAATAATTGTTTCTAAGAAGACTTAAAGCGATCCCGAGCAGAAGTTTGTGATCAAAATGAGATACTCCTCTTAAAGGGAACCAGAGACGAAGCACCCTTGTGTATTTTACCATATATATCAGTAAGAACATTAGAGAAAACACTTACCATGCTCTCTGTTTCATCCTCACTGCTAAAAGTGTCTGTTATCAGCTGTGATAAGAATCCCGGACTGAGCAATCAGTCTGGCTTTGCAGGGAATAATTATAGCTGAGTCATTATAGCAGAGCCACAAGGGGGCAGGCTCCAGAGAAGACAGACTCAGCTATAATCTTTCCGTAGCAAAGCTAGACTGAGTGCTCAAACAGAGAACAATGAAACAAAGAGCAGATTAGGTGTTTACTAGAGATGGGCCGAACGGTTCGTCGGCGAACGGTTCCAGGCAAACTTTGGTGGTTCGCGTTCGCCTGGATCAGGCGAACTTTTGTGGAAGTTCGATTCGCCCCGTAATGCACTATGAGGGTCAACTTTGACCCTCTGCATCACAGTCAGCAGGCACATTGTAGCCATTCAGGCTACACTAAGCCCTGGAGCCCCACCACCCCCTTATATAAGGCAGGTTTGCCGGCCATTACACTCACTTGTGTGCCTGCTAGAGACAGACTAGGGACAGCTGCTGCACTTGTTCTCCTAGGGAAAGATTAGTTAGGCTCTTGGCTTGCTCCTGGCTGATTGTTATTGCTAAAATAGCACCCCTCAACAGCTCTTTTGAGAGCTAATGTTTTCCAGATGTGGTTTTTTTGTGTGTGTTGCTCACTGACATTATACAGCCCTATCTGTTGCAGCTGGACCTTGGTAATTGTTATTACTGTGCCAGCCAGGCACTGCCTAACTATCTATACTGGGACACCTACCTATGCCTACCTAACTACTGGGGCGCCTACTTACCTATACGGGGACACCTACCTACCTACCTATACTAGGGGACCTACCTATGCCTACCTACCTATACTGGGTCTCCTACCTATGCCTAGCTAACTACTGGGTCTCCTACCTATGTCTAGCTAACTACTGAGGCACCTACCTATGCCTACCTACCTATACTGGGACTCCTACCTATGCCTACCTACCTATACTGGGACTCCTACCTATGCCTAGCTAACTACTGGGACACCTACCTATCTATACTGGGACTCCTACCTATGCCTACCTACCTATACTGGGACTCCTACCTATGCCTAGCTAACTACTGAGGCACCTACCTATGCCTACCTACACTTGGACTCCTACCTATGCCTACCTACCTATACCTACCTATACTGGGACTCCTACCTACATACAAGAAGATAATAAGGTTGTTGCTTCATTGTGGACAGACCAAATTTGATCAGCTGGACAGTCACTGTTGTTCTATCATTGAGCTACCACAGCCCGGTGACCATATGGGCTGGAAAACTGCCACGGCCTAGCCATGTTGCACATCAGTCCAGCACGGCCGTCACTACGCAAACAGCTGTTTGCGGTGCGTTACACAGTGAGTTTGGGGTGTCAGTGTGAAGCAGAACTCTAATTAAACTCCCTGATTGATGTATACACATGCAAGATTTTTTAAAGCACTTTAGGCCTGCAATTTAGCATTCAAGGGGCCTGATTCACAAAGCGGTGCAAACACTTTGCACGCCTGTGAAAAGCCCTTTATCACGCCTAAACTTAGTTTAGGCGTGATCTGAAGGAATTCGCGCGAACTCCCGCGCGCAAAGTTTTGCGCGCGCAGCGCACCGTGCTTCGCGCGAAGTGCCCATTAAGCCCTATGGGACTTTGCGCAAAACTTTGCGCGCGGGAGCTTCGCGCGAGTTAGAGCACAAAGCGGTGATAAGTTTGCTAGTGCAAAGGTTATCACGCCTAAAGTCTTTTAGGCGTGATAACTGAGTTATCACCGCTTTGTGAATCAGGCCCAATTTCTGCCCTTAAAGGAATACTATCGATGTATGCATTTATTTTTAAATGCTGTATGTTGTAGCACACATTAGGACAAGTACTAGGAGCAATTTGATTCCTCACACAGCTGTTCCTCTCAGCTGTAAAATCCTCCGTCAGTTTTGGCGTCAGTTTTGGATACAAAATGTATCTAAATATTGAGGGCTCCCAGAGGGCTAGACCATGTCTCTGCACAGGGGAGTTGCTATCAACTCCTCAGTTTATAGTTTAATTATCACCTTGCTGAAAGAATCTTATTGATATGGTGGTAAGGGGTTAAAGATTCTTGCAATGTGTGTTTATTATCTTTGCTTCTCTTGACTGATAAATATACTAATAATGCTAATTGTAGACAGTGGTCTGCCCCTCTCAGCAGCTTGTAAAGTGGATGCAGCCTGGAGTGAATCACCACAAGCAGGCAGCCAGGCAACCAGTCTGAGTGTAAACAAAGACTAGTGTTATAGCTAGTTATATTCCAGCAATATTACAGCTCAATTAGTTACCTGTTACCACCTCAGCTCAGCCTATTTCTCCTCATGTCTGCTGCATGCTGTGAGTGACACAGTGAAATATATTTGTGAGCTGTGTGACAGAGTAACCAAGCAGCTCAGGGTGACCCAAACTACTATGAGCTGTGTGAGAAATGAATTTTTAAGCAGGGATAGCAGGAGAGAGACCTGGGTGAATAAATAAAGTGCCCCTAGCACTAGTGGTAATGTGTACACTAATATAGAGTATTAAAAAAAAAGTTGTTTCAATCGATAGTATTCCTTTAAAAAGCTGCTTTGCGTCACATCCAGATTTTTTCCCGGGACTTTGGGCATGTATCGCACTCCGCTATGCCCCCCTCCAGGTGTTAGACCCCTTGAAACATCTTTTCCATCACTTTTGTGGCCAGCATCATTTTTTCAATTTTTCAAAGTTTGTATCCCCATTGAAGTCTAACGCGGTTCGCAAACTTTTCCGCGAACCGAACCTTCCACGAAGGTTCAGGAACCTAAAATCGGAGGTTCGGCCCATCTCTAGTGTTTACTGTCATGTTCCCACTGATTTATAAGGTAAAATACAAGAGGGTGCTTCATCTCTGGTTCTCTTTAAGAGAGGGAAGCCTCAGTATTCTATTGAGGCTTCCCTCAAGATTAGCAACAAGGCATTGTCACTAATCATATCGGGGCCGCGCTCTTACCCGTCTTGCAGCATGGCCAGGCAGTAGACACGCAAGCTTGGCCGCACATGCGCAGTACCATGGAGCTTGCAGTTTTGGCTTACTGCGGATGTGCAAGCAGGCTCACACGGCTACTGTGTTGCCACGCTGCAAGAAGAGGAGCTGCCTTGTCGCTAATCTTTTGGGGGGCCGTGCTCAGCAATGGGGGACATTAGAATACAGAGGAAAGCCTCAATAGGATCCTGAGGCTTCCCTCTCTTAAGGTAAGTATTTAAATTGAACCAGAGATGGTTCACTAGCACTAATTTATACTTACCTGGGGCCTCCTCCAGCCCCATAAGTACCTTGGCCTCCCTCACCGTCCTCCTTGGCCCTCCGTTAAGCCGGTGCTATGACTTCCAGTAAGCTTGGGCAGTCATGGCCTTTTGCACACCTCCGTTCTGGCACTATGACTCTCGATAATCCGGTCAGTCGCCACCAGTCAAGGCCTTCTGCACAGTACTACTGCGCAGGTGCACAACGCTCCAGGGGACAGGAGTACGACGAGGGATGCGAGCGCGGCTGAGCCGCACATGTGCAGAAGGCTGCTACTGCCCAGGCTTACTGGAAGTCATAGTGGCTTAATGGAGGGCCGAGGAGGACGTGAGGGAGGCCAAGGTACTTATGGGGCTGGAGGAAGCACCAGATAAGTATAATTTAGCGCTTTCCCCAGGGCTCATTAAGTGGGCGGGCCGCCCGGCTGCTTTGAGATCCCGCCCGCCTACCTTGCTAAGGCTGATGATGTCACGCATGCAGAGCGTTCCATTGCCTGCTATAAATCGAGTGCTCAGCTCTCCCTATACTCTGCAGGAGCGTGCCTGTGTGACCTGCTTGAACAGTGATTGGCTGGGTGGGTTGTAAGGGGGCAGGGCTGGTTAACTGTCGGTCACCGATTGGCTGGGCGGGTTGTGAGGGGCAGGGCTGGTTAACTGTCTGTCACCGCCATTACGGAAAGCCTCTTCTATGCCCTGCTTTGCTGGCTGCTTGTGTCTGTTAGCTTGCAAGCAGCTCAGCTAGCAGAGGCAGCCGCCAGGTACAAATACAAACAGAGCGCAGGGAAACTAGTCCTGTCCCTGTGTTACTTGAGGCTGGGAGAGAGCCTGAAGCTGCAGACACTCTATCACCCCCTCCCCCGAGCGATCGTATCCACACAGCGTCTCTCCTGTGCCCTGGCTGCATGCATCTTCTTCAGCTCCAGATACAGTGCACGGCAATGAGTTCTGACGCCCCGCCCTCTGTTTCCCGGCTGCTTCTCTATCTCTACACAATACAAGCTTCTCTGAAGCATGCCGTGCTGGTGATGTTCAGTACTGAGCGGACCTCTGCTAATGCACTTCTTATCTGATATAGCGCAGAGTCTGCAGAGAGTACACGGAGCTTTCAAGGGTCTGGTAAACAAATAAACAATAAGCAATGTAGATTAGCTGACTTGCTGGGGATGGAGGCTGCTGCTGAATGCTGTCTCTCATCTGCCTGCTTGCTTAGTTGCCCATAAAATGTAAGTGCCCATACATTACTTGATTTTAGCAACTGGCAGATTTAATATAAGTGATTTATTCTGTCAGAGGTCAGTCGTGAAAAGTTTGCCTAGGACAGTAAAAAATACAAATCCAGCCCTGGCTGTACTAGTTGGGCAAAGTCTGTGAAAAGTTGCTGCTGCAAAAATAGTAAAAATGGAACATAGATCCAGTGTTGAGGGTATGTGTAGGTGGCTTGAAAGGACAGTGTGTGGGGGTGATTCTTGCAGAGTTCACATGCATGTAATTTCATATGGATGTTATTTGCTGCTGGGGTCGAGGGGTATTGCAGATAATTTACTATGATACTGACCCCTGTTTACTATCTGCAATACCGCTTGACCCCAGCAGCAAATAACCATATGAAAAGAAAAATCACCCCCTTTATGAAATGCAACAAACACCCCTGTATGAAATGTGAAATTACTCCCCCCCCCCCCATATTAAATGCAATAATCACCCCTGTATGAAATGCAACTATAACACCCATATTCAGTGTTCTCTCCAGGCTCTTTTTTAGACGGGTGCATCACCTAACTAAGTTGGCTGAGCAACCGGCTGTCATCAGCTCACCTCCTCATCCTCTTCTTATGCTGTAGGTAGAGTTGCACCTGCCCCGCATTCCCCCTTGCACCCCACCCGGCTACTTTTCCATGCCACCCGGCTGGAAAAAAAATCCTGGGGAGAACACTGACTGGTTTACTTTAATTTTGTAATCCGGCTTCATTTTGTAAAGAAATCATTTCAATATACTGTACAGTACTAAAAAAAATTGTAAAATATGTTGAAACGTGTTTTTTTCCCTTCCCCTAGAGACCTACACTTCCTGAGCATCTTCAAGGTAAGACTATAGTCATTTATGGGCACAAGCAGGTTGAGCAGAAAGCTAGGGCTTTGCTGGACTTCACAAGATTGTCTGTAGGAATATATCACATAGTGCCTTTGCCTTCTTCCTTCTCCACATGATGCACGCTGCCCATACTAGAAGCTTTTCCCAACCTGATGATGCAGCCATGTAGGGATATTCTGAGCGACCACATTATCAGATTGAACAAGCCCCTAATACAGACAGCAGGCACCATGCAGGGAAGGAAGGAGGCTGAAGCTCTGTGCTAGGACTGCTGGAACCATGGCACCGAGGATCAGATATGTCCACCTCCCAGCGAGCTGCACTGTTGTCACTCAGTCTCTGTGTTCTGTCTGACATTATGGAGGAGTGGGAGGCAGACAATTGGGGCACACTGGCCGAGGTTTGAGGCACTAGCCCCAAACCCTTTGGCCTAACAATGCCACTGGAATATTGTAAGGGGCTCAAAGGGACCACAAAACCTTCTTACTAGAAAAAAAAGCTATTCTAAATATTCATTTGCCTTCTTAAATTGGAAAGGTATTTTAAAAATTTTGGTCTTAAAGTACTGTAAATGGGAACTTAAAAAGAAAAATCAAGCATATTTTTTCCCAAGGAGAGGGAAGGCTCTGTGTCCTATGGAGCCCTCTCGCTCTTTTCACTGTCCCTGCATTCCAGTGCTGGCTCCTGAAGACTTCAGAAGCCTCCCGTAGCAAGGGGACCGTGAAAGGAGAGGGAAGGCTCTATAGGACCCAGAGCCTTCCCTCTCCTTAGGTAAGTATCCAGTTGTTTTTTTAAAAAAAACTTTTAAGGTTCCCATTAGCTTTATGTCAGAAAAAAAGATCTGCTATGGTGTATGTATTATTGCACTGCTGGTGAGCTGGACGCAGGGTGAGCCACTCAAATCCCTGGCGGGGATAAATACTATTCCCCCTCCAAGCTGTAGCAACTCTAAGGGAGATGTATATCGGGGTCTAGGAATCGACAGATCCCAGAGTTACTCTTGCACGGAGCATAGTGCTGGTGCTATGACGGCTCCCAGCTTTGTGGCTGAGCACCGGCCGTCAAAATGACCTGCTTTGCTGCCATGATGCATCACTATTGATTATGCAAACCCTCCTTTTTTGAACCTAAGAGCCAGAAACACATCGCTGTAGTCAGGCCTGGATTTACCTCACATGAGTCTAGAGGCACAGATGTCCTGGCAACTTAGACTTCTCCCTCCATAAACGTACAAACTCCCACCAAACTGCACCACAAGTGTTCTGGTCGCCCATCTCTCACTTCTTCCTTACTTTCCTTGCCCATCATAGGTAGCTACAGGTGCCCCTTAGTATTAGGTAGCCAGAAGTACTCTCAATATTAAGTAGCTAGAGGTACCCCCAAGTATTAGGTAGCTAGAGGAACTACAGTATTAAGTATCTAGAGGTGCCCCTTACTGAAGGGAGATCTCATCAGTGGAATGCTGAGAGCTGGGTGAGCAACCTCTCATTTATGGTCTCATCAGGACTCTGCATAGGGAAGAACGGAGGGAGGTGCTCGAGGAGGGGATTGAGCTGCCTTTCCATCATCAGGCGCCTGGAAGCACATGCCTACAGTGCCTTATAGTATATACGGACCTGGCTATAGTGCAAAGTATGCGTACTTACATTAATTTTACAGCAATTCTATAAAAATAATCAGTTGTCCCGGAAGATTGAAAGCTTTTTTGTTGTTTTGTGAAATCTGATTTCCCGTTTTTATTCGATAAAAGAAGATCGGGAGCGTTGGATTTTTCTGATCAATTTTTATGAAAATTGAAATGTACAGACCCAAGCATTTTTTGCTGAGTTTTCAAATTATTTTTTTTTTAAATTGGGGAAAATTGAACATACAGTATGTGTGTGGTACATTGGTCAGATTTTTTAAATGTTACAATCAGGCAGAAAAATTGATTGCAATTCTTGTATTAAAAAAAATATTCAAAAAATTGTATGATGCGTTGCCATCTTTATGCTTGCACAAAACTTTGGTAACACAAAAATGTACCCCCTAACTAATTAACGCATGGATTTGCTTATGAGGCAAAATGTTTGAATGTGGTTTCGAGCATCATATACTAAATTGAGAAAAGGGAGACCGAGAGCCCAATATAGTGTAGTATGTTGTATAAATAGAGAAAAATGTTAAAAGTAAGTATTATACTTACAAACCTGGGTTGCTCTAAGGCAACCACTGTATACGCAGGTGGGGAGATTAAGCCTGACCCCACTCAGGACTAAGATGTCGCTCTCTGTAGATAGGAAAAGAGGGTATATCACCCTTCCACCAAGGGTGGACAACTTAATATGCAAGGATACAGAGGCGCCAGTAGGATAAAACAAGATAAAAGGTTTAAAACGGTTTAGGTGGCGGTGGTGGACCGTCCACACACAAACAGACAAAAAATCGCTGTTGATTGTAGAAAAAAAATTCACAATTTATTCACATACTCCTACATAAAAGTGCAACGCGTTTCACGGGCAAACATCCCGCTTCATCAGGCAATAAACGAACGGAGTATCTCACTGCATATACTAAATTGTTTGTGATATTGCACAATAAAAATTGTGCACAATAGTTGCACAAACAAATTTTGCTAGTGCAGCAACCCTTTCTGTCTACAGGGCCATCATTACTTTGATATGGTTTGATAAGTTTTTGCTGTCTGTATACTGAAGACATATTTACTAAATGTACGGTATATGTATTTAATTTTAGACCTGAACCTTGACAATCTTCTTAATGACATGGCTTCAAAAATGGAGATGGATGAAGTTCTTAGAGTGGCCAGAAGAACATTAAATCTGGCAGGTGTTGAAGAAACTCGTGGTGTCTACAGAGATAATCCGACTGAAGTAAAATACCAGTTGCTGTATAAATGGTATACAGAAAATGGACGCAAAGGAGCATTTAGTTTTCTTTTTGAGCAGTGTTCTAATCTCACCAGAGAAAATCTATTAAAATTAGTGAGACAAGAACAAACTGGACTGTAACTTTTTGGTTTGTCATGGCTAATGATATGCAGTATTATCAGGTCTTCCCACAATTTGTTCTTTAGAACTTGCAAGGTTGTATTTACCACTGTTATTAGGCCCAAGTGGTAATCAGGCAGCTCTGGTAACTGGTGGGTTTTGTTGTAGACTTGTGTGACCATCTTTGGGCTTTTTGTCTTCCTCCTGACTTCTAGAGATGGTTGTGTCTTGGAGGACTCATGGAGAAGCATGTGATGAGCTTGGTCAGGTGATAGATATGTAAGTCTCTGATTTGCTAGGTCATGAGCATGTGCTAAAGCAGGATGTGATCACAGCAAATCAGATCTTTGCAAATCTATCAGCTGATCAAACACATCACATGTTTCTCCATGAGTTCTCGTAGACCGACCATCACTACTGACCTCTTGTTATAGAATAGTAATGTTCAGTGGAGACCTTATTTGGCTTCTAGTATTGACATATTTACAAAGCTGAAAAAATGTCACACTGTGGCTGATGTTATCTTGATGCCAAGGATGCATTTTATTTTTATGTCTGAGGATTATTTTAAATGTACATTGTACTTGTCCAGAATTTCACATTTGATCTGCTGTTATAATCTGTAAATACTTCCTGTTTTGTGCCAAAATTAAATACATTTAAGGACCTATTTTTTGAAAGTAGTAGAGGACTGCTGATTGGAGTGTTGCACCACACTGCTGCACATTGCACTGGAGCCTTATACAAACACCTAACAAAAAATGCATCATACAACACTGCCACCTTTTGCCCTTCTTTCTGCTTACCCCTGATTGGTTTGTTTGGATATGGCTGACCAATGAGAGAGTGGAAGAATATTCCCCCCCGCCTCCCCCAAAGCAGACCTGAACTCAGAACTACCTCTCTGCTCTAAAAGATACACAACGGCATAATTACCTTTAAAGAAAAACATTTCTTTGTTACAGATGATACAAATCCTGCAATAAATCTGCAGCGTGTCTACGTCCTGCTTTCATGGGAGCAGACATATTGTTAACATCCTGTGTTTACAAATTAGCTGCTCTGCCGTGGCAGAGGAGATTCCTGAGCTGACACAGCTGAGAGATCAAAATACAGTGGTGATTACCCACAGATGAGTGGGAAGTGGGATCTACAACAGATCTCTTACGGAGGGCAAGGTCCCCTCCTGCTTCAAAAGGTCCACGATTATTCCAATCCCCAAAAAGACGGGTAGCAGCACTGACCTCAACAACTACAGACCAGTGGCCCTAACCCCCACCATCATGAAGATCTTTGAACGGCTGGTCCTTGCCTCCCTGAAGCACTCCACCAACGCCCTCATGGACTCACATCAATTCGCATACAGAGCAAACCGGTCGGTAGAGGATGCCATAAATATCAGCCTGGCGTATATCACGGAACACCTAGACAGGCCCAACTCATACGCCAGGCTCCTGTTCTTGGATTTCAGTTCCGCCTTCAACACCATCTGCCCTGATATCCTGCTTACCAACCTCGCTCAGCTGGGAGTAGCCCCCACCCTCTGCAGGTGGGTCGGCGACTTCCTTTCCAATAGAACGCAGAGGGTCAAGCTAGGCAACTGCTACTCCAGGGTGAGAACTACCAACATAGGTGCTCCGCAAGGATGTGTCCTGTCCCCGCTCCTGTTCTCCCTGTACACCAACAGCTGTACCTCAACTGATGACTCTGTCAAGGTCATCAAGTTTGCGGACGACACCACAATCATTGGACTCATCAGTGGCAACAAGGAGGATGCCTACCGCAGCGAGATAGACAGGATCTGCAACTGGTGCACAGACAACAATTTAGTCCTCAATGCAGCAAAGACAGTGGAACTAGTTGTGGACTTTAGGAGACGTCCACCCCCTCTCCACCCAATCCTCATAAGAGATAACGAAGTCTCCAGGGTCCCCAGTGTTCGGTTCCTTGGCACTACTATCACTAATGACCTAAAATGGGGGCAGAACACCACCATAACCCAGAAAAAGGCACAGCAGAGGTTATTCTTCCTGCGCCAACTGAAAAAATTTGGCATCCCACGCGAGTTGCTCAGGAGCTTTTACACTGCCACTGTGGAGTCCATCCTCTGCTCATCCCTCATCGTCTGGTACGCAGGGGCTTCTGCTAGCGAGAAGCACAAACTCCACAGAGTAATCAGCACTGCAGAAAAGATCATCGGTCAGCCACTGCCACCCCTCGATCTCCTCCACATGGCCAGAATGAGGACGCGGGCCACCAAGATCTCGACCGACCCCTCACACCCGGGCAGTCGGTTCTTCAATCTCCTTCCGCTGGGCCGCCGCTACAGGGCTGTCCCCACCAGAACCACCAGACGCTGGAGTACCTTCTTCCCCCAAGCGGCACTCCAACTGAACAACTGAACTGACAGCTTGTGTTCCTTCACGGTTGTTTTTTTTTTTTTTTTTTTTTTTTACTTGATGGACTGGACTCCTCTTACTATGTCATGTTTTTGTAGCCCTCCTACGCCGTATGTATGTAGGTCTTATGTATGTATGTATAAACGCCATGCCATGTGCTCCAAAAACAATTCCGGGTATGTCTCTGGCATACTTGGCGAATAAATCTGATTCTGATTCTGATTCTGAATTAGACAGACTAAACTCTCTAAATACATACAGGGTGCATTTGTCTATGTTTTCCTTCTGTCCTGTGCAAGAGTTCAGGTCTACTTTAAAGAGACTCAGAGATGAGTCTTCAAGCAGTTTTTTACTTACCTGGGGCTTCCTCCAGCCCCATAAGCCCAGATGCGTCCCTCGCCGTCCTCCTGCTCTCTCTCGTTCAGCCCGCGCTGAGCCCTGGTAACAGGCTCAGTCGAAGCCAATCAGGGTCTTCTGCGCAGCGCATGTGCGGCCCTACTGCGATGGAGTGACGTCTCTTAATCTTAAGACTAATCTCTGAGCCTCTAAACATAGCTCCCAAATCTCCCTCTTTTGGAGGGACAGTCCCTCTTTGGGAACCCTGTCCCATTTCTTCCTTATTAGTCCCTCTTTCAGGACTGATGTACAGATCTATGTAAATGTAGGTATTTTTCTACTGAAAAATGTGTTTAACCTGCCTTCCGTTCTATTAAGATCGCCAGGGAGGCTGCGGTAGGGTTTTTTTTTAATTAAAAAAAAAACTATTTCATGCAGCCAACTGAAATTTGGCTGCATGAAAGCCCACTGGAGGGCGCTCCGGAGGCGTTCTTCCGATCGCCTCCGGCGCCCAGAATAAACAAGGAAGGCCGCAATGAGCAGCCTTCCTTGTTTTGCTTACATCGTCGCCATAGCGACGAGCGGAGTGACGTCATCGACGTCAGCCGACGTCCTGACGTCAGCCGCCTCCGATCCAGCCCTTAGCGCTGGCCGGAATTTTTTGTTCCGGCTACGCTGGGCTCAGGCGGCTGGGGGGACCCTCTTTCGCTGCTGCTCGCGGCGAATCGCCGCACAGCGGCGGCGATCGGGCAGCACACGCAGCTGGCAAAGTGCCGGCTGCGTGTGCTGCTTTTTATTTGAGCCAAATCGGCCCAGCAGGGCCTGAGCGGCAGGCTCCGGCGGTACTGGACGAGCTGAGCTCGTCCAGACCGCCCAGCAGGTTAAATAAACTTCATTCCCATCCTTTAAATCAATATATTTCTTATTATAAAATGTTAATATCAAGGAAAATAAACCAGGATAGAATAAACCAGTGTGGTTTGAATTATAAAATCAGTTTTTTATTAAATAAAATCTTAAAAGTTCCCTTAAGCCAGAAAAAAAAAATGAGTTCTACTCACCTGGGGCTTCTACCAGCCCCCCCTGCAGCAGTCCTGTGCCCTCGCAGCCACTCACTAATCCTCTGGTCCCCCGTTACCAGCTAGTTTCGTTTTTGCCGACAGGCCCGGCCACGCGTAGCTTTCTCCACATTCCCGACTGCAATTAGCGCTGTTGCGGCAACGCATATCTTTGTACGCGTTGCGGCCCGCAATAGCGCTAATTACAGTCGGGAATGCAGAGGAAACTACATGTGGTCGGGCCTGTCGGCAAAAACAAAACTAGCTGACAGCGAGGGACCAGAGGATTAGTGAGTGGCTGCGAGGGCACAGGACTGCTGCAGGGGGCTGGTAGAAGCCCCAGGTGAGTAAAACTCATTTTTTTTCTGGCTTAAGTGTCCCTTTAATGGTATGTGAGGCTAGGGGGGTGCTGGGGCGTGGTTGGGGGTGTGGCAAGGGTGTGGCTTAAGTGTCCCTCTTTCTTATCTCAAAAAGTTGTGAGGTATGCTTCGGTCCGGTCATTTACATGTTGAAATTGATTGGTTGCCATGTTTTAGATTGTGACTATATAAGCTGTGATTCTGCATTTGCACAGTTGGCTGTGTGGCGTGAACAAGGACTATGGTGGTTCGAAATGGTGGACTGTAGCCACTATACAGCTTTTTACGTGTATGTTTAGTAAGATACAATAAAGCAAATCTTTTGGTAAAAGAGCTGTGCCGGATCGTTTTGGAAGACTTGGATTGCTTACCCGGTTGGTACACGGGTGGATCCGTTGCACGCCTGACCCCTACAACATTTGAATGCTGTCTCGCTTACTTGCTTTGGAGTGAGGTATGCTGTAAATGTTAAAAGTTAATCTACTGGTTAAAAGCAGGCTAGTTAGTGCTACAATCTGCTAATGAGATATGGAACATTCACAGGCACAGGACCTCTGTTTTCTGTGGAAGAGATGTGATGCAGCACTAGTGCTGTGCCCATCCGTTTATAAATTCCATGGCCAGCAAATTTTACATTAAACGATACCCGAGGTTGGGGAAAAGGGTCAATCCTAATCCCAGGTCTGTGAGCATGGCGTAAACAAGGATCCTTATCTTAGCTAATAACCTCTAACCCCATTCAGATGGTCTGTTTGAATTAAGGCATCTTAATGACATGTATTTATGCTTGAAAAAAATATCTGTTTTCCCTCTTGATGTTGCATGTATAAAGCTGTCTGTACCACCAGCCTGCAAACTAACAGGATATAAGCCAGACGAAGGCTGCAAGGCCGAAAGCTTGCTTATTTTTATTCATTTTTAGTTAGCCAATAAATGGTATCATCCTGATTTAAAATTTCTTGCCCGGCTCTCAGGTATTTTTTTTTCAATACAAGGGGAAAAAAACATGTTTTACTATTATAATATAGATATAAGGGGAT
Source organism: Hyperolius riggenbachi (assembly GCF_040937935.1). Lineage (NCBI taxonomy): Eukaryota > Metazoa > Chordata > Amphibia > Anura > Hyperoliidae > Hyperolius > Hyperolius riggenbachi. The sequence continues at coordinate 91,660,699 of NC_090655.1, read as the reverse complement.
TGTTAAAGTCTGATTTTTAGCCACTAAAAATTGTATTTTTTTTTATAACAAATATGCAAGGAGGTAAACAGACCTGCAAGAACTGGGAATTGTCCCTGCACTTTAGATAAATGTAAAGATATGCATACACTCTCCATCCCCACTAGAGGGTGCACAAAGACCTTGAGCATAAGAAAACAGCAGGGAATGTGTGTGGGTAATCGGCATGCTGCACAGGGTTTGGTTTATCTTTTCAAGATTTCACACACTGAGCATCAGAGATGCAGAAAAGAAATAAAGAAATCTAGTTTGTCTACTTTGCATAAAAGAAAGTATAACCATGCACCTCCACATCTCTCACTTAGGGATGGTGCACACTGAGCGCACTTCTGAGAGCTTTGCAAAATGCTAGCACTTTGAAAAGCTCGGTTAATGTATTTGAATAGAATGGAGCACACCAGAGCCATGTGATCTTTCCGAAAACGCTGGTCTTGCAGCATTTCTGAGACGATTCAGCCTCAATGTTAAGTATAGGAAAAGTGGAAAATTGCTCTGAAAAGTGATAATCAGAGCGATTTTCCAGGCCTTTTTGTAACAAAACCTGTAAAGGTATAGGTATAAATAGAGAATCGCTAGGCACATGCCTAGAATCGCTTAGAAAAATCACTTCTAAAAGCGATAAGCGTTTGCAATTACGCTAGCGCTTTTAGGTGTTCGCCGACCCTAATTTTGCCAGCTGTTGCTATGTCATGACATAAAATAATTATTTAAGAGGTAGTCTCACTAAATGGCAGTTGCTTGAGAAAAAATCCAAGGTGAATAAGGTGCCGATCCATACACACCTACCTTCTCTCTCTCTCTCTCTCTCTCCAGAATACACTTTTTTTTCATTTTTCACCTTCCCTATTTTTCACATGACAGGTGCCTCAGTTATAAAACACCTCAAAATATATTGTTTGGCTTATCCCAGTTATAATGATACCATACATGCCATAATTAGATACTAGTTGTACGTGTAGCCGTCCATTTTCTCCAGTCTGTGCATCTGTATCGACTGGATGCAATTGCTAGTGCGCACAGTTTTGGGATCCCAGGACACCCCAGGTAACAGCACAGTGATGCATCTGTATAACGTTGGGTCAATGAACTGTCACATCTGATCACTATAAGACGCAGCCATTACGGGTGTCAACAGATATTAAGGCCAAGTAAAAGTGTCACAAGGGGTTAATTGGCTTGGTAGGGGTTAAAATTTCAATACAGGAAAAAAAAAACATTTTATTTTTAATTTGACACTGTCACTTCAATACACTTTTTTTTGTAAAAAAAAAAAGTTTTAAACGTTTCTTTTATGTAATTTTATTGAATGCTTTACTTCAATGTGTGTACGAGAGTGCATGAGTCCACATCCACAAGCACGGAAACGACAATTAGTCTCACATCCAAACACCTCTAGAAGCAGTAAATTGGACGTGAGACTCACATCCAGAAACCATAAGTAGTCAAACAGAATAATATGCGTAAAGTCTTACCGCATAATGAGGAGAGTAGATGTAATACATTACTCCCGTAAGATTTTATGCATGTAATTCTGCTTGAGGTAGGTTAGTGCACAGTAAATAATACTCACAAAATGTGGTTGTGTAAATAGAAGGCTTTAGAGGAATTTCCCATCCCCAATCTGGTCCAGTACCCCGGAATAGATAGTTGCGCTCTTTCAAAAAGTCCTTACATGAATGTACAAACTCAAAAAACTCCAAACAGAAGTGGTGAGTGACAATAATGAGATCATATTACATAGATGTGGTAAGATTGTACAATCAGGTTTGTATTGTCAATAGGCACCTTTAATGGTTCCTAACAGTGTAAATGTATGACTTAAAAGCCTGAGAACCAGCTTAATAAAGTAAAACATAAGCCTATTTAATATTAGCTGTGATCATGTGTACTAATGCAATGCTTTGACAATAAAGGTGCCTATTAACAGTACAATTTTTTCACCAAATGCGATCTTTCAATGCGTTTTTTTACAATCAAATTGTATAGAAAATGTGCAGTTTATGAAGGCAATCTATAGTGAATGATTCTTTGGTCGATTGCTTTATTGGATAAAATCAATCTGAAAGTTGTAAAATATGATTGCAGTTGAAGAAAGAATAGTTTGGTGAATGCGAACATTGGATAATTGCCTTCAGATTACTTACAACTGTACCGTTAATGGGCAGCTTAACCACTTGAGGACCGTGGGCTTTACCCCCCTTAAGGACCGGCCACTTTTTTCCATTCAGACCACTGCAGCTTTCACGGTTTATTGATCGCTCATACAACCTACCACCTAAATGAATTTTGGCTCCTTTTCTTGTCACTAATAAAGCTTTTTTTTTTGTGCTATTTGATTGCTCCTGCGATTTTTACTTTTTATTATATTCATCAAAAAAGACATGAATTTTGGCAAAAAAAATGATTTTTGTTTAACTTTCTGTGCTGACATCTTTCAAATAAAGTAAAATTTCTGTATACATGCAGCGCGAAAAATGTGGACAAACATGTTTTTCATTAAAAAAAAACCATTACGTGTATATTTATTGGTTTGGGTAAAAGTTATAGCGTTTACAAACTATGGTGCAAAAAGTGAATTTTCCCATTTTCAAGCATCTATGACTTTTCTGAGCACCTGACATGTTTCATGAGGGGCTAGAATTCCAGGATAGTATAAATACCCCCCCAAATGACCCAATTTTGGAAAGAAGACATCCCAAAGTATTCACTGAGAGGCATAGTGAGTTCATAGAAGATATTAATTTTTGTCACAAGTAAGCGGAAAATGACACTTTGTGACAAAAAAAAAAAAGTTTCCATTTCTTCTAACTTGCGACAAAAAAAAAATGAAATCTGCCACGGACTCACCATGCCCCTCTCTGAATACCTTGAAGTGTCTACTTTCCAAAATGGGGTCATTTGTGGGGTGTGTTTACTGTCCTCGCATTTTGGGGGGTGCTAATTTGTAAGCACCCCTGTAAAGCCTAAAGGTGCTCATTGGACTTTGGGCCCCTTAGCGCAGTTAGGCTGCAAAAAAGTGCCACACATGTGGTATTGTCGTACTCAGGAGAAGTAGTATACTTCACCCTTTGGAGGAGGAGGCGCCTGGAGATGGCAGCCTCGGCAGCTTGCTCTGTCTTTCTATGTTTGTTTTATGTATTTTTGTTTTTCAACATTGCCTTGTGCAACCCAACCCGGATAACCTTCACCAGTGAACAACTACTGAGCATTCGGAACTTAGCTAAATATAATCTACCTCTGGATATTTCATCTACTCTTGATCTTCTGGGGATTCTGACCAGTGAAGCTACAGTGCTGAACCAGGCAGTGAGGCTTAGAAGAAGAGGCAAACGCTCTGGGATCCAGACTCGCTTTCGACGCAGAGGACTGCGCTCTCCACTACCTGGAATCATACTCTCTAATGTCAGGTCCATATGCAACAAACTAGATGAGCTTCAACTACTGATCAGAACAAAGAAGGACTTTTATCTCTCTGCGGCTATTTGCTTCACAGAAACTTGGCTATCTGAGCTTATTCCAGACAACGCTCTGCCGATTAATGGATTTACACTCTACAGATCTGACCGGGACCCACTTACTTCTGGCAAAACCAAAGGTGGAGGACTCTGCTTCTATATTAATGATAGATGGTGCATGGATGTTACAGTTATTAAGAGGACATGCTCGGCTGGGCTGGAAACACTCTTCATAAACTGCAAACCCTACTATTCACCCCGTGAGTTTTCTTCATTTATTTTGGCTGCTGTGTACATCCCTCCACAAACATGTATGCAGCCTGCGCTCCAAGATCTCGCAGATCAAATCACTGAGGTGGAAAGGGAGTACCCAGATTCTTTTTTTATCATACTAGGGGATTTCAACAGTGCTAACCTTTCCAAAGAACTCCCCAAATACAGGCAACACGTCACAAGCGCAACTAGAGAAGGTAAGACACTTGATCACTGTTACACTACGACTAAGGACTCATATCACTCTGTCAGCAGGGCAGCGTTGGGGAACTCGGATCATGCTGTTATACAGCTTATCCCAACATACATCCAAAGACTAAAAACTGCCAAACCTGTAGTGACCACAGTTAAGAAATGGACTAGTGAAGCTGTAGAAAAACTGCAGAGCTGCTTTGATTTAACTGACTGGAATTTATTTAAAGAATCCTCCAGTGACCTAAATGAATACACTGACGCTGTGACATCATATATTACCTTTTGTGAAGAGTCCTGCATCCCCACAAAAAAGTGCACCAGGTACAATAACGATAAACCCTGGTTTACATCACATCTTAGGAAGCTGCGCCTCGATAAAGAAAGGGCATATCGTACAGGCGATAAAGTCCTCTACAAAGCTGCGAAATACAAACTGCAGAGAGCCATTACCGACGCAAAAAAAGATTATTCTCAAAAACTTGAGGAAAAATTTTCTAACGCCGACTCATCCACAATATGGAAATCTCTACATGAAATTACCAGCTACAGGAGGAAATCTCCTCCCCCCTCACTACATAACCTGCAGCTTGTAAATGAGCTGAATACATTTTATTGCAGGTTTGACACTACCAACAAAAGCCAAACACAACAAGTCAATTTGCATCTCTGCCACAGGCAAACTGAACACTCTTCCTGCCAGCCAACGTCTCCACCCCCTGCGGTGCCTCAGCAACTACACAACACAGGAGGCCAGACACAATCTATTGACCTGTCCCCATATGTGCATGCTCTAACAATATGCCAATCAGATGTAAACAGACTCTTTAAAAAACAAAACACCAGGAAAGCAATGGGACCAGACGCTGTGTCTGCGAAATGCTTGAATCTCTGTGCCGACCAATTAGCGCCTGTATTTACAGACATATTCAAAGCATCTCTAGAACTCTCAATTGTTCCTGCCTGTTTTAAAAGCGCAACTATTGTACCAATTCAAAAAAAAAAACAAAACCTGCATGTTTAAATGATTACAGGCCTGTTGCGCTGACATCACTGGTCATGAAAGCATTTGAAAAACTGATAATGACTTATCTGAAATCCATCACAGATCCCCTGCTGGACTCTTTGCAATTTGCCTACAGGCCTAACAGATCCGCAGACGATGCCGTGAACATGTGTATGCATTATGTACTACAGCATTTAGATATCCCAGGAACCTACACCAGGATTTTATTTATAGATTTCAGCTCTGCATTTAATACCATAATTCCATCACTGCTGCACAGCAAGCTCTCCCAGCTACATATACCTGAATCCCTCTGCAAATGGATAACCGACTTCTTAACCGACAGAAGACAGCGTGTTAGACTTGGTAAACTCACATCAAGCTCTCTGACAGTCAGTACTGGTGCACCCCAGGGCTGTGTGCTTTCCCCACTGCTGTACTCACTTTACACCAATGACTGCATCTCCACAGATCCATCTGTTAAGGTTCTGAAGTTTGCAGACGACACAACAGTTGTTGGTCTCATTCAAAACGGGGATGAGTCTGCATACAGGCATGTGGTGGGACAGCTTTCCTCCTGGTGCAGCAGCAACAACTTGGAACTAAATGCTCTCAAAACCATGGAGATGATAATAGACTTTAGGAGATCTCCCCCCCAGCACCTCCCCTTAACCATAAATGGATCCACAATAACCCAAGTAGAGTCATTCAAGTTTCTTGGGTCCACGATCTCAAACGACTTAAAATGGGACAACAACACTGCCACTATTGTCAAGAAAGCACAACAGAGAATGTACCATCTACGGCAGCTGAAAAAGTTTGGCCTACCTCAAAATCTAATGGTGCAGTTCTACACTGCAATCATCGAATCAACCATAACATCATCTATGACTGTATGGTTCGGCTCCTGCTCAGCATTAGAAAAGGGGAGGCTGCAGCGCATCATCCGATCAGCGGAAAGGATAATTGGCTGTAGCTTACCTTCCCTGCAGGATCTTTACACTAGCAGGTGCAGAAAGAGAGCAACCAAAATTGCCTCTGACCCCTCTCACCCAGCTCACTCCATCTTCCAGGGCATGCCTTCAGGAGTAAGATTCCGGTCAATCGCTACCAAAACCTCTAGACACAGGAACAGTTTTTTTCCTCAAGCAGTAGCCATACTTAATGCTGAACCACGTTAGAGCTGCTAGGACTGAAAGTAATCAGCACAGAACTAAACATGAACAATTCTCACATTGCTTACTGCCACTATACTTATAATGTCCTTAACTTGTAATATTCACACTGTCTGTCCTTGTATTGTTTTTGTTTGTGTTTGTTAAGCAACTGCCAAGACAAATTCCTTGTAGGTGCAAACTTACTTGGCGAAAATAAATTGATTCTGATTCTGATTCTGATTATGTGTTTTGGGGTGTATTTATACACATACCGATGCTGGGTGGGAGAAATATCTCTGTAAATGACAATTTTTTAATTTTTTTTACACACAATTGTCCATTTACAGAGATCTTTCTCCCACTCAGCATGGGTATGTGTAAAAATACACCCCAAAACACATTGTACTACTTCTCCCGACTACGGCGATACCACATGTGTGGCACTTTTTTGCACCCTAACTGCGCTAAGGGGCCCAAAGTCCAATGAGTACCTTTAGGATTTCACAGGTCATTTTGAGAAATTTCGTTTCAAGACTACTCCTCACGGTTTAGGGCCCCTAAAATGCCAGGACAGTATAGGAACCCCACAAATGACCACATTTTAGAAAGAAGACACCCCAAGGTATTCCGTTAGTAGTACGGTGAGTTCATAGAAGATTTTATTTTTTGTCACAAGTTAGCGGAAAATGACACTTTGTGAAAAAAACTAATAAAAATCAATTTCCGCTAACTTGTGACAAAAAATAAAATCTTCTATGAACTCACCGTACTACTAACAGAATACCTTGGGGTGTCTTCTTTCTAAAATGGAGTCATTTGTGGGGTTCCTATACTGTCCTGGCATTTTAGGGGCCCTAAACCGTGAGGAGTAGTCTTGAAACAAAATTTCTCAAAATGACCTGTGAAATCCTAAAGGTACTCATTGGACTTTAGGCCCCTTTGGCGCAGTTAGGGTTCAAAAAAGTGCCACACATGTGGTATCGCCGTACTCGGGAGTAGTACAATGTGTTTTGGGGTGTATTTTTACACATACCCATGCTGGGTGGGAGAAATAACTCTGTAAATGGACAATTGTGTGTAAAAAAATCAAAAGATTGTCATTTACAGAGGTATTTCTCCCACCCATCATGGGTATGTGTAAAAATACACCCCAAACACATTATACTACTTCTCCCGAGTATGGCGATACCACATGATTGGCACTTTTTTGCAGCCTAACTGCGCTAAGGGGCCCAAAGTCCAATGAGTACCTTTAGGATTTCACAGGTCATTTTTGTTTCAAGACTACTCCTCACGGTTTAGGGCCCCTAAAATGCCAGGGCAGTATAGGAACCCCACTAATGACCCCATTTTAGAAAGAAGACACCCAAAGGTATTCCGTTAGGAGTATGGTGAGTTCATAGAAGTTTTTATTTTTTTGTCACAAGTTAGCGGAAATTGATTTTAATTGTTTTTTTTCACAAAGTGTCATTTTCCGCTAACTTGTGACAAAAAATAAAATCTTCTATGAACTCACTATACTCCTAACGGAATACCTTTGGGTGTCTTCTTTCTAGAATGGGGTCATTTGTGGGGTTCCTATACTGCCCTGGCATTTTAGGGGCCCTAAACCGTGAGGAGTAGTGTTGAAACCAAATGTCAAAATGACCTGTGAAATCCTAAAGGTACTCATTGGACTTTGGGCCCCTTAGCGTACTTAGGGTGTAAAAAAGTGCCACATATGTGGTACCGCTGTACTCAGGAGAAGTAGTATAATGTGTTTTGGAGTGTATTTTTACACATACCCATGCTGGGTGGGAGAAATATCTCTGTAAATGACAATTGTTTGATTTTTTTTACACACAATTGTCCATTTACAGAGAGATTTCTCCCACCCAGCATGGGTATGTGTAAAAATACACCCCAAAACACATTATACTACTTCTCCTGAGTACGGCGATACCACATGTGTGACACTTTTTTGCAGCCTAGGTGCGCTAAGGGGCCCAACAACCTAATCACAGGTCATTTTGAGGCATTTGTTTTCTAGACTACTCCTCACGGTTTAGGGCCCCTAAAATGCCAGGGCAGTATAGGAACCCCACAAGTGACCCCATTTTAGAAAGAAGACACCCCAAGGTATTCCGTTAGGTGTATGGCGAGTTCATAGAAGATTTTATTTTTTTGTCACAAGTTAGTGAAAAATGACACTTTGTGTAGCAGTGACAGGGGGTGATTGATGGGTAGGTAGCAGTGACAGGGGGTGATTGATGGGTAATTAGTGGGTGTTTAGGGTAGAGAACAGATATAAACACTGTACTTGGGAGGTGATCTGACGTCGGATCTGCGGGCGAACTATTGGTGTGGGTGGGTGATCAGATTACCCGCAAGGGGCAGGTTAGGGGCTGATTGATGAGTGGCAGTGCCAGGGGGTGATTGATGGGTGGCAGTGACAGGGGGTGATTGATGGGTGATTGACAGGTGATCAGTGGGTTATTACAGGGAAGAACAGATGTAACTAATGCACTGGCGAATTCATAAGGGGGGGTCTGAGGGCAATCTGAACGTGTAGGCGGGTGATTGGGTGCCCGCAAGGGGCAGATTAGGGTCTGATCTGATGGGTAACAGTGACAGGTGGTGATAGGGGGTGATTGATGGGTAATTAGTGGGTGTTTAGGGTAGATAACAGATGTAAACACTGCACTTGGGAGGTGATCTGACGTCGGATCTGCGGGCGATCTATTGGTGTGGGTGGGTGATCAGATCGCCCGCAAGGGGCAGATTGATGGGTGGCAGTGACGGGTGATTGACAGGTGATCAGTGGGTTATTACAGGGAAGCACAGATGTAAATATTGCACTGGCGAATTGATAAGGGGGGTCTGAGGGCAATCTGAGAGTGTAGGTGGGTGATTGGGTGCCCGCAAGGGGCAGATTAGGGTCTGATCTGATGGGTAACAGTGACAGGTGGTGATAGGGGGTGATTGATGGGTAATTAGTGGGTGTTTAGGGTAGATAACAGATGTAAACACTGCACTTGGGAGGTGATCTGACGTCGGATCTGCGGGCGATCTATTGGTGTGGGTGGGTGATCAGATTGCCCGCAAGGGGCAGGTTAGGGGCAGATTGATGGGTGGCAGTGCCAGGGGGTGATTGATGGGTGGCAGTGACAGGGGGTGATTGATGGGTGATTGACAGGTGATTGACGGGTGATCAGTGGATTATTACAGGAAAGCACAGATGTAAATATTGCACTGGCGAATTGATAAGGGGGGTCTGAGGGCAATCTGAGCGTGTAGGCGGGTGATTGGGTGCCCGCAAGGGGCAGATTAGGGTCTGATCTGATGGGTAACAGTGACAGGTGGTGACAGGGGGTGATTGATAGGTAATTAGTGGGTGTTTAAGGTAGATAACAGATGTAAACACTGCACTTGGGAGGTGATCTGACGTCGGATCTGCGGGCGATCTATTGGTGTGGGTGGGTGATCAGATTGCCCGCAAGGGGCAGGTTAGGGGCTAATTGATGGGTGGCAGTGATAGGGGGTGATTGATGGGTGATTGACAGGTGATCAGGGGGATAGATGCATACAGTACACAGGGGGGGGGGGGGGGGTCTGTGGAGAATCTAAAGGATTGGGGGGTGATCAGGAGGGGGCAGGGGGGGGATAAAAAAAATAGCGTTGACAGATAGTGACAGGGAGTGATTGATGGGTGATTAGGGGGGTGATTGGGTGCAAACAGGGGTCTGGGGGTGGGCAGGGGGGGGGTCTGAGGGGTGCTGTGGGCGATCTGGGCCAGGGGGGGGGGGAGAAATCAGTGTGCTTGGGTGCGACATAGGGTGGCTGCAGCCTGCCCTGGTGGTCCCTCGGACATTGGGACCACCAGGGCAGGAGGCAGCCTGTATAATACACTTTGTAAACATTACAAAGTGTATTATACACTTTGCATGCGGCGATCGCGGGGTTAACATCCCGCCGGCGCTTCCGTATGGCCGGCGGGATGTTACGGCGGGTATGCGGAGACAGGCGCCGGTGGAGGATCGCGTCACAGATGACGCGATCGCTCCGCCCATGCCCTTACAGGGACCGCCGCCTCTGTGGGTGAGCTGGTCCTTGCGGGCTCCACTTCCCGGCCGCCCCTGTGCGTTAGGCGGTCGAGAAGTGGTTAAATATACCGCCAAGTTCTAGTTATGGCCTCCTCCTCCCCACAGCCATACCAATCCTCTCCAAAAGTTACAAAGCATAGAAGCGCAAACAAAACAAAAAAGATGCAGGCCAACAATCGTAATTCTGGAAAATACCAATTGCACTAGCAAAAACCCAGCAATGAAAATTACATGTTCATTGCCGTGCTGTTGCTATTGGCAGAATGGGCACGATACAATCTTTGAATCGTAACATGCCTAATACAAAAGGGCCCTAATTAGTTGATCTCCCTCTAAGATGGTTTATTATATTCTTTTTTGGCAGAGTACTTTGGCTAATCCAATTGGCTAAAAGTAAATCACATTTTGGCCAATAGGATTGTAAGCCGGCCCACCATGGCAAGGTAGACTCTTAGGGCGGGTTGGGGGAAGGGAGTGAGAGAGGTCTAGGGGATGGCAGTTTTGAAGAGGGATAATGGGGATAGGTGGCCATCATGGGTATCACTCTTACACCTTCAAGTGTAATGTCTGGAAACATGACGACCACCTGATCAATAATTGGGATCCAGTTGGTCCCCCTTAGGCCTGGTTCAACATTGGGATCGCAGAAGGCAAATCACAATCGCCTATGGAGTGTGATTGCATTCTTACCAAGCAATTGTGGCTCCATGTTGCAGTGATTGCATTTTTCGAGTCTCATTCCAGAGAATGAGAATGGCATTCTAACTGCCACCGAAATGATGCACACAGTGCACCTCTGCGATATAAGCACACCGCAGGCACTGCAAGCATTTACCACAGTGCTTTGCTGAATACCGGCTATCGGCAAAGAGCAGAAATGCTCCCCACCAAAAGCACAACAAGTGTGAACTGGCCCTTGAGAGAATTTGATTGGTGATTACAAATTGTTGCAACCAGCAGTGTAGAACTCAGGGGCATATTTAAAATGATTTAAATATGCCGCCAAGTTCTAGTTATTGCCTCCTCCTCCCCACAGCCATACCAATCCTCTCCAAAAAGTTACAAAGCATAGAATCACAAACAAAACAAAAAAGATGCTGGCCGACAATCGTAATTCTGGAAAATACCAATTGCACTAGCAAAAACCCAGCAATGCAAATTACATGTTCATCGCTGTGCTGTTGCTATTGGCACAATACAATTTTTGAATCGTAACATGCCTAATACAAAAGGGCCCTAATTAGTTGATCTCCCTCTAAGATGGTTTATTATATTCTTTTTTGGCAGAGTACTTTGGCTAATCCAATTGGCTAAAAGTAAATCACATTTTGGCCAATAGGATTGAAAGCCGGCCCACCATGGCAAGGTAGACTCTTAGGGCGGGTTGGGGGAAGGGAGTGAGAGAGGTCTAGAGGATTGCAGTTTTGAAGAGGGATAATGGGGATAGGGGGCCATCATGGGTATCACTCTTACACCCTCAAGTGTAATGTCTGGAAACATGACGACCACCTGATAAATAATTGGGATCCAGTTGGTCCCCCTTAGGCCTGGTTCAACATTGGGATCGCAAAAGGCAAATCACAATCGCCTGTGGAGTGTGATTGCATTTCTACCAAGCAATTGTGGCTCCATGTTGCAGTGATTGCGTTTTTCGAGTCTCATTCCAGAGAATGAGAATGGCATACTAACTATCACCAACATGTTGCATGCAGTGCACCTTTGCGACATATGCACACCGTAGGCACTGCAAGGGTTTACCACAGTGCTTTGCTGAATACCGGCTATCAGCAAAGAGCAGAAACGCTCCCCACCAAAAGCACAACAAGTGTGAACTGGCCCTTGAGAGAATTTGATTGGTGATTACAAATTGTTGCAACCTGCAGTGTAGAACTCAGGGGCATATTTAAAATGATTTAAATATGCCGCCAAGTTCTAGTTATGGCCTCCTCCTCCCCACAGCCATACCAATCCTCTCCAAAAAGTTTCAAAGCATAGAAGCGCAAACAAAACAAAAAAGATGCAGGCCGACAATCGTAATTCTGGAAAATACCAATTGCACTAGCAAAAACCCAGCAATGCAATTTACATGTTTATTGCTGTGCTGTTGCTATTGGCAATATGGGCACTATACATATTTTGAATCGTAACATGCCTAATACAAAAGGGCCCTAATTAATTGATCTCCCTCTAAAATGGTTTATTATATTCTTTTTTGGCAGAGTACATTGGCTAATCCAATTGGCTAAAAGTAAATGACGTTTTGGCCAATAGGATTGTAAGCCGGCCCACCATGGCAAGGTAGACTCTTAGGGCGGGTTGGGGGAATGGAGTGAGAGAGGTCTAAGGGATGGCAGTTTTGAAGAGGGATAATGGGGATAGGTGGCCATCATGGGTATCACTCCTACACCTTCAAGTGTAATGTCTGGAAACATGACGACCACCTGATAAATAATTGGGATCCAGTTGGTCCCCCTTAGGCCTGGTTCAACATTGGGATCGCAAAAGGCAAATCACAATCGCCTATGGAGTGTGATTGCATTTTTACCAAGCAATTGTGGCTCCATGTTGCAGTGATTGCGTTTTTCGAGTCTCATTCCAGAGAATGAGAATGGCATACTAACTACCACCAACATGTTGCATGCAGTGCACCTTTGCGACATATGCACACCGCAGGCACTGCAAGGATTTACCACAGTGCTTTGCTGAATACCGGCTATCAGCAAAGAGCAGAAACGCTCCCCACCAAAAGCACAACAAGTGTGAACTGGCCCTTGAGAGAATTTGATTGGTGATTACAAATTGTTGCAACCTGCAGTGTAGAACTCAGGGGCATATTTAAAATGATTTAAATATACCGCCAAGTTCTAGTTATGGCCTCCTCCTCCCCACAGCCATACCAATCCTCTCCAAAAAGTTACAAAGCATAGAAGCGCAAACAAAACAAAAAAGATGCAGGCCGACAATCGTAATTCTGGAAAATACCAATTGCACTAGCAAAAACCCAGCAATGCAAATTACATGTTCATCGCTGTGCTGTTGCTATTGGCACAATACAATTTTTGAATCGTAACATGCCTAATACAAAAGGGCCTTAATTAGTTGATCTCCCTCTAAGATGGTTTATTATATTCTTTTTTGGCAGAGTACTTTGGCTAATCCAATTGGCTAAAAGTAAATCACATTTTGGCCAATAGGATTGTAAGCCGGCCCACCATGGCAAAGTAGACTCTTAGGGCGGGTTGGGGGAAGGGAGTGAGAGAGGTCTAGGGGATGGCAGTTTTGAAGCGGGATAATGGGGATAGGTGGCCATCATGGGTATCACTCTTACACCCTCAAGTGTAATGTCTGGAAACATGACGACCACCTGATAAATAATTGGGATCCAGTTGGTCCCCTTTAGGCCTGATTCAACATTGGGATCACAAAAGGCAAATCACAATCACCTGTGGAGTGTGATTGCATTCTTACCAAGCAATTGTGGCTCCATGGTGCAGTGATTGCGTTTTTCGAGTCTCATTCCAGAGAATGAGAATGGCATTCTAACTGCCACCGAAATGTTGCACACAGTGCACCTCTGCGATATAAGCACACCGCAGGCACTGCAAGCATTTACCACAGTGCTTTGCTGATTACCGGCTATCAGCAAAGAGGAGAAATGCTCCCCACCAAAAGCACAACAAGTGTGAACTGGCCCTTGAGAGAATTTGATTGGTGATTACAAATTGTTGCAACCTGCAGTGTAGAACTCAGGGGCATATTTAAAATGATTTAAATATACCGCCAAGTTCTAGTTATGGCCTCCTCCTCCCCACAGCCATACCAATCCTCTCCAAAAAGTTACAAAGCATAGAAGCGCAAACAAAACAAAAAAGATGCAGGCCGACAATCGTAATTCTGGAAAATACCAATTGCACTAGCAAAAACCCAGCAATGCAAATTACATGTTCATCGCTGTGCTGTTGCTATTGGCACAATGGGCACAATACAATTTTTGAATCGTAACATGCCTAATACAAAAGGGCCCTAATTAGTTGATCTCCCTCTAAGATGGTTTATTATATTCTTTTTTGGCAGAGTACTTTGGCTAATCCAATTGGCTAAAAGTAAATCACATTTTGGCCAATAGGATTGTAAGCCGGCCCACCATGGCAAGGTAGACTCTTAGGGCGGGTTGGGGGAAGGGAGTGAGAGAGGTCTAGGGGATTGCAGTTTTGAAGAGGGATAATGGGGATAGGTGGCCATCATGGGTATCACTACTACACCTTCAAGTGTAATGTCTGGAAACATGACGACCACCTGATAAATAATTGGGATCCAGTTGGTCCCCCTTAGGCCTGGTTCAACATTGGGATCGCAAAAGGCAAATCACAATCGCCTATGGAGTGTGATTGCATTTTTACCAAGCAATTGTGGCTCCATGTTGCAGTGATTACGTTTTTCGAGTCTAATTCCAGAGAATGAGAATGGCATACTAACTATCACCAACATGTTGCATGCAGTGCACCTTTGCGACATATGCACACCGCAGGCACTGCAAGGGTTTACCACAGTGCTTTGCTGAATACCGGCTATCAGCAAAGAGCAGAAACGCTCCCCACCAAAAGCACATCAAGTGTGAACTGGCCCTTGAGAGAATTTGATTGGTGATTACAAATTGTTGCAACCTGCAGTGTAGAACTCAGGGGCATATTTAAAATGCTTTAAATATGCCGCCAAGTTCTAGTTATGGCCTCCTCCTCCCCACAGCCATACCAATCCTCTCCAAAAAGTTACAAAGCATAGAAGCGCAAACAAAACAAAAAAGATGCAGGCCGACAATCGTAATTCTGGAAAATACCAATTGCACTAGCAAAAACCCAGCAATGCAATTTACATGTTTATTGCCGTGCTGTTGCTATTGGCAATATGGGCACTATACATATTTTGAATCGTAACATGCCTAATACAAAAGGGCCCTAATTAGTTGATCTCCCTCTAAGATGGTTTATTATATTCTTTTTTGGCAGAGTACTTTGGCTAATCCAATTGGCTAAAAGTAAATCACATTTTGGCCAATAGGATTGTAAGCCGGCCCACCATGGCAAGGTAGACTCTTAGGGCGGGTTGGGGGAAGGGAGTGAGAGAGGTCTAGGGGATGGCAGTTTTGAAGAGGGATAATGGGGATAGGTGGCCATCATGGGTATCACTCCTACACCTTCAAGTGTAATGTCTGGAAACATGACGACCACCTGATAAATAATTGGGATCCAGTTGGTCCCCCTTAGGCCTGGTTCAACATTGGGATCGCAAAAGGCAAATCACAATCGCCTATGGAGTGTGATTGCATTTTTACCAAGCAATTGTGGCTCCATGTTGCAGTGATTGCGTTTTTCGAGTCTCATTCCAGAGAATGAGAATGGCATACTAACTACCACCAACATGTTGCATGCAGTGCACCTTTGCGACATATGCACACCGCAGGCACTGCAAGGATTTACCACAGTGCTTTGCTGAATACCGGCTATCAGCAAAGAGCAGAAACGCTCCCCACCAAAAGCACAACAAGTGTGAACTGCCTCTTGAGAGAATTTGATTGGTGATTACAAATTGTTGCAACCTGCAGTGTAGAACTCAGGGGCATATTTAAAATGATTTAAATATACCACCAAGTTCTAGTTATGGCCTCCTCCTCCCCACAGCCATACCAATCCTCTCCAAAAAGTTACAAAGCATAGAAGCGCAAACAAAACAAAAAAGATGCAGGCCGACAATCGTAATTCTGGAAAATACCAATTGCACTAGCAAAAACCCAGCAATGCAAATTACATGTTCATCGCTGTGCTGTTGCTATTGGCACAATGGGCACAATACAATTTTTGAATCGTAACATGCCTAATACAAAAGGGCCCTAATTAGTTGATCTCCCTCTAAGATGGTTTATTATATTCTTTTTTGGCAGAGTACTTTGGCTAATCCAATTGGCTAAAAGTAAATCACATTTTGGCCAATAGGATTGTAAGCCGGCCCACCATGGCAAGGTAGACTCTTAGGACGGGTTGGGGGAAGGGAGTGAGAGAGGTCTAGGGGATTGCAGTTTTGAAGAGGGATAATGGGGATAGGTGGCCATCATGGGTATCACTACTACACCTTCAAGTGTAATGTCTGGAAACATGACGACCACCTGATAAATAATTGGGATCCAGTTGGTCCCCCTTAGGCCTGGTTCAACATTGGAATCGCAAAAGGCAAATCACAATCGCCTATGGAGTGTGATTGCATTTTTACCAAGCAATTGTGGCTCCATGTTGCAGTGATTACGTTTTTCCAGTCTAATTCCAGAGAATAAGAATGGCATACTAACTATCACCAACATGTTGCATGCAGTGCACCTTTGCGACATATGCACACCGCAGGCACTGCAAGGGTTTACCACAGTGCTTTGCTGAATACCGGCTATCAGCAAAGAGCAGAAACGCTCCCCACCAAAAGCACAACAAGTGTGAACTGGCCCTTGAGAGAATTTGATTGGTGATTACAAATTGTTGCAACCTGCAGTGTAGAACTCAGGGGCATATTTAAAATGATTTAAATATACCGCCAAGTTCTAGTTATGGCCTCCTCCTCCTCCCCACAGCCATGCCAATCCTCTCCAAAAAGTTACAAAGCATAGAAGCGCAAACAAAACAAAAAAAATGCAGGCCGACAATCGTAATTCTGGAAAATACCAATTGCACTAGCAAAAACCCAGCAATGCAAATTACATGTTCATCGCTGTGCTGTTGCTATTGGCACAATACAATTTTTGAATCGTAACATGCCTAATACAAAGGGGCCCTAATTAGTTGATCTCCCTCTAAGATGGTTTATTATATTCTTTTTTGGCAGAGTACTTTGGCTAATACAATTGGCTAAAAGTAAATCACATTTTGGCCAATAGGATTGTAAGCCGGCCCACCATGGCAAGGTAGACTCTTAGGGCGGGTTGGGAGAAGGGAGTGAGAGAGGTCTAGGGGATTGCAGTTTTGAAGCGGGATAATGGGGATAGGGGGCCATCATGGGTATCACTCTTACACCCTCAAGTGTAATGTCTGGAAACATGACGACCACCTGATAAATAGGTGGGATCCAGTTGGTCCCCCTTAGGCCT
The DNA here is from genome assembly GCF_040937935.1 of Hyperolius riggenbachi. Classification (NCBI taxonomy): domain Eukaryota; kingdom Metazoa; phylum Chordata; class Amphibia; order Anura; family Hyperoliidae; genus Hyperolius; species Hyperolius riggenbachi. Next base: position 91,643,369 of record NC_090655.1, on the reverse strand, counting down.
GGTTCAACATTGGGATCGCAAAAGGCAAATCACAATCGCCTGTGGAGTGGTTTTTTGTTTTTTTTTTTGTTTTTTTTTTGATTGACCAAAAGGTTTATTGTGTGTAAAAGGATCATTACAGAGTATACAAGTACATGTGAGAACAGAGTTCTTAAATACTTTACAAAACTTGTACATAGGAAGTATAAGCATAGTCTGTATAATACAATTAACCTGGAAGTAACAATAAAGAGAAGTTACCCATAGAAAGCGGACATGACAATATAGGCATATGGGAAGAAAAAGAAGAAAAGTGCAACCGATGTGGCGGGTCTATGACTGCACAAGAGCTAAAACGCCAAGTAGTTAGGGAAGAGAAAGCCAGAGTTCAAGGGTTTTAATAAATGGACATTTGAGTAGGGTAATGGGTGCTAATGAGCATAGATCAGTTAGCAACCTTAGTTACTCGTACAATACATCAGTGGACCTTGTCCAGCCATTTGTCCCAGATTTTATTAAATTTAGATGGGCATCCCCTATGCTGATATACCATTTTCTTGAGAGGAAGAGAGTTCCTTACTTTAGTTTTCCAGTCAAGGAATGTAGGGCATGAAGGGGACAGCCATCTAAATGCTATACATAATTTGAGCATGAACATTGTTTCTATAAGAAAATACTTGTCGAATTTGTTTACATCTTCGTTATATATATTCAGAATACAGCATTTGACATCCAGTGTAGCAGGTGACCCCATGGTATCATGTAGAAAATTGACTACTTGTCTCCATAGATCAGTGATTGGAGGGCAAGACCATAAAAGGTGTAAAAATGAGGGGTTGCCAAGTGCACATTTCGGACAGATATTGGCTATATGTGAGGAGTATTTAGAGATTTGCTTGGGGATAAGATAACTTTGGTGAATTATGTATAGTTGGGTTAAGCGATCCCTGATACAGGGAGATACTAGACGGGTAGCGAGCAGACAGTCCTCCCACTCCTCTTCGTCTATTTGGAAGTTTAATTGCAGCCATTTGTCTTTGGATTTTTCCACAATTGGGCCGGCTATATGCTCTTTTAGTATGTTATATAGAGTGCCTATATGGTGTGGCTGTGGGCCGTCTTTAAGGAATTCCATAAGAGTTGAAGTTTCAATGGAAGGGAGGCCATTAGGAAATTGGTATCGCAAAGCATGTTGAAGTTGAAGGTACATAAATTGAAATTGTGGGGATAATGAATATTGGTTCTGAAGATCTATATATGGGCGCAAAGATGACTTTATGATGATTTGGCCCAAGTAGTGGATTCCAGAGTCAGCCCAACGGGAAGTGTTGCAGAGTTTAAGTAATTCTGGTAATTTAGGGTTCTGCCATAAGGGTGTAAAATGTTCCCATGTGGAATGGGACATAAGTCTGCTCGCCGTCCGCCAAACCCTGGAAGCTTGCGTTAGGATAGTATTGGGGTAGGTTTGGAGGGTGAGAGTACCTTTTAGTAGTGCAAACGGGAGATTGTTTGCAGGTTCGGTAGAGGAGAATCCCAGCAGGTCTGGGGATTGTAGAGACTCAGTTACAAACCAGTGAGCTATCTGTTCCAGTTGGGAAGCTATATAGTACAGGAAGGGGGATGGCAGCAATACTCCTCCTAACGAGGTGGGACATTGTAGTATGACATGTTTAAGTTTAGCGCGTGATTTGTTCCATATAATGGATAGTATCAGGGATCTAAGTTTGTTGAAAAATCTCATGGGGATATGTACTGGTGAGTTGTGTAGGATATAGAGAATTTTAGGCATTAGGACCATTTTGACCAAGTTTACTCGGCCCATAACTGAGAGTGGTAATTTTGTCCAAGCAGATAATTTCTGCTGCGTAAGTGGGAGTAGTTGGGCTATATTATCTTCGTAATACTTAGAAACTGGAGTTTGAATCACTACACCTAAATACTTGAAGGATTTTACAACTTGAAGGGGACAGGGTAGCGAGGAGGCCGAGATCTCCGAACCGTCTAGAGACAGAATGGCTGATTTGCTCCAATTTATTGATAGGCCTGAGTATTCGCCCATTTCATTGATTAAGTCGAAAACGGCGTTAAGGGAAGCGTGGGGATCTGCCAGATAAAGGATAGTATCATCAGCGTATTGGCTGATTTTCTCTTCAATAGAGCCAATTTTAAGGCCAATAATCCGGGGGTCAGCTCTGATTTTACAGGCTAGGGGTTCAGCTGAGAGTGCATAAAGTAAAGGGGAAAGGGGACAGCCCTGTCTGGTACCTCTGCCTATTGGGAAAGGGTCAGAGATGTTAGAGTTAGTACAAATTTGGGCTCTGGGGTCTGTATAAAGAATTTGTACCCAGCGAATAAAGTTGTCTCCAAACCCAAACCTGGAAAGGGTGGCCAGGAGGAAAGGCCATTCAACAGCATCGAAAGCCTTGGCGGCGTCAAGTGATACCACCACTCTGCTACCACTGTTAGCATGATTAGCTTGTAGATTAGCAAATAATCGTCGTATATTAATTGAGGGTTTTTTCCCCGGCATAAAGCCCGTCTGGTCTCTGTGGATAAGAGACAAAATTACTTTATTTAACCTTGAGGCTAATATTTTGGCAAGAACCTTAACATCAGTTGGAAGCAGAGAGATTGGGCGGTATGAATCGCAGAGTAGTGGATCCTTTCCAGGCTTGGGAATGAGCACTATAAGAGCTGTTCGCATGGATACAGGAAGGGAGCCCTGTTCAAATGCAAAATTAAATGTTTGGAGAAGGGGGGCAGCAATAATTTCAGAAAATCTTTTAAGAACTTCACCAGGAATACCATCTATCCCCGGTGCCTTCTTATTTGGGAGTGAGTGAATGGCAGACTCAAGTTCTTCTATAGTAATGGGGGCTTCAAGTAGCTCAACTTGATCGGGGGTTAATCGGGGTAAGGTTATCTCTGATAAGAAGATCTCGGCCTCCTCACGGGAGAAAAGGGACCTCGGGGTGTATAGGTCATGAAAATATGTGGCAAAGCATTTATTAATAGGGATTGGACCAGTGACTACAGAGGAGTTTGCGTCTTTAATACTACTAATGGATCCAGAGGAGGTTCTATTTTTGGCCATTCTAGCCAGAATGGTACCAGTCTTTTCACCCTGCTCATAAAATGTTTGTTTTTGGAAAAAGTTTTTAGCCTGGGCTTTTTCCTTCAGTACGAGGGTTAATTGGGTTTGAGCCTTTTTCCAGGCACCCTCATTCTCACCGGTGGGGTCCCCCACATATGTCTGCTCTAGGATAGGAATCTGCGACTGTAGATCCTGAATATATTTATTTGTTTCTCTTTTGTGGTAGGAGACAGCACTAATGAGGATGCCCCTCAGGTATGACTTAAAGGCATTCCAGACAAGTGCCTTGTCCTCAACCTCGTTGTGTGTGTGGAAATAAGTTGTTAATTTATCTATTAACCAGTCCTCAGAAGTGAACAAGGAGAGCCAGAAGGGGTTAAACTTCCATATAATTTGTGTGGGAGTATTATCCCAAGATAGAGTCATGCTGATTGGGGAGTGATCAGAGACAATGCGAGGGAGGAATTCAGTGGCCAATATCACCGGGAGCAAATTGTTGGATACAAAAAAGTGATCCAGTCTGGAGAGGGTGTTATGGGAGGCGGAGAAGCATGAGTATTGTCGTAAAGTGGGGTGAAAATAACGCCAGGCGTCAACAAGGGACATCTCCTGCATTAAGTGAGCAAAGGGCGTTGCTTTATTGGCTGCGGCAGGAAATCTGTCCATAGCAGGGTTACAGACCATGTTAAAGTCTCCCATCCAGATATTGGGACATATAGGAAGTGTAGATATAAAATTTAAGCCTTCTTTTAACAATATTGAGGAGTAAGGAGGGGGAATATAAAAGGCAAGTAGTGATATAAGTTTATTATGAAGTAAGCCATGCAAAAAGACATATCTGCCGAATTGATCAATTTTAATAGAGTGTGATGTGAAGGGGACAGACTTCCTGACGAGAACAGAGACTCCTCTGGAGTATTGGGAGAATTCTGAATGATATGCTTTGCCCACCCAATGTCTCTCCATGGATTTGGATTTACTACCGGTGATATGTGTCTCGATCAGTACAAGTATATCTGGCTTTCTCTTGTTCACATAATTCAAAGCTGTGGAGCGTTTGATGGGGTCATTTAAGCCTCTAACGTTCCAGCATAGTATAGTTAGATTCTTAATATTCGCCGCCATCTAGTGGGTAAAGTGAGTAAGTGGTAACCATAGGAGAAAATTATAAGGGATGCATAATGTTGTATCCGTGGGTACATTATAGGTCAGTATTGTAATAAGTAAAAGACAATAAACCTGTGGGGTCAATAACTGGTATAAAGCACAACTTAACTGAAAATAAAACATTCCCAAATAAACACCCTGCTTCACTGTAACAGCTAAGTGAAGCTTAGACCCTAACATGTATCCGTGTAAGATCAAGAGAGCAGACTAGGGCTAAACTAAGCACATCCAATCTGCTCACGGATGAGAGCCGACACGAATAGTAAACACTACAAAATGTAGGCAAGTGAGGTGGGGTGGTGGTAGGACGGCGCAGAGCAAAGCCGTCCAGCAAAAGTGAAATGCAAATAACACATGAAGGCCCATCGACCTCCCAAATATCATAGGAGTGTATCCGGGTACACTGACACCCTGGAGCAAACAGCGGACAATATCTAAGTTTAGAGTTAGAAATATTAGACACATTTGCTGGAAAATAACTTAGGCCAGAGGTGGTTGATTATGAACATAATAAACCGTGATGTGGGACATTGCAGGTGGCCACCTTAACTATATTCATGAAGTGATCAATACAGTAGCAGAGGCCCGGAGTCATAGATTTCGTAGACAGGTACTGCATGAGATACATGATCCAGGGCGACTCAGGGGAATAGTTAAGTCCCTAATGCAAAGGTAGAGTGGAAAGTTATCTTCCAGTTGGGTTGCAGAAGTGAAGCGGCAGTCCGTTAAGGGATAATGCAGGCCCAACGTATTCCAAGTGTAGAGGGGATGATTAAATTCAAAGGGCACAGTACCTTAACGTTGTGGCGAGGTGCGCCTGGAGCTCTTAGCGTAGTTGCCCAGCCAGGTGGCGACGTCTTCGGGGTCCGTGAAGAAGTGGGACTTGCCATCCGCCAGAATCCGCAAGCAGGAAGGGTATAGCATTGCGTAATTAAGCTGCTGGTCTCGTAGCTTGCGTTTTATGGCGGCAAATTTGGCTCTTTGTTTCTGCACGTCATTGGTGAAGTCAGGGTAGAACGAGATTGTAGTGTTCTCGTACGAGATGGCGCCCTTTTCCCGCGCGGCCCGTAGGACCGTATCTCGGTCCCGGTAGTTTAGAAGTTTAAAGATGAACGTGCGAGGGGGTAGTCCTGGTGCAGGGATAATCGCCTGTGGAGTGTAATTGCATTTTTACCAAGCAATTCTGGCTCCATGTTGCAGTGATTGCATTTTTCGAGTCTCATTCCAGAGAATGAGAATGGCATACTAACTATCACCAACATGTTGCATGCAGTGCACCTTTGCGACATATGCACACCGCAGGCACTGCAAGAATTTACCACAGTGCTTTGCTGAATACCGGCTATCAGCAAAGAGCAGAAACACTCCCCACCAAAAGCACAACAAGTGTGAACTGGCCCTTGAGAGAATTTGATTGGTAATTACAAATTGTTGCAACCTGCAGTGTAGAACTCAGGGGCATATTTAAAATGATTTAAATATACCGCCAAGTTCCAGTTATGGCCTCCTCCGCCCCACAGCCATACCAATCCTCTCCAAAAAGTTACAAAGCATAGAAGCGCAAACAAAACAAAAAAGATGCAGGCCGACAATCGTAATTCTGGAATATACCAATTGCACTAGCAAAAACCCAGCAATGCAAATTACATGTTCATCGCTGTGCTGTTGCTATTGGCACAATGGGCACGATACAATTTTTGAATCGTAACATGCCTAATACAAAAGGGCCCTAATTAGTTGATCTCCCTCTAAGATGGTTTAATACATTCTTTTTTGGCAGAGTACTTTAGCTAATCCAATTGGCTAAAAGTAAATCACATTTTGGCCAATAGGATTGTAAGCCGGCCCACCATGGCAAGGTAGACTCTTAGGGCGGGTTGGGGGAAGGGAGTGAGAGAAGTCTAGGGGATTGCAGTTTTGAAGCGGGATAATGGGGATAGGGGGCCATCATGGGTATCACTCTTACACCCTCAAGTGTAATGTCTGGAAACATGACGACCACCTGATAAATAGGTGGGATCCAGTTGGTCCACCTTAGGCCTGGTTCAACATTGGGATCGCAAAAGGCAAATCACAATCGCCTATGGAGTGTGATTGCATTTTTACCAAGCAATTCTGGCTCCATGTTGCAGTGATTGCGTTTTTCGAGTCTCATTCCAGAGAATGAGAATGGCATACTAACTACCACCAACATGTTGCATGCAGTGCACCTTTGCGACATATGCACACCGCAGGCACTGCAAGGATTTATCACAGTGCTTTGCTGAATACCGGCTACCAGCAAAGAGCAGAAACGCTCCCCACCAAAAGCACAACAAGTGTGAACTGGCCCTTGAGAGAATTTGATTGGTGATTACAAATTGTTGCAACCTGTAGTGTAGAACTCAGGGGCATATTTAAAATGCTTTAAATATGCGGCCAAGTTCTAGTTATGGCCTCCTCCTCCCCACAGCCATACCAATCCTCTCCAAAAAGTTACAAAGCATAGAAGCGCAAACAAAACAAAAAAGATGCAGGCCGACAATCGTAATTCTGGAAAATACCAATTGCACTAGCAAAAACCCAGCAATGCAAATTACATGTTCATCGCTGTGCTGTTGCTATTGGCACAATACAATTTTTGAATCGTAACATGCCTAATACAAAGGGGCCCTAATTAGTTGATCTCCCTCTAAGATGGTTTATTATATTCTTTTTTGGCAGAGTACTTTGGCTAATACAATTGGCTAAAAGTAAATCACGTTTTGGCCAATAGGATTGTAAGCCGGCCCACCATGGCAAGGTAGACTCTTAGGGCGGGTTGGGGGAAGGGAGTGAGAGAAGTCTAGGGGATTGCAGTTTTGAAGCGGGATAATGGGGATAGGGGGCCATCATGGGTATCACTCTTACACCCTCAAGTGTAATGTCTGGAAACATGACGACCACCTGATAAATAATTGGGATCCAGTTGGTCCCCCTTAGGCCTGGTTCAACATTGGGATCGCAAAAGGCAAATCACAATCGCCTATGGAGTGTGATTGCATTTTTACCAAGCAATTGTGGCTCCATGTTGCAGTGATTGCGTTTTTCGAGTCTCATTCCAGAGAATGAGAATGGCATACTAACTACCACCAACATGTTGCATGCAGTGCACCTTTGCGACATATGCACACCGCAGGCACTGCAAGGATTTACCACAGTGCTTTGCTGAATACCGGCTATCAGCAAAGAGCAGAAACGCTCCCCACCAAAAGCACAACAAGTGTGAACTGGCCCTTGAGAGAATTTGATTGGTGATTACAAATTGTTGCAACCTGCAGTGTAGAACTCAGGGGCATATTTAAAATGATTTAAATATACCGCCAAGTTCTAGTTATGGCCTCCTCCTCCCCACAGCCATACCAATCCTCTCCAAAAAGTTACAAAGCATAGAAGCGCAAACAAAACAAAAAAGATGAGGGCCGACAATCGTAATTCTGGAAAATACCAATTGCACTAGCAAAAACCCAGCAATGCAAATTACATGTTCATCGCTGTGCTGTTGCTATTGGCACAATGGGCACAATACAATTTTTGAATCGTAACATGCCTAATACAAAAGGGCCCTAATTAGTTGATCTCCCTCTAAGATGGTTTATTATATTCTTTTTCGGCAGAGTACTTTGGCTAATCCAATTGGCTAAAAGTAAATCACATTTTGGCCAATAGGATTGTAAGCCGGCCCACCATGGCAAGGTAGACTCTTAGGGCGGGTTGGGGGAAGGGAGTGAGAGAGGTCTAGGGGATTGCAGTTTTGAAGCGGGATAATGGGGATAGGTGGCCATCATGGGTATCACTCTTACACCCTCAAGTGTAATGTCTGGAAACATGACGACCACCTGATAAATAATTGGGATCCAGTTGGTCCCCCTTAGGCCTGGTTCAACATTGGGATCGCAAAAGGCAAATCACAATCGCCTATGGAGTGTGATTGCATTTTTACAAAGCAATTGTGGCTCCATGTTGCAGTGATTGCGTTTTTCGAGTCTCATTCCAGAGAATGAGAATGGCATACTAACTATCACCAACATGTTGCATGCAGTGCACCTTTGCGACATATGCACACCGCAGGCACTGCAAGAATTTACCACAGTGCTTTGCTGAATACCGGCTATCAGCAAAGAGCAGAAACGCTCCCCACCAAAAGCACAACAAGTGTGAACTGGCCCTTGAGAGAATTTGATTGGTGATTACAAATTGTTGCAACCTGCAGTGTAGAACTCAGGGGCATATTTAAAATGATTTAAATATACCGCCAAGTTCTAGTTATGGCCTCCTCCGCCCCACAGCCATACCAATCCTCTCCAAAAAGTTACAAAGCATAGAAGCGCAAACAAAACAAAAAAGATGCAGGCCGACAATCGTAATTCTGGAAAATACCAATTGCACTAGCAAAAACCCAGCAATGCAAATTACATGTTCATCGCTGTGCTGTTGCTATTGGCACAATGGGCACGATACAATTTTTGAATCGTAACATGCCTAATACAAAAGGGCCCTAATTAGTTGATCTCCCTCTAAGATGGTTTATTATATTCTTTTTTGGCAGAGTACTTTGGCTAATCCAATTGGCTAAAAGTAAATCACATTTTGGCCAAATAGGATTGTAAGCCGGCCCACCATGGCAAGGTAGACTCTTAGGGCGGGTTGGGGAAAGGGAGTGAGAGAGGTCTAGGGGATGGCAGTTTTGAAGAGGGATAATGGGGATAGGTGGCCATCATGGGTATCACTCTTACACCCTCAAGTGTAATGTCTGGAAACATGACGACCACCTGATAAATAATTGGGATCCAGTTGGTCCCCCTTAGGCCTGGTTCAACATTGGGATCGCAAAAGGCAAATCACAATCGCCTATGGTGTGTGATTGCATTTTTACCAAGCAATTGTGGCGCCATGTTGCATTGATTGCGTTTTTCGAGTCTCATTCCAGAGAATGAGAATGGCATACTAACTATCACCAACATGTTGCATGCAGTGCACCTTTGCGACATATGCACACCGCAGGCACTGCAAGGATTTACCACAGTGCTTTGCTGAATACCGGCTATCAGCAAAGAGCAGAAACGCTCCCCACCAAAAGCACAACAAGTGTGAACTGGCCCTTGAGAGAATTTGATTGGTGATTACAAATTGTTGCAACCTGCAGTGTAGAACTCAGGGGCATATTTAAAATGCTTTAAATATGCCGCCAAGTTCTAGTTATGGCCTCCTCCTCCCCACAGCCATACCAATCCTCTCCAAAAAGTTACAAAGCATAGAAGCGCAAACAAAACAAAAAAGATGCAGGCCGACAATCGTAATTCTGGAAAATACCAATTGCACTAGCAAAAACCCAGCAATGCAAATTACATGTTCATCGCTGTGCTGTTGCTATTGGCACAATACAATTTTTGAATCGTAACATGCCTAATACAAAGGGGCCCTAATTAGTTGATCTCCCTCTAAGATGGTTTATTATATTCTTTTTTGGCAGAGTACTTTGGCTAATACAATTGGCTAAAAGTAAATCACATTTTGGCCAATAGGATTGTAAGCCGGCCCACCATGGCAAGGTAGACTCTTAGGGCGGGTTGGGGGAAGGGAGTGAGAGAAGTCTAGGGGATTGCAGTTTTGAAGCGGGATAATGGGGATAGGGGGCCATCATGGGTATCACTCTTACACCCTCAAGTGTAATGTCTGGAAACATGACGACCACCTGATAAATAGGTGGGATCCAGTTGGTCCCCCTTAGGCCTGGTTCAACATTGGGATCGCAAAAGGCAAATCACAATCGCCTGTGGAGTGTAATTGTATTTTTACCAAGCAATTCTGGCTCCATGTTGCAGTGATTGCATTTTTCGAGTCTCATTCCAGAGAATGAGAATGGCATACTAACTATCACCAACATGTTGCATGCAGTGCACCTTTGCGACATATGCACACCGCAGGCACTGCAAGAATTTACCACAGTGCTTTGCTGAATACCGGCTATCAGCAAAGAGCAGAAACGCTCCCCACCAAAAGCACAACAAGTGTGAACTGGCCCTTGAGAGAATTTGATTGGTGATTACAAATTGTTGCAACCTGCAGTGTAGAACTCAGGGGCATATTTAAAATGATTTAAATATACCGCCAAGTTCCAGTTATGGCCTCCTCCGCCCCACAGCCATACCAATCCTCTCCAAATAATTACAAAGCATAGAAGCGCAAACAAAACAAAAAAGATGCAGGCCGACAATCGTAATTCTGGAAAATACCAATTGCACTAGCAAAAACCCAGCAATGCAAATTACATGTTCATCGCTGTGCTGTTGCTATTGGCACAATGGGCACGATACAATTTTTGAATCGTAACATGCCTAATACAAAAGGGCCCTAATAAGTTGATCTCCCTCTAAGATGGTTTATTATATTCTTTTTTGGCAGAGTACTTTGGCTAATCCAATTGGCTAAAAGTAAATCACATTTTGGCCAAATAGGATTGTAAGCCGACCCACCATGGCAAGGTAGACTCTTAGGGCGGGTTGGGGAAAGGGAGTGAGAGAGGTCTAGGGGATGGCAGTTTTGAAGAGGGATAATGGGGATAGGTGGCCATCATGGGTATCACTCTTACACCCTCAAGTGTAATGTCTGGAAAAATGACGACCACCTGATAAATAATTGGGATCCAGTTGGTCCCCCTTAGGCCTGGTTCAACATTGGGATCGCAAAAGGCAAATCACAATCGCCTATGGTGTGTGATTGCATTTTTACCAAGCAATTGTGGCGCCATGTTGCATTGATTGCGTTTTTCGAGTCTCATTCCAGAGAATGAGAATGGCATACTAACTATCACCAACATGTTGCATGCAGTGCACCTTTGCGACATATGCACACCGCAGGCACTGCAAGGATTTACCACAGTGCTTTGCTGAATACTGGCTATCAGCAAAGAGCAGAAACGCTCCCCACCAAAAGCACAACAAGTGTGAACTGGCCCTTGAGAGAATTTGATTGGTGATTACAAATTGTTGCAACCTGCAGTGTAGAACTCAGGGGCATATTTAAAATGCTTTAAATATGCCGCCAAGTTCTAGTTATGGCCTCCTCCTCCCCACAGCCATACCAATCCTCTCCAAAAAGTTACAAAGCATAGAAGCGCAAACAAAACAAAAAAGATGCAGGCCGACAATCGTAATTCTGGAAAATACCAATTGCACTAGCAAAAACCCAGCAATGCAAATTACATGTTCATCGCTGTGCTGTTGCTATTGGCACAATACAATTTTTGAATCGTAACATGCCTAATACAAAGGGGCCCTAATTAGTTGATCTCCCTCTAAGATGGTTTATTATATTCTTTTTTTGGCAGAGTACTTTGGCTAATACAATTGGCTAAAAGTAAATCACATTTTGGCCAATAGGATTGTAAGCCGGCCCACCATGGCAAGGTAGACTCTTAGGGCGGGTTGGGAGAAGGGAGTGAGAGAAGTCTAGGGGATTGCAGTTTTGAAGCGGGATAATGGGGATAGGGGGCCATCATGGGTATCACTCTTACACCCTCAAGTGTAATGTCTGGAAACATGACGACCACCTGATAAATAGGTGGGATCCAGTTGGTCCCCCTTAGGCCTGGTTCAACATTGGGATCGCAAAAGTCAAATCACAATCGCCTGTGGAGTGTAATTGCATTTTTACCAAGCAATTCTGGCTTCATGTTGCAGTGATTGCATTTTTCGACTCTCATTCCAGAGAATGAGAATGGCATACTAACTATCACCAACATGTTGCATGCAGTGCACCTTTGCGACATATGCACACCGCAGGCACTGCAAGAATTTACCACAGTGCTTTGCTGAATACCGGCTATCAGCAAAGAGCAGAAACGCCCCCCACCAAAAGCACAACAAGTGTGAACTGGCCCTTGAGAGAATTTGATTGGTGATTACAAATTGTTGCAACCTGCAGTGTAGAACTCAGGGGCATATTTAAAATGCTTTAAATATGCCGCCAAGTTCTAGTTATGGCCTCCTCCTCCCCACAGCCATACCAATCCTCTCCAAAAAGTTACAAAGCATAGAAGCGCAAACAAAACAAAAAAGATGCAGGTCGACAATCGTAATTCTGGAATATACCAATTGCACTAGCAAAAACCCAGCAATGCAAATTACATGTTCATCGCTGTGCTGTTGCTATTGGCACAATGGGCACGATACAATTTTTGAATCGTAACATGCCTAATACAAAAGGGCCCTAATTAGTTGATCTCCCTCTAAGATGGTTTAATACATTCTTTTTTGGCAGAGTACTTTGGCTAATCCAATTGGCTAAAAGTAAATCACATTTTGGCCAATAGGATTGTAAGCCGGCCCACCATGGCAAGGTAGACTCATAGGGCGGGTTGGGGGAAGGGAGTGAGAGAAGTCTAGGGGATTGCAGTTTTGAAGCGGGATAATGGGGATAGGGGGCCATCATGGGTATCACTCTTACACCCTCAAGTGTAATGTCTGGAAACATGACGACCACCTGATAAATAGGTGGGATCCAGTTGGTCCACCTTAGGCCTGGTTCAACATTGGGATCGCAAAAGGCAAATCACAATCGCCTATGGAGTGTGATTGCATTTTTACCAAGCAATTCTGGCTCCATGTTGCAGTGATTGCGTTTTTCGAGTCTCATTCCAGAGAATGAGAATGGCATACTAACTACCACCAACATGTTGCATGCAGTGCACCTTTGCGACATATGCACACCGCAGGCACTGCAAGGATTTACCACAGTGCTTTGCTGAATACCGGCTATCAGCAAAGAGCAGAAACGCTCCCCACCAAAAGCACAACAAGTGTGAACTGGCCCTTGAGAGAATTTGATTGGTGATTACAAATTGTTGCAACCTGTAGTGTAGAACTCAGGGGCATATTTAAAATGCTTTAAATATGCGGCCAAGTTCTAGTTATGGCCTCCTCCTCCCCACAGCCATACCAATCCTCTCCAAAAAGTTACAAAGCATAGAAGCGCAAACAAAACAAAAAAGATGCAGGCCGACAATCGTAATTCTGGAAAATACCAATTGCACTAGCAAAAACCCAGCAATGCAAATTACATGTTCATCGCTGTGCTGTTGCTATTGGCACAATACAATTTATGAATCGTAACATGCCTAATACAAAGGGGCCCTAATTAGTTGATCTCCCTCTAAGATGGTTTATTATATTCTTTTTTTGGCAGAGTACTTTGGCTAATACAATTGGCTAAAAGTAGATCACATTTTGGCCAATAGGATTGTAAGCCGGCCCACCATGGCAAGGTAGACTCTTAGGGCGGGTTGGGAGAAGGGAGTGAGAGAAGTCTAGGGGATTGCAGTTTTGAAGCGGGATAATGGGGATAGGGGGCCATCATGGGTATCACTCTTACACCCTCAAGTGTAATGTCTGGAAACATGACGACCACCTGATAAATAGGTGGGATCCAGTTGGTCCCCCTTAGGCCTGGTTCAACATTGGGATCGCAAAAGGCAAATCACAATCGCCTGTGGAGTGTAATTGCATTTTTACCAAGCAATTCTGGCTCCATGTTGCAGTGATTGCGTTTTTCGAGTCTCATTCCAGAGAATGAGAATGGCATACTAACTACCACCAACATGTTGCATGCAGTGCACCTTTGCGACATATGCACACCGCAGGCACTGCAAGGATTTACCACAGTGCTTTGCTGAATACCGGCTATCAGCAAAGAGCAGAAACGCTCCCCACCAAAAGCACAACAAGTGTGAACTGGCCCTTGAGAGAATTTGATTGGTGATTACAAATTGTTGCAACCTGCAGTGTAGAACTCAGGGGCATATTTAAAATGATTTAAATATACCGCCAAGTTCTAGTTATGGCCTCCTCCTCCCCACAGCCATACCAATCCTCTCCAAAAAGTTACAAAGCATAGAAGCGCAAACAAAACAAAAAAGATGAGGGCCGACAATCGTAATTCTGGAAAATACCAATTGCACTAGCAAAAACCCAGCAATGCAAATTACATGTTCATCGCTGTACTGTTGCTATTGGCACAATGGGCACAATACAATTTTTGAATCGTAACATGCCTAATACAAAAGGGCCCTAATTAGTTGATCTCCCTCTAAGATGGTTTATTATATTTTTTTTCGGCAGAGTACTTTGGCTAATCCAATTGGCTAAAAGTAAATCACATTTTGGCCAATAGGATTGTAAGCCGGCCCACCATGGCAAGGTAGACTCTTAGGGCGGGTTGGGGGAAGGGAGTGAGAGAGGTCTAGGGGATGGCAGTTTTGAAGCGGGATAATGGGGATAGGTGGCCATCATGGGTATCACTCTTACACCCTCAAGTGTAATGTCTGGAAACATGACGACCACCTGATAAATAATTGGGATCCAGTTGGTCCCCCTTAGGCCTGGTTCAACATTGGGATCGCAAAAGGCAAATCACAATCGCCTATGGAGTGTGATTGCATTTTTACAAAGCAATTGTGGCTCCATGTTGCAGTGATTGCGTTTTTCGAGTCTCATTCCAGAGAATGAGAATGGCATACTAACTATCACCAACATGTTGCATGCAGTGCACCTTTGCGACATATGCACACCGCAGGCACTGCAAGAATTTACCACAGTGCTTTGCTGAATACCGGCTATCAGCAAAGAGCAGAAACGCTCCCCACCAAAAGCACAACAAGTGTGAACTGGCCCTTGAGAGAATTTGATTGGTGATTACAAATTGTTGCAACCTGCAGTGTAGAACTCAGGGGCATATTTAAAATGATTTAAATATACCGCCAAGTTCTAGTTATGGCCTCCTCCGCCCCACAGCCATACCAATCCTCTCCAAAAAGTTACAAATCATAGAAGCGCAAACAAAACAAAAAAGATGCAGGCCGACAATCGTAATTCAGGAAAATACCAATTGCACTAGCAAAAACCCAGCAATGCAAATTACATGTTCATCGCTGTGCTGTTGCTATTGGCACAATGGGCACGATACAATTTTTGAATCGTAACATGCCTAATACAAAAGGGCCCTAATTAGTTGATCTCCCTCTAAGATGGTTTATTATATTCTTTTTTGGCAGAGTACTTTGGCTAATACAATTGGCTAAAAGTAAATCACATTTTGGCCAATAGGATTGTAAGCCGGCCCACCATGGCAAGGTAGACTCTTAGGGCAGGTTGGGGGAAGGGAGTGAGAGAAGTCTAGGGGATTGCAGTTTTGAAGCGGGATAATGGGGATAGGGGGCCATCATGGGTATCACTCTTACACCCTCAAGTGTAATGTCTGGAAACATGACGACCACCTGATAAATAGGTGGGATCCAGTTGGTCCCCCTTAGGCCTGGTTCAACATTGGGATCGCAAAAGGCAAATCACAATCGTTTGTGGAGTGTAATTGTATTTTTACCAAGCAATTCTGGCTCCATGTTGCAGTGATTGCATTTTTCGAGTCTCATTCCAGAGAATGAGAATGGCATACTAACTATCACCAACATGTTGCATGCAGTGCACCTTTGCGACATATGCACACCGCAGGCACTGCAAGAATTTACCACAGTGCTTTGCTGAATACCGGCTATCAGCAAAGAGCAGAAACGCTCCCCACCAAAAGCACAACAAGTGTGAACTGGCCCTTGAGAGAATTTGATTGGTGATTACAAATTGTTGCAACCTGCAGTGTAGAACTCAGGGGCATATTTAAAATGCTTTAAATATGCCGCCAAGTTCTAGTTATGGCCTCCTCCTCCCCACAGCCATGCCAATCCTCTCCAAAAAGTTACAAAGCATAGAAGCGCAAACAAAACAAAAAGATGCAGGCCGACAATCGTAATTCTGGAAAATACCAATTGCACTAGCAAAAACCCAGCAATGCAAATTGCATGTTCATAGCTGTGCTGTTGCTATTGGCACAATACAATTTTTGAATCGTAACATGCCTAATACAAAGGGGCCCTAATTAGTTGATCTCCCTCTAAGATGGTTTATTATATTCTTTTTTGGCAGAGTACTTTGGCTAATACAATTGGCTAAAAGTAAATCACATTTTGGCCAATAGGATTGTAAGCCGGCCCACCATGGCAAGGTAGACTCTTAGGGCGGGTTGGGGGAAGGGAGTAAGAGAAGTCTAGGGGATTGCAGTTTTGAAGCGGGATAATGGGGATAGGGGGGCCATCATGGGTATCACTCTTACACCCTCAAGTGTAATGTCTGGAAACATGACGACCACCTGATAAATAGGTGGGATCCAGTTGGTCCCCCTTAGGCCTGGTTCAACATTGGGATCGCAAAAGGCAAATCACAATCGCCTGTGGAGTGTAATTGCATTTTTACCAAGCAATTCTGGCTCCATGTTGCAGTGATTGCATTTTTCGAGTCTCATTCCAGAGAATGAGAATGGCATACTAACTATCACCAACATGTTGCATGCAGTGCACCTTTGCGACATATGCACACCGCAGGCACTGCAAGAATTTACCACAGTGCTTTGCTGAATACCGGCTATCAGCAAAGAGCAGAAACGCTCCCCACCAAAAGCACAACAAGTGTGAACTGGCCCTTGAGAGAATTTGATTGGTGATTACAAATTGTTGCAACCTGCAGTGTAGAACTCAGGGGCATATTTAAAATGCTTTAAATATGCCGCCAAGTTCTAGTTATGGCCTCCTCCTCCCCACAGCCATACCAATCCTCTCCAAAAAGTTACAAAGCATAGAAGCGCAAACAAAACAAAAAAGATGCAGGCCGACAATCGTAATTCTGGAATATACCAATTGCACTAGCAAAAACCCAGCAATGCAAATTACATGTTCATCGCTGTGCTGTTGCTATTGGCACAATGGGCACGATACAATTTTTGAATCGTAACATGCCTAATACAAAAGGGCCCTAATTAGTTGATCTCCCTCTAAGATGGTTTAATATATTCTTTTTTGGCAGAGCACTTTGGCTAATCCAATTGGCTAAAAGTAAATTACATTTTGGCCAATAGGATTGTAAGCTGGCCCACCATGGCAAGGTAGACTCTTAGGGTGAGTTGGGGAAAGGGAGTGAGAGAGGTCTAGGGGATGGCAGTTTTGAAGAGGGATAATGGGGATAGGTGGCCATCATGGGTATCACTCTTACACCCTCAAGTGTAATGTCTGGAAACATGACGACCACCTGATAAATAATTGGGATCCAGTTGGTCCCCCTTAGGCCTGGTTCAACATTGGGATCGCAAAAGGCAAATCACAATCGCCTATGGAGTGTGATTACATTTTTACCAAGCAATTGTGGCTCCATGTTGCAGTGATTGCGTTTTTCGAGTCTCATTCCAGAGAATGAGAATGGCATATTAACTATCACCAACATGTTGCATGCAGTGCACCTTTGCGACATATCCACACCGCAGGCACTGCAAGGATTTACCACAGTGCTTTGCTAAATACCGGCTATCAGCAAAGAGCAGAAACGCTCCCCACCAAAAGCACAACAAGTGTGAACTGGCCCTTGAGAGAATTTGATTGGTGATTACAAATTGTTGCAACCTGCAGTGTAGAACTCAGGGGCATATTTAAAATGCTTTAAATATGCCGCCAAGTTCTAGTTATGGCCTCCTCCTCCCCACAGCCATACCAATCCTCTCCAAAAAGTTACAAAGCATAGAAGCGCAAACAAAACAAAAAAGATGCAGGCCGACAATCGTAATTCTGGAATATACCAATTGCACTAGCAAAAACCCAGCAATGCAAATTACATGTTCATCGCTGTGCTGTTGCTATTGGCACAATGGGCACGATACAATTTTTGAATCGTAACATGCCTAATACAAAAGGGCCCTAATTAGTTGATCTCCCTCTAAGATGGTTTAATATATTCTTTTTTGGCAGAGTACTTTGGCTAATCCAATTGGCTAAAAGTAAATCACATTTTGGCCAATAGGATTGTAAGCCGGCCCACCATGGCAAGGTAGACTCTTAGGGCGGGTTGGGGGAAGGGAGTGAGAGAAGTCTAGGGGATTGCAGTTTTGAAGCGGGATAATGGGGATAGGGGGCCATCATGGGTATCACTCTTACACCCTCAAGTGTAATGTCTGGAAACATGACGACCACCTGATAAATAGATGGGATCCAGTTGGTCCACCTTAGGCCTGGTTCAACATTGGGATCGCAAAAGGCAAATCACAATCGCCTATGGAGTGTGATTGCATTTTTACCAAGCAATTCTGGCTCCATGTTGCAGTGATTGCGTTTTTCGAGTCTCATTCCAGAGAATGAGAATGGCATACTAACTACCACCAACATGTTGCATGCAGTGCACCTTTGCGACATATGCACACCGCAGGCACTGCAAGGATTTATCACAGTGCTTTGCTGAATACCGGCTACCAGCAAAGAGCAGAAACGCTCCCCACCAAAAGCACAACAAGTGTGAACTGGCCCTTGAGAGAATTTGATTGGTGATTACAAATTGTTGCAACCTGTAGTGTAGAATTCAGGGGCATATTTAAAATGCTTTAAATATGCGGCCAAGTTCTAGTTATGGCCTCCTCCTCCCCACAGCCATACCAATCCTCTCCAAAAAGTTACAAAGCATAGAAGCGCAAACAAAACAAAAAAGATGCAGGCCGACAATCGTAATTCTGGAAAATACCAATTGCACTAGCAAAAACCCAGCAATGCAAATTACATGTTCATCGCTGTGCTGTTGCTATTGGCACAATACAATTTTTGAATCGTAACATGCCTAATACAAAGGGGCCCTAATTAGTTGATCTCCCTCTAAGATGGTTTATTATATTCTTTTTTGGCAGAGTACTTTGGCTAATACAATTGGCTAAAAGTAAATCACGTTTTGGCCAATAGGATTGTAAGCCGGCCCACCATGGCAAGGTAGACTCTTAGGGCGGGTTGGGGGAAGGGAGTGAGAGAAGTCTAGGGGATTGCAGTTTTGAAGCGGGATAATGGGGATAGGGGGCCATCATGGGTATCACTCTTACACCCTCAAGTGTAATGTCTGGAAACATGACGACCACCTGATAAATAATTGGGATCCAGTTGGTCCCCCTTAGGCCTGGTTCAACATTGGGATCGCAAAAGGCAAATCACAATCGCCTATGGAGTGTGATTGCATTTTTACAAAGCAATTGTGGCTCCATGTTGCAGTGATTGCGTTTTTCGAGTCTCATTCCAGAGAATGAGAATGGCATACTAACTATCACCAACATGTTGCATGCAGTGCACCTTTGCGACATATGCACACCGCAGGCACTGCAAGAATTTACCACAGTGCTTTGCTGAATACCGGCTATCAGCAAAGAGCAGAAACGCTCCCCACCAAAAGCACAACAAGTGTGAACTGGCCCTTGAGAGAATTTGATTGGTGATTACAAATTGTTGCAACCTGCAGTGTAGAACTCAGGGGCATATTTAAAATGATTTAAATATACCGCCAAGTTCTAGTTATGGCCTCCTCCGCCCCACAGCCATACCAATCCTCTCCAAAAAGTTACAAAGCATAGAAGCGCAAACAAAACAAAAAAGATGCAGGCCGACAATCGTAATTCTGGAAAATACCAATTGCACTAGCAAAAACCCAGCAATGCAAATTACATGTTCATCGCTGTGCTGTTGCTATTGGCACAATGGGCACGATACAATTTTTGAATCGTAACATGCCTAATACAAAAGGGCCCTAATTAGTTGATCTCCCTCTAAGATGGTTTATTATATTCTTTTTTGGCAGAGTACTTTGGCTAATCCAATTGGCTAAAAGTAAATCACATTTTGGCCAAATAGGATTGTAAGCCGGCCCACCATGGCAAGGTAGACTCTTAGGGCGGGTTGGGGAAAGGGAGTGAGAGAGGTCTAGGGGATGGCAGTTTTGAAGAGGGATAATGGGGATAGGTGGCCATCATGGGTATCACTCTTACACCCTCAAGTGTAATGTCTGGAAACATGACGACCACCTGATAAATAATTGGGATCCAGTTGGTCCCCCTTAGGCCTGGTTCAACATTGGGATCGCAAAAGGCAAATCACAATCGCCTATGGTGTGTGATTGCATTTTTACCAAGCAATTGTGGCGCCATGTTGCATTGATTGCGTTTTTCGAGTCTCATTCCAGAGAATGAGAATGGCATACTAACTATCACCAACATGTTGCATGCAGTGCACCTTTGCGACATATGCACACCGCAGGCACTGCAAGGATTTACCACAGTGCTTTGCTGAATGCCGGCTATCAGCAAAGAGCAGAAACGCTCCCCACCAAAAGCACAACAAGTGTGAACTGGCCCTTGAGAGAATTTGATTGGTGATTACAAATTGTTGCAACCTGCAGTGTAGAACTCAGGGGCATATTTAAAATGCTTTAAATATGCCGCCAAGTTCTAGTTATGGCCTCCTCCTCCCCACAGCCATACCAATCCTCTCCAAAAAGTTACAAAGCATAGAAGCGCAAACAAAACAAAAAAGATGCAGGCCGACAATCGTAATTCTGGAAAATACCAATTGCACTAGCAAAAACCCAGCAATGCAAATTACATGTTCATCGCTGTGCTGTTGCTATTGGCACAATACAATTTTTGAATCGTAACATGCCTAATACAAAGGGGCCCTAATTAGTTGATCTCCCTCTAAGATGGTTTATTATATACTTTTTTGGCAGAGTACTTTGGCTAATACAATTGGCTAAAAGTAAATCACATTTTGGCCAATAGGATTGTAAGCCGGCCCACCATGGCAAGGTAGACTCTTAGGGCGGGTTGGGGGAAGGGAGTGAGAGAAGTCTAGGGGATTGCAGTTTTGAAGCGGGATAATGGGGATAGGGGGCCATCATAGGTATCACTCTTACACCCTCAAGTGTAATGTCTGGAAACATGACGACCACCTGATAAATAGGTGGGATCCAGTTGGTCCCCCTTAGGCTTGGTTCAACATTGGGATCGCAAAAGGCAAATCACAATCGCCTGTGGAGTGTAATTGTATTTTTACCAAGCAATTCTGGCTCCATGTTGCAGTGATTGCATTTTTCGAGTCTCATTCCAGAGAATGAGAATGGCATACTAACTATCACCAACATGTTGCATGCAGTGCACCTTTGCGACATATGCACACCGCAGGCACTGCAAGAATTTACCACAGTGCTTTGCTGAATACCGGCTATCAGCAAAGAGCAGAAACGCTCCCCACCAAAAGCACAACAAGTGTGAACTGGCCCTTGAGAGAATTTGATTGGTGATTACAAATTGTTGCAACCTGCAGTGTAGAACTCAGGGGCATATTTAAAATGATTTAAATATACCGCCAAGTTCCAGTTATGGCCTCCTCCGCCCCACAGCCATACCAATCCTCTCCAAAAAGTTACAAAGCATAGAAGCGCAAACAAAACAAAAAAGATGCAGGCCGACAATCGTAATTCTGTAAAATACCAATTGCACTAGCAAAAACCCAGCAATGCAAATTACATGTTCATCGCTGTGCTGTTGCTATTGGCACAATACAATTTTTGAATCGTAACATGCCTAATACAAAGGGGCCCTAATTAGTTGATCTCCCTCTAAGATGGTTTATTATATTCTTTTTTGGCAGAGTACTTTGGCTAATACAATTGGCTAAAAGTAAATCACATTTTGGCCAATAGGATTGTAAGCCGGCCCACCATGGCAAGGTAGACTCTTAGGGCGGGTTGGGGGAAGGGAGTGAGAGAAGTCTAGGGGATTGCAGTTTTGAAGCGGGATAATGGGGATAGGGGGCCATCATGGGTATCACTCTTACACCCTCAAGTGTAATGTCTGGAAACATGACGACCACCTGATAAATAGGTGGGATCCAGTTGGTCCCCCTTAGGCCTGGTTCAACATTGGGATCGCAAAAGGCAAATCACAATCGCCTGTGGAGTGTAATTGTATTTTTACCAAGCAATTCTGGCTCCATGTTGCAGTGATTGCATTTTTCGAGTCTCATTCCAGAGAATGAGAATGGCATACTAACTATCACCAACATGTTGCATGCAGTGCACCTTTGCGACATATGCACACCGCAGGCACTGCAAGAATTTACCACAGTGCTTTGCTGAATACCGGCTATCAGCAAAGAGCAGAAACGCTCCCCACCAAAAGCACAACAAGTGTGAACTGGCCCTTGAGAGAATTTGATTGGTGATTACAAATTGTTGCAACCTGCAGTGTAGAACTCAGGGGCATATTTAAAATGATTTAAATATACCGCCAAGTTCCAGTTATGGCCTCCTCCGCCCCACAGCCATACCAATCCTCTCCAAATAATTACAAAGCATAGAAGCGCAAACAAAACAAAAAAGATGCAGGCCGACAATCGTAATTCTGGAAAATACCAATTGCACTAGCAAAAACCCAGCAATGCAAATTACATGTTCATCGCTGTGCTGTTGCTATTGGCACAATGGGCACGATACAATTTTTGAATCGTAACATGCCTAATACAAAAGGGCCCTAATAAGTTGATCTCCCTCTAAGATGGTTTATTATATTCTTTTTTGGCAGAGTACTTTGGCTAATCCAATTGGCTAAAAGTAAATCACATTTTGGCCAAATAGGATTGTAAGCCGGCCCACCATGGCAAGGTAGACTCTTAGGGCGGGTTGGGGAAAGGGAGTGAGAGAGGTCTAGGGGATGGCAGTTTTGAAGAGGGATAATGGGGATAGGTGGCCATCATGGGTATCACTCTTACACCCTCAAGTGTAATGTCTGGAAAAATGACGACCACCTGATAAATAATTGGGATCCAGTTGGTCCCCCTTAGGCCTGGTTCAACATTGGGATCGCAAAAGGCAAATCACAATCGCCTATGGTGTGTGATTGCATTTTTACCAAGCAATTGTGGCGCCATGTTGCATTGATTGCGTTTTTCGAGTCTCATTCCAGAGAATGAGAATGGCATACTAACTATCACCAACATGTTGCATGCAGTGCACCTTTGCGACATATGCACACCGCAGGCACTGCAAGGATTTACCACAGTGCTTTGCTGAATACTGGCTATCAGCAAAGAGCAGAAACGCTCCCCACCAAAAGCACAACAAGTGTGAACTGGCCCTTGAGAGAATTTGATTGGTGATTACAAATTGTTGCAACCTGCAGTGTAGAACTCAGGGGCATATTTAAAATGCTTTAAATATGCCGCCAAGTTCTAGTTATGGCCTCCTCCTCCCCACAGCCATACCAATCCTCTCCAAAAAGTTACAAAGCATAGAAGCGCAAACAAAACAAAAAAGATGCAGGCCGACAATCGTAATTCTGGAAAATACCAATTGCACTAGCAAAAACCCAGCAATGCAAATTACATGTTCATCGCTGTGCTGTTGCTATTGGCACAATACAATTTTTGAATCGTAACATGCCTAATACAAAGGGGCCCTAATTAGTTGATCTCCCTCTAAGATGGTTTATTATATTCTTTTTTTGGCAGAGTACTTTGGCTAATACAATTGGCTAAAAGTAAATCACATTTTGGCCAATAGGATTGTAAGCCGGCCCACCATGGCAAGGTAGACTCTTAGGGCGGGTTGGGAGAAGGGAGTGAGAGAAGTCTAGGGGATTGCAGTTTTGAAGCGGGATAATGGGGATAGGGGGCCATCATGGGTATCACTCTTACACCCTCAAGTGTAATGTCTGGAAACATGACGACCACCTGATAAATAGGTGGGATCCAGTTGGTCCCCCTTAGGCCTGGTTCAACATTGGGATCGCAAAAGTCAAATCACAATCGCCTGTGGAGTGTAATTGCATTTTTACCAAGCAATTCTGGCTTCATGTTGCAGTGATTGCATTTTTCGACTCTCATTCCAGAGAATGAGAATGGCATACTAACTATCACCAACATGTTGCATGCAGTGCACCTTTGCGACATATGCACACCGCAGGCACTGCAAGAATTTACCACAGTGCTTTGCTGAATACCGGCTATCAGCAAAGAGCAGAAACGCCCCCCACCAAAAGCACAACAAGTGTGAACTGGCCCTTGAGAGAATTTGATTGGTGATTACAAATTGTTGCAACCTGCAGTGTAGAACTCAGGGGCATATTTAAAATGCTTTAAATATGCCGCCAAGTTCTAGTTATGGCCTCCTCCTCCCCACAGCCATACCAATCCTCTCCAAAAAGTTACAAAGCATAGAAGCGCAAACAAAACAAAAAAGATGCAGGTCGACAATCGTAATTCTGGAATATACCAATTGCACTAGCAAAAACCCAGCAATGCAAATTACATGTTCATCGCTGTGCTGTTGCTATTGGCACAATGGGCACGATACAATTTTTGAATCGTAACATGCCTAATACAAAAGGGCCCTAATTAGTTGATCTCCCTCTAAGATGGTTTAATACATTCTTTTTTGGCAGAGTACTTTGGCTAATCCAATTGGCTAAAAGTAAATCACATTTTGGCCAATAGGATTGTAAGCCGGCCCACCATGGCAAGGTAGACTCTTAGGGCGGGTTGGGGGAAGGGAGTGAGAGAAGTCTAGGGGATTGCAGTTTTGAAGCGGGATAATGGGGATAGGGGGCCATCATGGGTATCACTCTTACACCCTCAAGTGTAATGTCTGGAAACATGACGACCACCTGATAAATAGGTGGGATCCAGTTGGTCCACCTTAGGCCTGGTTCAACATTGGGATCGCAAAAGGCAAATCACAATCGCCTATGGAGTGTGATTGCATTTTTACCAAGCAATTCTGGCTCCATGTTGCAGTGATTGCGTTTTTCGAGTCTCATTCCAGAGAATGAGAATGGCATACTAACTACCACCAACATGTTGCATGCAGTGCACCTTTGCGACATATGCACACCGCAGGCACTGCAAGGATTTACCACAGTGCTTTGCTGAATACCGGCTATCAGCAAAGAGCAGAAACGCTCCCCACCAAAAGCACAACAAGTGTGAACTGGCCCTTGAGAGAATTTGATTGGTGATTACAAATTGTTGCAACCTGTAGTGTAGAACTCAGGGGCATATTTAAAATGCTTTAAATATGCGGCCAAGTTCTAGTTATGGCCTCCTCCTCCCCACAGCCATACCAATCCTCTCCAAAAAGTTACAAAGCATAGAAGCGCAAACAAAACAAAAAAGATGCAGGCCGACAATCGTAATTCTGGAAAATACCAATTGCACTAGCAAAAACCCAGCAATGCAAATTACATGTTCATCGCTGTGCTGTTGCTATTGGCACAATACAATTTATGAATCGTAACATGCCTAATACAAAGGGGCCCTAATTAGTTGATCTCCCTCTAAGATGGTTTATTATATTCTTTTTTTGGCAGAGTACTTTGGCTAATACAATTGGCTAAAAGTAGATCACATTTTGGCCAATAGGATTGTAAGCCGGCCCACCATGGCAAGGTAGACTCTTAGGGCGGGTTGGGAGAAGGGAGTGAGAGAAGTCTAGGGGATTGCAGTTTTGAAGCGGGATAATGGGGATAGGGGGCCATCATGGGTATCACTCTTACACCCTCAAGTGTAATGTCTGGAAACATGACGACCACCTGATAAATAGGTGGGATCCAGTTGGTCCCCCTTAGGCCTGGTTCAACATTGGGATCGCAAAAGGCAAATCACAATCGCCTGTGGAGTGTAATTGCATTTTTACCAAGCAATTCTGGCTCCATGTTGCAGTGATTGCGTTTTTCGAGTCTCATTCCAGAGAATGAGAATGGCATACTAACTACCACCAACATGTTGCATGCAGTGCACCTTTGCGACATATGCACACCGCAGGCACTGCAAGGATTTACCACAGTGCTTTGCTGAATACCGGCTATCAGCAAAGAGCAGAAACGCTCCCCACCAAAAGCACAACAAGTGTGAACTGGCCCTTGAGAGAATTTGATTGGTGATTACAAATTGTTGCAACCTGCAGTGTAGAACTCAGGGGCATATTTAAAATGATTTAAATATACCGCCAAGTTCTAGTTATGGCCTCCTCCTCCCCACAGCCATACCAATCCTCTCCAAAAAGTTACAAAGCATAGAAGCGCAAACAAAACAAAAAAGATGAGGGCCGACAATCGTAATTCTGGAAAATACCAATTGCACTAGCAAAAACCCAGCAATGCAAATTACATGTTCATCGCTGTACTGTTGCTATTGGCACAATGGGCACAATACAATTTTTGAATCGTAACATGCCTAATACAAAAGGGCCCTAATTAGTTGATCTCCCTCTAAGATGGTTTATTATATTTTTTTTCGGCAGAGTACTTTGGCTAATCCAATTGGCTAAAAGTAAATCACATTTTGGCCAATAGGATTGTAAGCCGGCCCACCATGGCAAGGTAGACTCTTAGGGCGGGTTGGGGGAAGGGAGTGAGAGAGGTCTAGGGGATGGCAGTTTTGAAGCGGGATAATGGGGATAGGTGGCCATCATGGGTATCACTCTTACACCCTCAAGTGTAATGTCTGGAAACATGACGACCACCTGATAAATAATTGGGATCCAGTTGGTCCCCCTTAGGCCTGGTTCAACATTGGGATCGCAAAAGGCAAATCACAATCGCCTATGGAGTGTGATTGCATTTTTACAAAGCAATTGTGGCTCCATGTTGCAGTGATTGCGTTTTTCGAGTCTCATTCCAGAGAATGAGAATGGCATACTAACTATCACCAACATGTTGCATGCAGTGCACCTTTGCGACATATGCACACCGCAGGCACTGCAAGAATTTACCACAGTGCTTTGCTGAATACCGGCTATCAGCAAAGAGCAGAAACGCTCCCCACCAAAAGCACAACAAGTGTGAACTGGCCCTTGAGAGAATTTGATTGGTGATTACAAATTGTTGCAACCTGCAGTGTAGAACTCAGGGGCATATTTAAAATGATTTAAATATACCGCCAAGTTCTAGTTATGGCCTCCTCCGCCCCACAGCCATACCAATCCTCTCCAAAAAGTTACAAAGCATAGAAGCGCAAACAAAACAAAAAAGATGCAGGCCGACAATCGTAATTCAGGAAAATACCAATTGCACTAGCAAAAACCCAGCAATGCAAATTACATGTTCATCGCTGTGCTGTTGCTATTGGCACAATGGGCACGATACAATTTTTGAATCGTAACATGCCTAATACAAAAGGGCCCTAATTAGTTGATCTCCCTCTAAGATGGTTTATTATATTCTTTTTTGGCAGAGTACTTTGGCTAATACAATTGGCTAAAAGTAAATCACATTTTGGCCAATAGGATTGTAAGCCGGCCCACCATGGCAAGGTAGACTCTTAGGGCAGGTTGGGGGAAGGGAGTGAGAGAAGTCTAGGGGATTGCAGTTTTGAAGCGGGAAAATGGGGATAGGGGGCCATCATGGGTATCACTCTTACACCCTCAAGTGTAATGTCTGGAAACATGACGACCACCTGATAAATAGGTGGGATCCAGTTGGTCCCCCTTAGGCCTGGTTCAACATTGGGATCGCAAAAGGCAAATCACAATCGTTTGTGGAGTGTAATTGTATTTTTACCAAGCAATTCTGGCTCCATGTTGCAGTGATTGCATTTTTCGAGTCTCATTCCAGAGAATGAGAATGGCATACTAACTATCACCAACATGTTGCATGCAGTGCACCTTTGCGACATATGCACACCGCAGGCACTGCAAGAATTTACCACAGTGCTTTGCTGAATACCGGCTATCAGCAAAGAGCAGAAACGCTCCCCACCAAAAGCACAACAAGTGTGAACTGGCCCTTGAGAGAATTTGATTGGTGATTACAAATTGTTGCAACCTGCAGTGTAGAACTCAGGGGCATATTTAAAATGCTTTAAATATGCCGCCAAGTTCTAGTTATGGCCTCCTCCTCCCCACAGCCATACCAATCCTCTCCAAAAAGTTACAAAGCATAGAAGCGCAAACAAAACAAAAAGATGCAGGCCGACAATCGTAATTCTGGAAAATACCAATTGCACTAGCAAAAACCCAGCAATGCAAATTGCATGTTCATAGCTGTGCTGTTGCTATTGGCACAATACAATTTTTGAATCGTAACATGCCTAATACAAAGGGGCCCTAATTAGTTGATCTCCCTCTAAGATGGTTTATTATATTCTTTTTTGGCAGAGTACTTTGGCTAATACAATTGGCTAAAAGTAAATCACATTTTGGCCAATAGGATTGTAAGCCGGCCCACCATGGCAAGGTAGACTCTTAGGGCGGGTTGGGGGAAGGGAGTAAGAGAAGTCTAGGGGATTGCAGTTTTGAAGCGGGATAATGGGGATAGGGGGCCATCATGGGTATCACTCTTACACCCTCAAGTGTAATGTCTGGAAACATGACGACCACCTGATAAATAGGTGGGATCCAGTTGGTCCCCCTTAGGCCTGGTTCAACATTGGGATCGCAAAAGGCAAATCACAATCGCCTGTGGAGTGTAATTGCATTTTTACCAAGCAATTCTGGCTCCATGTTGCAGTGATTGCATTTTTCGAGTCTCATTCCAGAGAATGAGAATGGCATACTAACTATCACCAACATGTTGCATGCAGTGCACCTTTGCGACATATGCACACCGCAGGCACTGCAAGAATTTACCACAGTGCTTTGCTGAATACCGGCTATCAGCAAAGAGTAGAAACGCTCCCCACCAAAAGCACAACAAGTGTGAACTGGCCCTTGAGAGAATTTGATTGGTGATTACAAATTGTTGCAACCTGCAGTGTAGAACTCAGGGGCATATTTAAAATGCTTTAAATATGCCGCCAAGTTCTAGTTATGGCCTCCTCCTCCCCACAGCCATACCAATCCTCTCCAAAAAGTTACAAAGCATAGAAGCGCAAACAAAACAAAAAAGATGCAGGCCGACAATCGTAATTCTGGAATATACCAATTGCACTAGCAAAAACCCAGCAATGCAAATTACATGTTCATCGCTGTGCTGTTGCTATTGGCACAATGGGCACGATACAATTTTTGAATCGTAACATGCCTAATACAAAAGGGCCCTAATTAGTTGATCTCCCTCTAAGATGGTTTAATATATTCTTTTTTGGCAGAGTACTTTGGCTAATCCAATTGGCTAAAAGTAAATTACATTTTGGCCAATAGGATTGTAAGCTGGCCCACCATGGCAAGGTAGACTCTTAGGGTGAGTTGGGGAAAGGGAGTGAGAGAGGTCTAGGGGATGGCAGTTTTGAAGAGGGATAATGGGGATAGGTGGCCATCATGGGTATCACTCTTACACCCTCAAGTGTAATGTCTGGAAACATGACGACCACCTGATAAATAATTGGGATCCAGTTGGTCCCCCTTAGGCCTGGTTCAACATTGGGATCGCAAAAGGCAAATCACAATCGCCTATGGAGTGTGATTACATTTTTACCAAGCAATTGTGGCTCCATGTTGCAGTGATTGCGTTTTTCGAGTCTCATTCCAGAGAATGAGAATGGCATATTAACTATCACCAACATGTTGCATGCAGTGCACCTTTGCGACATATCCACACCGCAGGCACTGCAAGGATTTACCACAGTGCTTTGCTAAATACCGGCTATCAGCAAAGAGCAGAAACGCTCCCCACCAAAAGCACAACAAGTGTGAACTGGCCCTTGAGAGAATTTGATTGGTGATTACAAATTGTTGCAACCTGCAGTGTAGAACTCAGGGGCATATTTAAAATGCTTTAAATATGCCGCCAAGTTCTAGTTATGGCCTCCTCCTCCCCACAGCCATACCAATCCTCTCCAAAAAGTTACAAAGCATAGAAGCGCAAACAAAACAAAAAAGATGCAGGCCGACAATCGTAATTCTGGAAAATACCAATTGCACTAGCAAAAACCCAGCAATGCAAATTACATGTTCATCGCTGTGCTGTTGCTATTGGCACAATTAGCACGATACAATTTTTGAATCGTAACATGCCTAATACAAAAGGGCCCTAATTAGTTGATCTCCCTCTAAGATGGTTTAATATATTCTTTTTTGGCAGAGTACTTTGGCTAATCCAATTGGCTAAAAGTAAATCACATTTTGGCCAAATAGGATTGTAAGCCGGCCCACCATGGCAAGGTAGACTCTTAGGGCGGGTTGGGGAAAGGGAGTGAGAGAAGTCTAGGGGATTGCAGTTTTGAAGCGGGATAATGGGGATAGGGGGCCATCATGGGTATCACTCTTACACCCTCAAGTGTAATGTCTGGAAACATGACGACCACCTGATAAATAGGTGGGATCCAGTTGGTCCACCTTAGGCCTGGTTCAACATTGGGATCGCAAAAGGCAAATCACAATCGCCTATGGAGTGTGATTGCATTTTTACCAAGCAATTCTGGCTCCATGTTGCAGTGATTGCGTTTTTCGAGTCTCATTCCAGAGAATGAGAATGGCATACTAACTACCACCAACATGTTGCATGCAGTGCACCTTTGCGACATATGCACACCGCAGGCACTGCAAGGATTTACCACAGTGCTTTGCTGAATACCGGCTATCAGCAAAGAGCAGAAACGCTCCCCACCAAAAGCACAACAAGTGTGAACTGGCCCTTGAGAGAATTTGATTGGTGATTACAAATTGTTGCAACCTGTAGTGTAGAACTCAGGGGCATATTTAAAATGCTTTAAATATGCGGCCAAGTTCTAGTTATGGCCTCCTCCTCCCCACAGCCATACCAATCCTCTCCAAAAAGTTACAAAGCATAGAAGCGCAAACAAAACAAAAAAGATGCAGGCCGACAATCGTAATTCTGGAAAATACCAATTGCACTAGCAAAAACCCAGCAATGCAAATTACATGTTCATCGCTGTGCTGTTGCTATTGGCACAATACAATTTTTGAATCGTAACATGCCTAATACAAAGGGGCCCTAATTAGTTGATCTCCCTCTAAGATGGTTTATTATATTCTTTTTTTGGCAGAGTACTTTGGCTAATACAATTGGCTAAAAGTAGATCACATTTTGGCCAATAGGATTGTAAGCCGGCCCACCATGGCAAGGTAGACTCTTAGGGCGGGTTGGGAGAAGGGAGTGAGAGAAGTCTAGGGGATTGCAGTTTTGAAGCGGGATAATGGGGATAGGGGGCCATCATGGGTATCACTCTTACACCCTCAAGTGTAATGTCTGGAAACATGACGACCACCTGATAAATAGGTGGGATCCAGTTGGTCCCCCTTAGGCCTGGTTCAACATTGGGATCGCAAAAGGCAAATCACAATCGCCTGTGGAGTGTAATTGCATTTTTACCAAGCAATTCTGGCTCCATGTTGCAGTGATTGCATTTTTCGAGTCTCATTCCAGAGAATGAGAATGGCATACTAACTATCACCAACATGTTGCATGCAGTGCACCTTTGCGACATATGCACACCGCAGGCACTGCAAGAATTTACCACAGTGCTTTGCTGAATACCGGCTATCAGCAAAGAGCAGAAACGCTCCCCACCAAAAGCACAACAAGTGTGAACTGGCCCTTGAGAGAATTTGATTGGTGATTACAAATTGTTGCAACCTGCAGTGTAGAACTCAGGGGCATATTTAAAATGCTTTAAATATGCCGCCAAGTTCTAGTTATGGCCTCCTCCTCCCCACAGCCATACCAATCCTCTCCAAAAAGTTACAAAGCATAGAAGCGCAAACAAAACAAAAAAGATGCAGGCCGACAATCGTAATTCTGGAATATACCAATTGCACTAGCAAAAACCCAGCAATGCAAATTACATGTTCATCGCTGTGCTGTTGCTATTGGCACAATGGGCACGATACAATTTTTGAATCGTAACATGCCTAATACAAAAGGGCCCTAATTAGTTGATCTCCCTCTAAGATGGTTTAATATATTCTTTTTTGGCAGAGTACTTTGGCTAATCCAATTGGCTAAAAGTAAATCACATTTTGGCCAATAGGATTGTAAGCCGGCCCACCATGGCAAGGTAGACTCTTAGGGCGGGTTGGGGGAAGGGAGTAAGAGAAGTCTAGGGGATTGCAGTTTTGAAGCGGGATAATGGGGATAGGGGGCCATCATGGGTATCACTCTTACACCCTCAAGTGTAATGTCTGGAAACATGACGACCACCTGATAAATAGGTGGGATCCAGTTGGTCCCCCTTAGGCCTGGTTCAACATTGGGATCGCAAAAGGCAAATCACAATCGCCTGTGGAGTGTAATTGCATTTTTACCAAGCAATTCTGGCTCCATGTTGCAGTGATTGCATTTTTCGAGTCTCATTCCAGAGAATGAGAATGGCATACTAACTATCACCAACATGTTGCATGCAGTGCACCTTTGCGACATATGCACACCGCAGGCACTGCAAGAATTTACCACAGTGCTTTGCTGAATACCGGCTATCAGCAAAGAGCAGAAACGCTCCCCACCAAAAGCACAACAAGTGTGAACTGGCCCTTGAGAGAATTTGATTGGTGATTACAAATTGTTGCAACCTGCAGTGTAGAACTCAGGGGCATATTTAAAATGCTTTAAATATGCCGCCAAGTTCTAGTTATGGCCTCCTCCTCCCCACAGCCATACCAATCCTCTCCAAAAAGTTACAAAGCATAGAAGCGCAAACAAAACAAAAAAGATGCAGGCCGACAATCGTAATTCTGGAAAATACCAATTGCACTAGCAAAAACCCAGCAATGCAAATTACATGTTCATCGCTGTGCTGTTGCTATTGGCACAATACAATTTTTGAATCGTAACATGCCTAATACAAAGGGGCCCTAATTAGTTGATCTCCCTCTAAGATGGTTTATTATATTCTTTTTTTGGCAGAGTACTTTGGCTAATACAATTGGCTAAAAGTAGATCACATTTTGGCCAATAGGATTGTAAGCCGGCCCACCATGGCAAGGTAGACTCTTAGGGCGGGTTGGGAGAAGGGAGTGAGAGAAGTCTAGGGGATTGCAGTTTTGAAGCGGGATAATGGGGATAGGGGGCCATCATGGGTATCACTCTTACACCCTCAAGTGTAATGTCTGGAAACATGACGACCACCTGATAAATAGGTGGGATCCAGTTGGTCCCCCTTAGGCCTGGTTCAACATTGGGATCGCAAAAGGCAAATCACAATCGCCTGTGGAGTGTAATTGCATTTTTACCAAGCAATTCTGGCTCCATGTTGCAGTGATTGCATTTTTCGAGTCTCATTCCAGAGAATGAGAATGGCATACTAACTATCACCAACATGTTGCATGCAGTGCACCTTTGCGACATATGCACACCGCAGGCACTGCAAGAATTTACCACAGTGCTTTGCTGAATACCGGCTATCAGCAAAGAGCAGAAACGCTCCCCACCAAAAGCACAACAAGTGTGAACTGGCCCTTGAGAGAATTTGATTGGTGATTACAAATTGTTGCAACCTGCAGTGTAGAACTCAGGGGCATATTTAAAATGCTTTAAATATGCCGCCAAGTTCTAGTTATGGCCTCCTCCTCCCCACAGCCATACCAATCCTCTCCAAAAAGTTACAAAGCATAGAAGCGCAAACAAAACAAAAAAGATGCAGGCCGACAATCGTAATTCTGGAATATACCAATTGCACTAGCAAAAACCCAGCAATGCAAATTACATGTTCATCGCTGTGCTGTTGCTATTGGCACAATGGGCACGATACAATTTTTGAATCGTAACATGCCTAATACAAAAGGGCCCTAATTAGTTGATCTCCCTCTAAGATGGTTTAATATATTCTTTTTTGGCAGAGTACTTTGGCTAATCCAATTGGCTAAAAGTAAATCACATTTTGGCCAATAGGATTGTAAGCCGGCCCACCATGGCAAGGTAGACTCTTAGGGCGGGTTGGGGGAAGGGAGTAAGAGAAGTCTAGGGGATTGCAGTTTTGAAGCGGGATAATGGGGATAGGGGGCCATCATGGGTATCACTCTTACACCCTCAAGTGTAATGTCTGGAAACATGACGACCACCTGATAAATAGGTGGGATCCAGTTGGTCCCCCTTAGGCCTGGTTCAACATTGGGATCGCAAAAGGCAAATCACAATCGCCTGTGGAGTGTAATTGCATTTTTACCAAGCAATTCTGGCTCCATGTTGCAGTGATTGCATTTTTCGAGTCTCATTCCAGAGAATGAGAATGGCATACTAACTATCACCAACATGTTGCATGCAGTGCACCTTTGCGACATATGCACACCGCAGGCACTGCAAGAATTTACCACAGTGCTTTGCTGAATACCGGCTATCAGCAAAGAGCAGAAACGCTCCCCACCAAAAGCACAACAAGTGTGAACTGGCCCTTGAGAGAATTTGATTGGTGATTACAAATTGTTGCAACCTGCAGTGTAGAACTCAGGGGCATATTTAAAATGCTTTAAATATGCCGCCAAGTTCTAGTTATGGCCTCCTCCTCCCCACAGCCATACCAATCCTCTCCAAAAAGTTACAAAGCATAGAAGCGCAAACAAAACAAAAAAGATGCAGGCCGACAATCGTAATTCTGGAATATACCAATTGCACTAGCAAAAACCCAGCAATGCAAATTACATGTTCATCGCTGTGCTGTTGCTATTGGCACAATACAATTTTTGAATCGTAACATGCCTAATACAAAGGGGCCCTAATTAGTTGATCTCCCTCTAAGATGGTTTATTATATTCTTTTTTGGCAGAGTACTTTGGCTAATACAATTGGCTAAAAGTAAATCACATTTTGGCCAATAGGATTGTAAACCGGCCCACCATGGCAAGGTAGACTCTTAGGGCGGGTTGGGGGAAGGGAGTGAGAGAAGTCTAGGGGATTGCAGTTTTGAAGCGGGATAATGGGGATAGGGGGCCATCATGGGTATCACTCTTACACCCTCAAGTGTAATGTCTGGAAACATGACGACCACCTGATAAATAGGTGGGATCCAGTTGGTCCCCCTTAGGCCTGGTTCAACATTGGGATCGCAAAAGGCAAATCACAATCGCCTGTGGAGTGTAATTGTATTTTTACCAAGCAATTCTGGCTCCATGTTGCAGTGATTGCATTTTTCGAGTCTCATTCCAGAGAATGAGAATGGCATACTAACTATCACCAACATGTTGCATGCAGTGCACCTTTGCGACATATGCACACCGCAGGCACTGCAAGAATTTACCACAGTGCTTTGCTGAATACCGGCTATCAGCAAAGAGCAGAAACGCTCCCCACCAAAAGCACAACAAGTGTGAACTGGCCCTTGAGAGAATTTGATTGGTGATTACAAATTGTTGCAACCTGCAGTGTAGAACTCAGGGGCATATTTAAAATGATTTAAATATACCGCCAAGTTCCAGTTATGGCCTCCTCCGCCCCACAGCCATACCAATCCTCTCCAAATAATTACAAAGCATAGAAGCGCAAACAAAACAAAAAAGATGCAGGCCGACAATCGTAATTCTGTAAAATACCAATTGCACTAGCAAAAACCCAGCAATGCAAATTACATGTTCATCGCTGTGCTGTTGCTATTGGCACAATGGGCACGATACAATTTTTGAATCGTAACATGCCTAATACAAAAGGGCCCTAATTAGTTGATCTCCCTCTAAGATGGTTTATTATATTCTTTTTTGGCAGAGTACTTTGGCTAATCCAATTGGCTAAAAGTAAATCACATTTTGGCCAAATAGGATTGTAAACCGGCCCACCATGGCAAGGTAGACTCTTAGGGCGGGTTGGGGAAAGGGAGTGAGAGAGGTCTAGGGGATGGCAGTTTTGAAGAGGGATAATGGGGATAGGTGGCCATCATGGGTATCACCCTTACACCCTCAAGTGTAATGTCTGGAAACATGACGACCACCTGATAAATAATTGGGATCCAGTTGGTCCCCCTTAGGCCTGGTTCAACATTGGGATCGCAAAAGGCAAATCACAATCGCCTATGGTGTGTGATTGTATTTTTACCAAGCAATTGTGGCGCCATGTTGCATTGATTGCGTTTTTCGAGTCTCATTCCAGAGAATGAGAATGGCATACTAACTATCACCAACATGTTGCATGCAGTGCACCTTTGCGACATATGCACACCGCAGGCACTGCAAGGATTTACCACAGTGCTTTGCTGAATACCGGCTATCAGCAAAGAGCAGAAACGCTCCCCACCAAAAGCACAACAAGTGTGAACTGGCCCTTGAGAGAATTTGATTGGTGATTACAAATTGTTGCAACCTGCAGTGTACAACTCAGGGGCATATTTAAAATGCTTTAAATATGCCGCCAAGTTCTAGTTATGGCCTCCTCCTCCCCACAGCCATACCAATCCTCTCCAAAAAGTTACAAAGCATAGAAGCGCAAACAAAACAAAAAGATGCAGGCCGACAATCGTAATTCTGGAAAATACCAATTGCACTAGCAAAAACCCAGCAATGCAAATTACATGTTCATAGCTGTGCTGTTGCTATTGGCACAATACAATTTTTGAATCGTAACATGCCTAATACAAAGGGGCCCTAATTAGTTGATCTCCCTCTAAGATGGTTTATTATATTCTTTTTTGGCAGAGTACTTTGGCTAATACAATTGGCTAAAAGTAAATCACATTTTGGCCCATAGGATTGCAAGCCGGCCCACCATGGCAAGGTAGACTCTTAGGGCGGGTTGGGGGAAGGGAGTAAGAGAAGTCTAGGGGATTGCAGTTTTGAAGCGGGATAATGGGGATAGGGGGCCATCATGGGTATCACTCTTACACCCTCAAGTGTAATGTCTGGAAACATGACGACCACCTGATAAATAGGTGGGATCCAGTTGGTCCCCCTTAGGCCTGGTTCAACATTGGGATCGCAAAAGGCAAATCACAATCGCCTGTGGAGTGTAATTGCATTTTTACCAAGCAATTCTGGCTCCATGTTGCAGTGATTGCATTTTTCGAGTCTCATTCCAGAGAATGAGAATGGCATACTAACTATCACCAACATGTTGCATGCAGTGCACCTTTGCGACATATGCACACCGCAGGCACTGCAAGAATTTACCACAGTGCTTTGCTGAATACCGGCTATCAGCAAAGAGCAGAAACGCTCCCCACCAAAAGCACAACAAGTGTGAACTGGCCCTTGAGAGAATTTGATTGGTGATTACAAATTGTTGCAACCTGCAGTGTAGAACTCAGGGGCATATTTAAAATGCTTTAAATATGCCGCCAAGTTCTAGTTATGGCCTCCTCCTCCCCACAGCCATACCAATCCTCTCCAAAAGTTACAAAGCATAGAAGCGCAAACAAAACAAAAAAGATGCAGGCCGACAATCGTAATTCTGGAATATACCAATTGCACTAGCAAAAACCCAGCAATGCAAATTACATGTTCATCGCTGTGCTGTTGCTATTGGCACAATGGGCACGATACAATTTTTGAATCGTAACATGCCTAATACAAAAGGGCCCTAATTAGTTGATCTCCCTCTAAGATGGTTTAATATATTCTTTTTTGGCAGAGTACTTTGGCTAATCCAATTGGCTAAAAGTAAATCACATTTTGGCCAATAGGATTGTAAGCTGGCCCACCATGGCAAGGTAGACTCTTAGGGTGAGTTGGGGAAAGGGAGTGAGAGAGGTCTAGGGGATGGCAGTTTTGAAGAGGGATAATGGGGATAGGTGGCCATCATGGGTATCACTCTTACACCCTCAAGTGTAATGTCTGGAAACATGACGACCACCTGATAAATAATTGGGATCCAGTTGGTCCCCCTTAGGCCTGGTTCAACATTGGGATCGCAAAAGGCAAATCACAATCGCCTATGGAGTGTGATTGCATTTTTACCAAGCAATTCTGGCTCCATGTTGCAGTGATTGCGTTTTTCGAGTCTCATTCCAGAGAATGAGAATGGCATACTAACTATCACCAACATGTTGCATGCAGTGCACCTTTGCGACATATGCACACCGCAGGCACTGCAAGGATTTACCACAGTGCTTTGCTGAATACCGGCTATCAGCAAAGAGCAGAAACGCTCCCCACCAAAAGCACAACAAGTGTGAACTGGCCCTTGAGAGAATTTGATTGGTGATTACAAATTGTTGCAACCTGCAGTGTAGAACTCAGGGGCATATTTAAAATGATTTAAATATACCGCCAAGTTCTAGTTATGGCCTCCTCCTCCCTACAGCCATACCAATCCTCTCCAAAAAGTTACAAAGCATAGAAGCGCAAACAAAACAAAAAAGATGCAGGCCGACAATCGTAATTCTGGAAAAAACCAATTGCACTAGCAAAAATCCAGCAATGCAAATTACATGTTCATCGCTGTGCTGTTGCTATTGGCACAATACAATTTTTGAATCGTAACATGCCTAATACAAAGGGGCCCTAATTAGTTGATCTCCCTCTAAGATGGTTTAATATATTCTTTTTTGGCAGAGTACTTTGGCTAATCCAATTGGCTAAAAGTAAATCACATTTTGGCCAATAGGATTGTAAGCTGGCCCACCATGGCAAGGTAGACTCTTAGGGTGAGTTGGGGAAAGGGAGTGAGAGAGGTCTAGGGGATGGCAGTTTTGAAGAGGGATAATGGGGATAGGTGGCCATCATGGGTATCACTCTTACACCCTCAAGTGTAATGTCTGGAAACATGACGACCACCTGATAAATAATTGGGATCCAGTTGGTCCCCCTTAGGCCTGGTTCAACATTGGGATCGCAAAAGGCAAATCACAATCGCCTATGGAGTGTGATTACATTTTTACCAAGCAATTGTGGCTCCATGTTGCAGTGATTGCGTTTTTCGAGTCTCATTCCAGAGAATGAGAATGGCATACTAACTATCACCAACATGTTGCATGCAGTGCACCTTTGCGACATATCCACACCGCAGGCACTGCAAGGATTTACCACAGTGCTTTGCTGAATACCGGCTATCAGCAAAAAGCAGAAACGCTCCCCACCAAAAGCACAACAAGTGTGAACTGGCCCTTGAGAGAATTTGATTGGTGATTACAAATTGTTGCAACCTGCAGTGTAGAACTCAGGGGCATATTTAAAATGCTTTAAATATGCCGCCAAGTTCTAGTTATGGCCTCCTCCTCCCCACAGCCATACCAATCCTCTCCAAAAAGTTACAAAGCATAGAAGCGCAAACAAAACAAAAAAGATGCAGGCCGACAATCATAATTCTGGAAAATACCAATTGCACTAGCAAAAACCCAGCAATGCAAATTACATGTTCATCGCTGTGCTGTTGCTATTGGCACAATACAATTTTTGAATCGTAACATGCCTAATACAAAGGGGCCCTAATTAGTTGATCTCCCTCTAAGATGGTTTATTATATTCTTTTTTGGCAGAGTACTTTGGCTAATACAATTGGCTAAAAGTAAATCACATTTTGGCCAATAGGATTGTAAACCGGCCCACCATGGCAAGGTAGACTCTTAGGGCGGGTTGGGGGAAGGGAGTGAGAGAAGTCTAGGGGATTGCAGTTTTAAAGCGGGATAATGGGGATAGGGGGCCATCATGGGTATCACTCTTACACCCTCAAGTGTAATGTCTGGAAACATGACGACCACCTGATAAATAGGTGGGATCCAGTTGGTCCCCCTTAGGCCTGGTTCAACATTGGGATCGCAAAAGGCAAATCACAATCGCCTGTGGAGTGTAATTGTATTTTTACCAAGCAATTCTGGCTCCATGTTGCAGTGATTGCATTTTTCGAGTCTCATTCCAGAGAATGAGAATGGCATACTAACTATCACCAACATGTTGCATGCAGTGCACCTTTGCGACATATGCACACCGCAGGCACTGCAAGAATTTACCACAGTGCTTTGCTGAATACCGGCTATCAGCAAAGAGCAGAAACGCTCCCCACCAAAAGCACAACAAGTGTGAACTGGCCCTTGAGAGAATTTGATTGGTGATTACAAATTGTTGCAACCTGCAGTGTAGAACTCAGGGGCATATTTAAAATGATTTAAATATACCGCCAAGTTCCAGTTATGGCCTCCTCCGCCCCACAGCCATACCAATCCTCTCCAAATAATTACAAAGTATAGAAGCGCAAACAAAACAAAAAAGATGCAGGCCGACAATCGTAATTCTGTAAAATACCAATTGCACTAGCAAAAACCCAGCAATGCAAATTACATGTTCATCGCTGTGCTGTTGCTATTGGCACAATGGGCACGATACAATTTTTGAATCGTAACATGCCTAATACAAAAGGGCCCTAATTAGTTGATCTCCCTCTAAGATGGTTTATTATATTCTTTTTTGGCAGAGTACTTTGGCTAATCCAATTGGCTAAAAGTAAATTACATTTTGGCCAAATAGGATTGTAAGCCGGCCCACCATGGCAAGGTAGACTCTTAGGGCGGGTTGGGGAAAGGGAGTGAGAGAGGTCTAGGGGATGGCAGTTTTGAAGAGGGATAATGGGGATAGGTGGCCATCATGGGTATCACCCTTACACCCTCAAGTGTAATGTCTGGAAACATGACGACCACCTGATAAATAATTGGGATCCAGTTGGTCCCCCTTAGGCCTGGTTCAACATTGGGATCGCAAAAGGCAAATCACAATCGCCTATGGTGTGTGATTGCATTTTTACCAAGCAATTGTGGCGCCATGTTGCATTGATTGCGTTTTTCGAGTCTCATTCCAGAGAATGAGAATGGCATACTAACTATCACCAACATGTTGCATGCAGTGCACCTTTGCGACATATGCACACCGCAGGCACTGCAAGGATTTACCACAGTGCTTTGCTGAATACCGGCTATCAGCAAAGAGCAGAAACGCTCCCCACTAAAAGCACAACAAGTGTGAACTGGCCCTTGAGAGAATTTGATTGGTGATTACAAATTGTTGCAACCTGCAGTGTAGAACTCAGGGGCATATTTAAAATGCTTTAAATATGCCGCCAAGTTCTAGTTATGGCCTCCTCCTCCCCACAGCCATACCAATCCTCTCCAAAAAGTTACAAAGCATAGAAGCGCAAACAAAACAAAAAAGATGCAGGCCGACAATCGTAATTCTGGAAAATACCAATTGCACTAGCAAAAACCCAGCAATGCAAATTACATGTTCATCGCTGTGCTGTTGCTATTGGCACAATACAATTTTTGAATCATAACATGCCTAATACAAAGGGGCCCTAATTAGTTGATCTCCCTCTAAGATGGTTTATTATATTCTTTTTTGGCAGAGTACTTTGGCTAATACAATTGGCTAAAAGTAAATCACATTTTGGCCAATAGGATTGTAAGCCGGCCCACCATGGCAAGGTAGACTCTTAGGACGGGTTGGGGGAAGGGAGTGAGAGAAGTCTAGGGGATTGCAGTTTTGAAGCGGGATAATGGGGATAGGGGGCCATCATGGGTATCACTCTTACACCCTCAAGTGTAATGTCTGGAAACATGACGACCACCTGATAAATAGGTGGGATCCAGTTGGTCCCCCTTAGGCCTGGTTCAACATTGGGATCGCAAAAGGCAAATCACAATCGCCTGTGGAGTGTAATTGTATTTTTACCAAGCAATTCTGGCTCCATGTTGCAGTGATTGCATTTTTCGAGTCTCATTCCAGAGAATGAGAATGGCATACTAACTATCACCAACATGTTGCATGCAGTGCACCTTTGCGACATATGCACACCGCAGGCACTGCAAGAATTTACCACAGTGCTTTGCTGAATACCGGCTATCAGCAAAGAGCAGAAACACTCCCCACCAAAAGCACAACAAGTGTGAACTGGCCCTTGAGAGAATTTGATTGGTAATTACAAATTGTTGCAACCTGCAGTGTAGAACTCAGGGGCATATTTAAAATGATTTAAATATACCGCCAAGTTCCAGTTATGGCCTCCTCCGCCCCACAGCCATACCAATCCTCTCCAAAAAGTTACAAAGCATAGAAGCGCAAACAAAACAAAAAAGATGCAGGCCGACAATCGTAATTCTGTAAAATACCAATTGCACTAGCAAAAACCCAGCAATGCAAATTACATGTTCATCGCTGTGCTGTTGCTATTGGCACAATGGGCACGATACAATTTTTGAATCGTAACATGCCTAATACAAAAGGGCCCTAATTAGTTGATCTCCCTCTAAGATGGTTTATTATATTCTTTTTTGGCAGAGTACTTTGGCTAATCCAATTGGCTAAAAGTAAATTACATTTTGGCCAAATAGGATTGTAAGCCGGCCCACCATGGCAAGGTAGACTCTTAGGGCGGGTTGGGGAAAGGGAGTGAGAGAGGTCTAGGGGATGGCAGTTTTGAAGAGGGATAATGGGGATAGGTGGCCATCATGGGTATCACTCTTACACCCTCAAGTGTAATGTCTGGAAACATGACGACCACCTGATAAATAATTGGGATCCAGTTGGTCCCCCTTAGGCCTGGTTCAACATTGGGATCGCAAAAGGCAAATCACAATCGCCTATGGTGTGTGATTGCATTTTTCAGGAATCAGGAATCAGGAATTCTTTATTTCGCCAAGCATGACTAGGTCATGCCCGGAATTGGTTTTGGCACAGTACATATAGCTCAAGGAGAGAAAGAAGAAAACAGAGGACAAGCAATTACATTAACATTATATCACACTTAACATTTGCGTTACATTACATTAGCAGCAATTTTGCATCACCCGTGACAGTACTGAAAAAAAGTCCTAGAATGGCCTATTATTCAAATAGTTTTGTGTCACATTGATTTGTGTGCAGATGGGAGTATGTGGAGGGAATTAAGGAGGCTGACGGCCGAGGGGAAGAAAGAGTTACTGTGTCTGGCAGTCCTTGTGGAGATGGCCCGAAGTCTCCGTCCTAGTGGGAGCTGGCAGAAGTAGCGATGGCCCGGGTGAGTAGGATCGTTAGCGATCCTCAACGCCCTCGATCTCAGCCTTCTCCTGTGTAGGAGGTCGAGTGAGGGGGGAGGTCTTCCAATGACCCTCTCCGCTGCCCTGATGACCCTCTGAAGTGCGAGCCTGTCGCTGGCGGTGGCGCCGGTGTACCAGACCAGGATGGAAGAGCAGACGATCGATTCAATGGTGGCGGAGTAGAAGCTGATCAGAATCTCTGGTGCCATGCCGAACTTCCTTAGCTGACGAAGGAAGTAGAGTCTCTGCTGGGCTTTCCTTTGGATGGCAGTGATGTTAGGTCTCCAGCTAAGGTCACTGGAGATGGTAGTGCCCAGGAGACGGGCACAAGGCACTCTAGCCACTTCTGTACCCTCAATGTGGATTGGTGGTGGGGGGGGTGCGGCCTTCCTGAAGTCAATGATTAGCTCTACAGTTTTTGTGGTGTTGAGTACTAGCTTGTTCTCCCTGCACCATTGGGAGGTTCTTTCCACCTGCTGAAAGTACTCCTGGATATTGTCCTTGGTGACGAGACCGACGATGGTAGTGTCGTCGGCAAACTTGATGACCTTGACTGAGTCTGCCTTGGATCTGCAATTGTTTGTGTAGAGGGAGAACAGCAGTGGAGACAAGACACAGCCTTGGGGGGCACCTGTGTTCGTGGTCATGGTTTGTGAGTAGATGTCGCCCAGCCTAACAGTTTGAGTCCGGTTTGTGAGAAAGTCTGTGATCCAGAGGCGTAGGCTTGGGTGAACACCAAGAGTGGCTAGTTCTTCTTGTAAGATGCGTGGACAAATAGTGTTAAATGCCGAGCTAAAGTCTAGGAGTAGTACTCTGGCATACGTGTCTGGTCTGTCAAGGTGGTCATAAATGGACTCCAGGCAGATGTTTATAGCGTCATCAGTGGACCTGTTTGCCCTATACGCGAACTGATGGGGGTCTAGAAGGGGCAAGGTGGAGATCTTGAGGTTGGAT
This sequence comes from Hyperolius riggenbachi, assembly GCF_040937935.1. Taxonomy (NCBI): domain Eukaryota; kingdom Metazoa; phylum Chordata; class Amphibia; order Anura; family Hyperoliidae; genus Hyperolius; species Hyperolius riggenbachi. Next base: position 91,599,462 of record NC_090655.1, on the reverse strand, counting down.
AGGACCACTCGCTCTAGAGTTTTCATTATGATGGACGTAAGGGCTACCGGCCTGTAGTTGTTCAGGTCAGAGACTCCCTGTTTCTTAGGGACAGGTATGATGGTCGACCTCTCCAAGCAATTGTGGCGCCATGTTGCATTGATTGCGTTTTTCGAGTCTCATTCCAGAGAATGAGAATGGCATACTAACTATCACCAACATGTTGCATGCAGTGCACCTTTGCGACATATGCACACCGCAGGCACTGCAAGGATTTACCACAGTGCTTTGCTGAATACCGGCTATCAGCAAAGAGCAGAAACGCTCCCCACCAAAAGCACAACAAGTGTGAACTGGCCCTTGAGAGAATTTGATTGGTGATTACAAATTGTTGCAACCTGCAGTGTAGAACTCAGGGGCATATTTAAAATGCTTTAAATATGCCGCCAAGTTCTAGTTATGGCCTCCTCCTCCCCACAGCCATACCAATCCTCTCCAAAAAGTTACAAAGCATAGAAGCGCAAACAAAACAAAAAAGATGCAGGCCGACAATCGTAATTCTGGAAAATACCAATTGCACTAGCAAAAACCCAGCAATGCAAATTACATGTTCATCGCTGTGCTGTTGCTATTGGCACAATACAATTTTTGAATCGTAACATGCCTAATACAAAGGGGCCCTAATTAGTTAATCTCCCTCTAAGATGGTTTATTATATTCTTTTTTGGCAGAGTACTTTGGCTAATACAATTGGCTAAAAGTAAATCACGTTTTGGCCAATAGGATTGTAAGCCGGCCCACCATGGCAAGGTAGACTCTTAGGGCGGGTTGGGGGAAGGGAGTGAGAGAAGTCTAGGGGATTGCAGTTTTGAAGCGGGATAATGGGGATAGGGGGCCATCATGGGTATCACTCTTACACCCTAAAGTGTAATGTCTGGAAACATGACGACCACCTGATAAATAGGTGGGATCCAGTTGGTCCCCCTTAGGCCTGGTTCAACATTGGGATCGCAAAAGTCAAATCACAATCGCCTGTGGAGTGTAATTGCATTTTTACCAAGCAATTCTGGCTTCATGTTGCAGTGATTGCATTTTTCGACTCTCATTCCAGAGAATGAGAATGGCATACTAACTATCACCAACATGTTGCATGCAGTGCACCTTTGCGACATATGCACACCGCAGGCACTGCAAGAATTTACCACAGTGCTTTGCTGAATACCGGCTATCAGCAAAGAGCAGAAACGCCCCCCACCAAAAGCACAACAAGTGTGAACTGGCCCTTGAGAGAATTTGATTGGTGATTACAAATTGTTGCAACCTGCAGTGTAGAACTCAGGGGCATATTTAAAATGCTTTAAATATGCCGCCAAGTTCTAGTTATGGCCTCCTCCTCCCCACAGCCATACCAATCCTCTCCAAAAAGTTACAAAGCATAGAAGCGCAAACAAAACAAAAAAGATGCAGGCCGACAATCGTAATTCTGGAATATACCAATTGCACTAGCAAAAACCCAGCAATGCAAATTACATGTTCATCGCTGTGCTGTTGCTATTGGCACAATGGGCACGATACAATTTTTGAATCGTAACATGCCTAATACAAAAGGGCCCTAATTAGTTGATCTCCCTCTAAGATGGTTTAATATATTCTTTTTTGGCAGAGTACTTTGGCTAATCCAATTGGCTAAAAGTAAATCACATTTTGGCCAATAGGATTGTAAGCCGGCCCACCATGGCAAGGTAGACTCTTAGGGCGGGTTGGGGGAAGGGAGTGAGAGAAGTCTAGGGGATTGCAGTTTTGAAGCGGGATAATGGGGATAGGGGGCCATCATGGGTATCACTCTTACACCCTCAAGTGTAATGTCTGGAAACATGACGACCACCTGATAAATAGGTGGGATCCAGTTGGTCCACCTTAGGCCTGGTTCAACATTGGGATCGCAAAAGGCAAATCACAATCGCCTATGGAGTGTGATTGCATTTTTACCAAGCAATTCTGGCTCCATGTTGCAGTGATTGCGTTTTTCGAGTCTCATTCCAGAGAATGAGAATGGCATACTAACTACCACCAACATGTTGCATGCAGTGCACCTTTGCGACATATGCACACCGCAGGCACTGCAAGGATTTACCACAGTGCTTTGCTGAATACCGGCTATCAGCAAAGAGCAGAAACGCTCCCCACCAAAAGCACAACAAGTGTGAACTGGCCCTTGAGAGAATTTGATTGGTGATTACAAATTGTTGCAACCTGTAGTGTAGAACTCAGGGGCATATTTAAAATGCTTTAAATATGCGGCCAAGTTCTAGTTATGGCCTCCTCCTCCCCACAGCCATACCAATCCTCTCCAAAAAGTTACAAAGCATAGAAGCGCAAACAAAACAAAAAAGATGCAGGCCGACAATCGTAATTCTGTAAAATACCAATTGCACTAGCAAAAACCCAGCAATGCAAATTACATGTTCATCGCTGTGCTGTTGCTATTGGCACAATACAATTTTTGAATCGTAACATGCCTAATACAAAGGGGCCCTAATTAGTTGATCTCCCTCTAAGATGGTTTATTATATTCTTTTTTGGCAGAGTACTTTGGCTAATACAATTGGCTAAAAGTAAATCATGTTTTGGCCAATAGGATTGTAAGCCGGCCCACCATGGCAAGGTAGACTCTTAGGGCGGGTTGGGGGAAGGGAGTGAGAGAAGTCTAGGGGATTGCAGTTTTGAAGCGGGATAATGGGGATAGGGGGCCATCATGGGTATCACTCTTACACCCTAAAGTGTAATGTCTGGAAACATGACGACCACCTGATAAATAGGTGGGATCCAGTTGGTCCCCCTTAGGCCTGGTTCAACATTGGGATCGCAAAAGTCAAATCACAATCGCCTGTGGAGTGTAATTGCATTTTTACCAAGCAATTCTGGCTTCATGTTGCAGTGATTGCATTTTTCGACTCTCATTCCAGAGAATGAGAATGGCATACTAACTATCACCAACATGTTGCATGCAGTGCACCTTTGCGACATATGCACACCGCAGGCACTGCAAGAATTTACCACAGTGCTTTGCTGAATACCGGCTATCAGCAAAGAGCAGAAACGCCCCCCACCAAAAGCACAACAAGTGTGAACTGGCCCTTGAGAGAATTTGATTGGTGATTACAAATTGTTGCAACCTGCAGTGTAGAACTCAGGGGCATATTTAAAATGCTTTAAATATGCCGCCAAGTTCTAGTTATGGCCTCCTCCTCCCCACAGCCATACCAATCCTCTCCAAAAAGTTACAAAGCATAGAAGCGCAAACAAAACAAAAAAGATGCAGGCCGACAATCGTAATTCTGGAATATACCAATTGCACTAGCAAAAACCCAGCAATGCAAATTACATGTTCATCGCTGTGCTGTTGCTATTGGCACAATGGGCACGATACAATTTTTGAATCGTAACATGCCTAATACAAAAGGGCCCTAATTAGTTGATCTCCCTCTAAGATGGTTTAATATATTCTTTTTTGGCAGAGTACTTTGGCTAATCCAATTGGCTAAAAGTAAATCACATTTTGGCCAATAGGATTGTAAGCCGGCCCACCATGGCAAGGTAGACTCTTAGGGCGGGTTGGGGGAAGGGAGTGAGAGAAGTCTAGGGGATTGCAGTTTTGAAGCGGGATAATGGGGATAGGGGGCCATCATGGGTATCACTCTTACACCCTCAAGTGTAATGTCTGGAAACATGACGACCACCTGATAAATAGGTGGGATCCAGTTGGTCCACCTTAGGCCTGGTTCAACATTGGGATCGCAAAAGGCAAATCACAATCGCCTATGGAGTGTGATTGCATTTTTACCAAGCAATTCTGGCTCCATGTTGCAGTGATTGCGTTTTTCGAGTCTCATTCCAGAGAATGAGAATGGCATACTAACTACCACCAACATGTTGCATGCAGTGCACCTTTGCGACATATGCACACCGCAGGCACTGCAAGGATTTACCACAGTGCTTTGCTGAATACCGGCTATCAGCAAAGAGCAGAAACGCTCCCCACCAAAAGCACAACAAGTGTGAACTGGCCCTTGAGAGAATTTGATTGGTGATTACAAATTGTTGCAACCTGTAGTGTAGAACTCAGGGACATATTTAAAATGCTTTAAATATGTGGCCAAGTTCTAGTTATGGCCTCCTCCTCCCCACAGCCATACCAATCCTCTCCAAAAAGTTACAAAGCATAGAAGCGCAAACAAAACAAAAAAGATGCAGGCCGACAATCGTAATTCTGGAAAATACCAATTGCACTAGCAAAAACCCAGCAATGCAAATTACATGTTCATCGCTGTGCTGTTGCTATTGGCACAATACAATTTTTGAATCGTAACATGCCTAATACAAAGGGGCCCTAATTAGTTGATCTCCCTCTAAGATGGTTTATTATATTCTTTTTTTGGCAGAGTACTTTGGCTAATACAATTGGCTAAAAGTAAATCACATTTTGGCCAATAGGATTGTAAGCCGGCCCACCATGGCAAGGTAGACTCTTAGGGCGGGTTGGGAGAAGGGAGTGAGAGAAGTCTAGGGGATTGCAGTTTTGAAGCGGGATAATGGGGATAGGGGGCCATCATGGGTATCACTCTTACACCCTCAAGTGTAATGTCTGGAAACATGACGACCACCTGATAAATAGGTGGGATCCAGTTGGTCCCCCTTAGGCCTGGTTCAACATTGGGATCGCAAAAGGCAAATCACAATCGCCTGTGGAGTGTAATTGCATTTTTACCAAGCAATTCTGGCTCCATGTTGCAGTGATTGCATTTTTCGAGTCTCATTCCAGAGAATGAGAATGGCATACTAACTATCACCAACATGTTGCATGCAGTGCACCTTTGCGACATATGCACACCGCAGGCACTGCAAGAATTTACCACAGTGCTTTGCTGAATACCGGCTATCAGCAAAGAGCAGAAACGCTCCCCACCAAAAGCACAACAAGTGTGAACTGGCCCTTGAGAGAATTTGATTGGTGATTACAAATTGTTGCAACCTGCAGTGTAGAACTCAGGGGCATATTTAAAATGCTTTAAATATTCCGCCAAGTTCTAGTTATGGCCTCCTCCTCCCCACAGCCATACCAATCCTCTCCAAAAAGTTACAAAGCATAGAAGCGCAAACAAAACAAAAAAGATGCAGGCCGACAATCGTAATTCTGGAATATACCAATTGCACTAGCAAAAACCCAGCAATGCAAATTACATGTTCATCGCTGTGCTGTTGCTATTGGCACAATGGGCACGATACAATTTTTGAATCGTAACATGCCTAATACAAAAGGGCCCTAATTAGTTGATCTCCCTCTAAGATGGTTTAATACATTCTTTTTTGGCAGAGTACTTTGGCTAATCCAATTGGCTAAAAGTAAATCACATTTTGGCCAATAGGATTGTAAGCCGGCCCACCATGGCAAGGTAGACTCTTAGGGCGGGTTGGGGAAAGGGAGTGAGAGAAGTCTAGGGGATTGCAGTTTTGAAGCGGGATAATGGGGATAGGGGGCCATCATGGGTATCACTCTTACACCCTCAAGTGTAATGTCTGGAAACATGACGACCACCTGATAAATAGGTGGGATCCAGTTGGTCCACCTTAGGCCTGGTTCAACATTGGGATCGCAAAAGGCAAATCACAATCGCCTATGGAGTGTGATTGCATTTTTACCAAGCAATTCTGGCTCCATGTTGCAGTGATTGCGTTTTTCGAGTCTCATTCCAGAGAATGAGAATGGCATACTAACTACCACCAACATGTTGCATGCAGTGCACCTTTGCGACATATGCACACCGCAGGCACTGCAAGGATTTACCACAGTGCTTTGCTGAATACCGGCTATCAGCAAAGAGCAGAAACGCTCCCCACCAAAAGCACAACAAGTGTGAACTGGCCCTTGAGAGAATTTGATTGGTGATTACAAATTGTTGCAACCTGTAGTGTAGAACTCAGGGGCATATTTAAAATGCTTTAAATATGCGGCCAAGTTCTAGTTATGGCCTCCTCCTCCCCACAGCCATACCAATCCTCTCCAAAAAGTTACAAAGCATAGAAGCGCAAACAAAACAAAAAAGATGCAGGCCGACAATCGTAATTCTGGAAAATACCAATTGCACTAGCAAAAACCCAGCAATGCAAATTACATGTTCATCGCTGTGCTGTTGCTATTGGCACAATACAATTTTTGAATCGTAACATGCCTAATACAAAGGGGCCCTAATTAGTTGATCTCCCTCTAAGATGGTTTATTATATTGTTTTTTGGCAGAGTACTTTGGCTAATACAATTGGCTAAAAGTAAATCACGTTTTGGCCAATAGGATTGTAAGCCGGCCCACCATGGCAAGGTAGACTCTTAGGGCGGGTTGGGGGAAGGGAGTGAGAGAAGTCTAGGGGATTGCAGTTTTGAAGCGGGATAATGGGGATAGGGGGCCATCATGGGTATCACTCTTACACCCTAAAGTGTAATGTCTGGAAACATGACGACCACCTGATAAATAGGTGGGATCCAGTTGGTCCCCCTTAGGCCTGGTTCAATATTGGGATCGCAAAAGGCAAATCACAATCGCCTGTGGAGTGTAATTGCATTTTTACCAAGCAATTCTGGCTCCATGTTGCAGTGATTGCATTTTTCGAGTCTCATTCCAGAGAATGAGAATGGCATACTAACTATCACCAACATGTTGCATGCAGTGCACCTTTGCGACATATGCACACCGCAGGCACTGCAAGAATTTACCACAGTGCTTTGCTGAATACCGGCTATCAGCAAAGAGCAGAAACGCTCCCCACCAAAAGCACAACAAGTGTGAACTGGCCCTTGAGAGAATTTGATTGGTGATTACAAATTGTTGCAACCTGCAGTGTAGAACTCAGGGGCATATTTAAAATGCTTTAAATATGCCGCCAAGTTCTAGTTATGGCCTCCTCCTCCCCACAGCCATACCAATCCTCTCCAAAAAGTTACAAAGCATAGAAGCGCAAACAAAACAAAAAAGATGCAGGCCGACAATCGTAATTCTGGAATATACCAATTGCACTAGCAAAAACCCAGCAATGCAAATTACATGTTCATCGCTGTGCTGTTGCTATTGGCACAATGGGCACGATACAATTTTTGAATCGTAACATGCCTAATACAAAAGGGCCCTAATTAGTTGATCTCCCTCTAAGATGGTTTAATATATTCTTTTTTGGCAGAGTACTTTGGCTAATCCAATTGGCTAAAAGTAAATTACATTTTGGCTAATAGGATTGCAAGCCGGCCCACCATGGCAAGGTAGACTCTTAGGGCGGGTTGGGGGAAGGGAGTAAGAGAAGTCTAGGGGATTGCAGTTTTGAAGCGGGATAATGGGGATAGGGGGCCATCATGGGTATCACTCTTACACCCTCAAGTGTAATGTCTGGAAACATGACGACCACCTGATAAATAATTGGGATCCAGTTGGTCCCCCTTAGGCCTGGTTCAACATTGGGATCGCAAAAGGCAAATCACAATCGCCTATGGAGTGTGATTACATTTTTACCAAGCAATTGTGGCTCCATGTTGCAGTGATTGCGTTTTTCGAGTCTCATTCCAGAGAATGAGAATGGCATACTAACTATCACCAACATGTTGCATGCAGTGCACCTTTGCGACATATCCACACCGCAGGCACTGCAAGGATTTACCACAGTGCTTTGCTGAATACCGGCTATCAGCAAAGAGCAGAAACGCTCCCCACCAAAAGCACAACAAGTGTGAACTGGCCCCTTGAGAGAATTTGATTGGTGATTACAAATTGTTGCAACCTGCAGTGTAGAACTCAGGGGCATATTTAAAATGCTTTAAATATGCCGCCAAGTTCTAGTTATGGCCTCCTCCTCCCCACAGCCATACCAATCCTCTCCAAAAAGTTACAAAGCATAGAAGCGCAAACAAAACAAAAAAGATGCAGGCCGACAATCATAATTCTGGAAAATACCAATTGCACTAGCAAAAACCCAGCAATGCAAATTACATGTTCATCGCTGTGCTGTTGCTATTGGCACAATACAATTTTTGAATCGTAACATGCCTAATACAAAGGGGCCCTAATTAGTTGATCTCCCTCTAAGATGGTTTATTATATTCTTTTTTGGCAGAGTACTTTGGCTAATACAATTGGCTAAAAGTAAATCACATTTTGGCCAATAGGATTGTAAACCGGCCCACCATGGCAAGGTAGACTCTTAGGGCGGGTTGGGGGAAGGGAGTGAGAGAAGTCTAGGGGATTGCAGTTTTGAAGCGGGATAATGGGGATAGGGGGCCATCATGGGTATCACTCTTACACCCTCAAGTGTAATGTCTGGAAACATGACGACCACCTGATAAATAGGTGGGATCCAGTTGGTCCCCCTTAGGCCTGGTTCAACATTGGGATCGCAAAAGGCAAATCACAATCGCCTGTGGAGTGTAATTGTATTTTTACCAAGCAATTCTGGCTCCATGTTGCAGTGATTGCATTTTTCGAGTCTCATTCCAGAGAATGAGAATGGCATACTAACTATCACCAACATGTTGCATGCAGTGCACCTTTGCGACATATGCACACCGCAGGCACTGCAAGAATTTACCACAGTGCTTTGCTGAATACCGGCTATCAGCAAAGAGCAGAAACGCTCCCCACCAAAAGCACAACAAGTGTGAACTGGCCCTTGAGAGAATTTGATTGGTGATTACAAATTGTTGCAACCTGCAGTGTAGAACTCAGGGGCATATTTAAAATGATTTAAATATACCGCCAAGTTCCAGTTATGGCCTCCTCCGCCCCACAGCCATACCAATCCTCTCCAAAAAGTTACAAAGCATAGAAGCGCAAACAAAACAAAAAAGATGCAGGCCGACAATCGTAATTCTGTAAAATACCAATTGCACTAGCAAAAACCCAGCAATGCAAATTACATGTTCATCGCTGTGCTGTTGCTATTGGCACAATGGGCACGATACAATTTTTGAATCGTAACATGCCTAATACAAAAGGGCCCTAATTAGTTGATCTCCCTCCAAGATGGTTTATTATATTCTTTTTTGGCAGAGTACTTTGGCTAATCCAATTGGCTAAAAGTAAATTACATTTTGGCCAAATAGGATTGTAAGCCGGCCCACCATGGCAAGGTAGACTCTTAGGGCGGGTTGGGGAAAGGGAGTGAGAGAGGTCTAGGGGATGGCAGTTTTGAAGAGGGATAATGGGGATAGGGGGCCATCATGGGTATCACTCTTACACCCTCAAGTGTAATGTCTGGAAACATGACGACCACCTGATAAATAATTGGGATCCAGTTGGTCCCCCTTAGGCCTGGTTCAACATTGGGATCGCAAAAGGCAAATCACAATCGCCTATGGTGTGTGATTGCATTTTTACCAAGCAATTGTGGCGCCATGTTGCATTGATTGCGTTTTTCGAGTCTCATTCCAGAGAATGAGAATGGCATACTAACTATCACCAACATGTTGCATGCAGTGCACCTTTGCGACATATGCACACCGCAGGCACTGCAAGGATTTACCACAGTGCTTTGCTGAATACCGGCTATCAGCAAAGAGCAGAAACGCTCCCCACCAAAAGCACAACAAGTGTGAACTGGCCCTTGAGAGAATTTGATTGGTGATTACAAATTGTTGCAACCTGCAGTGTAGAACTCAGGGGCATATTTAAAATGCTTTAAATATGCCGCCAAGTTCTAGTTATGGCCTCCTCCTCCCCACAGCCATACCAATCCTCTCCAAAAAGTTACAAAGCATAGAAGCGCAAACAAAACAAAAAAGATGCAGGCCGACAATCGTAATTCTGGAAAATACCAATTGCACTAGCAAAAACCCAGCAATGCAAATTACATGTTCATCGCTGTGCTGTTGCTATTGGCACAATACAATTTTTTAATCATAACATGCCTAATACAAAGGGGCCCTAATTAGTTGATCTCCCTCTAAGATGGTTTATTATATTCTTTTTTGGCAGAGTACTTTGGCTAATACAATTGGCTAAAAGTAAATCACATTTTGGCCAATAGGATTGTAAGCCGGCCCACCATGGCAAGGTAGACTCTTAGGGCAGGTTGGGGGAAGGGAGTGAGAGAAGTCTAGGGGATTGCAGTTTTGAAGCGGGATAATGGGGATAGGGGGCCATCATGGGTATCACTCTTACACCCTCAAGTGTAATGTCTGGAAACATGACGACCACCTGATAAATAGGTGGGATCCAGTTGGTCCCCCTTAGGCCTGGTTCAACATTGGGATCGCAAAAGGCAAATCACAATCGATTGTGGAGTGTAATTGTATTTTTACCAAGCAATTCTGGCTCCATGTTGCAGTGATTGCATTTTTCGAGTCTCATTCCAGAGAATGAGAATGGCATACTAACTATCACCAACATGTTGCATGCAGTGCACCTTTGCGACATATGCACACCGCAGGCACTGCAAGAATTTACCACAGTGCTTTGCTGAATACCGGCTATCAGCAAAGAGCAGAAACGCTCCCCACCAAAAGCACAACAAGTGTGAACTGGCCGTTGAGAGAATTTGATTGGTGATTACAAATTGTTGCAACCTGCAGTGTAGAACTCAGGGGCATATTTAAAATGCTTTAAATATGCCGCCAAGTTCTAGTTATGGCCTCCTCCTCCCCACAGCCATACCAATCCTCTCCAAAAAGTTACAAAGCATAGAAGCGCAAACAAAACAAAAAGATGCAGGCCGACAATCGTAATTCTGGAAAATACCAATTGCACTAGCAAAAACCCAGCAATGCAAATTACATGTTCATCGCTGTGCTGTTGCTATTGGCACAATGGGCACGATACAATTTTTGAATCGTAACATGCCTAATACAAAAGGGCCCTAATTAGTTGATCTCCCTCTAAGATGGTTTAATACATTCTTTTTTGGCAGAGTACTTTGGCTAATCCAATTGGCTAAAAGTAAATCACATTTTGGCCAATAGGATTGTAAGCCGGCCCACCATGGCAAGGTAGACTCTTAGGGCGGGTTGGGGGAAGGGAGTGAGAGAAGTCTAGGGGATTGCAGTTTTGAAGCGGGATAATGGGGATAGGGGGCCATCATGGGTATCACTCTTACACCCTCAAGTGTAATGTCTGGAAACATGACGACCACCTGATAAATAGGTGGGATCCAGTTGGTCCACCTTAGGCCTGGTTCAACATTGGGATCGCAAAAGGCAAATCACAATCGCCTATGGACTGTGATTGCATTTTTACCAAGCAATTCTGGCTCCATGTTGCAGTGATTGCGTTTTTCGAGTCTCATTCCAGAGAATGAGAATGGCATACTAACTACCACCAACATGTTGCATGCAGTGCACCTTTGCGACATATGCACACTGCAGGCACTGCAAGGATTTACCACAGTGCTTTGCTGAATACCGGCTATCAGCAAAGAGCAGAAACGCTCCCCACCAAAAGCACAACAAGTGTGAACTGGCCCTTGAGAGAATTTGATTGGTGATTACAAATTGTTGCAACCTGTAGTGTAGAACTCAGGGGCATATTTAAAATGCTTTAAATATGCGGCCAAGTTCTAGTTATGGCCTCCTCCTCCCCACAGCCATACCAATCCTCTCCAAAAAGTTACAAAGCATAGAAGCGCAAACAAAACAAAAAAGATGCAGGCCGACAATCGTAATTCTGGAAAATACCAATTGCACTAGCAAAAACCCAGCAATGCAAATTACATGTTCATCGCTGTGCTGTTGCTATTGGCACAATACAATTTTTGAATCGTAACATGCCTAATACAAAGGGGCCCTAATTAGTTGATCTCCCTCTAAGATGGTTTATTATATTCTTTTTTGGCAGAGTACTTTGGCTAATACAATTGGCTAAAAGTAAATCACGTTTTGGCCAATAGGATTGTAAGCCGGCCCACCATGGCAAGGTAGACTCTTAGGGCGGGTTGGGGGAAGGGAGTGAGAGAAGTCTAGGGGATTGCAGTTTTGAAGCGGGATAATGGGGATAGGGGGCCATCATGGGTATCACTCTTACACCCTAAAGTGTAATGTCTGGAAACATGACGACCACCTGATAAATAGGTGGGATCCAGTTGGTCCCCCTTAGGCCTGGTTCAACATTGGGATCGCAAAAGTCAAATCACAATCGCCTGTGGAGTGTAATTGCATTTTTACCAAGCAATTCTGGCTTCATGTTGCAGTGATTGCATTTTTCGACTCTCATTCCAGAGAATGAGAATGGCATACTAACTATCACCAACATGTTGCATGCAGTGCACCTTTGCGACATATGCACACCGCAGGCACTGCAAGAATTTACCACAGTGCTTTGCTGAATACCGGCTATCAGCAAAGAGCAGAAACGCCCCCCACCAAAAGCACAACAAGTGTGAACTGGCCCTTGAGAGAATTTGATTGGTGATTACAAATTGTTGCAACCTGCAGTGTAGAACTCAGGGGCATATTTAAAATGCTTTAAATATGCCGCCAAGTTCTAGTTATGGCCTCCTCCTCCCCACAGCCATACCAATCCTCTCCAAAAAGTTACAAAGCATAGAAGCGCAAACAAAACAAAAAAGATGCAGGCAGACAATCGTAATTCTGGAATATACCAATTGCACTAGCAAAAACCCAGCAATGCAAATTACATGTTCATCGCTGTGCTGTTGCTATTGGCACAATGGGCACGATACAATTTTTGAATCGTAACATGCCTAATACAAAAGGGCCCTAATTAGTTGATCTCCCTCTAAGATGGTTTAATATATTCTTTTTTGGCAGAGTACTTTGGCTAATCCAATTGGCTAAAAGTAAATCACATTTTGGCCAATAGGATTGTAAGCCGGCCCACCATGGCAAGGTAGACTCTTAGGGCGGGTTGGGGGAAGGGAGTGAGAGAGGTCTAGGGGATTGCAGTTTTGAAGAGGGATAATGGGGATAGGTGGCCATCATGGGTATCACTCCTACACCTTCAAGTGTAATGTCTGGAAACATGACGACCACCTGATAAATAATTGGGATCCAGTTGGTCCCCCTTAGGCCTGGTTCAACATTGGGATCGCAAAAGGCAAATCACAATCGCCTATGGAGTGTGATTGCATTTTTACCAAGCAATTGTGGCTCCATGTTGCAGTGATTGCGTTTTTCGAGTCTCATTCCAGAGAATGAGAATGGCATACTAACTACCACCAACATGTTGCATGCAGTGCACCTTTGCGACATATGCACACCGCAGGCACTGCAAGGATTTACCACAGTGCTTTGCTGAATACCGGCTATCAGCAAAGAGCAGAAACGCTCCCCACCAAAAGCACAACAAGTGTGAACTGGCCCTTGAGAGAATTTGATTGGTGATTACAAATTGTTGCAACCTGCAGTGTAGAACTCAGGGGCATATTTAAAATGATTTAAATATACCGCCAAGTTCTAGTTATGGCCTCCTCCTCCCCACAGCCATACCAATCCTCTCCAAAAAGTTACAAAGCATAGAAGCGCAAACAAAACAAAAAAGATGAGGGCCGACAATCGTAATTCTGGAAAATACCAATTGCACTAGCAAAAACCCAGCAATGCAAATTACATGTTCATCGCTGTGCTGTTGCTATTGGCACAATGGGCACAATACAATTTTTGAATCGTAACATGCCTAATACAAAAGGGCCCTAATTAGTTGATCTCCCTCTAAGATGGTTTATTATATTCTTTTTCGGCAGAGTACTTTGGCTAATCCAATTGGCTAAAAGTAAATCACATTTTGGCCAATAGGATTGTAAGCCGGCCCACCATGGCAAGGTAGACTCTTAGGGCGGGTTGGGGGAAGGGAGTGAGAGAGGTCTAGGGGATGGCAGTTTTGAAGCGGGATAATGGGGATAGGTGGCCATCATGGGTATCACTCTTACACCCTCAAGTGTAATGTCTGGAAACATGACGACCACCTGATAAATAATTGGGATCCAGTTGGTCCCCCTTAGGCCTGGTTCAACATTGGGATCGCAAAAGGCAAATCACAATCGCCTATGGAGTGTGATTGCATTTTTACAAAGCAATTGTGGCTCCATGTTGCAGTGATTGCGTTTTTCGAGTCTCATTCCAGAGAATGAGAATGGCATACTAACTATCACCAACATGTTGCATGCAGTGCACCTTTGCGACATATGCACACCGCAGGCACTGCAAGAATTTACCACAGTGCTTTGCTGAATACCGGCTATCAGCAAAGAGCAGAAACGCTCCCCACCAAAAGCACAACAAGTGTGAACTGGCCCTTGAGAGAATTTGATTGGTGATTACAAATTGTTGCAACCTGCAGTGTAGAACTCAGGGGCATATTTAAAATGATTTAAATATACCGCCAAGTTCTAGTTATGGCCTCCTCCGCCCCACAGCCATACCAATCCTCTCCAAAAAGTTACAAAGCATAGAAGCGCAAACAAAACAACAAAGATGCAGGCCGACAATCGTAATTCTGGAAAATACCAATTGCACTAGCAAAAACCCAGCAATGCAAATTACATGTTCATCGCTGTGCTGTTGCTATTGGCACAATGGGCACGATACAATTTTTGAATCGTAACATGCCTAATACAAAAGGGCCCTAATTAGTTGATCTCCCTCTAAGATGGTTTATTATATTCTTTTTTGGCAGAGTACTTTGGCTAATCCAATTGGCTAAAAGTAAATTACATTTTGGCCAAATAGGATTGTAAGCCGGCCCACCATGGCAAGGTAGACTCTTAGGGCGGGTTGGGGAAAGGGAGTGAGAGAGGTCTAGGGGATGGCAGTTTTGAAGAGGGATAATGGGGATAGGGGGCCATCATGGGTATCACCCTTACACCCTCAAGTGTAATGTCTGGAAACATGACGACCACCTGATAAATAGGTGGGATCCAGTTGGTCCCCCTTAGGCCTGGTTCAACATTGGGATCGCAAAAGGCAAATCACAATCGCCTGTGGAGTGTAATTGCATTTTTACCAAGCAATTCTGGCTCCATGTTGCAGTGATTGCATTTTTCGAGTCTCATTCCAGAGAATGAGAATGGCATACTAACTATCACCAACATGTTGCATGCAGTGCACCTTTGCGACATATGCACACCGCAGGCACTGCAAGAATTTACCACAGTGCTTTGCTGAATACCGGCTATCAGCAAAGAGCAGAAACGCTCCCCACCAAAAGCACAACAAGTGTGAACTGGCCCTTGAGAGAATTTGATTGGTGATTACAAATTGTTGCAACCTGCAGTGTAGAACTCAGGGGCATATTTAAAATGCTTTAAATATTCCGCCAAGTTCTAGTTATGGCCTCCTCCTCCCCACAGCCATACCAATCCTCTCCAAAAAGTTACAAAGCATAGAAGCGCAAACAAAACAAAAAAGATGCAGGCCGACAATCGTAATTCTGGAATATACCAATTGCACTAGCAAAAACCCAGCAATGCAAATTACATGTTCATCGCTGTGCTGTTGCTATTGGCACAATGGGCACGATACAATTTTTGAATCGTAACATGCCTAATACAAAAGGGCCCTAATTAGTTGATCTCCCTCTAAGATGGTTTAATACATTCTTTTTTGGCAGAGTACTTTGGCTAATCCAATTGGCTAAAAGTAAATCACATTTTGGCCAATAGGATTGTAAGCCGGCCCACCATGGCAAGGTAGACTCTTAGGGCGGGTTGGGGGAAGGGAGTGAGAGAAGTCTAGGGGATTGCAGTTTTGAAGCGGGATAATGGGGATAGGGGGCCATCATGGGTATCACTCTTACACCCTCAAGTGTAATGTCTGGAAACATGACGACCACCTGATAAATAGGTGGGATCCAGTTGGTCCACCTTAGGCCTGGTTCAACATTGGGATCGCAAAAGGCAAATCACAATCGCCTATGGACTGTGATTGCATTTTTACCAAGCAATTCTGGCTCCATGTTGCAGTGATTGCGTTTTTCGAGTCTCATTCCAGAGAATGAGAATGGCATACTAACTACCACCAACATGTTGCATGCAGTGCACCTTTGCGACATATGCACACTGCAGGCACTGCAAGGATTTACCACAGTGCTTTGCTGAATACCGGCTATCAGCAAAGAGCAGAAACGCTCCCCACCAAAAGCACAACAAGTGTGAACTGGCCCTTGAGAGAATTTGATTGGTGATTACAAATTGTTGCAACCTGTAGTGTAGAACTCAGGGGCATATTTAAAATGCTTTAAATATGCGGCCAAGTTCTAGTTATGGCCTCCTCCTCCCCACAGCCATACCAATCCTCTCCAAAAAGTTACAAAGCATAGAAGCGCAAACAAAACAAAAAAGATGCAGGCCGACAATCGTAATTCTGGAAAATACCAATTGCACTAGCAAAAACCCAGCAATGCAAATTACATGTTCATCGCTGTGCTGTTGCTATTGGCACAATACAATTTTTGAATCGTAACATGCCTAATACAAAGGGGCCCTAATTAGTTGATCTCCCTCTAAGATGGTTTATTATATTCTTTTTTGGCAGAGTACTTTGGCTAATACAATTGGCTAAAAGTAAATCACGTTTTGGCCAATAGGATTGTAAGCCGGCCCACCATGGCAAGGTAGACTCTTAGGGCGGGTTGGGGGAAGGGAGTGAGAGAAGTCTAGGGGATTGCAGTTTTGAAGCGGGATAATGGGGATAGGGGGCCATCATGGGTATCACTCTTACACCCTAAAGTGTAATGTCTGGAAACATGACGACCACCTGATAAATAGGTGGGATCCAGTTGGTCCCCCTTAGGCCTGGTTCAACATTGGGATCGCAAAAGTCAAATCACAATCGCCTGTGGAGTGTAATTGCATTTTTACCAAGCAATTCTGGCTTCATGTTGCAGTGATTGCATTTTTCGACTCTCATTCCAGAGAATGAGAATGGCATACTAACTATCACCAACATGTTGCATGCAGTGCACCTTTGCGACATATGCACACCGCAGGCACTGCAAGAATTTACCACAGTGCTTTGCTGAATACCGGCTATCAGCAAAGAGCAGAAACGCCCCCCACCAAAAGCACAACAAGTGTGAACTGGCCCTTGAGAGAATTTGATTGGTGATTACAAATTGTTGCAACCTGCAGTGTAGAACTCAGGGGCATATTTAAAATGCTTTAAATATGCCGCCAAGTTCTAGTTATGGCCTCCTCCTCCCCACAGCCATACCAATCCTCTCCAAAAAGTTACAAAGCATAGAAGCGCAAACAAAACAAAAAAGATGCAGGCAGACAATCGTAATTCTGGAATATACCAATTGCACTAGCAAAAACCCAGCAATGCAAATTACATGTTCATCGCTGTGCTGTTGCTATTGGCACAATGGGCACGATACAATTTTTGAATCGTAACATGCCTAATACAAAAGGGCCCTAATTAGTTGATCTCCCTCTAAGATGGTTTAATATATTCTTTTTTGGCAGAGTACTTTGGCTAATCCAATTGGCTAAAAGTAAATCACATTTTGGCCAATAGGATTGTAAGCCGGCCCACCATGGCAAGGTAGACTCTTAGGGCGGGTTGGGGGAAGGGAGTGAGAGAGGTCTAGGGGATTGCAGTTTTGAAGAGGGATAATGGGGATAGGTGGCCATCATGGGTATCACTCCTACACCTTCAAGTGTAATGTCTGGAAACATGACGACCACCTGATAAATAATTGGGATCCAGTTGGTCCCCCTTAGGCCTGGTTCAACATTGGGATCGCAAAAGGCAAATCACAATCGCCTATGGAGTGTGATTGCATTTTTACCAAGCAATTGTGGCTCCATGTTGCAGTGATTGCGTTTTTCGAGTCTCATTCCAGAGAATGAGAATGGCATACTAACTACCACCAACATGTTGCATGCAGTGCACCTTTGCGACATATGCACACCGCAGGCACTGCAAGGATTTACCACAGTGCTTTGCTGAATACCGGCTATCAGCAAAGAGCAGAAACGCTCCCCACCAAAAGCACAACAAGTGTGAACTGGCCCTTGAGAGAATTTGATTGGTGATTACAAATTGTTGCAACCTGCAGTGTAGAACTCAGGGGCATATTTAAAATGATTTAAATATACCGCCAAGTTCTAGTTATGGCCTCCTCCGCCCCACAGCCATACCAATCCTCTCCAAAAAGTTACAAAGCATAGAAGCGCAAACAAAACAACAAAGATGCAGGCCGACAATCGTAATTCTGGAAAATACCAATTGCACTAGCAAAAACCCAGCAATGCAAATTACATGTTCATCGCTGTGCTGTTGCTATTGGCACAATGGGCACGATACAATTTTTGAATCGTAACATGCCTAATACAAAAGGGCCCTAATTAGTTGATCTCCCTCTAAGATGGTTTATTATATTCTTTTTTGGCAGAGTACTTTGGCTAATCCAATTGGCTAAAAGTAAATTACATTTTGGCCAAATAGGATTGTAAGCCGGCCCACCATGGCAAGGTAGACTCTTAGGGCGGGTTGGGGAAAGGGAGTGAGAGAGGTCTAGGGGATGGCAGTTTTGAAGAGGGATAATGGGGATAGGTGGCCATCATGGGTATCACTCTTACACCCTCAAGTGTAATGTCTGGAAACATGACGACCACCTGCTAAATAATTGGGATCCAGTTGGTCCCCCTTAGGCCTGGTTCAACATTGGGATCGCAAAAGGCAAATCACAATCGCCTATGGTGTGTGATTGCATTTTTCAGGAATCAGGAATCAGGAATCAGGAATTCTTTATTTCGCCAAGCATGACTAGGTCATGCCCGGAATTGGTTTTGGCACAGTACATATAGCTCAAGGAGAGAAAGAAGAAAACAGAGGACAAGCAATTACATTAACATTATATCACACTTAACATTTGCGTTACATTACATTAGCAGCAATTTTGCATCACCCGTGACAGTACTGAAAAAAAGTCCTAGAATGGCCTATTATTCAAATAGTTTTGTGTCACATTGATTTGTGTGCAGATGGGAGTATGTGGAGGGAATTAAGGAGGCTGACGGCCGAGGGGAAGAAAGAGTTACTGTGTCTGGCAGTCCTTGTGGAGATGGCCCGAAGTCTCCGTCCTAGTGGGAGCTGGCAGAAGTAGCGATGGCCCGGGTGAGTAGGATCGTTAGCGATCCTCAACGCCCTCGATCTCAGCCTTCTCCTGTGTAGGAGGTCGAGTGAGGGGGGAGGTCTTCCAATGACCCTCTCCGCTGCCCTGATGACCCTCTGAAGTGCGAGCCTGTCGCTGGCGGTGGCGCCGGTGTACCAGACCAGGATGGAAGAGCAGACGATCGATTCAATGGTGGCGGAGTAGAAGCTGATCAGAATCTCTGGTGCCATGCCGAACTTCCTTAGCTGACGAAGGAAGTAGAGTCTCTGCTGGGCTTTCCTTTGGATGGCAGTGATGTTAGGTCTCCAGCTAAGGTCACTGGAGATGGTAGTGCCCAGGAGACGGGCACAAGGCACTCTAGCCACTTCTGTACCCTCAATGTGGATTGGTGGTGGGGGGGGTGCGGCCTTCCTGAAGTCAATGATTAGCTCTACAGTTTTTGTGGTGTTGAGTACTAGCTTGTTCTCCCTGCACCATTGGGAGGTTCTTTCCACCTGCTGAAAGTACTCCTGGATATTGTCCTTGGTGACGAGACCGACGATGGTAGTGTCGTCGGCAAACTTGATGACCTTGACTGAGTCTGCCTTGGATCTGCAATTGTTTGTGTAGAGGGAGAACAGCAGTGGAGACAAGACACAGCCTTGGGGGGCACCTGTGTTCGTGGTCATGGTTTGTGAGTAGATGTCGCCCAGCCTAACAGTTTGAGTCCGGTTTGTGAGAAAGTCTGTGATCCAGAGGCGTAGGCTTGGGTGAACACCAAGAGTGGCTAGTTCTTCTTGTAAGATGCGTGGACAAATAGTGTTAAATGCCGAGCTAAAGTCTAGGAGTAGTACTCTGGCATACGTGTCTGGTCTGTCAAGGTGGTCATAAATGGACTCCAGGCAGATGTTTATAGCGTCATCAGTGGACCTGTTTGCCCTATACGCGAACTGATGGGGGTCTAGAAGGGGCAAGGTGGAGATCTTGAGGTTGGATAGGACCACTCGCTCTAGAGTTTTCATTATGATGGACGTAAGGGCTACCGGCCTGTAGTTGTTCAGGTCAGAGACTCCCTGTTTCTTAGGGACAGGTATGATGGTCGACCTCTCCAAGCAATTGTGGCGCCATGTTGCATTGATTGCGTTTTTCGAGTCTCATTCCAGAGAATGAGAATGGCATACTAACTATCACCAACATGTTGCATGCAGTGCACCTTTGCGACATATGCACACCGCAGGCACTGCAAGGATTTACCACAGTGCTTTGCTGAATACCGGCTATCAGCAAAGAGCAGAAACGCTCCCCACCAAAAGCACAACAAGTGTGAACTGGCCCTTGAGAGAATTTGATTGGTGATTACAAATTGTTGCAACCTGCAGTGTAGAACTCAGGGGCATATTTAAAATGCTTTAAATATGCCGCCAAGTTCTAGTTATGGCCTCCTCCTCCCCACAGCCATACCAATCCTCTCCAAAAAGTTACAAAGCATAGAAGCGCAAACAAAACAAAAAAGATGCAGGCCGACAATCGTAATTCTGGAAAATACCAATTGCACTAGCAAAAACCCAGCAATGCAAATTACATGTTCATCGCTGTGCTGTTGCTATTGGCACAATGGGCACGATACAATTTTTGAATCGTAACATGCCTAATACAAAAGGGCCCTAATTAGTTGATCTCCCTCTAAGATGGTTTAATATATTCTTTTTTGGCAGAGTACTTTGGCTAATCCAATTGGCTAAAAGTAAATCACATTTTGGCCAATAGGATTGTAAGCCGGCCCACCATGGCAAGGTAGACTCTTAGGGCGGGTTGGGGGAAGGGAGTGAGAGAAGTCTAGGGGATTGCAGTTTTGAAGCGGGATAATGGGGATAGGGGGCCATCATGGGTATCACTCTTACACCCTCAAGTGTAATGTCTGGAAACATGACGACCACCTGATAAATAGGTGGGATCCAGTTGGTCCACCTTAGGCCTGGTTCAACATTGGGATCGCAAAAGGCAAATCACAATCGCCTATGGAGTGTGATTGCATTTTTACCAAGCAATTCTGGCTCCGTTGCAGTGATTGCGTTTTTCGAGTCTCATTCCAGAGAATGAGAATGGCATACTAACTACCACCAACATGTTGCATGCAGTGCACCTTTGCGACATATGCACACCGCAGGCACTGCAAGGATTTACCACAGTGCTTTGCTGAATACCGGCTATCAGCAAAGAGCAGAAACGCTCCCCACCAAAAGCACAACAAGTGTGAACTGGCCCTTGAGAGAATTTGATTGGTGATTACAAATTGTTGCAACCTGTAGTGTAGAACTCAGGGGCATATTTAAAATGCTTTAAATATGCGGCCAAGTTCTAGTTATGGCCTCCTCCTCCCCACAGCCATACCAATCCTCTCCAAAAAGTTACAAAGCATAGAAGCGCAAACAAAACAAAAAAGATGCAGGCCGACAATCGTAATTCTGGAAAATACCAATTGCACTAGCAAAAACCCAGCAATGCAAATTACATGTTCATCGCTGTGCTGTTGCTATTGGCACAATACAATTTTTGAATCGTAACATGCCTAATACAAAGGGGCCCTAATTAGTTGATCTCCCTCTAAGATGGTTTATTATATTGTTTTTTGGCAGAGTACTTTGGCTAATACAATTGGCTAAAAGTAAATCATGTTTTGGCCAATAGGATTGTAAGCCGGCCCACCATGGCAAGGTAGACTCTTAGGGCGGGTTGGGGGAAGGGAGTGAGAGAAGTCTAGGGGATTGCAGTTTTGAAGCGGGATAATGGGGATAGGGGGCCATCATGGGTATCACTCTTACACCCTAAAGTGTAATGTCTGGAAACATGACGACCACCTGATAAATAGGTGGGATCCAGTTGGTCCCCCTTAGGCCTGGTTCAACATTGGGATCGCAAAAGTCAAATCACAATCGCCTGTGGAGTGTAATTGCATTTTTACCAAGCAATTCTGGCTTCATGTTGCAGTGATTGCATTTTTCGACTCTCATTCCAGAGAATGAGAATGGCATACTATCACCAACATGTTGCATGCAGTGCACCTTTGCGACATATGCACACCGCAGGCACTGCAAGAATTTACCACAGTGCTTTGCTGAATACCGGCTATCAGCAAAGAGCAGAAACGCCCCCCACCAAAAGCACAACAAGTGTGAACTGGCCCTTGAGAGAATTTGATTGGTGATTACAAATTGTTGCAACCTGCAGTGTAGAACTCAGGGGCATATTTAAAATGCTTTAAATATGCCGCCAAGTTCTAGTTATGGCCTCCTCCTCCCCACAGCCATACCAATCCTCTCCAAAAAGTTACAAAGCATAGAAGCGCAAACAAAACAAAAAAGATGCAGGCCGACAATCGTAATTCTGGAATATACCAATTGCACTAGCAAAAACCCAGCAATGCAAATTACATGTTCATCGCTGTGCTGTTGCTATTGGCACAATGGGCACGATACAATTTTTGAATCGTAACATGCCTAATACAAAAGGGCCCTAATTAGTTGATCTCCCTCTAAGATGGTTTAATATATTCTTTTTTGGCAGAGTACTTTGGCTAATCCAATTGGCTAAAAGTAAATCACATTTTGGCCAATAGGATTGTAAGCCGGCCCACCATGGCAAGGTAGACTCTTAGGGCGGGTTGGGGGAAGGGAGTGAGAGAAGTCTAGGGGATTGCAGTTTTGAAGCGGGATAATGGGGATAGGGGGCCATCATGGGTATCACTCTTACACCCTCAAGTGTAATGTCTGGAAACATGACGACCACCTGATAAATAGGTGGGATCCAGTTGGTCCACCTTAGGCCTGGTTCAACATTGGGATCGCAAAAGGCAAATCACAATCGCCTATGGAGTGTGATTGCATTTTTACCAAGCAATTCTGGCTCCATGTTGCAGTGATTGCGTTTTTCGAGTCTCATTCCAGAGAATGAGAATGGCATACTAACTACCACCAACATGTTGCATGCAGTGCACCTTTGCGACATATGCACACCGCAGGCACTGCAAGGATTTACCACAGTGCTTTGCTGAATACCGGCTATCAGCAAAGAGCAGAAACGCTCCCCACCAAAAGCACAACAAGTGTGAACTGGCCCTTGAGAGAATTTGATTGGTGATTACAAATTGTTGCAACCTGTAGTGTAGAACTCAGGGACATATTTAAAATGCTTTAAATATGTGGCCAAGTTCTAGTTATGGCCTCCTCCTCCCCACAGCCATACCAATCCTCTCCAAAAAGTTACAAAGCATAGAAGCGCAAACAAAACAAAAAAGATGCAGGCCGACAATCGTAATTCTGGAAAATACCAATTGCACTAGCAAAAACCCAGCAATGCAAATTACGTTCATCGCTGTGCTGTTGCTATTGGCACAATACAATTTTTGAATCGTAACATGCCTAATACAAAGGGGCCCTAATTAGTTGATCTCCCTCTAAGATGGTTTATTATATTCTTTTTTTGGCAGAGTACTTTGGCTAATACAATTGGCTAAAAGTAAATCACATTTTGGCCAATAGGATTGTAAGCCGGCCCACCATGGCAAGGTAGACTCTTAGGGCGGGTTGGGAGAAGGGAGTGAGAGAAGTCTAGGGGATTGCAGTTTTGAAGCGGGATAATGGGGATAGGGGGCCATCATGGGTATCACCCTTACACCCTCAAGTGTAATGTCTGGAAACATGACGACCACCTGATAAATAGGTGGGATCCAGTTGGTCCCCCTTAGGCCTGGTTCAACATTGGGATCGCAAAAGGCAAATCACAATCGCCTGTGGAGTGTAATTGCATTTTTACCAAGCAATTCTGGCTCCATGTTGCAGTGATTGCATTTTTCGAGTCTCATTCCAGAGAATGAGAATGGCATACTAACTATCACCAACATGTTGCATGCAGTGCACCTTTGCGACATATGCACACCGCAGGCACTGCAAGAATTTACCACAGTGCTTTGCTGAATACCGGCTATCAGCAAAGAGCAGAAACGCTCCCCACCAAAAGCACAACAAGTGTGAACTGGCCCTTGAGAGAATTTGATTGGTGATTACAAATTGTTGCAACCTGCAGTGTAGAACTCAGGGGCATATTTAAAATGATTTAAATATACCGCCAAGTTCTAGTTATGGCCTCCTCCTCCCCACAGCCATACCAATCCTCTCCAAAAAGTTACAAAGCATAGAAGCGCAAACAAAACAAAAAAGATGAGGGCCGACAATCGTAATTCTGGAAAATACCAATTGCACTAGCAAAAACCCAGCAATGCAAATTACATGTTCATCGCTGTGCTGTTGCTATTGGCACAATGGGCACAATACAATTTTTGAATCGTAACATGCCTAATACAAAAGGGCCCTAATTAGTTGATCTCCCTCTAAGATGGTTTATTATATTCTTTTTCGGCAGAGTACTTTGGCTAATCCAATTGGCTAAAAGTTAATTACATTTTGGCCAATAGGATTGTAAGCCGGCCCACCATGGCAAGGTAGACTCTTAGGGCGGGTTGGGGGAAGGGAGTGAGAGAGGTCTAGGGGATGGCAGTTTTGAAGCGGGATAATGGGGATAGGTGGCCATCATGGGTATCACTCTTACACCCTCAAGTGTAATGTCTGGAAACATGACGACCACCTGATAAATAATTGGGATCCAGTTGGTCCCCCTTAGGCCTGGTTCAACATTGGGATCGCAAAAGGCAAATCACAATCGCCTATGGAGTGTGATTGCATTTTTACAAAGCAATTGTGGCTCCATGTTGCAGTGATTGCGTTTTTCGAGTCTCATTCCAGAGAATGAGAATGGCATACTAACTATCACCAACATGTTGCATGCAGTGCACCTTTGCGACATATGCACACCGCAGGCACTGCAAGAATTTACCACAGTGCTTTGCTGAATACCGGCTATCAGCAAAGAGCAGAAACGCTCCCCACCAAAAGCACAACAAGTGTGAACTGGCCCTTGAGAGAATTTGATTGGTGATTACAAATTGTTGCAACCTGCAGTGTAGAACTCAGGGGCATATTTAAAATGATTTAAATATACCGCCAAGTTCTAGTTATGGCCTCCTCCGCCCCACAGCCATACCAATCCTCTCCAAAAAGTTACAAAGCATAGAAGCGCAAACAAAACAACAAAGATGCAGGCCGACAATCGTAATTCTGGAAAATACCAATTGCACTAGCAAAAACCCAGCAATGCAAATTACATGTTCATCGCTGTGCTGTTGCTATTGGCACAATGGGCACGATACAATTTTTGAATCGTAACATGCCTAATACAAAAGGGCCCTAATTAGTTGATCTCCCTCTAAGATGGTTTATTATATTCTTTTTTGGCAGAGTACTTTGGCTAATCCAATTGGCTAAAAGTAAATTACATTTTGGCCAAATAGGATTGTAAGCCGGCCCACCATGGCAAGGTAGACTCTTAGGGCGGGTTGGGGAAAGGGAGTGAGAGAGGTCTAGGGGATGGCAGTTTTGAAGAGGGATAATGGGGATAGGTGGCCATCATGGGTATCACTCTTACACCCTCAAGTGTAATGTCTGGAAACATGACGACCACCTGATAAATAATTGGGATCCAGTTGGTCCCCCTTAGGCCTGGTTCAACATTGGGATCGCAAAAGGCAAATCACAATCGCCTATGGTGTGTGATTGCATTTTTCAGGAATCAGGAATCAGGAATCAGGAATTCTTTATTTCGCCAAGCATGACTAGGTCATGCCCGGAATTGGTTTTGGCACAGTACATATAGCTCAAGGAGAGAAAGAAGAAAACAGAGGACAAGCAATTACATTAACATTATATCACACTTAACATTTGCGTTACATTACATTAGCAGCAATTTTGCATCACCCGTGACAGTACTGAAAAAAAGTCCTAGAATGGCCTATTATTCAAATAGTTTTGTGTCACATTGATTTGTGTGCAGATGGGAGTATGTGGAGGGAATTAAGGAGGCTGACGGCCGAGGGGAAGAAAGAGTTACTGTGTCTGGCAGTCCTTGTGGAGATGGCCCGAAGTCTCCGTCCTAGTGGGAGCTGGCAGAAGTAGCGATGGCCCGGGTGAGTAGGATCGTTAGCGATCCTCAACGCCCTCGATCTCAGCCTTCTCCTGTGTAGGAGGTCGAGTGAGGGGGGAGGTCTTCCAATGACCCTCTCCGCTGCCCTGATGACCCTCTGAAGTGCGAGCCTGTCGCTGGCGGTGGCGCCGGTGTACCAGACCAGGATGGAAGAGCAGACGATCGATTCAATGGTGGCGGAGTAGAAGCTGATCAGAATCTCTGGTGCCATGCCGAACTTCCTTAGCTGACGAAGGAAGTAGAGTCTCTGCTGGGCTTTCCTTTGGATAGCAGTGATGTTAGGTCTCCAGCTAAGGTCACTGGAGATGGTAGTGCCCAGGAGACGGGCACAAGGCACTCTAGCCACTTCTGTACCCTCAATGTGGATTGGTGGTGGGGGGGGTGCGGCCTTCCTGAAGTCAATGATTAGCTCTACAGTTTTTGTGGTGTTGAGTACTAGCTTGTTCTCCCTGCACCATTGGGAGGTTCTTTCCACCTGCTGAAAGTACTCCTGGATATTGTCCTTGGTGACGAGACCGACGATGGTAGTGTCGTCGGCAAACTTGATGACCTTGACTGAGTCTGCCTTGGATCTGCAATTGTTTGTGTAGAGGGAGAACAGCAGTGGAGACAAGACACAGCCTTGGGGGGCACCTGTGTTCGTGGTCATGGTTTGTGAGTAGATGTCGCCCAGCCTAACAGTTTGAGTCCGGTTTGTGAGAAAGTCTGTGATCCAGAGGCGTAGGCTTGGGTGAACACCAAGAGTGGCTAGTTCTTCTTGTAAGATGCGTGGACAAATAGTGTTAAATGCCGAGCTAAAGTCTAGGAGTAGTACTCTGGCATACGTGTCTGGTCTGTCAAGGTGGTCATAAATGGACTCCAGGCAGATGTTTATAGCGTCATCAGTGGACCTGTTTGCCCTATACGCGAACTGATGGGGGTCTAGAAGGGGCAAGGTGGAGATCTTGAGGTTGGATAGGACCACTCGCTCTAGAGTTTTCATTATGATGGACGTAAGGGCTACCGGCCTGTAGTTGTTCAGGTCAGAGACTCCCTGTTTCTTAGGGACAGGTATGATGGTCGACCTCTCCAAGCAATTGTGGCGCCATGTTGCATTGATTGCGTTTTTCGAGTCTCATTCCAGAGAATGAGAATGGCATACTAACTATCACCAACATGTTGCATGCAGTGCACCTTTGCGACATATGCACACCGCAGGCACTGCAAGGATTTACCACAGTGCTTTGCTGAATACCGGCTATCAGCAAAGAGCAGAAACGCTCCCCACCAAAAGCACAACAAGTGTGAACTGGCCCTTGAGAGAATTTGATTGGTGATTACAAATTGTTGCAACCTGCAGTGTAGAACTCAGGGGCATATTTAAAATGCTTTAAATATGCCGCCAAGTTCTAGTTATGGCCTCCTCCTCCCCACAGCCATACCAATCCTCTCCAAAAAGTTACAAAGCATAGAAGCGCAAACAAAACAAAAAAGATGCAGGCCGACAATCGTAATTCTGGAAAATACCAATTGCACTAGCAAAAACCCAGCAATGCAAATTACATGTTCATCGCTGTGCTGTTGCTATTGGCACAATACAATTTTTGAATCGTAACATGCCTAATACAAAGGGGCCCTAATTAGTTAATCTCCCTCTAAGATGGTTTATTATATTCTTTTTTGGCAGAGTACTTTGGCTAATACAATTGGCTAAAAGTAAATCACGTTTTGGCCAATAGGATTGTAAGCCGGCCCACCATGGCAAGGTAGACTCTTAGGGCGGGTTGGGGGAAGGGAGTGAGAGAAGTCTAGGGGATTGCAGTTTTGAAGCGGGATAATGGGGATAGGGGGCCATCATGGGTATCACTCTTACACCCTAAAGTGTAATGTCTGGAAACATGACGACCACCTGATAAATAGGTGGGATCCAGTTGGTCCCCCTTAGGCCTGGTTCAACATTGGGATCGCAAAAGTCAAATCACAATCGCCTGTGGAGTGTAATTGCATTTTTACCAAGCAATTCTGGCTTCATGTTGCAGTGATTGCATTTTTCGACTCTCATTCCAGAGAATGAGAATGGCATACTAACTATCACCAACATGTTGCATGCAGTGCACCTTTGCGACATATGCACACCGCAGGCACTGCAAGAATTTACCACAGTGCTTTGCTGAATACCGGCTATCAGCAAAGAGCAGAAACGCCCCCCACCAAAAGCACAACAAGTGTGAACTGGCCCTTGAGAGAATTTGATTGGTGATTACAAATTGTTGCAACCTGCAGTGTAGAACTCAGGGGCATATTTAAAATGCTTTAAATATGCCGCCAAGTTCTAGTTATGGCCTCCTCCTCCCCACAGCCATACCAATCCTCTCCAAAAAGTTACAAAGCATAGAAGCGCAAACAAAACAAAAAAGATGCAGGCCGACAATCGTAATTCTGGAATATACCAATTGCACTAGCAAAAACCCAGCAATGCAAATTACATGTTCATCGCTGTGCTGTTGCTATTGGCACAATGGGCACGATACAATTTTTGAATCGTAACATGCCTAATACAAAAGGGCCCTAATTAGTTGATCTCCCTCTAAGATGGTTTAATATATTCTTTTTTGGCAGAGTACTTTGGCTAATCCAATTGGCTAAAAGTAAATCACATTTTGGCCAATAGGATTGTAAGCCGGCCCACCATGGCAAGGTAGACTCTTAGGGCGGGTTGGGGGAAGGGAGTGAGAGAAGTCTAGGGGATTGCAGTTTTGAAGCGGGATAATGGGGATAGGGGGCCATCATGGGTATCACTCTTACACCCTCAAGTGTAATGTCTGGAAACATGACGACCACCTGATAAATAGGTGGGATCCAGTTGGTCCACCTTAGGCCTGGTTCAACATTGGGATCGCAAAAGGCAAATCACAATCGCCTATGGAGTGTGATTGCATTTTTACCAAGCAATTCTGGCTCCATGTTGCAGTGATTGCGTTTTTCGAGTCTCATTCCAGAGAATGAGAATGGCATACTAACTACCACCAACATGTTGCATGCAGTGCACCTTTGCGACATATGCACACCGCAGGCACTGCAAGGATTTACCACAGTGCTTTGCTGAATACCGGCTATCAGCAAAGAGCAGAAACGCTCCCCACCAAAAGCACAACAAGTGTGAACTGGCCCTTGAGAGAATTTGATTGGTGATTACAAATTGTTGCAACCTGTAGTGTAGAACTCAGGGGCATATTTAAAATGCTTTAAATATGCGGCCAAGTTCTAGTTATAGCCTCCTCCTCCCCACAGCCATACCAATCCTCTCCAAAAAGTTACAAAGCATAGAAGCGCAAACAAAACAAAAAAGATGCAGGCCGACAATCGTAATTCTGGAAAATACCAATTGCACTAGCAAAAACCCAGCAATGCAAATTACATGTTCATCGCTGTGCTGTTGCTATTGGCACAATACAATTTTTGAATCGTAACATGCCTAATACAAAGGGGCCCTAATTAGTTGATCTCCCTCTAAGATGGTTTATTATATTCTTTTTTGGCAGAGTACTTTGGCTAATACAATTGGCTAAAAGTAAATCACATTTTGGCCAATAGGATTGTAAGCCGGCCCACCATGGCAAGGTAGACTCTTAGGGCGGGTTGGGAGAAGGGAGTGAGAGAAGTCTAGGGGATTGCAGTTTTGAAGCGGGATAATGGGGATAGGGGGCCATCATGGGTATCACTCTTACACCCTAAAGTGTAATGTCTGGAAACATGACGACCACCTGATAAATAGGTGGGATCCAGTTGGTCCCCCTTAGGCCTGGTTCAACATTGGGATCGCAAAAGTCAAATCACAATCGCCTGTGGAGTGTAATTGCATTTTTACCAAGCAATTCTGGCTTCATGTTGCAGTGATTGCATTTTTCGACTCTCATTCCAGAGAATGAGAATGGCATACTAACTATCACCAACATGTTGCATGCAGTGCACCTTTGCGACATATGCACACCGCAGGCACTGCAAGAATTTACCACAGTGCTTTGCTGAATACCGGCTATCAGCAAAGAGCAGAAACGCCCCCCACCAAAAGCACAACAAGTGTGAACTGGCCCTTGAGAGAATTTGATTGGTGATTACAAATTGTTGCAACCTGCAGTGTAGAACTCAGGGGCATATTTAAAATGCTTTAAATATGCCGCCAAGTTCTAGTTATGGCCTCCTCCTCCCCACAGCCATACCAATCCTCTCCAAAAAGTTACAAAGCATAGAAGCGCAAACAAAACAAAAAAGATGCAGGCCGACAATCGTAATTCTGGAATATACCAATTGCACTAGCAAAAACCCAGCAATGCAAATTACATGTTCATCGCTGTGCTGTTGCTATTGGCACAATACAATTTTTGAATCGTAACATGCCTAATACAAAGGGGCCCTAATTAGTTGATCTCCCTCTAAGATGGTTTATTATATTGTTTTTTGGCAGAGTACTTTGGCTAATACAATTGGCTAAAAGTAAATCACGTTTTGGCCAATAGGATTGTAAGCCGGCCCACCATGGCAAGGTAGACTCTTAGGGCGGGTTGGGGGAAGGGAGTGAGAGAAGTCTAGGGGATTGCAGTTTTGAAGCGGGATAATGGGGATAGGGGGCCATCATGGGTATCACTCTTACACCCTAAAGTGTAATGTCTGGAAACATGACGACCACCTGATAAATAGGTGGGATCCAGTTGGTCCCCCTTAGGCCTGGTTCAATATTGGGATCGCAAAAGGCAAATCACAATGAGCCTGTGGAGTGTAATTGCATTTTTACCAAGCAATTCTGGCTCCATGTTGCAGTGATTGCATTTTTCGAGTCTCATTCCAGAGAATGAGAATGGCATACTAACTATCACCAACATGTTGCATGCAGTGCACCTTTGCGACATATGCACACCGCAGGCACTGCAAGAATTTACCACAGTGCTTTGCTGAATACCGGCTATCAGCAAAGAGCAGAAACGCTCCCCACCAAAAGCACAACAAGTGTGAACTGGCCCTTGAGAGAATTTGATTGGTGATTACAAATTGTTGCAACCTGCAGTGTAGAACTCAGGGGCATATTTAAAATGCTTTAAATATGCCGCCAAGTTCTAGTTATGGCCTCCTCCTCCCCACAGCCATACCAATCCTCTCCAAAAAGTTACAAAGCATAGAAGCGCAAACAAAACAAAAAAGATGCAGGCCGACAATCGTAATTCTGGAATATACCAATTGCACTAGCAAAAACCCAGCAATGCAAATTACATGTTCATCGCTGTGCTGTTGCTATTGGCACAATACAATTTTTGAATCGTAACATGCCTAATACAAAGGGGCCCTAATTAGTTGATCTCCCTCTAAGATGGTTTATTATATTGTTTTTTGGCAGAGTACTTTGGCTAATACAATTGGCTAAAAGTAAATCACGTTTTGGCCAATAGGATTGTAAGCCGGCCCACCATGGCAAGGTAGACTCTTAGGGCGGGTTGGGGGAAGGGAGTGAGAGAAGTCTAGGGGATTGCAGTTTTGAAGCGGGATAATGGGGATAGGGGGCCATCATGGGTATCACTCTTACACCCTAAAGTGTAATGTCTGGAAACATGACGACCACCTGATAAATAGGTGGGATCCAGTTGGTCCCCCTTAGGCCTGGTTCAATATTGGGATCGCAAAAGGCAAATCACAATGAGCCTGTGGAGTGTAATTGCATTTTTACCAAGCAATTCTGGCTCCATGTTGCAGTGATTGCATTTTTCGAGTCTCATTCCAGAGAATGAGAATGGCATACTAACTATCACCAACATGTTGCATGCAGTGCACCTTTGCGACATATGCACACCGCAGGCACTGCAAGAATTTACCACAGTGCTTTGCTGAATACCGGCTATCAGCAAAGAGCAGAAACGCTCCCCACCAAAAGCACAACAAGTGTGAACTGGCCCTTGAGAGAATTTGATTGGTGATTACAAATTGTTGCAACCTGCAGTGTAGAACTCAGGGGCATATTTAAAATGATTTAAATATGCCGCCAAGTTCTAGTTATGGCCTCCTCCTCCCCACAGCCATACCAATCCTCTCCAAAAAGTTACAAAGCATAGAAGCGCAAACAAAACAAAAAAGATGCAGGCCGACAATCGTAATTCTGGAATATACCAATTGCACTAGCAAAAACCCAGCAATGCAAATTACATGTTCATCGCTGTGCTGTTGCTATTGGCACAATGGGCACGATACAATTTTTGAATCGTAACATGCCTAATACAAAAGGGCCCTAATTAGTTGATCTCCCTCTAAGATGGTTTAATATATTCTTTTTTGGCAGAGTACTTTGGCTAATCCAATTGGCTAAAAGTAAATTACATTTTGGCCAATAGGATTGTAAGCTGGCCCACCATGGCAAGGTAGACTCTTAGGGTGAGTTGGGGAAAGGGAGTGAGAGAGGTCTAGGGGATGGCAGTTTTGAAGAGGGATAATGGGGATAGGTGGCCATCATGGGTATCACTCTTACACCCTCAAGTGTAATGTCTGGAAACATGACGACCACCTGATAAATAATTGGGATCCAGTTGGTCCCCCTTAGGCCTGGTTCAACATTGGGATCGCAAAAGGCAAATCACAATCGCCTATGGAGTGTGATTACATTTTTACCAAGCAATTGTGGCTCCATGTTGCAGTGATTGCGTTTTTCGAGTCTCATTCCAGAGAATGAGAATGGCATACTAACTATCACCAACATGTTGCATGCAGTGCACCTTTGCGACATATCCACACCGCAGGCACTGCAAGGATTTACCACAGTGCTTTGCTGAATACCGGCTATCAGCAAAGAGCAGAAACGCTCCCCACCAAAAGCACAACAAGTGTGAACTGGCCCCTTGAGAGAATTTGATTGGTGATTACAAATTGTTGCAACCTGCAGTGTAGAACTCAGGGGCATATTTAAAATGCTTTAAATATGCCGCCAAGTTCTAGTTATGGCCTCCTCCTCCCCACAGCCATACCAATCCTCTCCAAAAAGTTACAAAGCATAGAAGCGCAAACAAAACAAAAAAGATGCAGGCCGACA
Organism: Hyperolius riggenbachi; assembly: GCF_040937935.1. Taxonomy (NCBI): domain Eukaryota; kingdom Metazoa; phylum Chordata; class Amphibia; order Anura; family Hyperoliidae; genus Hyperolius; species Hyperolius riggenbachi. Next base: position 91,566,265 of record NC_090655.1, on the reverse strand, counting down.
ATCATAATTCTGGAAAATACCAATTGCACTAGCAAAAACCCAGCAATGCAAATTACATGTTCATCGCTGTGCTGTTGCTATTGGCACAATACAATTTTTGAATCGTAACATGCCTAATACAAAGGGGCCCTAATTAGTTGATCTCCCTCTAAGATGGTTTATTATATTCTTTTTTGGCAGAGTACTTTGGCTAATACAATTGGCTAAAAGTAAATCACATTTTGGCCAATAGGATTGTAAACCGGCCCACCATGGCAAGGTAGACTCTTAGGGCGGGTTGGGGGAAGGGAGTGAGAGAAGTCTAGGGGATTGCAGTTTTGAAGCGGGATAATGGGGATAGGGGGCCATCATGGGTATCACTCTTACACCCTCAAGTGTAATGTCTGGAAACATGACGACCACCTGATAAATAGGTGGGATCCAGTTGGTCCCCCTTAGGCCTGGTTCAACATTGGGATCGCAAAAGGCAAATCACAATCGCCTGTGGAGTGTAATTGTATTTTTACCAAGCAATTCTGGCTCCATGTTGCAGTGATTGCATTTTTCGAGTCTCATTCCAGAGAATGAGAATGGCATACTAACTATCACCAACATGTTGCATGCAGTGCACCTTTGCGACATATGCACACCGCAGGCACTGCAAGAATTTACCACAGTGCTTTGCTGAATACCGGCTATCAGCAAAGAGCAGAAACGCTCCCCACCAAAAGCACAACAAGTGTGAACTGGCCCTTGAGAGAATTTGATTGGTGATTACAAATTGTTGCAACCTGCAGTGTAGAACTCAGGGGCATATTTAAAATGATTTAAATATACCGCCAAGTTCCAGTTATGGCCTCCTCCGCCCCACAGCCATACCAATCCTCTCCAAAAAGTTACAAAGCATAGAAGCGCAAACAAAACAAAAAAGATGCAGGCCGACAATCGTAATTCTGTAAAATACCAATTGCACTAGCAAAAACCCAGCAATGCAAATTACATGTTCATCGCTGTGCTGTTGCTATTGGCACAATGGGCACGATACAATTTTTGAATCGTAACATGCCTAATACAAAAGGGCCCTAATTAGTTGATCTCCCTCCAAGATGGTTTATTATATTCTTTTTTGGCAGAGTACTTTGGCTAATCCAATTGGCTAAAAGTAAATTACATTTTGGCCAAATAGGATTGTAAGCCGGCCCACCATGGCAAGGTAGACTCTTAGGGCGGGTTGGGGAAAGGGAGTGAGAGAGGTCTAGGGGATGGCAGTTTTGAAGAGGGATAATGGGGATAGGGGGCCATCATGGGTATCACTCTTACACCCTCAAGTGTAATGTCTGGAAACATGACGACCACCTGATAAATAATTGGGATCCAGTTGGTCCCCCTTAGGCCTGGTTCAACATTGGGATCGCAAAAGGCAAATCACAATCGCCTATGGTGTGTGATTGCATTTTTACCAAGCAATTGTGGCGCCATGTTGCATTGATTGCGTTTTTCGAGTCTCATTCCAGAGAATGAGAATGGCATACTAACTATCACCAACATGTTGCATGCAGTGCACCTTTGCGACATATGCACACCGCAGGCACTGCAAGGATTTACCACAGTGCTTTGCTGAATACCGGCTATCAGCAAAGAGCAGAAACGCTCCCCACCAAAAGCACAACAAGTGTGAACTGGCCCTTGAGAGAATTTGATTGGTGATTACAAATTGTTGCAACCTGCAGTGTAGAACTCAGGGGCATATTTAAAATGCTTTAAATATGCCGCCAAGTTCTAGTTATGGCCTCCTCCTCCCCACAGCCATACCAATCCTCTCCCAAAAGTTACAAAGCATAGAAGCGCAAACAAAACAAAAAAGATGCAGGCCGACAATCGTAATTCTGGAAAATACCAATTGCACTAGCAAAAACCCAGCAATGCAAATTACATGTTCATCGCTGTGCTGTTGCTATTGGCACAATACAATTTTTTAATCATAACATGCCTAATACAAAGGGGCCCTAATTAGTTGATCTCCCTCTAAGATGGTTTATTATATTCTTTTTTGGCAGAGTACTTTGGCTAATACAATTGGCTAAAAGTAAATCACATTTTGGCCAATAGGATTGTAAGCCGGCCCACCATGGCAAGGTAGACTCTTAGGGCAGGTTGGGGGAAGGGAGTGAGAGAAGTCTAGGGGATTGCAGTTTTGAAGCGGGATAATGGGGATAGGGGGCCATCATGGGTATCACTCTTACACCCTCAAGTGTAATGTCTGGAAACATGACGACCACCTGATAAATAGGTGGGATCCAGTTGGTCCCCCTTAGGCCTGGTTCAACATTGGGATCGCAAAAGGCAAATCACAATCGATTGTGGAGTGTAATTGTATTTTTACCAAGCAATTCTGGCTCCATGTTGCAGTGATTGCATTTTTCGAGTCTCATTCCAGAGAATGAGAATGGCATACTAACTATCACCAACATGTTGCATGCAGTGCACCTTTGCGACATATGCACACCGCAGGCACTGCAAGAATTTACCACAGTGCTTTGCTGAATACCGGCTATCAGCAAAGAGCAGAAACGCTCCCCACCAAAAGCACAACAAGTGTGAACTGGCCGTTGAGAGAATTTGATTGGTGATTACAAATTGTTGCAACCTGCAGTGTAGAACTCAGGGGCATATTTAAAATGCTTTAAATATGCCGCCAAGTTCTAGTTATGGCCTCCTCCTCCCCACAGCCATACCAATCCTCTCCAAAAAGTTACAAAGCATAGAAGCGCAAACAAAACAAAAAGATGCAGGCCGACAATCGTAATTCTGGAAAATACCAATTGCACTAGCAAAAACCCAGCAATGCAAATTACATGTTCATAGCTGTGCTGTTGCTATTGGCACAATACAATTTTTGAATCGTAACATGCCTAATACAAAGGGGCCCTAATTAGTTGATCTCCCTCTAAGATGGTTTATTATATTCTTTTTTGGCAGAGTACTTTGGCTAATACAATTGGCTAAAAGTAAATCACATTTTGGCCAATAGGATTGTAAGCCGGCCCACCATGGCAAGGTAGACTCTTAGGGCGGGTTGGGAGAAGGGAGTGAGAGAAGTCTAGGGGATTGCAGTTTTGAAGCGGGATAATGGGGATAGGGGGCCATCATGGGTATCACTCTTACACCCTAAAGTGTAATGTCTGGAAACATGACGACCACCTGATAAATAGGTGGGATCCAGTTGGTCCCCCTTAGGCCTGGTTCAACATTGGGATCGCAAAAGTCAAATCACAATCGCCTGTGGAGTGTAATTGCATTTTTACCAAGCAATTCTGGCTTCATGTTGCAGTGATTGCATTTTTCGACTCTCATTCCAGAGAATGAGAATGGCATACTAACTATCACCAACATGTTGCATGCAGTGCACCTTTGCGACATATGCACACCGCAGGCACTGCAAGAATTTACCACAGTGCTTTGCTGAATACCGGCTATCAGCAAAGAGCAGAAACGCCCCCCACCAAAAGCACAACAAGTGTGAACTGGCCCTTGAGAGAATTTGATTGGTGATTACAAATTGTTGCAACCTGCAGTGTAGAACTCAGGGGCATATTTAAAATGCTTTAAATATGCCGCCAAGTTCTAGTTATGGCCTCCTCCTCCCCACAGCCATACCAATCCTCTCCAAAAAGTTACAAAGCATAGAAGCGCAAACAAAACAAAAAAGATGCAGGCCGACAATCGTAATTCTGGAATATACCAATTGCACTAGCAAAAACCCAGCAATGCAAATTACATGTTCATCGCTGTGCTGTTGCTATTGGCACAATGGGCACGATACAATTTTTGAATCGTAACATGCCTAATACAAAAGGGCCCTAATTAGTTGATCTCCCTCTAAGATGGTTTAATATATTCTTTTTTGGCAGAGTACTTTGGCTAATCCAATTGGCTAAAAGTAAATCACATTTTGGCCAATAGGATTGTAAGCCGGCCCACCATGGCAAGGTAGACTCTTAGGGCGGGTTGGGGGAAGGGAGTGAGAGAAGTCTAGGGGATTGCAGTTTTGAAGCGGGATAATGGGGATAGGGGGCCATCATGGGTATCACTCTTACACCCTCAAGTGTAATGTCTGGAAACATGACGACCACCTGATAAATAGGTGGGATCCAGTTGGTCCACCTTAGGCCTGGTTCAACATTGGGATCGCAAAAGGCAAATCACAATCGCCTATGGAGTGTGATTGCATTTTTACCAAGCAATTCTGGCTCCATGTTGCAGTGATTGCGTTTTTCGAGTCTCATTCCAGAGAATGAGAATGGCATACTAACTACCACCAACATGTTGCATGCAGTGCACCTTTGCGACATATGCACACCGCAGGCACTGCAAGGATTTACCACAGTGCTTTGCTGAATACCGGCTATCAGCAAAGAGCAGAAACGCTCCCCACCAAAAGCACAACAAGTGTGAACTGGCCCTTGAGAGAATTTGATTGGTGATTACAAATTGTTGCAACCTGTAGTGTAGAACTCAGGGACATATTTAAAATGCTTTAAATATGTGGCCAAGTTCTAGTTATGGCCTCCTCCTCCCCACAGCCATACCAATCCTCTCCAAAAAGTTACAAAGCATAGAAGCGCAAACAAAACAAAAAAGATGCAGGCCGACAATCGTAATTCTGGAAAATACCAATTGCACTAGCAAAAACCCAGCAATGCAAATTACATGTTCATCGCTGTGCTGTTGCTATTGGCACAATACAATTTTTGAATCGTAACATGCCTAATACAAAGGGGCCCTAATTAGTTGATCTCCCTCTAAGATGGTTTATTATATTCTTTTTTTGGCAGAGTACTTTGGCTAATACAATTGGCTAAAAGTAAATCACATTTTGGCCAATAGGATTGTAAGCCGGCCCACCATGGCAAGGTAGACTCTTAGGGCGGGTTGGGAGAAGGGAGTGAGAGAAGTCTAGGGGATTGCAGTTTTGAAGCGGGATAATGGGGATAGGGGGCCATCATGGGTATCACCCTTACACCCTCAAGTGTAATGTCTGGAAACATGACGACCACCTGATAAATAGGTGGGATCCAGTTGGTCCCCCTTAGGCCTGGTTCAACATTGGGATCGCAAAAGGCAAATCACAATCGCCTGTGGAGTGTAATTGCATTTTTACCAAGCAATTCTGGCTCCATGTTGCAGTGATTGCATTTTTCGAGTCTCATTCCAGAGAATGAGAATGGCATACTAACTATCACCAACATGTTGCATGCAGTGCACCTTTGCGACATATGCACACCGCAGGCACTGCAAGAATTTACCACAGTGCTTTGCTGAATACCGGCTATCAGCAAAGAGCAGAAACGCTCCCCACCAAAAGCACAACAAGTGTGAACTGGCCCTTGAGAGAATTTGATTGGTGATTACAAATTGTTGCAACCTGCAGTGTAGAACTCAGGGGCATATTTAAAATGCTTTAAATATTCCGCCAAGTTCTAGTTATGGCCTCCTCCTCCCCACAGCCATACCAATCCTCTCCAAAAAGTTACAAAGCATAGAAGCGCAAACAAAACAAAAAAGATGCAGGCCGACAATCGTAATTCTGGAATATACCAATTGCACTAGCAAAAACCCAGCAATGCAAATTACATGTTCATCGCTGTGCTGTTGCTATTGGCACAATGGGCACGATACAATTTTTGAATCGTAACATGCCTAATACAAAAGGGCCCTAATTAGTTGATCTCCCTCTAAGATGGTTTAATACATTCTTTTTTGGCAGAGTACTTTGGCTAATCCAATTGGCTAAAAGTAAATCACATTTTGGCCAATAGGATTGTAAGCCGGCCCACCATGGCAAGGTAGACTCTTAGGGCGGGTTGGGGAAAGGGAGTGAGAGAAGTCTAGGGGATTGCAGTTTTGAAGCGGGATAATGGGGATAGGGGGCCATCATGGGTATCACTCTTACACCCTCAAGTGTAATGTCTGGAAACATGACGACCACCTGATAAATAGGTGGGATCCAGTTGGTCCACCTTAGGCCTGGTTCAACATTGGGATCGCAAAAGGCAAATCACAATCGCCTATGGAGTGTGATTGCATTTTTACCAAGCAATTCTGGCTCCATGTTGCAGTGATTGCGTTTTTCGAGTCTCATTCCAGAGAATGAGAATGGCATACTAACTACCACCAACATGTTGCATGCAGTGCACCTTTGCGACATATGCACACCGCAGGCACTGCAAGGATTTACCACAGTGCTTTGCTGAATACCGGCTATCAGCAAAGAGCAGAAACGCTCCCCACCAAAAGCACAACAAGTGTGAACTGGCCCTTGAGAGAATTTGATTGGTGATTACAAATTGTTGCAACCTGTAGTGTAGAACTCAGGGGCATATTTATAATGCTTTAAATATGCGGCCAAGTTCTAGTTATGGCCTCCTCCTCCCCACAGCCATACCAATCCTCTCCAAAAAGTTACAAAGCATAGAAGCGCAAACAAAACAAAAAAGATGCAGGCCGACAATCGTAATTCTGGAAAATACCAATTGCACTAGCAAAAACCCAGCAATGCAAATTACATGTTCATCGCTGTGCTGTTGCTATTGGCACAATACAATTTTTGAATCGTAACATGCCTAATACAAAGGGGCCCTAATTAGTTGATCTCCCTCTAAGATGGTTTATTATATTCTTTTTTGGCAGAGTACTTTGGCTAATACAATTGGCTAAAAGTAAATCACATTTTGGCCAATAGGATTGTAAGCCGGCCCACCATGGCAAGGTAGACTCTTAGGGCAGGTTGGGGGAAGGGAGTGAGAGAAGTCTAGGGGATTGCAGTTTTGAAGCGGGATAATGGGGATAGGGGGCCATCATGGGTATCACTCTTACACCCTCAAGTGTAATGTCTGGAAACATGACGACCACCTGATAAATAGGTGGGATCCAGTTGGTCCCCCTTAGGCCTGGTTCAACATTGGGATCGCAAAAGGCAAATCACAATCGATTGTGGAGTGTAATTGTATTTTTACCAAGCAATTCTGGCTCCATGTTGCAGTGATTGCATTTTTCGAGTCTCATTCCAGAGAATGAGAATGGCATACTAACTATCACCAACATGTTGCATGCAGTGCACCTTTGCGACATATGCACACCGCAGGCACTGCAAGAATTTACCACAGTGCTTTGCTGAATACCGGCTATCAGCAAAGAGCAGAAACGCTCCCCACCAAAAGCACAACAAGTGTGAACTGGCCGTTGAGAGAATTTGATTGGTGATTACAAATTGTTGCAACCTGCAGTGTAGAACTCAGGGGCATATTTAAAATGCTTTAAATATGCCGCCAAGTTCTAGTTATGGCCTCCTCCTCCCCACAGCCATACCAATCCTCTCCAAAAAGTTACAAAGCATAGAAGCGCAAACAAAACAAAAAGATGCAGGCCGACAATCGTAATTCTGGAAAATACCAATTGCACTAGCAAAAACCCAGCAATGCAAATTACATGTTCATAGCTGTGCTGTTGCTATTGGCACAATACAATTTTTGAATCGTAACATGCCTAATACAAAGGGGCCCTAATTAGTTGATCTCCCTCTAAGATGGTTTATTATATTCTTTTTTGGCAGAGTACTTTGGCTAATACAATTGGCTAAAAGTAAATCACATTTTGGCCAATAGGATTGTAAGCCGGCCCACCATGGCAAGGTAGACTCTTAGGGCGGGTTGGGAGAAGGGAGTGAGAGAAGTCTAGGGGATTGCAGTTTTGAAGCGGGATAATGGGGATAGGGGGCCATCATGGGTATCACTCTTACACCCTAAAGTGTAATGTCTGGAAACATGACGACCACCTGATAAATAGGTGGGATCCAGTTGGTCCCCCTTAGGCCTGGTTCAACATTGGGATCGCAAAAGTCAAATCACAATCGCCTGTGGAGTGTAATTGCATTTTTACCAAGCAATTCTGGCTTCATGTTGCAGTGATTGCATTTTTCGACTCTCATTCCAGAGAATGAGAATGGCATACTAACTATCACCAACATGTTGCATGCAGTGCACCTTTGCGACATATGCACACCGCAGGCACTGCAAGAATTTACCACAGTGCTTTGCTGAATACCGGCTATCAGCAAAGAGCAGAAACGCCCCCCACCAAAAGCACAACAAGTGTGAACTGGCCCTTGAGAGAATTTGATTGGTGATTACAAATTGTTGCAACCTGCAGTGTAGAACTCAGGGGCATATTTAAAATGCTTTAAATATGCCGCCAAGTTCTAGTTATGGCCTCCTCCTCCCCACAGCCATACCAATCCTCTCCAAAAAGTTACAAAGCATAGAAGCGCAAACAAAACAAAAAAGATGCAGGCCGACAATCGTAATTCTGGAATATACCAATTGCACTAGCAAAAACCCAGCAATGCAAATTACATGTTCATCGCTGTGCTGTTGCTATTGGCACAATGGGCACGATACAATTTTTGAATCGTAACATGCCTAATACAAAAGGGCCCTAATTAGTTGATCTCCCTCTAAGATGGTTTAATATATTCTTTTTTGGCAGAGTACTTTGGCTAATCCAATTGGCTAAAAGTAAATCACATTTTGGCCAATAGGATTGTAAGCCGGCCCACCATGGCAAGGTAGACTCTTAGGGCGGGTTGGGGGAAGGGAGTGAGAGAAGTCTAGGGGATTGCAGTTTTGAAGCGGGATAATGGGGATAGGGGGCCATCATGGGTATCACTCTTACACCCTCAAGTGTAATGTCTGGAAACATGACGACCACCTGATAAATAGGTGGGATCCAGTTGGTCCACCTTAGGCCTGGTTCAACATTGGGATCGCAAAAGGCAAATCACAATCGCCTATGGAGTGTGATTGCATTTTTACCAAGCAATTCTGGCTCCATGTTGCAGTGATTGCGTTTTTCGAGTCTCATTCCAGAGAATGAGAATGGCATACTAACTACCACCAACATGTTGCATGCAGTGCACCTTTGCGACATATGCACACCGCAGGCACTGCAAGGATTTACCACAGTGCTTTGCTGAATACCGGCTATCAGCAAAGAGCAGAAACGCTCCCCACCAAAAGCACAACAAGTGTGAACTGGCCCTTGAGAGAATTTGATTGGTGATTACAAATTGTTGCAACCTGTAGTGTAGAACTCAGGGACATATTTAAAATGCTTTAAATATGTGGCCAAGTTCTAGTTATGGCCTCCTCCTCCCCACAGCCATACCAATCCTCTCCAAAAAGTTACAAAGCATAGAAGCGCAAACAAAACAAAAAAGATGCAGGCCGACAATCGTAATTCTGGAAAATACCAATTGCACTAGCAAAAACCCAGCAATGCAAATTACATGTTCATCGCTGTGCTGTTGCTATTGGCACAATACAATTTTTGAATCGTAACATGCCTAATACAAAGGGGCCCTAATTAGTTGATCTCCCTCTAAGATGGTTTATTATATTCTTTTTTTGGCAGAGTACTTTGGCTAATACAATTGGCTAAAAGTAAATCACATTTTGGCCAATAGGATTGTAAGCCGGCCCACCATGGCAAGGTAGACTCTTAGGGCGGGTTGGGAGAAGGGAGTGAGAGAAGTCTAGGGGATTGCAGTTTTGAAGCGGGATAATGGGGATAGGGGGCCATCATGGGTATCACCCTTACACCCTCAAGTGTAATGTCTGGAAACATGACGACCACCTGATAAATAGGTGGGATCCAGTTGGTCCCCCTTAGGCCTGGTTCAACATTGGGATCGCAAAAGGCAAATCACAATCGCCTGTGGAGTGTAATTGCATTTTTACCAAGCAATTCTGGCTCCATGTTGCAGTGATTGCATTTTTCGAGTCTCATTCCAGAGAATGAGAATGGCATACTAACTATCACCAACATGTTGCATGCAGTGCACCTTTGCGACATATGCACACCGCAGGCACTGCAAGAATTTACCACAGTGCTTTGCTGAATACCGGCTATCAGCAAAGAGCAGAAACGCTCCCCACCAAAAGCACAACAAGTGTGAACTGGCCCTTGAGAGAATTTGATTGGTGATTACAAATTGTTGCAACCTGCAGTGTAGAACTCAGGGGCATATTTAAAATGCTTTAAATATTCCGCCAAGTTCTAGTTATGGCCTCCTCCTCCCCACAGCCATACCAATCCTCTCCAAAAAGTTACAAAGCATAGAAGCGCAAACAAAACAAAAAAGATGCAGGCCGACAATCGTAATTCTGGAATATACCAATTGCACTAGCAAAAACCCAGCAATGCAAATTACATGTTCATCGCTGTGCTGTTGCTATTGGCACAATGGGCACGATACAATTTTTGAATCGTAACATGCCTAATACAAAAGGGCCCTAATTAGTTGATCTCCCTCTAAGATGGTTTAATACATTCTTTTTTGGCAGAGTACTTTGGCTAATCCAATTGGCTAAAAGTAAATCACATTTTGGCCAATAGGATTGTAAGCCGGCCCACCATGGCAAGGTAGACTCTTAGGGCGGGTTGGGGAAAGGGAGTGAGAGAAGTCTAGGGGATTGCAGTTTTGAAGCGGGATAATGGGGATAGGGGGCCATCATGGGTATCACTCTTACACCCTCAAGTGTAATGTCTGGAAACATGACGACCACCTGATAAATAGGTGGGATCCAGTTGGTCCACCTTAGGCCTGGTTCAACATTGGGATCGCAAAAGGCAAATCACAATCGCCTATGGAGTGTGATTGCATTTTTACCAAGCAATTCTGGCTCCATGTTGCAGTGATTGCGTTTTTCGAGTCTCATTCCAGAGAATGAGAATGGCATACTAACTACCACCAACATGTTGCATGCAGTGCACCTTTGCGACATATGCACACCGCAGGCACTGCAAGGATTTACCACAGTGCTTTGCTGAATACCGGCTATCAGCAAAGAGCAGAAACGCTCCCCACCAAAAGCACAACAAGTGTGAACTGGCCCTTGAGAGAATTTGATTGGTGATTACAAATTGTTGCAACCTGTAGTGTAGAACTCAGGGGCATATTTAAAATGCTTTAAATATGCGGCCAAGTTCTAGTTATGGCCTCCTCCTCCCCACAGCCATACCAATCCTCTCCAAAAAGTTACAAAGCATAGAAGCGCAAACAAAACAAAAAAGATGCAGGCCGACAATCGTAATTCTGGAAAATACCAATTGCACTAGCAAAAACCCAGCAATGCAAATTACATGTTCATCGCTGTGCTGTTGCTATTGGCACAATACAATTTTTGAATCGTAACATGCCTAATACAAAGGGGCCCTAATTAGTTGATCTCCCTCTAAGATGGTTTATTATATTGTTTTTTGGCAGAGTACTTTGGCTAATACAATTGGCTAAAAGTAAATCACGTTTTGGCCAATAGGATTGTAAGCCGGCCCACCATGGCAAGGTAGACTCTTAGGGCGGGTTGGGGGAAGGGAGTGAGAGAAGTCTAGGGGATTGCAGTTTTGAAGCGGGATAATGGGGATAGGGGGCCATCATGGGTATCACTCTTACACCCTAAAGTGTAATGTCTGGAAACATGACGACCACCTGATAAATAGGTGGGATCCAGTTGGTCCCCCTTAGGCCTGGTTCAATATTGGGATCGCAAAAGGCAAATCACAATCGCCTGTGGAGTGTAATTGCATTTTTACCAAGCAATTCTGGCTCCATGTTGCAGTGATTGCATTTTTCGAGTCTCATTCCAGAGAATGAGAATGGCATACTAACTATCACCAACATGTTGCATGCAGTGCACCTTTGCGACATATGCACACCGCAGGCACTGCAAGAATTTACCACAGTGCTTTGCTGAATACCGGCTATCAGCAAAGAGCAGAAACGCTCCCCACCAAAAGCACAACAAGTGTGAACTGGCCCTTGAGAGAATTTGATTGGTGATTACAAATTGTTGCAACCTGCAGTGTAGAACTCAGGGGCATATTTAAAATGCTTTAAATATGCCGCCAAGTTCTAGTTATGGCCTCCTCCTCCCCACAGCCATACCAATCCTCTCCAAAAAGTTACAAAGCATAGAAGCGCAAACAAAACAAAAAAGATGCAGGCCGACAATCGTAATTCTGGAATATACCAATTGCACTAGCAAAAACCCAGCAATGCAAATTACATGTTCATCGCTGTGCTGTTGCTATTGGCACAATGGGCACGATACAATTTTTGAATCGTAACATGCCTAATACAAAAGGGCCCTAATTAGTTGATCTCCCTCTAAGATGGTTTAATATATTCTTTTTTGGCAGAGTACTTTGGCTAATCCAATTGGCTAAAAGTAAATTACATTTTGGCCAATAGGATTGTAAGCTGGCCCACCATGGCAAGGTAGACTCTTAGGGTGAGTTGGGGAAAGGGAGTGAGAGAGGTCTAGGGGATGGCAGTTTTGAAGAGGGATAATGGGGATAGGTGGCCATCATGGGTATCACTCTTACACCCTCAAGTGTAATGTCTGGAAACATGACGACCACCTGATAAATAATTGGGATCCAGTTGGTCCCCCTTAGGCCTGGTTCAACATTGGGATCGCAAAAGGCAAATCACAATCGCCTATGGAGTGTGATTACATTTTTACCAAGCAATTGTGGCTCCATGTTGCAGTGATTGCGTTTTTCGAGTCTCATTCCAGAGAATGAGAATGGCATACTAACTATCACCAACATGTTGCATGCAGTGCACCTTTGCGACATATCCACACCGCAGGCACTGCAAGGATTTACCACAGTGCTTTGCTGAATACCGGCTATCAGCAAAGAGCAGAAACGCTCCCCACCAAAAGCACAACAAGTGTGAACTGGCCCCTTGAGAGAATTTGATTGGTGATTACAAATTGTTGCAACCTGCAGTGTAGAACTCAGGGGCATATTTAAAATGCTTTAAATATGCCGCCAAGTTCTAGTTATGGCCTCCTCCTCCCCACAGCCATACCAATCCTCTCCAAAAAGTTACAAAGCATAGAAGCGCAAACAAAACAAAAAAGATGCAGGCCGACAATCATAATTCTGGAAAATACCAATTGCACTAGCAAAAACCCAGCAATGCAAATTACATGTTCATCGCTGTGCTGTTGCTATTGGCACAATACAATTTTTGAATCGTAACATGCCTAATACAAAGGGGCCCTAATTAGTTGATCTCCCTCTAAGATGGTTTATTATATTCTTTTTTGGCAGAGTACTTTGGCTAATACAATTGGCTAAAAGTAAATCACATTTTGGCCAATAGGATTGTAAACCGGCCCACCATGGCAAGGTAGACTCTTAGGGCGGGTTGGGGGAAGGGAGTGAGAGAAGTCTAGGGGATTGCAGTTTTGAAGCGGGATAATGGGGATAGGGGGCCATCATGGGTATCACTCTTACACCCTCAAGTGTAATGTCTGGAAACATGACGACCACCTGATAAATAGGTGGGATCCAGTTGGTCCCCCTTAGGCCTGGTTCAACATTGGGATCGCAAAAGGCAAATCACAATCGCCTGTGGAGTGTAATTGTATTTTTACCAAGCAATTCTGGCTCCATGTTGCAGTGATTGCATTTTTCGAGTCTCATTCCAGAGAATGAGAATGGCATACTAACTATCACCAACATGTTGCATGCAGTGCACCTTTGCGACATATGCACACCGCAGGCACTGCAAGAATTTACCACAGTGCTTTGCTGAATACCGGCTATCAGCAAAGAGCAGAAACGCTCCCCACCAAAAGCACAACAAGTGTGAACTGGCCCTTGAGAGAATTTGATTGGTGATTACAAATTGTTGCAACCTGCAGTGTAGAACTCAGGGGCATATTTAAAATGATTTAAATATACCGCCAAGTTCCAGTTATGGCCTCCTCCGCCCCACAGCCATACCAATCCTCTCCAAAAAGTTACAAAGCATAGAAGCGCAAACAAAACAAAAAAGATGCAGGCCGACAATCGTAATTCTGTAAAATACCAATTGCACTAGCAAAAACCCAGCAATGCAAATTACATGTTCATCGCTGTGCTGTTGCTATTGGCACAATGGGCACGATACAATTTTTGAATCGTAACATGCCTAATACAAAAGGGCCCTAATTAGTTGATCTCCCTCCAAGATGGTTTATTATATTCTTTTTTGGCAGAGTACTTTGGCTAATCCAATTGGCTAAAAGTAAATTACATTTTGGCCAAATAGGATTGTAAGCCGGCCCACCATGGCAAGGTAGACTCTTAGGGCGGGTTGGGGAAAGGGAGTGAGAGAGGTCTAGGGGATGGCAGTTTTGAAGAGGGATAATGGGGATAGGGGGCCATCATGGGTATCACTCTTACACCCTCAAGTGTAATGTCTGGAAACATGACGACCACCTGATAAATAATTGGGATCCAGTTGGTCCCCCTTAGGCCTGGTTCAACATTGGGATCGCAAAAGGCAAATCACAATCGCCTATGGTGTGTGATTGCATTTTTACCAAGCAATTGTGGCGCCATGTTGCATTGATTGCGTTTTTCGAGTCTCATTCCAGAGAATGAGAATGGCATACTAACTATCACCAACATGTTGCATGCAGTGCACCTTTGCGACATATGCACACCGCAGGCACTGCAAGGATTTACCACAGTGCTTTGCTGAATACCGGCTATCAGCAAAGAGCAGAAACGCTCCCCACCAAAAGCACAACAAGTGTGAACTGGCCCTTGAGAGAATTTGATTGGTGATTACAAATTGTTGCAACCTGCAGTGTAGAACTCAGGGGCATATTTAAAATGCTTTAAATATGCCGCCAAGTTCTAGTTATGGCCTCCTCCTCCCCACAGCCATACCAATCCTCTCCCAAAAGTTACAAAGCATAGAAGCGCAAACAAAACAAAAAAGATGCAGGCCGACAATCGTAATTCTGGAAAATACCAATTGCACTAGCAAAAACCCAGCAATGCAAATTACATGTTCATCGCTGTGCTGTTGCTATTGGCACAATACAATTTTTTAATCATAACATGCCTAATACAAAGGGGCCCTAATTAGTTGATCTCCCTCTAAGATGGTTTATTATATTCTTTTTTGGCAGAGTACTTTGGCTAATACAATTGGCTAAAAGTAAATCACATTTTGGCCAATAGGATTGTAAGCCGGCCCACCATGGCAAGGTAGACTCTTAGGGCAGGTTGGGGGAAGGGAGTGAGAGAAGTCTAGGGGATTGCAGTTTTGAAGCGGGATAATGGGGATAGGGGGCCATCATGGGTATCACTCTTACACCCTCAAGTGTAATGTCTGGAAACATGACGACCACCTGATAAATAGGTGGGATCCAGTTGGTCCCCCTTAGGCCTGGTTCAACATTGGGATCGCAAAAGGCAAATCACAATCGATTGTGGAGTGTAATTGTATTTTTACCAAGCAATTCTGGCTCCATGTTGCAGTGATTGCATTTTTCGAGTCTCATTCCAGAGAATGAGAATGGCATACTAACTATCACCAACATGTTGCATGCAGTGCACCTTTGCGACATATGCACACCGCAGGCACTGCAAGAATTTACCACAGTGCTTTGCTGAATACCGGCTATCAGCAAAGAGCAGAAACGCTCCCCACCAAAAGCACAACAAGTGTGAACTGGCCGTTGAGAGAATTTGATTGGTGATTACAAATTGTTGCAACCTGCAGTGTAGAACTCAGGGGCATATTTAAAATGCTTTAAATATGCCGCCAAGTTCTAGTTATGGCCTCCTCCTCCCCACAGCCATACCAATCCTCTCCAAAAAGTTACAAAGCATAGAAGCGCAAACAAAACAAAAAGATGCAGGCCGACAATCGTAATTCTGGAAAATACCAATTGCACTAGCAAAAACCCAGCAATGCAAATTACATGTTCATAGCTGTGCTGTTGCTATTGGCACAATACAATTTTTGAATCGTAACATGCCTAATACAAAGGGGCCCTAATTAGTTGATCTCCCTCTAAGATGGTTTATTATATTCTTTTTTGGCAGAGTACTTTGGCTAATACAATTGGCTAAAAGTAAATCACATTTTGGCCAATAGGATTGCAAGCCGGCCCACCATGGCAAGGTAGACTCTTAGGGCGGGTTGGGGGAAGGGAGTAAGAGAAGTCTAGGGGATTGCAGTTTTGAAGCGGGATAATGGGGATAGGGGGCCATCATGGGTATCACCCTTACACCCTCAAGTGTAATGTCTGGAAACATGACGACCACCTGATAAATAGGTGGGATCCAGTTGGTCCCCCTTAGGCCTGGTTCAACATTGGGATCGCAAAAGGCAAATCACAATCGCCTGTGGAGTGTAATTGCATTTTTACCAAGCAATTCTGGCTCCATGTTGCAGTGATTGCATTTTTCGAGTCTCATTCCAGAGAATGAGAATGGCATACTAACTATCACCAACATGTTGCATGCAGTGCACCTTTGCGACATATGCACACCGCAGGCACTGCAAGAATTTACCACAGTGCTTTGCTGAATACCGGCTATCAGCAAAGAGCAGAAACGCTCCCCACCAAAAGCACAACAAGTGTGAACTGGCCCTTGAGAGAATTTGATTGGTGATTACAAATTGTTGCAACCTGCAGTGTAGAACTCAGGGGCATATTTAAAATGCTTTAAATATGCCGCCAAGTTCTAGTTATGGCCTCCTCCTCCCCACAGCCATACCAATCCTCTCCAAAAAGTTACAAAGCATAGAAGCGCAAACAAAACAAAAAAGATGCAGGCCGACAATCGTAATTCTGGAATATACCAATTGCACTAGCAAAAACCCAGCAATGCAAATTACATGTTCATCGCTGTGCTGTTGCTATTGGCACAATGGGCACGATACAATTTTTGAATCGTAACATGCCTAATACAAAAGGGCCCTAATTAGTTGATCTCCCTCTAAGATGGTTTAATACATTCTTTTTTGGCAGAGTACTTTGGCTAATCCAATTGGCTAAAAGTAAATCACATTTTGGCCAATAGGATTGTAAGCCGGCCCACCATGGCAAGGTAGACTCTTAGGGCGGGGTGGGGGAAGGGAGTGAGAGAAGTCTAGGGGATTGCAGTTTTGAAGCGGGATAATGGGGATAGGGGGCCATCATGGGTATCACTCTTACACCCTCAAGTGTAATGTCTAGAAACATGACGACCACCTGATAAATAGGTGGGATCCAGTTGGTCCACCTTAGGCCTGGTTCAACATTGGGATCGCAAAAGGCAAATCACAATCGCCTATGGACTGTGATTGCATTTTTACCAAGCAATTCTGGCTCCATGTTGCAGTGATTGCGTTTTTCGAGTCTCATTCCAGAGAATGAGAATGGCATACTAACTACCACCAACATGTTGCATGCAGTGCACCTTTGCGACATATGCACACCGCAGGCACTGCAAGGATTTACCACAGTGCTTTGCTGAATACCGGCTATCAGCAAAGAGCAGAAACGCTCCCCACCAAAAGCACAACAAGTGTGAACTGGCCCTTGAGAGAATTTGATTGGTGATTACAAATTGTTGCAACCTGTAGTGTAGAACTCAGGGGCATATTTAAAATGCTTTAAATATGCGGCCAAGTTCTAGTTATGGCCTCCTCCTCCCCACAGCCATACCAATCCTCTCCAAAAAGTTACAAAGCATAGAAGCGCAAACAAAACAAAAAAGATGCAGGCCGACAATCGTAATTCTGGAAAATACCAATTGCACTAGCAAAAACCCAGCAATGCAAATTACATGTTCATCGCTGTGCTGTTGCTATTGGCACAATACAATTTTTGAATCGTAACATGCCTAATACAAAGGGGCCCTAATTAGTTGATCTCCCTCTAAGATGGTTTATTATATTCTTTTTTGGCAGAGTACTTTGGCTAATACAATTGGCTAAAAGTAAATCACGTTTTGGCCAATAGGATTGTAAGCCGGCCCACCATGGCAAGGTAGACTCTTAGGGCGGGTTGGGGGAAGGGAGTGAGAGAAGTCTAGGGGATTGCAGTTTTGAAGCGGGATAATGGGGATAGGGGGCCATCATGGGTATCACTCTTACACCCTAAAGTGTAATGTCTGGAAACATGACGACCACCTGATAAATAGGTGGGATCCAGTTGGTCCCCCTTAGGCCTGGTTCAACATTGGGATCGCAAAAGTCAAATCACAATCGCCTGTGGAGTGTAATTGCATTTTTACCAAGCAATTCTGGCTTCATGTTGCAGTGATTGCATTTTTCGACTCTCATTCCAGAGAATGAGAATGGCATACTAACTATCACCAACATGTTGCATGCAGTGCACCTTTGCGACATATGCACACCGCAGGCACTGCAAGAATTTACCACAGTGCTTTGCTGAATACCGGCTATCAGCAAAGAGCAGAAACGCCCCCCACCAAAAGCACAACAAGTGTGAACTGGCCCTTGAGAGAATTTGATTGGTGATTACAAATTGTTGCAACCTGCAGTGTAGAACTCAGGGGCATATTTAAAATGCTTTAAATATGCCGCCAAGTTCTAGTTATGGCCTCCTCCTCCCCACAGCCATACCAATCCTCTCCAAAAAGTTACAAAGCATAGAAGCGCAAACAAAACAAAAAAGATGCAGGCAGACAATCGTAATTCTGGAATATACCAATTGCACTAGCAAAAACCCAGCAATGCAAATTACATGTTCATCGCTGTGCTGTTGCTATTGGCACAATGGGCACGATACAATTTTTGAATCGTAACATGCCTAATACAAAAGGGCCCTAATTAGTTGATCTCCCTCTAAGATGGTTTAATATATTCTTTTTTGGCAGAGTACTTTGGCTAATCCAATTGGCTAAAAGTAAATCACATTTTGGCCAATAGGATTGTAAGCCGGCCCACCATGGCAAGGTAGACTCTTAGGGCGGGTTGGGGGAAGGGAGTGAGAGAGGTCTAGGGGATTGCAGTTTTGAAGAGGGATAATGGGGATAGGTGGCCATCATGGGTATCACTCCTACACCTTCAAGTGTAATGTCTGGAAACATGACGACCACCTGATAAATAATTGGGATCCAGTTGGTCCCCCTTAGGCCTGGTTCAACATTGGGATCGCAAAAGGCAAATCACAATCGCCTATGGAGTGTGATTGCATTTTTACCAAGCAATTGTGGCTCCATGTTGCAGTGATTGCGTTTTTCGAGTCTCATTCCAGAGAATGAGAATGGCATACTAACTACCACCAACATGTTGCATGCAGTGCACCTTTGCGACATATGCACACCGCAGGCACTGCAAGGATTTACCACAGTGCTTTGCTGAATACCGGCTATCAGCAAAGAGCAGAAACGCTCCCCACCAAAAGCACAACAAGTGTGAACTGGCCCTTGAGAGAATTTGATTGGTGATTACAAATTGTTGCAACCTGCAGTGTAGAACTCAGGGGCATATTTAAAATGATTTAAATATACCGCCAAGTTCTAGTTATGGCCTCCTCCTCCCCACAGCCATACCAATCCTCTCCAAAAAGTTACAAAGCATAGAAGCGCAAACAAAACAAAAAAGATGAGGGCCGACAATCGTAATTCTAGAAAATACCAATTGCACTAGCAAAAACCCAGCAATGCAAATTACATGTTCATCGCTGTGCTGTTGCTATTGGCACAATGGGCACAATACAATTTTTGAATCGTAACATGCCTAATACAAAAGGGCCCTAATTAGTTGATCTCCCTCTAAGATGGTTTATTATATTCTTTTTCGGCAGAGTACTTGGCTAATCCAATTGGCTAAAAGTAAATCACATTTTGGCCAATAGGATTGTAAGCCGGCCCACCATGGCAAGGTAGACTCTTAGGGCGGGTTGGGGGAAGGGAGTGAGAGAGGTCTAGGGGATGGCAGTTTTGAAGCGGGATAATGGGGATAGGTGGCCATCATGGGTATCACTCTTACACCCTCAAGTGTAATGTCTGGAAACATGACGACCACCTGATAAATAATTGGGATCCAGTTGGTCCCCCTTAGGCCTGGTTCAACATTGGGATCGCAAAAGGCAAATCACAATCGCCTATGGAGTGTGATTGCATTTTTACAAAGCAATTGTGGCTCCATGTTGCAGTGATTGCGTTTTTCGAGTCTCATTCCAGAGAATGAGAATGGCATACTAACTATCACCAACATGTTGCATGCAGTGCACCTTTGCGACATATGCACACCGCAGGCACTGCAAGAATTTACCACAGTGCTTTGCTGAATACCGGCTATCAGCAAAGAGCAGAAACGCTCCCCACCAAAAGCACAACAAGTGTGAACTGGCCCTTGAGAGAATTTGATTGGTGATTACAAATTGTTGCAACCTGCAGTGTAGAACTCAGGGGCATATTTAAAATGATTTAAATATACCGCCAAGTTCTAGTTATGGCCTCCTCCGCCCCACAGCCATACCAATCCTCTCCAAAAAGTTACAAAGCATAGAAGCGCAAACAAAACAACAAAGATGCAGGCCGACAATCGTAATTCTGGAAAATACCAATTGCACTAGCAAAAACCCAGCAATGCAAATTACATGTTCATCGCTGTGCTGTTGCTATTGGCACAATGGGCACGATACAATTTTTGAATCGTAACATGCCTAATACAAAAGGGCCCTAATTAGTTGATCTCCCTCTAAGATGGTTTATTATATTCTTTTTTGGCAGAGTACTTTGGCTAATACAATTGGCTAAAAGTAAATCACATTTTGGCCAATAGGATTGTAAGCCGGCCCACCATGGCAAGGTAGACTCTTAGGGCGGGTTGGGGGAAGGGAGTGAGAGAAGTCTAGGGGATTGCAGTTTTGAAGCGGGATAATGGGGATAGGGGGCCATCATGGGTATCACTCTTACACCCTCAAGTGTAATGTCTGGAAACATGACGACCACCTGATAAATAGGTGGGATCCAGTTGGTCCCCCTTAGGCCTGGTTCAACATTGGGATCGCAAAAGGCAAATCACAATCGATTGTGGAGTGTAATTGTATTTTTACCAAGCAATTCTGGCTCCATGTTGCAGTGATTGCATTTTTCGAGTCTCATTCCAGAGAATGAGAATGGCATACTAACTATCACCAACATGTTGCATGCAGTGCACCTTTGCGACATATGCACACCGCAGGCACTGCAAGAATTTACCACAGTGCTTTGCTGAATACCGGCTATCAGCAAAGAGCAGAAACGCTCCCCACCAAAAGCACAACAAGTGTGAACTGGCCCTTGAGAGAATTTGATTGGTGATTACAAATTGTTGCAACCTGCAGTGTAGAACTCAGGGGCATATTTAAAATGATTTAAATATACCGCCAAGTTCTAGTTATGGCCTCCTCCTCCCTACAGCCATACCAATCCTCTCCAAAAAGTTACAAAGCATAGAAGCGCAAACAAAACAAAAAAGATGCAGGCCGACAATCGTAATTCTGGAAAAAACCAATTGCACTAGCAAAAATCCAGCAATGCAAATTACATGTTCATCGCTGTGCTGTTGCTATTGGCACAATACAATTTTTGAATCGTAACATGCCTAATACAAAGGGGCCCTAATTAGTTGATCTCCCTCTAAGATGGTTTAATATATTCTTTTTTGGCAGAGTACTTTGGCTAATCCAATTGGCTAAAAGTAAATCACATTTTGGCCAATAGGATTGTAAGCTGGCCCACCATGGCAAGGTAGACTCTTAGGGTGAGTTGGGGAAAGGGAGTGAGAGAGGTCTAGGGGATGGCAGTTTTGAAGAGGGATAATGGGGATAGGTGGCCATCATGGGTATCACTCTTACACCCTCAAGTGTAATGTCTGGAAACATGACGACCACCTGATAAATAATTGGGATCCAGTTGGTCCCCCTTAGGCCTGGTTCAACATTGGGATCGCAAAAGGCAAATCACAATCGCCTATGGAGTGTGATTACATTTTTACCAAGCAATTGTGGCTCCATGTTGCAGTGATTGCGTTTTTCGAGTCTCATTCCAGAGAATGAGAATGGCATACTAACTATCACCAACATGTTGCATGCAGTGCACCTTTGCGACATATCCACACCGCAGGCACTGCAAGGATTTACCACAGTGCTTTGCTGAATACCGGCTATCAGCAAAGAGCAGAAACGCTCCCCACCAAAAGCACAACAAGTGTGAACTGGCCCTTGAGAGAATTTGATTGGTGATTACAAATTGTTGCAACCTGCAGTGTAGAACTCAGGGGCATATTTAAAATGCTTTAAATATGCCGCCAAGTTCTAGTTATGGCCTCCTCCTCCCCACAGCCATACCAATCCTCTCCAAAAAGTTACAAAGCATAGAAGCGCAAACAAAACAAAAAAGATGCAGGCCGACAATCATAATTCTGGAAAATACCAATTGCACTAGCAAAAACCCAGCAATGCAAATTACATGTTCATCGCTGTGCTGTTGCTATTGGCACAATACAATTTTTGAATCGTAACATGCCTAATACAAAGGGGCCCTAATTAGTTGATCTCCCTCTAAGATGGTTTATTATATTCTTTTTTGGCAGAGTACTTTGGCTAATACAATTGGCTAAAAGTAAATCACATTTTGGCCAATAGGATTGTAAACCGGCCCACCATGGCAAGGTAGACTCTTAGGGCGGGTTGGGGGAAGGGAGTGAGAGAAGTCTAGGGGATTGCAGTTTTGAAGCGGGATAATGGGGATAGGGGGCCATCATGGGTATCACTCTTACACCCTCAAGTGTAATGTCTGGAAACATGACGACCACCTGATAAATAGGTGGGATCCAGTTGGTCCCCCTTAGGCCTGGTTCAACATTGGGATCGCAAAAGGCAAATCACAATCGCCTGTGGAGTGTAATTGTATTTTTACCAAGCAATTCTGGCTCCATGTTGCAGTGATTGCATTTTTCGAGTCTCATTCCAGAGAATGAGAATGGCATACTAACTATCACCAACATGTTGCATGCAGTGCACCTTTGCGACATATGCACACCGCAGGCACTGCAAGAATTTACCACAGTGCTTTGCTGAATACCGGCTATCAGCAAAGAGCAGAAACGCTCCCCACCAAAAGCACAACAAGTGTGAACTGGCCCTTGAGAGAATTTGATTGGTGATTACAAATTGTTGCAACCTGCAGTGTAGAACTCAGGGGCATATTTAAAATGATTTAAATATACCGCCAAGTTCCAGTTATGGCCTCCTCCGCCCCACAGCCATACCAATCCTCTCCAAATAATTACAAAGCATAGAAGCGCAAACAAAACAAAAAAGATGCAGGCCGACAATCGTAATTCTGTAAAATACCAATTGCACTAGCAAAAACCCAGCAATGCAAATTACATGTTCATCGCTGTGCTGTTGCTATTGGCACAATGGGCACGATACAATTTTTGAATCGTAACATGCCTAATACAAAAGGGCCCTAATTAGTTGATCTCCCTCTAAGATGGTTTATTATATTCTTTTTTGGCAGAGTACTTTGGCTAATCCAATTGGCTAAAAGTAAATCACATTTTGGCCAAATAGGATTGTAAGCCGGCCCACCATGGCAAGGTAGACTCTTAGGGCGGGTTGGGGAAAGGGAGTGAGAGAGGTCTAGGGGATGGCAGTTTTGAAGAGGGATAATGGGGATAGGTGGCCATCATGGGTATCACCCTTACACCCTCAAGTGTAATGTCTGGAAACATGACGACCACCTGATAAATAATTGGGATCCAGTTGGTCCCCCTTAGGCCTGGTTCAACATTGGGATCGCAAAAGGCAAATCACAATCGCCTATGGTGTGTGATTGCATTTTTACCAAGCAATTGTGGCGCCATGTTGCATTGATTGCGTTTTTCGAGTCTCATTCCAGAGAATGAGAATGGCATACTAACTATCACCAACATGTTGCATGCAGTGCACCTTTGCGACATATGCACACCGCAGGCACTGCAAGGATTTACCACAGTGCTTTGCTGAATACCGGCTATCAGCAAAGAGCAGAAACGCTCCCCACCAAAAGCACAACAAGTGTGAAATGGCCCTTGAGAGAATTTGATTGGTGATTACAAATTGTTGCAACCTGCAGTGTAGAACTCAGGGGCATATTTAAAATGCTTTAAATATGCCGCCAAGTTCTAGTTATGGCCTCCTCCTCCCCACAGCCATACCAATCCTCTCCAAAAAGTTACAAAGCATAGAAGCGCAAACAAAACAAAAAAGATGCAGGCCGACAATCGTAATTCTGGAAAATACCAATTGCACTAGCAAAAACCCAGCAATGCAAATTACATGTTCATCGCTGTGCTGTTGCTATTGGCACAATACAATTTTTGAATCATAACATGCCTAATACAAAGGGGCCCTAATTAGTTGATCTCCCTCTAAGATGGTTTATTATATTCTTTTTTGGCAGAGTACTTTGGCTAATACAATTGGCTAAAAGTAAATCACATTTTGGCCAATAGGATTGTAAGCCGGCCCACCATGGCAAGGTAGACTCTTAGGGCGGGTTGGGGGAAGGGAGTGAGAGAAGTCTAGGGGATTGCAGTTTTGAAGCGGGATAATGGGGATAGGGGGCCATCATGGGTATCACTCTTACACCCTCAAGTGTAATGTCTGGAAACATGACGACCACCTGATAAATAGGTGGGATCCAGTTGGTCCCCCTTAGGCCTGGTTCAACATTGGGATCGCAAAAGGCAAATCACAATCGCCTGTGGAGTGTAATTGTATTTTTACCAAGCAATTCTGGCTCCATGTTGCAGTGATTGCATTTTTCGAGTCTCATTCCAGAGAATGAGAATGGCATACTAACTATCACCAACATGTTGCATGCAGTGCACCTTTGCGACATATGCACACCGCAGGCACTGCAAGGATTTACCACAGTGCTTTGCTGAATACCGGCTATCAGCAAAGAGCAGAAACGCTCCCCACCAAAAGCACAACAAGTGTGAACTGGCCCTTGAGAGAATTTGATTGGTGATTACAAATTGTTGCAACCTGCAGTGTAGAACTCAGGGGCATATTTAAAATGCTTTAAATATGCCGCCAAGTTCTAGTTATGGCCTCCTCCTCCCCACAGCCATACCAATCCTCTCCAAAAAGTTACAAAGCATAGAAGCGCAAACAAAACAAAAAAGATGCAGGCCGACAATCGTAATTCTGGAAAATACCAATTGCACTAGCAAAAACCCAGCAATGCAAATTACATGTTCATCGCTGTGCTGTTGCTATTGGCACAATACAATTTTTTAATCATAACATGCCTAATACAAAGGGGCCCTAATTAGTTGATCTCCCTCTAAGATGGTTTATTATATTCTTTTTTGGCAGAGTACTTTGGCTAATACAATTGGCTAAAAGTAAATCACATTTTGGCCAATAGGATTGTAAGCCGGCCCACCATGGCAAGGTAGACTCTTAGGGCGGGTTGGGGGAAGGGAGTAAGAGAAGTCTAGGGGATTGCAGTTTTGAAGCGGGATAATGGGGATAGGGGGCCATCATGGGTATCACTCTTACACCCTCAAGTGTAATGTCTGGAAACATGACGACCACCTGATAAATAGGTGGGATCCAGTTGGTCCCCCTTAGGCCTGGTTCAACATTGGGATCGCAAAAGGCAAATCACAATCGCCTGTGGAGTGTAATTGCATTTTTACCAAGCAATTCTGGCTCCATGTTGCAGTGATTGCATTTTTCGAGTCTCATTCCAGAGAATGAGAATGGCATACTAACTATCACCAACATGTTGCATGCAGTGCACCTTTGCGACATATGCACACCGCAGGCACTGCAAGAATTTACCACAGTGCTTTGCTGAATACCGGCTATCAGCAAAGAGCAGAAACGCTCCCCACCAAAAGCACAACAAGTGTGAACTGGCCCTTGAGAGAATTTGATTGGTGATTACAAATTGTTGCAACCTGCAGTGTAGAACTCAGGGGCATATTTAAAATGCTTTAAATATGCCGCCAAGTTCTAGTTATGGCCTCCTCCTCCCCACAGCCATACCAATCCTCTCCAAAAAGTTACAAAGCATAGAAGCGCAAACAAAACAAAAAAGATGCAGGCCGACAATCGTAATTCTGGAATATACCAATTGCACTAGCAAAAACCCAGCAATGCAAATTACATGTTCATCGCTGTGCTGTTGCTATTGGCACAATGGGCACGATACAATTTTTGAATCGTAACATGCCTAATACAAAAGGGCCCTAATTAGTTGATCTCCCTCTAAGATGGTTTAATATATTCTTTTTTGGCAGAGTACTTTGGCTAATCCAATTGGCTAAAAGTAAATCACATTTTGGCCAATAGGATTGTAAGCTGGCCCACCATGGCAAGGTAGACTCTTAGGGCGAGTTGGGGAAAGGGAGTGAGAGAGGTCTAGGGGATGGCAGTTTTGAAGAGGGATAATGGGGATAGGTGGCCATCATGGGTATCACTCTTACACCCTCAAGTGTAATGTCTGGAAACATGACGACCACCTGATAAATAATTGGGATCCAGTTAGTCCCCCTTAGGCCTGGTTCAACATTGGGATCGCAAAAGGCAAATCACAATCGCCTGTGGAGTGTGATTGCATTTTTACCAAGCAATTGTGGCTCCATGTTGCAGTGATTGCGTTTTTCGAGTCTCATTCCAGAGAATGAGAATGGCATACTAACTATCACCAACATGTTGCATGCAGTGCACCTTTGCGACATATGCACACCGCAGGCACTACAAGGATTTACCACAGTGCTTTGCTGAATACCGGCTATCAGCAAAGAGCATAAACGCTCCCCACCAAAAGCACAACAAGTGTGAACTGGCCCTTGAGAGAATTTGATTGGTGATTACAAATTGTTGCAACCTGCAGTGTAGAACTCAGGGGCATATTTAAAATGATTTAAATATACCGCCAAGTTCTAGTTATGGCCTCCTCCGCCCCACAGCCATACCAATCCTCTCCAAAAAGTTACAAAGCATAGAAGCGCAAACAAAACAAAAAAGATGCAGGCCGACAATCGTAATTCTGGAAAATACCAATTGCACTAGCAAAAACCCAGCAATGCAAATTACATGTTTATCGCTGTGCTGTTGCTATTGGCACAATGGGCACAATACAATTTTTGAATCGTAACATGCCTAATACAAAAGGGCCCTAATTAGTTGATCTCCCTCTAAGATGGTTTATTATATTCTTTTTTGGCAGAGTACTTTGGCTAATCCAATTGGCTAAAAGTAAATCACGTTTTGGCCAATAGGATTGTAAGCCGGCCCACCATGGCAAGGTAGACTCTTAGGGCGGGTTGGGGGAAGGGAGTGAGAGAGGTCTAGGGGATGGCAGTTTTGAAGCGGGATAATGGGGATAGGTGGCCATCATGGGAATCACTCTTACACCCTCAAGTGTAATGTCTGGAAACATGACGACCACCTGATACATAATTGGGATCCACTTGGTCCCCCTTAGGCCTGGTTCAACATTGGGATCGCAAAAGGCAAATCACAATCGCCTATGGAGTGTGATTGCATTTTTACAAAGCAATTGTGGCTCCATGTTGCAGTGATTGCGTTTTTCGAGTCTCATTCCAGAGAATGAGAATGGCATACTAACTATCACCAACATGTTGCATGCAGTGCACCTTTGCGACATATGCACACCGCAGGCACTACAAGGATTTACCACAGTGCTTTGCTGAATACCGGCTATCAGCAAAGAGCAGAAACGCTCCCCACCAAAAGCACAACAAGTGTGAACTGGCCCTTGAGAGAATTTGATTGGTGATTACAAATTGTTGCAACCTGCAGTGTAGAACTCAGGGGCATATTTAAAATGATTTAAATATACCGCCAAGTTCTAGTTATGGCCTCCTCCTCCCCACAGCCATACCAATCCTCTCCAAAAAGTTACAAAGCATAGAAGCGCAAACAAAACAAAAAAGATGCAGGCCGACAATCGTAATTCTGGAAAATACCAATTGCACTAGCAAAAATCCAGCAATGCAAATTACATGTTCATCGCTGTGCTGTTGCTATTGGCACAATAGAATTTTTGAATCGTAACATGCCTAATACAAAGGGGCCCTAATTAGTTGATCTCCCTCTAAGATGGTTTATTATATTCTTTTTTGGCAGAGTACTTTGGCTAATACAATTGGCTAAAAGTAAATCACATTTTGGCCAATAGGATTGTAAACCGGCCCACCATGGCAAGGTAGACTCTTAGGGCGGGTTGGGGGAAGGGAGTGAGAGAAGTCTAGGGGATTGCAGTTTTGAAGCGGGATAATGGGGATAGGGGGCCATCATGGGTATCACTCTTACACCCTCAAGTGTAATGTCTGGAAACATGACGACCACCTGATAAATAGGTGGGATCCAGTTGGTCCCCCTTAGGCCTGGTTCAACATTGGGATCGCAAAAGGCAAATCACAATCGCCTGTGGAGTGTAATTGTATTTTTACCAAGCAATTCTGGCTCCATGTTGCAGTGATTGCATTTTTCGAGTCTCATTCCAGAGAATGAGAATGGCATACTAACTATCACCAACATGTTGCATGCAGTGCACCTTTGCGACATATGCACACCGCAGGCACTGCAAGAATTTACCACAGTGCTTTGCTGAATACCGGCTATCAGCAAAGAGCAGAAACGCTCCCCACCAAAAGCACAACAAGTGTGAACTGGCCCTTGAGAGAATTTGATTGGTGATTACAAATTGTTGCAACCTGCAGTGTAGAACTCAGGGGCATATTTAAAATGATTTAAATATACCGCCAAGTTCCAGTTATGGCCTCCTCCGCCCCACAGCCATACCAATCCTCTCCAAATAATTACAAAGCATAGAAGCGCAAACAAAACAAAAAAGATGCAGGCCGACAATCGTAATTCTGTAAAATACCAATTGCACTAGCAAAAACCCAGCAATGCAAATTACATGTTCATCGCTGTGCTGTTGCTATTGGCACAATGGGCACGATACAATTTTTGAATCGTAACATGCCTAATACAAAAGGGCCCTAATTAGTTGATCTCCCTCTAAGATGGTTTATTATATTCTTTTTTGGCAGAGTACTTTGGCTAATCCAATTGGCTAAAAGTAAATCACATTTTGGCCAAATAGGATTGTAAGCCGGCCCACCATGGCAAGGTAGACTCTTAGGGCGGGTTGGGGAAAGGGAGTGAGAGAGGTCTAGGGGATGGCAGTTTTGAAGAGGGATAATGGGGATAGGTGGCCATCATGGGTATCACCCTTACACCCTCAAGTGTAATGTCTGGAAACATGACGACCACCTGATAAATAATTGGGATCCAGTTGGTCCCCCTTAGGCCTGGTTCAACATTGGGATCGCAAAAGGCAAATCACAATCGCCTATGGTGTGTGATTGCATTTTTACCAAGCAATTGTGGCGCCATGTTGCATTGATTGCGTTTTTCGAGTCTCATTCCAGAGAATGAGAATGGCATACTAACTATCACCAACATGTTGCATGCAGTGCACCTTTGCGACATATGCACACCGCAGGCACTGCAAGGATTTACCACAGTGCTTTGCTGAATACCGGCTATCAGCAAAGAGCAGAAACGCTCCCCACCAAAAGCACAACAAGTGTGAACTGGCCCTTGAGAGAATTTGATTGGTGATTACAAATTGTTGCAACCTGCAGTGTAGAACTCAGGGGCATATTTAAAATGCTTTAAATATGCCGCCAAGTTCTAGTTATGGCCTCCTCCTCCCCACAGCCATACCAATCCTCTCCAAAAAGTTACAAAGCATAGAAGCGCAAACAAAACAAAAAAGATGCAGGCCGACAATCGTAATTCTGGAAAATACCAATTGCACTAGCAAAAACCCAGCAATGCAAATTACATGTTCATCGCTGTGCTGTTGCTATTGGCACAATACAATTTTTGAATCGTAACATGCCTAATACAAAGGGGCCCTAATTAGTTGATCTCCCTCTAAGATGGTTTATTATATTCTTTTTTGGCAGAGTACTTTGGCTAATACAATTGGCTAAAAGTAAATCACATTTTGGCCAATAGGATTGTAAGCCGGCCCACCATGGCAAGGTAGACTCTTAGGGCGGGTTGGGGGAAGGGAGTAAGAGAAGTCTAGGGGATTGCAGTTTTGAAGCGGGATAATGGGGATAGGGGGCCATCATGGGTATCACTCTTACACCCTCAAGTGTAATGTCTGGAAACATGACGACCACCTGATAAATAATTGGGATCCAGTTGGTCCCCCTTAGGCCTGGTTCAACATTGGGATCGCAAAAGGCAAATCACAATCGCCTATGGTGTGTGATTGCATTTTTACCAAGCAATTGTGGCGCCATGTTGCATTGATTGCGTTTTTCGAGTCTCATTCCAGAGAATGAGAATGGCATACTAACTATCACCAACATGTTGCATGCAGTGCACCTTTGCGACATATGCACACCGCAGGCACTGCAAGGATTTACCACAGTGCTTTGCTGAATACCGGCTATCAGCAAAGAGCAGAAACGCTCCCCACCAAAAGCACAACAAGTGTGAACTGGCCCTTGAGAGAATTTGATTGGTGATTACAAATTGTTGCAACCTGCAGTGTAGAACTCAGGGGCATATTTAAAATGCTTTAAATATGCCGCCAAGTTCTAGTTATGGCCTCCTCCTCCCCACAGCCATACCAATCCTCTCCAAAAAGTTACAAAGCATAGAAGCGCAAACAAAACAAAAAAGATGCAGGCCGACAATCGTAATTCTGGAAAATACCAATTGCACTAGCAAAAACCCAGCAATGCAAATTACATGTTCATCGCTGTGCTGTTGCTATTGGCACAATGGGCACAATACAATTTTTGAATCGTAACATGCCTAATACAAAAGGGCCCTAATTAGTTGATCTCCCTCTAAGATGGTTTATTATATTCTTTTTTGGCAGAGTACTTTGGCTAATCCAATTGGCTAAAAGTAAATCACGTTTTGGCCAATAGGATTGTAAGCCGGCCCACCATGGCAAGGTAGACTCTTAGGGCGGGTGTGGGGAAGGGAGTGAGAGAGGTCTAGGGGATGGCAGTTTTGAAGCGGGATAATGGGGATAGGTGGCCATCATGGGTATCACTCTTACACCCTCAAGTGTAATGTCTGGAAACATGACGACCACCTGATAAATAATTGGGATCCACTTGGTCCCCCTTAGGCCCGGTTCAACATTGGGATCGCAAAAGGCAAATCACAATCGCCTATGGAGTGTGATTGCATTTTTACCAAGCAATTGTGGCTCCATGTTGCAGTGATTGCGTTTTTCGAGTCTCATTCCAGAGAATGAGAATGGCATACTAACTATCACCAACATGTTGCATGCAGTGCACCTTTGCGACATATGCACACCGCAGGCACTACAAGGATTTACCACAGTGCTTTGCTGAATACCGGCTATCAGCAAAGAGCAGAAACGCTCCCCACCAAAAGCACAAGTGTGAACTGGCCCTTGAGAGAATTTGATTGGTGATTACAAATTGTTGCAACCTGCAGTGTAGAACTCAGGGGCATATTTAAAATGATTTAAATATACCGCCAAGTTCTAGTTATGGCCTCCTCCTCCCCACAGCCATACCAATCCTCTCCAAAAAGTTACAAAGCATAGAAGCGCAAACAAAACAAAAAAGATGCAGGCCGACAATCGTAATTCTGGAAAATACCAATTGCACTAGCAAAAACCCAGCAATGCAAATTACATGTTCATCGCTGTGCTGTTGCTATTGGCACAATGGGCACAATACAATTTTTGAATCGTAACATGCCTAATACAAAAGGGCCCTAATTAGTTGATCTCCCTCTAAGATGGTTTATTATATTCTTTTTTGGCAGAGTACTTTGGCTAATCCAATTGGCTAAAAGTAAATCACGTTTTGGCCAATAGGATTGTAAGCCGGCCCACCATGGCAAGGTAGACTCTTAGGGCGGGTTGGGGGAAGGGAGTGAGAGAGGTCTAGGGGATGGCAGTTTTGAAGCGGGATAATGGGGATAGGGGGCCATCATGGGTATCACTCTTACACCCTCAAGTGTAATGTCTGGAAACATGACGACCACCTGATAAATAATTGGGATCCAGTTGGTCCCCCTTAGGCCTGGTTCAACATTGGGATCGCAAAAGGCAAATCACAATCGCCTGTGGAGTGTAAATGCATTTTTACCAAGCAATTCTGGCTCCATGTTGCAGTGATTGCATTTTTCGAGTCTCATTCCAGAGAGTGAGAATGGCATACTAACTATCCCCAACATGTTGCATGCAGTGCACCTTTGCGACATATGCACACCGCAGGCACTGCAAGAATTTACCACAGTGCTTTGCTGAATACCGGCTATCAGCAAAGAGCAGAAATGCTCCCCACCAATAGCACAACAAGTGTGAACTGGCCCTTGAGAGAATTTGATTGGTGATTACAAATTGTTGCAACCTGCAGTGTAGAACTCGGGGGCATATTTAAAATGATTTAAATATAACGCCACGTTCTGGTTATGGCCTCCTCCTCCCCACAGCCATACCAATCCTCTCCAAAAAGTTACAAAGCATAGAAGCGCAAACAAAACAAAAAAAGATGCAGGCCGACAATCGTAATTCTGGAAAATACCAATTGCACTAGCAAAAACCCAGCAATGCAAATTACATGTTCATCGCTGTGCTGTTGCTATTGGCACAATGGGCACAATACAATTTTTGAATCATAACATGCCTAATACAAAAGGGCCCTAATTAGTTGATCTCCCTCTAAGATGGTTTATTATATTCTTTTTTGGCAGAGTACTTTGGCTAATCCAATTGGCTAAAAGTAAATCACGTTTTGGCCAATAGGATTGTAAGCCGGCCCACCATGTCAAGGTAGACTCTTAGGGCGGGTTGGGGGAAGGGAGTGAGAGAGGTCTAGGGGATGGCAGTTTTGAAGAGGGATAATGGGGATAGGTGGCCATCATGGGTATCACTCTTACACCTTCAAGTGTAATGTCTGGAAACATGACGACCACCTGATAAATAATTGGGATCCAGTTGGTCCCCCTTAGGCCTGGTTCAACATTAGGATCGCAAAAGGCAAATCACAATCGCCTAAGGAGTGTGATTGCATTTTTACCAAGCAATTGTGGCTCCATGTTGCAGTGATTGCGTTTTTCGAGTCTCATTCCAGAGAATGAGAATGGCATACTAACTATCACCAACATGTTGCATGCAGTGCACCTTTGCGACATATGCACACGGCAGGCACTGCAAGGATTTACCACAGTGCTTTGCTGAATACCGGCTATCAGCAAAGAGCATAAACGCTCCCCAACAAAAGCACAACAAGTGTAAACTGGCCCTTGAGAGAATTTGATTGGTGATTACAAATTGTTGCAACCTGCAGTGTAGAACTCAGGGGCATATTTAAAATGATTTAAATATACTGCCAAGTTCTAGTTATGGCCTCCTCCTCCCCACAGCCATACCAATCCTCTCCAAAAAGTTACAAAGCATAGAAGCGCAAACAAAACAAAAAAGATGCAGGCCGACAATCGTAATTCTGGAAAATACCAATTGCACTAGCAAAAACCCAGCAATGCAAATTACATGTTCATCGCTGTTCTGTTGCTATTGGCACAATGGGCACAATACAATTTTTGAATCGTAACATGCCTAATACAGAAGGGCCCTAATTAGTTGATCTCCCTCTGAGATGGTTTATTATATTCTTTTTTGGCAGAGTACTTTGGCTAATCCAATTGGCTAAAAGTAAATCACATTTTGGCCAATAGGATTGTAAGCCGGCCCACCATGGCAAGGTAGACTCTTAGGGCAGGTTGGAGGAAGGGAGTGAGAGAGGTCTAGGGGATGGCAGTTTTGAAGAGGGATAATGGGGATAGGTGGCCATCATGGGTATCACTCTTACACCCTCAAGTGTAATGTCTGGAAACATGACGACCACCTGATAAATAATTGGGATCCAGTCGGTCCCCCTTAGGCCTGGTTCAACATTGGGATCGCAAAAGGCAAATCACAATCGCCTATGGAGTGTGATTGCATTTTTACAAAGCAATTGTGGCTCCATGTTGCAGTGATTGCGTTTTTCGAGTCTCATTCCAGAGAATGAGAATGGCATACTAACTATCACCAACATGTTGCATGCAGTGCACCTTTGCAACATATGCACACCGCAGGCACTACAAGGATTTACCACAGTGCTTTGCTGAATACCGGCTATCGGCAAAGAGCAGAAACGCTCCCCACCAAAAGCACAACAAGTGTGAACTGGCCCTTGAGAGAATTTGATTGGTGATTACAAATTGTTGCAACCTGCAGTGTAGAACTCAGGGGCATATTTAAAATGCTTTAAATATGCCGCCAAGTTCTAGTTATGGCCTCCTCCTCCCCACAGCCATACCAATCCTCTCCAAAAAGTTACAAAGCATAGAAGCGCAAACAAAACAAAAAAGATGCAGGCCGACAATCGTAATTCTGGAAAATACCAATTGCACTAGCAAAAACCCAGCAATGCAAATTACATGTTCATCGCTGTGCTGTTGCTATTGGCACAATGGGCACAATACAATTTTTGAATCGTAACATGCCTAATACAAAAGGGCCCTAATTAGTTGATCTCCCTCTAAGATGGTTTATTATATTCTTTTTTGGCAGAGTACTTTGGCTAATCCAATTGGCTAAAAGTAAATCACGTTTTGGCCAATAGGATTGTAAGCCGGCCCACCATGGCAAGGTAGACTCTTAGGGCGGGTGTGGGGAAGGGAGTGAGAGAGGTCTAGGGGATGGCAGTTTTGAAGCGGGATAATGGGGATAGGTGGCCATCATGGGTATCACTCTTACACCCTCAAGTGTAATGTCTGGAAACATGACGACCACCTGATAAATAATTGGGATCCACTTGGTCCCCCTTAGGCCCGGTTCAACATTGGGATCGCAAAAGGCAAATCACAATCGCCTATGGAGTGTGATTGCATTTTTACCAAGCAATTGTGGCTCCATGTTGCAGTGATTGCGTTTTTCGAGTCTCATTCCAGAGAATGAGAATGGCATACTAACTATCACCAACATGTTGCATGCAGTGCACCTTTGCGACATATGCACACCGCAGGCACTACAAGGATTTACCACAGTGCTTTGCTGAATACCGGCTATCAGCAAAGAGCAGAAACGCTCCCCACCAAAAGCACAAGTGTGAACTGGCCCTTGAGAGAATTTGATTGGTGATTACAAATTGTTGCAACCTGCAGTGTAGAACTCAGGGGCATATTTAAAATGATTTAAATATACCGCCAAGTTCTAGTTATGGCCTCCTCCTCCCCACAGCCATACCAATCCTCTCCAAAAAGTTACAAAGCATAGAAGCGCAAACAAAACAAAAAAGATGCAGGCCGACAATCGTAATTCTGGAAAATACCAATTGCACTAGCAAAAACCCAGCAATGCAAATTACATGTTCATCGCTGTGCTGTTGCTATTGGCACAATGGGCACAATACAATTTTTGAATCGTAACATGCCTAATACAAAAGGGCCCTAATTAGTTGATCTCCCTCTAAGATGGTTTATTATATTCTTTTTTGGCAGAGTACTTTGGCTAATCCAATTGGCTAAAAGTAAATCACGTTTTGGCCAATAGGATTGTAAGCCGGCCCACCATGGCAAGGTAGACTCTTAGGGCGGGTTGGGGGAAGGGAGTGAGAGAGGTCTAGGGGATGGCAGTTTTGAAGCGGGATAATGGGGATAGGGGGCCATCATGGGTATCACTCTTACACCCTCAAGTGTAATGTCTGGAAACATGACGACCACCTGATAAATAATTGGGATCCAGTTGGTCCCCCTTAGGCCTGGTTCAACATTGGGATCGCAAAAGGCAAATCACAATCGCCTGTGGAGTGTAAATGCATTTTTACCAAGCAATTCTGGCTCCATGTTGCAGTGATTGCATTTTTCGAGTCTCATTCCAGAGAGTGAGAATGGCATACTAACTATCCCCAACATGTTGCATGCAGTGCACCTTTGCGACATATGCACACCGCAGGCACTGCAAGAATTTACCACAGTGCTTTGCTGAATACCGGCTATCAGCAAAGAGCAGAAATGCTCCCCACCAATAGCACAACAAGTGTGAACTGGCCCTTGAGAGAATTTGATTGGTGATTACAAATTGTTGCAACCTGCAGTGTAGAACTCGGGGGCATATTTAAAATGATTTAAATATAACGCCACGTTCTGGTTATGGCCTCCTCCTCCCCACAGCCATACCAATCCTCTCCAAAAAGTTACAAAGCATAGAAGCGCAAACAAAACAAAAAAAGATGCAGGCCGACAATCGTAATTCTGGAAAATACCAATTGCACTAGCAAAAACCCAGCAATGCAAATTACATGTTCATCGCTGTGCTGTTGCTATTGGCACAATGGGCACAATACAATTTTTGAATCATAACATGCCTAATACAAAAGGGCCCTAATTAGTTGATCTCCCTCTAAGATGGTTTATTATATTCTTTTTTGGCAGAGTACTTTGGCTAATCCAATTGGCTAAAAGTAAATCACGTTTTGGCCAATAGGATTGTAAGCCGGCCCACCATGTCAAGGTAGACTCTTAGGGCGGGTTGGGGGAAGGGAGTGAGAGAGGTCTAGGGGATGGCAGTTTTGAAGAGGGATAATGGGGATAGGTGGCCATCATGGGTATCACTCTTACACCTTCAAGTGTAATGTCTGGAAACATGACGACCACCTGATAAATAATTGGGATCCAGTTGGTCCCCCTTAGGCCTGGTTCAACATTAGGATCGCAAAAGGCAAATCACAATCGCCTAAGGAGTGTGATTGCATTTTTACCAAGCAATTGTGGCTCCATGTTGCAGTGATTGCGTTTTTCGAGTCTCATTCCAGAGAATGAGAATGGCATACTAACTATCACCAACATGTTGCATGCAGTGCACCTTTGCGACATATGCACACGGCAGGCACTGCAAGGATTTACCACAGTGCTTTGCTGAATACCGGCTATCAGCAAAGAGCATAAACGCTCCCCAACAAAAGCACAACAAGTGTAAACTGGCCCTTGAGAGAATTTGATTGGTGATTACAAATTGTTGCAACCTGCAGTGTAGAACTCAGGGGCATATTTAAAATGATTTAAATATACTGCCAAGTTCTAGTTATGGCCTCCTCCTCCCCACAGCCATACCAATCCTCTCCAAAAAGTTACAAAGCATAGAAGCGCAAACAAAACAAAAAAGATGCAGGCCGACAATCGTAATTCTGGAAAATACCAATTGCACTAGCAAAAACCCAGCAATGCAAATTACATGTTCATCGCTGTTCTGTTGCTATTGGCACAATGGGCACAATACAATTTTTGAATCGTAACATGCCTAATACAGAAGGGCCCTAATTAGTTGATCTCCCTCTGAGATGGTTTATTATATTCTTTTTTGGCAGAGTACTTTGGCTAATCCAATTGGCTAAAAGTAAATCACATTTTGGCCAATAGGATTGTAAGCCGGCCCACCATGGCAAGGTAGACTCTTAGGGCAGGTTGGAGGAAGGGAGTGAGAGAGGTCTAGGGGATGGCAGTTTTGAAGAGGGATAATGGGGATAGGTGGCCATCATGGGTATCACTCTTACACCCTCAAGTGTAATGTCTGGAAACATGACGACCACCTGATAAATAATTGGGATCCAGTCGGTCCCCCTTAGGCCTGGTTCAACATTGGGATCGCAAAAGGCAAATCACAATCGCCTATGGAGTGTGATTGCATTTTTACAAAGCAATTGTGGCTCCATGTTGCAGTGATTGCGTTTTTCGAGTCTCATTCCAGAGAATGAGAATGGCATACTAACTATCACCAACATGTTGCATGCAGTGCACCTTTGCAACATATGCACACCGCAGGCACTACAAGGATTTACCACAGTGCTTTGCTGAATACCGGCTATCGGCAAAGAGCAGAAACGCTCCCCACCAAAAGCACAACAAGTGTGAACTGGCCCTTGAGAGAATTTGATTGGTGATTACAAATTGTTGCAACCTGCAGTGTAGAACTCAGGGGCATATTTAAAATGATTTAAATATGCCGCCAAGTTCTAGTTATGGCCTCCTCCTCCTCCCCACAGCCATGCCAATCCTCTCCAAAAAGTTACAAAGCATAGAAGCGCAAACAAAACAAAAAAAATGCAGGCCGACAATCGTAATTCTGGAAAATACCAATTGCACTAGCAAAAACCCAGCAATGCAAATTACATGTTCATCGCTGTGCTGTTGCTATTGGCACAATGGGCACAATACAATTTTTGAATCGTAACATGCCTAATACAAAAGGGCCCTAATTAGTTGATCTCCCTCTAAGATGGTTTATTATATTCTTTTTTGGCAGAGTACTTTGGCTAATCCAATTGGCTAAAAGTAAATCACGTTTTGGCCAATAGGATTGTAAGCCGGCCCACCATGTCAAGGTAGACTCTTAGGGCGGGTTGGGGGAAGGGAGTGAGAGAGGTCTAGGGGATGGCAGTTTTGAAGAGGGATAATGGGGATAGGTGGCCATCATGGGTATCACTCCTACACCTTCAAGTGTAATGTCTGGAAACATGACGACCACCTGATAAATAATTGGGATCCAGTTGGTCCCCCTTAGGCCTGGTTCAACATTGGGATCGCAAAAGGCAAATCACAATCGCCTATGGAGTGTGATTGCATTTTTACCAAGCAATTGTGGCTCCATGTTGCAGTGATTGCGTTTTTCGAGTCTCATTCCAGAGAATGAGAATGGCATACTAACTACCACCAACATGTTGCATGCAGTGCACCTTTGCGACATATGCACACCGCAGGCACTACAAGGATTTACCACAGTGCTTTGCTGAATACCGGCTATCAGCAAAGAGCAGAAACGCTCCCCACCAAAAGCACAACAAGTGTGAACTGGCCCTTGAGAGAATTTGATTGGTGATTACAAATTGTTGCAACCTGCAGTGTAGAACTCAGGGGCATATTTAAAATGATTTAAATATACCGCCAAGTTCTAGTTATGGCCTCCTCCGCCCCACAGCCATACCAATCCTCTCCAAAAAGTTACAAAGCATAGAAGCGCAAACAAAACAAAAAAGATGCAGGCCGACAATCGTAATTCTGTAAAATACCAATTGCACTAGCAAAAACCCAGCAATGCAAATTACATGTTCATCGCTGTGCTGTTGCTATTGGCACAATGTGCACAATACAATTTTTGAATCGTAACATGCCTAATACAAAAGGGCCCTAATTAGTTGATCTCCCTCTAAGATGGTTTATTATATTCTTTTTTGGCAGAGTACTTTGGCTAATCCAATTGGCTAAAAGTAAATCACATTTTGGCCAATAGGATTGTAAGCCGGCCCACCATGGCAAGGTAGACTCTTAGGGCAGGTTGGAGGAAGGGAGTGAGAGAGGTCTAGGGGATGGCAGTTTTGAAGAGGGATAATGGGGATAGGTGGCCATCATGGGTATCACTCTTACACCCTCAAGTGTAATGTCTGGAAACATGACGACCACCTGATAAATAATTGGGATCCAGTCGGTCCCCCTTAGGCCTGGTTCAACATTGGGATCGCAAAAGGCAAATCACAATCGCCTATGGAGTGTGATTGCATTTTTACAAAGCAATTGTGGCTCCATGTTGCAGTGATTGCGTTTTTCGAGTCTCATTCCAGAGAATGAGAATGGCATACTAACTATCACCAACATGTTGCATGCAGTGCACCTTTGCAACATATGCACACCGCAGGCACTACAAGGATTTACCACAGTGCTTTGCTGAATACCGGCTATCGGCAAAGAGCAGAAACGCTCCCCACCAAAAGCACAACAAGTGTGAACTGGCCCTTGAGAGAATTTGATTGGTGATTACAAATTGTTGCAACCTGCAGTGTAGAACTCAGGGGCATATTTAAAATGATTTAAATATGCCGCCAAGTTCTAGTTATGGCCTCCTCCTCCTCCCCACAGCCATGCCAATCCTCTCCAAAAAGTTACAAAGCATAGAAGCGCAAACAAAACAAAAAAAATGCAGGCCGACAATCGTAATTCTGGAAAATACCAATTGCACTAGCAAAAACCCAGCAATGCAAATTACATGTTCATCGCTGTGCTGTTGCTATTGGCACAATGGGCACAATACAATTTTTGAATCGTAACATGCCTAATACAAAAGGGCCCTAATTAGTTGATCTCCCTCTAAGATGGTTTATTATATTCTTTTTTGGCAGAGTACTTTGGCTAATCCAATTGGCTAAAAGTAAATCACGTTTTGGCCAATAGGATTGTAAGCCGGCCCACCATGTCAAGGTAGACTCTTAGGGC
Organism: Hyperolius riggenbachi; assembly: GCF_040937935.1. NCBI lineage: Eukaryota > Metazoa > Chordata > Amphibia > Anura > Hyperoliidae > Hyperolius > Hyperolius riggenbachi. The sequence continues at coordinate 91,526,063 of NC_090655.1, read as the reverse complement.
GGGTTGGGGGAAGGGAGTGAGAGAGGTCTAGGGGATGGCAGTTTTGAAGAGGGATAATGGGGATAGGTGGCCATCATGGGTATCACTCCTACACCTTCAAGTGTAATGTCTGGAAACATGACGACCACCTGATAAATAATTGGGATCCAGTTGGTCCCCCTTAGGCCTGGTTCAACATTGGGATCGCAAAAGGCAAATCACAATCGCCTATGGAGTGTGATTGCATTTTTACCAAGCAATTGTGGCTCCATGTTGCAGTGATTGCGTTTTTCGAGTCTCATTCCAGAGAATGAGAATGGCATACTAACTACCACCAACATGTTGCATGCAGTGCACCTTTGCGACATATGCACACCGCAGGCACTACAAGGATTTACCACAGTGCTTTGCTGAATACCGGCTATCAGCAAAGAGCAGAAACGCTCCCCACCAAAAGCACAACAAGTGTGAACTGGCCCTTGAGAGAATTTGATTGGTGATTACAAATTGTTGCAACCTGCAGTGTAGAACTCAGGGGCATATTTAAATGATTTAAATATACCGCCAAGTTCTAGTTATGGCCTCCTCCGCCCCACAGCCATACCAATCCTCTCCAAAAAGTTACAAAGCATAGAAGCGCAAACAAAACAAAAAAGATGCAGGCCGACAATCGTAATTCTGTAAAATACCAATTGCACTAGCAAAAACCCAGCAATGCAAATTACATGTTCATCGCTGTGCTGTTGCTATTGGCACAATGTGCACAATACAATTTTTGAATCGTAACATGCCTAATACAAAAGGGCCCTAATTAGTTGATCTCCCTCTAAGATGGTTTATTATATTCTTTTTTGGCAGAGTACTTTGGCTAATCCAATTGGCTAAAAGTAAATCACGTTTTGGCCAATAGGATTGTAAGCCGGCCCACCATGTCAAGGTAGACTCTTAGGGCGGGTTGGGGGAAGGGAGTGAGAGAGGTCTAGGGGATGGCAGTTTTGAAGAGGGATAATGGGGATAGGTGGCCATGATGGGTATCACTCTTACACCTTCAAGTGTAATGTCTGGAAACATGACGACCACCTGATAAATAATTGGGATCCAGTTGGTCCCCCTTAGGCCTGGTTCAACATTAGGATCGCAAAAGGCAAATCACAATCGCCTATGGAGTGTGATTGCATTTTTACCAAGCAATTGTGGCTCCATGTTGCAGTGATTGCGTTTTTCGAGTCTCATTCCAGAAAATGAGAATGGCATACTAACTACCACCAACATGTTGCATGCAGTGCACCTTTGCGACATATGCACACCGCAGGCACTACAAGGATTTACCACAGTGCTTTGCTGAATACCGGCTATCAGCAAAGAGCAGAAACGCTCCCCACCAAAAGCACAACAAGTGTGAACTGGCCCTTGAGAGAATTTGATTGGTGATTACAAATTGTTGCAACCTGCAGTGTAGAACTCAGGGGCATATTTAAAATGATTTAAATATACCGCCAAGTTCTAGTTATGGCCTCCTCCGCCCCACAGCCATACCAATCCTCTCCAAAAAGTTACAAAGCATAGAAGCGCAAACAAAACAAAAAAGATGCAGGCCGACAATCGTAATTCTGTAAAATACCAATTGCACTAGCAAAAACCCAGCAATGCAAATTACATGTTCATCGCTGTGCTGTTGCTATTGGCACAATGTGCACAATACAATTTTTGAATCGTAACATGCCTAATACAAAAGGGCCCTAATTAGTTGATCTCCCTCTAAGATGGTTTATTATATTCTTTTTTGGCAGAGTACTTTGGCTAATCCAATTGGCTAAAAGTAAATCACGTTTTGGCCAATAGGATTGTAAGCCGGCCCACCATGTCAAGGTAGACTCTTAGGGCGGGTTGGGGGAAGGGAGTGAGAGAGGTCTAGGGGATGGCAGTTTTGAAGAGGGATAATGGGGATAGGTGGCCATCATGGGTATCACTCTTACACCTTCAAGTGTAATGTCTGGAAACATGACGACCACCTGATAAATAATTGGGATCCAGTTGGTCCCCCTTAGGCCTGGTTCAACATTAGGATCGCAAAAGGCAAATCACAATCGCCTATGGAGTGTGATTGCATTTTTACCAAGCAATTGTGGCTCCATGTTGCAGTGATTGCGTTTTTCGAGTCTCATTCCAGAGAATGAGAATGGCATACTAACTACCACCAAAATGTTGCATGCAGTGCACCTTTGCGACATATGCACACCGCAGGCACTACAAGGATTTACCACAGTGCTTTGCTGAATACCGGCTATCAGCAAAGAGCAGAAACGCTCCCCACCAAAAGCACAACAAGTGTGAACTGGCCCTTGAGAGAATTTGATTGGTGATTACAAATTGTTGCAACCTGCAGTGTAGAACTCAGGGGCATATTTAAAATGATTTAAATATACCGCCAAGTTCTAGTTATGGCCTCCTCCGCCCCACAGCCATACCAATCCTCTCCAAAAAGTTACAAAGCATAGAAGCGTAAACAAAACAAAAAAGATGCAGGCCGACAATCGTAATTCTGTAAAATACCAATTGCACTAGCAAAAACCCAGCAATGCAAATTACATGTTCATCGCTGTGCTGTTGCTATTGGCACAATGGGCACGATACAATTTTTGAATCGTAACATGCCTAATACAAAAGGGCCCTAATTAGTTGATCTCCCTCTAAGATGGTTTATTATATTCTTTTTTGGCAGAGTACTTTGGCTAATCCAATTGGCTAAAAGTAAATCACATTTTGGCCAAATAGGATTGTAAGCTGGCCCACCATGGCAAGGTAGACTCTTAGGGCGGGTTGGGGAAAGGGAGTGAGAGAGGTCTAGGGGATGGCAGTTTTGAAGAGGGATAATGGGGATAGGTGGCCATCATGGGTATCACTCTTACACCCTCAAGTGTAATGTCTGGAAACATGACGACCACCTGATAAATAATTGGGATCCAGTTGGTCCCCCTTAGGCCTGGTTCAACATTGGGATCGCAAAAGGCAAATCACAATCGCCTATGGTGTGTGATTGTATTTTTACCAAGCAATTGTGGCGCCATGTTGCATTGATTGCGTTTTTCGAGTCTCATTCCAGAGAATGAGAATGGCATACTAACTATCACCAACATGTTGCATGCAGTGCACCTTTGCGACATATGCACACCGCAGGCACTGCAAGGATTTACCACAGTGCTTTGCTGAATACCGGCTATCAGCAAAGAGCAGAAACGCTCCCCACCAAAAGCACAACAAGTGTGAACTGGCCCTTGAGAGAATTTGATTGGTGATTACAAATTGTTGCAACCTGCAGTGTAGAACTCAGGGGCATATTTAAAATGCTTTAAATATGCCGCCAAGTTCTAGTTATGGCCTCCTCCTCCCCACAGCCATACCAATCCTCTCCAAAAAGTTACAAAGCATAGAAGCGCAAACAAAACAAAAAAGATGCAGGCCGTCAATCGTAATTCTGGAAAATACCAATTGCACTAGCAAAAACCCAGCAATGCAAATTACATGTTCATCGCTGTGCTGTTGCTATTGGCACAATACAATTTTTGAATCGTAACATGCCTAATACAAAGGGGCCCTAATTAGTTGATCTCCCTCTAAGATGGTTTATTATATTCTTTTTTGGCAGAGTACTTTGGCTAATACAATTGGCTAAAAGTAAATCACATTTTGGCCAATAGGATTGTAAGCCGGCCCACCATGGCAAGGTAGACTCTTAGGGCGGGTTGGGGGAAGGGAGTGAGAGAAGTCTAGGGGATTGCAGTTTTGAAGCGGGATAATGGGGATAGGGGGCCATCATGGGTATCACTCTTACACCCTCAAGTGTAATGTCTGGAAACATGACGACCACCTGATAAATAGGTGGGATCCAGTTGGTCCCCCTTAGGCCTGGTTCAACATTGGGATCGCAAAAGGCAAATCACAATCGCCTGTAGAGTGTAATTGTATTTTTACCAAGCAATTCTGGCTCCATGTTGCAGTGATTGCATTTTTCGAGTCTCATTCCAGAGAATGAGAATGGCATACTAACTATCACCAACATGTTGCATGCAGTGCACCTTTGCGACATATGCACACCGCAGGCACTGCAAGAATTTACCACAGTGCTTTGCTGAATACCGGCTATCAGCAAAGAGCAGAAACGCTCCCCACCAAAAGCAAAACAAGTGTGAACTGGCCCTTGAGAGAATTTGATTGGTGATTACAAATTGTTGCAAACTGCAGTGTAGAACTCAGGGGCATATTTAAAATGCTTTAAATATGCCGCCAAGTTCTAGTTATGGCCTCCTCCTCCCCACAGCCATACCAATCCTCTCCAAAAAGTTACAAAGCATAGAAGCGCAAACAAAACAAAAAAGATGCAGGCCGACAATCGTAATTCTGGAATATACCAATTGCACTAGCAAAAACCCAGCAATGCAAATTACATGTTTATCGCTGTGCTGTTGCTATTGGCACAATGGGCACGATACAATTTTTGAATCGTAACATGCCTAATACAAAAGGGCCCTAATTAGTTGATCTCCCTCTAAGATGGTTTATTATATTCTTTTTTGGCAGAGTACTTTGGCTAATCCAATTGGCTAAAAGTAAATCACGTTTTGGCCAATAGGATTGTAAGCCGGCCCACCATGGCAAGGTAGACTCTTAGGGCGGGTTGGGGAAAGGGAGTGAGAGAGGTCTAGGGGATGGCAGTTTTGAAGTGGGATAATGGGGATAGGTGGCCATCATGGGTATCACTCTTACACCCTCAAGTGTAATGTCTGGAAACATGACGACCACCTGATAAATAATTGGGATCCAGTTGGTCCCCCTTAGGCCTGGTTCAACATTGGGATCGCAAAAGGCAAATCACAATCGCCTATGGAATGTGATTGCATTTTTACAAAGCAATTGTGGCTCCATGTTGCAGTGATTGCGTTTTTCGAGTCTAATTCCAGAGAATGAGAATGGCATACTAACTATCACCAACATGTTGCATGCAGTGCACCTTTGCGACATATGCACACCGCAGGCACTACAAGGATTTACCACAGTGCTTTGCTGAATACCGGCTATCAGCAAAGAGCAGAAACGCTCCCCACCAAAAGCACAACAAGTGTGAACTGGCCCTTGAGAGAATTTGATTGGTGATTACAAATTGTTGCAACCTGCAGTGTAGAACTCAGGGGCATATTTAAAATGATTTAAATATACCGCCAAGTTCTAGTTATGGCCTCCTCCTCCCCACAGCCATACCAATCCTCTCCAAAAAGTTACAAAGCATAGAAGCGCAAACAAAACAAAAAAGATGCAGGCCGACAATCGTAATTCTGGAATATACCAATTGCACTAGCAAAAACCCAGCAATGCAAATTACATGTTCATCGCTGTGCTGTTGCTATTGGCACAATGGGCACAATACAATTTTTGAATCGTAACATGCCTAATACAGAAGGGCCCTAATTAGTTGATCTCCCTCTAAGATGGTTTATTATATTCTTTTTTGGCAGAGTACTTTGGCTAATCCAATTGGCTAAAAGTAAATCACATTTTTTGCCAATAGGATTGTAAGCCGGCCCACCATGGCAAGGTAGACTCTTAGGGCGGGTGTAGGGAAGGAAGTGAGAGAGGTCTAGGGGATGGCAGTTTTGAAGCGGGATAATGGGGATAGGTGGCCATCATGGGTATCACTCTTACACCCTCAAGTGTAATGTCTGGAAACATGACGACCACCTGATAAATAATTGGGATCCAGTTGGTCCCCCTTAGGCCTGGTTCAACATTGGGATCGCAAAAGGCAAATCACAATCGCCTATGGAGTGTGATTCCATTTTTACCAAGCAATTGTGGCTCCATGTTGCAGTGATTGCGTTTTTCGAGTCTCATTCAAGAGAATGAGAATGGCATACTAACTACCACCAACATGTTGCATGCAGTGCACCTTAGCGACATATGCACACCGCAGGCACTGCAAGGATTTACCACAGTGCTTTGCTGAATACCGGCTATCAGCAAAGAGCAGAAACGCTCCCCACCAAAAGCACAACAAGAGTGAACTGGCCCTTGAGAGAATTTGATTGGTGATTACAAATTGTTGCAACCTGTAGTGTAGAACTCAGGGGCATATTTAAAATGATTTAAATATGCCGCCAAGTTCTAGTTATGGCCTCCTCCTCCCCACAGCCATGCCAATCCTCTCCAAAAAGTTACAAAGCATAGAAGCGCAAACAAAACAAAAAAGATGCAGGCCGACAATCGTAATTCTGGAAAATACCAATTGCACTAGCAAAAACCCAGCAATGCAAATTACATGTTCATCGCTGTTCTGTTGCTATTGGCACAATGGGCACAATACAATTTTTGAATCGTAACATGCCTAATACAGAAGGGCCCTAATTAGTTGATCTCCCTCTGAGATGGTTTATTATATTCTTTTTTGGCAGAGTACTTTGGCTAATCCAATTGGCTAAAAGTAAATCACATTTTGGCCAATAGGATTGTAAGCCGGCCCACCATGGCAAGGTAGACTCTTAGGGCGGGTTGGGGGAAGGGAGTGAGAGAGGTCTAGGGGATTGCAGTTTTGAAGAGGGATAATGGGGATAGGTGGCCATCATGGGTATTACTCTTACACCCTCAAGTGTAATGTCTGGAAACATGACGACCACCTGATAAATAGGTGGGATCCAGTTGGTCCCCCTTAGGCCTGGTTCAACATTGGGATCGCAAAAGGCAAATCACAATCGCCTGTGGAGTGTAATTGCATTTTTACCAAGCAATTGTGGCTCCATGTTGCAGTGATTGCATTTTTCGAGTCTCATTCCAGAGAATGAGAATGGCATACTAACTATCACCAACATGTTGCATGCAGTGCACCTTTGCGACATATGCACACCGCAGGCACTGCAAGAATTTACCACAGTGCTTTGCTGAATACCGGCTATCAGCAAAGAGCAGAAACGCTCCCCACCAAAAGCACAACAAGTGTGAACTGGCCCTTGAGAGAATTTGATTGGTGATTACAAATTGTTGCAACCTGCAGTGTAGAACTCAGGGGCATATTTAAAATGATTTAAATATGCCGCCAAGTTCTAGTTATGGCCTCCTTCTCCTCCCCACAGCCATGCCAATCCTCTCCAAAAAGTTACAAAGCATAGAAGCGCAAACAAAACAAAAAAATGCAGGCCGACAATCGTAATTCTGGAAAATACCAATTGCACTAGCAAAAACCCAGCAATGCAAATTACATGTTCATCGCTGTGCTGTTGCTATTGGCACAATGGGCACAATACAATTTTTGAATCGTAACATGCCTAATACAAAAGGGCCCTAATTAGTTGATCTCCCTCTAAGATGGTTTATTATATTCTTTTTTGGCAGAGTACTTTGGCTAATCCAATTGGCTAAAAGTAAATCACATTTTGGCCAATAGGATTGTAAGCCGGCCCACCATGGCAAGGTAGACTCTTAGGGCGGGTTGGGAGAAGGGAGTGAGAGAGGTCTAGGGGATTGCAGTTTTGAAGAGGGATAATGGGGATAGGTGGCCATCATGGGTATCACTCCTACACCTTCAAGTGTAATGTCTGGAAACATGACGACCACCTGATAAATAATTGGGATCCAGTTGGTCCCCCTTAGGCCTGGTTCAACATTGGGATCACAAAAGGCAAATCACAATCGCCTATGGAGTGTGATTGCATTTTTACCAAGCAATTGTGGCTCCATGTTGCAGTGATTGCGTTTTTCGAGTCTCATTCCAGAGAATGAGAATGGCATACTAACTATCACCAACATGTTGCATGCAGTGCACCTTTGCGACATATGCACACCGCAGGCACTACAAGGATTTACCACAGTGCTTTGCTGAATACCGGCTATCGGCAAAGAGCAGAAACGCTCCCCACCAAAAGCACAAGTGTGAACTGGCCCTTGAGAGAATTTGATTGGTGATTACAAATTGTTGCAACCTGCAGTGTAGAACTCAGGGGCATATTTAAAATGATTTAAATATGCCGCCAAGTTCTAGTTATGGCCTCCTCCTCCTCCCCACAGCCATGCCAATCCTCTCCAAAAAGTTACAAAGCATAGAAGCGCAAACAAAACAAAAAAAATGCAGGCCGACAATCGTAATTCTGGAAAATACCAATTGCACTAGCAAAAACCCAGCAATGCAAATTACATGTTCATCGCTGTGCTGTTGCTAATGGCACAATGGGCACAATACAATTTTTGAATCGTAACATGCCTAATACAAAAGGGCCCTAATTAGTTGATCTCCCTCTAAGATGGTTTATTATATTCTTTTTTGGCAGGGTACTTTGGCTAATCCAATTGGCTAAAAGTAAATCACATTTTGGCCAAATAGGATTGTAAGCCGGCCCACCATGGCAAGGTAGACTCTTAGGGCGGGTTGGGGAAAGGGAGTGAGAGAAGTCTAGGGGATTGCAGTTTTGAAGCGGGATAATGGGGATAGGGGGCCATCATGGGTATCACTCTTACACCCTCAAGTGTAATGTCTGGAAACATGACGACCACCTGATAAATAGGTGGGATCCAGTTGGTCCCCCTTAGGCCTGGTTCAACATTGGGATTGCAAAAGGCAAATCACAATCGCCTGTGGAGTGTAATTGCATTTTTACCGAGCAATTCTGGCTCCATGTTGCAGTGATTGCATTTTTCGAGTCTCATTCCAGAGAATGAGAATGGCATACTAACTATCACCAACATGTTGCATGCAGTGCACCTTTGCGACATATGCACACCGCAGGCACTGCAAGGATTTACCACAGTGCTTTGCTGAATACCGGCTATCAGCAAAGAGCAGAAACGCTCCCCACCAAAAGCACAACAAGTGTGAACTGGCCCTTGAGAGAATTTGATTGGTGATTACAAATTGTTGCAACCTGCAGTGTAGAACTCAGGGGCATATTTAAAATGATTTAAATATACCGCCAAGTTCTAGTTATGGCCTCCTCCTCCCCACAGCCATACCAATCCTCTCCAAAAAGTTACAAAGCATAGAAGCGCAAACAAAACAAAAAAGATGCAGGCCGACAATCGTAATTCTGGAAAATACCAATTGCACTAGCAAAAACCCAGCAATGCAAATTACATGTTCATCGCTGTGCTGTTGCTATTGGCACAATGGGCACGATACAATTTTTGAATCGTAACATGCCTAATACAAAGGGGCCCTAATTAGTTGATCTCCCTCTCTAAGATGGTTTATTATATTCTTTTTTGGCAGAGTACTTTGGCTAATACAATTGGCTAAAAGTAAATCACATTTTGGCCAATAGGAGTGTAAGCCGGCCCACCATGGCAAGGTAGACTCTTAGGGCGGGTTGGGGGAAGGGAGTGAGAGAGGTCTAGGGGATGGCAGTTTTGAAGAGGGATAATGGGGATAGGTGGCCATCATGGGTATCACTCTTACACCTTCAAGTGTAATGTCTGGAAACATGACGACCATCTGATAAATAATTGGGATCCAGTTGGTCCCCCTTAGGCCTGGTTCAACATTAGGATCGCAAAAGGCAAATCACAATCGTCTATGGAGTGTGATTGCATTTTTACCAAGCAATTGTGGCTCCATGTTGCAGTGATTGCGTTTTTCGAGTCTCATTCCAGAGAATGAGAATGGCATACTAACTATCACCAACATGTTGCATGCAGTGCACCTTTGCAACATATGCACACCGCAGGCACTACAAGGATTTACCACAGTGCTTTGCTGAATACCGGCTATCAGCAAAGAGCAGAAACGCTCCCCACCAAAAGCACAACAAGTGTGAACTGGCCCTTGAGAGAATTTGATTGGTGATTACAAATTGTTGCAACCTGCAGTGTAGAACTCAGGGGCATATTTAAAATGATTTAAATATACCGCCAAGTTCTAGTTATGGCCTCCTCCGCCCCACAGCCATACCAATCCTCTCCAAAAAGTTACAAAGCATAGAAGCGCAAACAAAACAAAAAAGATGCAGGCCGACAATCGTAATTCTGTAAAATACCAATTGCACTAGCAAAAACCCAGCAATGCAAATTACATGTTCATCGCTGTTCTGTTGCTATTGGCACAATGGGCACAATACAATTTTTGAATCGTAACATGCCTAATACAGAAGGGCCCTAATTAGTTGATCTCCCTCTGAGATGGTTTATTATATTCTTTTTTGGCAGAGTACTTTGGCTAATCCAATTGGCTAAAAGTAAATCACATTTTGGCCAATAGGATTGTAAGCCGGCCCACCATGGCAAGGTAGACTCTTAGGGCGGGTTGGGGGAAGGGAGTGAGAGAGGTCTAGGGGATTGCAGTTTTGAAGAGGGATAATGGGGATAGGTGGCCATCATGGGTATCACTCTTACACCCTCAAGTGTAATGTCTGGAAACATGACGACAACCTGATAAATAGGTGGGATCCAGTTGGTCCCCCTTAGGCCTGGTTCAACATTGGGATCGCAAAAGGCAAATCACAATCGCCTGTGGAGTGTAATTGCATTTTTACCAAGCAATTGTGGCTCCATGTTGCAGTGATTGCATTTTTCGAGTCTCATTCCAGAGAATGAGAATGGCATACTAACTATCACCAACATGTTGCATGCAGTGCACCTTTGCGACATATGCACACCGCAGGCACTGCAAGAATTTACCACAGTGCTTTGCTGAATACCGGCTATCAGCAAAGACAAGGGGTGGGGGGAATGGGAGGAGAGAGAGGAGAGCGCACTCAGAAGGGTAGCAGTTGTCCCTGGCAAGCCTGCCGGGGAATGATCTCACCTTTAGGACTGACTGACTAGCCCATATGGGTCTGTCAGCAGTCTAGCGTTGTCCCTCTCTATGCCGGGGACGCAGGCAGCAGTGGTGCTTTCAAAACGGATCGGTCACATCACCTGATCTCCATAGATGGCCGCTCACTGGGTCTTGCTGGATGAAAAGCCTGGAGGCTATGTGTGCAAGTTTGTTAGCTGCACTCTGAACTCCCACTATGTGTGGGGATAGAGTGTGCTGCTGAAGGTTCCTGGAAGGTGCAGTGCATGCAGAAAGAATACACGGCAAAGTCCGTGTTTGGTTGAAAAAATAAGAAAATGTTTATTACGCAACGCGTTTCTGGAGAGAAGCTTTCTCCTTTCTTCAGGCGAAAAACATTTGCACAAGTGTTCAGTACATTTAAATACAATAAAACAGACTGTGATTGGTTAACAAAGGTAACAAGCTGGCCAATGCATGTGGGTATGCAAATACAAATCCCAAAATCCTTTGCAGTCTTGGAGGGAAAAAAGTCCAAGTTTAACTATGATAAAATCAAGTTAAAAAATAAAAATACTGAAGTTAAAAGGTATTGATAAATAATGGGTGGGAATTGTTTTATACATATATATATGAAAAATGTGATAAAATGTAAGAAATTAATTAAAAACACCATAACTGGCTTCATTGCAGTCTATAAAGGATATACACATCCATAACACAATACCTATACAAGAATACTACACAAAATCCGCAACTTATAGTCGCCCAAAACCTACAAGAAGAGGTAAAAGAGGTGGAAAATACATTAGGAGAAGAAAACAAAACAAACAAAGAACTTTAGAAAATACAAACCAAGAAACTAAAATATATAACCTTTCATCACATATATTAAGCTCCAACGAGAAACGAGTCCTGAGCAGAGGACTTTCTTTTTGTCCAAGCACCTCATCAAACACCTATGAACTTCTAGTAGACCTTCAGACATATGTTAGAAAACTTACACTCCAACGTTATTTTATAACCCAAGAATTGAAAAGAAAAGGTCATACTACAGTGGAACCCATAGCAATAATTTCTGATACTGGAGGAACAACAGATGATACTACAACTCTAGCAAATGAAATTGCAACACTTCCAATAAACACCAATTTAAAGGGAAGATCTTCCTTCAACCCTACTAACTATAGAGGGGCATTCGTGGAGGCTTTTGGCTCAATGGTAACGAAAGAATTCAATACTTTAAAAGAAAAACCAATAATTAGGAACAATCTTGGCAAAATGGAACGTTTAGCCCTAAAACACTTAAAATCTAATGACACCATAGTAATCAGAGAGGCTGACCAAGGGGGCAGTATAATAATACAGGACAAAACAGCATATATCAAGGAAGCGTACCGGATCTTGAATGACCCACAATATTACAAAAAACTCAAGAATGACCCTACTGAATACTATCTTGAAAAATATAATGACATGATCTCTAGGGCCTATAAAAACCACATTTTGAATAAAAATGAATTTGGCTTTTTAACTGTACAAACACCACAAACGCCTTTTTTCTACCATTTGCCAAAGATTCATAAAGACCCAACCAACCCTCCTGGTCGACCAATTATTTCTGGTATACATTCCATCACATCTCACCTATCGCATCTTATAGATCTCCACCTGCAGAAGTTTGTACAAGCATTACCGTCATATTTGAAAGATACTACCCATACTATCAATACATTACAGAAAATCAAATGGAAACCTGAATATATATGGGCCACCCTGGATGTGAGCTCCTTATATAGCAACATCCCACAGGAAAAAGGCCTCCAGGGTATTGCATATTTCCTAGAAGGTGACCCTCTTATGCCGGAGAAACAGAAAGACTTTATCCTTGAAGCTATCGATTTTATTTTGAAATCTAATTATTTTAGTTTTTTAGGCGATATATACTTACAGGTCAGGGGGACCGCCATGGGGACTCGGTTCGCGCCGAGTTTTGCAAATCTCTACATGGGTTGGTTGGAGGACACACTCATTTGGTCGCCAGACAACCCGTTCGGCACGAACCTAGTCCTCCATAAACGTTTTATTGACGATATTATATGTATCTGGAATGGCCCTTTGGAAAAACTGAATGATTATATCCACTATCTAAATGGGAATCATTTTGGGCTTACTTTTACAGCCAACATCCATCATACAACTATTGATTTTTTAGATTTAACGATTTTTACAGATACATCGTCAGACAAGATTTTTACTAAAACTTTTTTTAAACAAACAGACTGTAATGGTTATCTTAATTTTAAAAGCGAACACTACAAGCCATGGCTAAAGAACATCCCGTATGGTCAATTTAAGCGCATTAGAAGAAACTGTTCAGAAAAAAACGATTTTGACCAACAATCGGAACTTATAAAAAGAGATTTTTACATAAACAATATCCACCTAAGATTGTCTGTGATGCACAGAAAAAAGCTGGCAGCCTATCACAGCAGGATTGCTTACAAACGAAATTGAAACAACATAGCAATGCCGATATAGAAAGAAAATTGAATATAGTTATGAATTTCTCCAGCCAACATAAAGAATGCAGAGAAATACTCGAAAAACACTGGGGCCTCCTACTTAATGATCCCTTACTCAAAACAATACTCCCACTAAAACCTAAAATCACCTATAGACGAGCAAAAACCATACGAAATATAGTGGCACCTAGTAGACTGAAGGAGAAGCAGGAGAAGAGGACTTGTACACTAACAAATACAACAAAGAACGGCTCTTTCTGCTGCAGAGGAAACAAATGTCTATGTTGCAAAAATATGCAAAATGGCCGAAAGGAGTATAAATCATCCATCAACAACAAAGTCTGGCAGATCAACCAGCGCCTGACTTGTAAATCAGACTATGTAATTTATTTGCTAGAATGCCCTTGCAATTTACAATATATAGGCCGCACCAAACAAAAATTGCATAAACGTATTAATAAGCATAGGGAAAACATCAGAAAGGGCTATTCAAAACACAGTGTCTCTAAACACTTTGATGACTTTCATAATAGAGACCCCTCTTTAATGAAGATCACCATCTTAGAAAAAATTTTTGATGGAAACAAATTCAACCGTTTTAGGAATCTCTGTAATAGAGAGACCTTTTGGATTTTACAGTTAGAAACTTTAACACCAGATGGTCTGAATGTTGCAATTGAAAATATGGTGAACTAGAATCCATATTATAGTTTTATAATTTTCTGGTTGAATACAGTGAAATAACCTGCCTTTCTGTATATATGATTATATTGCAATTTTTTTTTTTTTTTTTTTTTTTTTAATTATTTTTTTCCCATTATGCGTTCATAATTACCATTAAAGTTACTTTCATTAATCCAACCACAGAGTATCCATAATAGTCCCAGTGGTTGTTTATACCGTTTGTGTTTGTGTTTTTTTTTTTTTTTTTTTTTTTGTTGTTTTTGTTTGGGTGCCTTGCTGCCACCTAGAGAACCTGTGTGCTTATTGCACCTTAACAATCTGATCAATATATTTGTATATCCTTTATAGACTGCAATGAAGCCAGTTATGGTGTTTTTAATTAATTTCTTACATTTTATCACATTTTTCATATATATATGTATAAAACAATTCCCACCCATTATTTATCAATACCTTTTAACTTCAGTATTTTTATTTTTTAACTTGATTTTATCATAGTTAAACTTGGACTTTTTTCCCTCCAAGACTGCAAAGGATTTTGGGATTTGTATTTGCATACCCACATGCATTGGCCAGCTTGTTACCTTTGTTAACCAATCACAGTCTGTTTTATTGTATTTAAATGTACTGAACACTTGTGCAAATGTTTTTCGCCTGAAGAAAGGAGAAAGCTTCTCTCCAGAAACGCGTTGCGTAATAAACATTTTCTTATTTTTTCAACCAAACACGGACTTTGCCGTGTATTCTTTCTGCATGCACTGCACCTTCCAGGAACCTTCAGCAGCACACTCTATCCCCACACATAGTGGGAGTTCAGAGTGCAGCTAACAAACTTGCACACATAGCCTCCAGGCTTTTCATCCAGCAAGACCCAGTGAGCGGCCATCTATGGAGATCAGCTGATGTGACCGATCCGTTTTGAAAGCACCACTGCTGCCTGCGTCCCCGGCATAGAGAGGGACAACGCTAGACTGCTGACAGACCCATATGGGCTAGTCAGTCAGTCCTAAAGGTGAGATCATTCCCCGGCAGGCTTGCCAGGGACAACTGCTACCCTTCTGAGTGCGCTCTCCTCTCTCTCCTCCCATTCCCCCCACCCCTTGTCTATACAGATACTTGCACCACTATCCAGTGGCTTCCAGAGAGCGGCACCACCACCATTTTCATCTTCAGCCTACACACTGTACAACACCACTACAGGACGCTCCCCTGTATATACAGGAGTCTTCTATATATACACTGCCCAGTGTATATGGGACACTACCTACTGCAGGCTATCAGCAAAGAGCAGAAACGCTCCCCACCAAAAGCACAACAAGTGTGAACTGGCCCTTGAGAGAATTTGATTGGTGATTACAAATTGTTGCAACCTGCAGTGTAGAACTCAGGGGCATATTTAAAATGATTTAAATATGCCGCCAAGTTCTAGTTATGGCCTCCTTCTCCTCCCCACAGCCATGCCAATCCTCTCCAAAAAGTTACAAAGCATAGAAGCGCAAACAAAACAAAAAAATGCAGGCCGACAATCGTAATTCTGGAAAATACCAATTGCACTAGCAAAAACCCAGCAATGCAAATTACATGTTCATCGCTGTGCTGTTGCTATTGGCACAATGGGCACAATACAATTTTTGAATCGTAACATGCCTAATACAAAAGGGCCCTAATTAGTTGATCTCCCTCTAAGATGGTTTAATATATTCTTTTTTGGCAGAGTACTTTGGCTAATCCAATTGGCTAAAAGTAAATCACGTTTTGGCCAATAGGATTGTAAGCCGGCCCATCATGGCAAGGTAGACTCTTAGGGCGGGTTGGGGGAAGGGAGTGAGAGAGGTCTAGGGGATGGCAGTTTTGAAGAGGGATAATGGGGATAGGTGGCCATCATGGGTATCACTCTTACACCCTCAAGTGTAATGTCTGGAAACATGACGACCACCTGATAAATAATTGGGATCCAGTTGGTCCCCCTTAGGCCTGGTTCAACATTGGGATCGCAAAAGGCAAATCACAATCGCCTATGGAGTGTGATTGCATTTTTACCAAGCAATTGTGGCTCCATGTTGCAGTGATTGCGTTTTTCGAGTCTCATTCCAGAGAATGAGAATGGCATACTAATTATCACCAACATGTTGCATGCAGTGCACCTTTGCGACATATGCACACCGCAGGCACTACAAGGATTTACCACAGTGCTTTGCTGAATACCGGCTATCAGCAAAGAGCATAAACGGTCCCCACCAAAAGCACAACAAGTGTGAACTGGCCCTTGAGAGAATTTGATTGGTGATTACAAATTGTTGCAACCTGCAATGTAGAACTCAGGGGCATATTTAAAATGATTTAAATATACCGCCAAGTTCTAGTTATGGCCTCCTCCGCCCCACAGCCATACCAATCCTCTCCAAAAAGTTACAAAGCATAGAAGCGCAAACAAAACAAAAAAGATGCAGGCCGACAATCGTAATTCTGGAAAATACCAATTGCACTAGCAAAAACCCAGCAATGCAAATTACATGTTCATCGCTGTGCTGTTGCTATTGGCACAATGGGCACAATACAATTTTTGAATCGTAACATGCCTAATACAAAAGGGCCCTAATTAGTTGATCTCCCTCTAAGATGGTTTATTATATTCTTTTTTGGCAGAGTACTTTGGCTAATCCAATTGGCTAAAAGTAAATCACATTTTGGCCAATAGGATTGTAAGCCGGCCCACCATGGCAAAGTAGACTCTTAGGGCGGGTTGGGGAAAGGGAGTGAGAGAGGTCTAGGGGATGGCAGTTTTGAAGAGGGATAATGGGGATAGGTGGCCATCATGGGTATCACTCTTACACCCTCAAGTGTAATGTCTGGAAACATGACGACCACCTGATAAATAATTGGGATCCAGTTGGTCCCCCTTAGGCCTGGTTCAACATTGGGATCGCAAAAGGCAAATCACAATCGCCTATGGTATGTGATTGCATTTTTACCAAGCAATTGTGGCGCCATGTTGCATTGATTGCGTTTTTCGAGTCTCATTCCAGAGAATGAGAATGGCATACTAACTATCACCAACATGTTGCATGCAGTGCACCTTTGCGACATATGCACACCGCAGGCACTGCAAGGATTTACCACAGTGCTTTGCTGAATACCGGCTATCAGCAAAGAGCAGAAACGCTCCCCACCAAAAGCACAACAAGTGTGAACTGGCCCTTGAGAGAATTTGATTGGTGATTACAAATTGTTGCAACCTGCAGTGTAGAACTCAGGGGCATATTTAAAATGATTTAAATATACCGCCAAGTTCTAGTTATGGCCTCCTCCTCCCCACAGCCATACCAATCCTCTCCAAAAAGTTACAAAGCATAGAAGCGCAAACAAAACAAAAAAGATGCAGGCCGACAATCGTAATTCTGGAAAATACCAATTGCACAAGCAAAAACCCAGCAATGCAAATTACATGTTCATCGCTGTGCTGTTGCTATTGGCACAATACAATTTTTGAATCGTAACATGCCTAATACAAAGGGGCCCTAATTAGTTGATCTCCCTCTAAGATGGTTTATTATATTCTTTTTTGGCAGAGTACTTTGGCTAATACAATTGGCTAAAAGTAAATCACATTTTGGCCAATAGGATTGTAAGCCGGCCCACCATGGCAAGGTAGACTCTTAGGGCGGGTTGGGGGAAGGGAGTGAGAGAAGTCTAGGGGATTGCAGTTTTGAAGCGGGATAATGGGGATAGGGGGCCATCATGGGTATCACTCTTACACCCTCAAGTGTAATGTCTGGAAACATGACGACCACCTGATAAATAATTGGGATCCAGTTGGTCCCCCTTAGGCCTGGTTCAACATTGGGATCGCAAAAGGCAAATCACAATCGCCTATGGTGTGTGATTGTATTTTTACCAAGCAATTGTGGCGCCATGTTGCATTGATTGCGTTTTTCGAGTCTCATTCCAGAGAATGAGAATGGCATACTAACTATCACCAACATGTTGCATGCAGTGCACCTTTGCGACATATGCACACCGCAGGCACTGCAAGGATTTACCACAGTGCTTTGCTGAATACCGGCTATCAGCAAAGAGCAGAAACGCTCCCCACCAAAAGCACAACAAGTGTGAACTGGCCCTTGAGAGAATTTGATTGGTGATTACAAATTGTTGCAACCTGCAGTGTAGAACTCAGGGGCATATTTAAAATGCTTTAAATATGCCGCCAAGTTCTAGTTATGGCCTCCTCCTCCCCACAGCCATGCCAATCCTCTCCAAAAAGTTACAAAGCATAGAAGCGCAAACAAAACAAAAAAGATGCAGGCCGACAATCGTAATTCTGGAATATACCAATTGCACTAGCAAAAACCCAGCAATGCAAATTACATGTTCATCGCTGTGCTGTTGCTATTGGCACAATGGGCACGATACAATTTTTGAATCGTAACATGCCTAATACAAAAGGGCCCTAATTAGTTGATCTCCCTCTAAGATGGTTTAATATATTCTTTTTTGGCAGAGTACTTTGGCTAATCCAATTGGCTAAAAGTAAATCACGTTTTGGCCAATAGGATTGTAAGCCGGCCCATCATGGCAAGGTAGACTCTTAGGGCGGGTTGGGGGAAGGGAGTGAGAGAGGTCTAGGGGATGGCAGTTTTGAAGCGGGATAATGGGGATAGGTGGCCATCATGGGTATCACTCTTACACCCTCAAGTGTAATGTCTGGAAACATGACGACCACCTGATAAATAATTGGGATCCAGTTGGTCCCCCTTAGGCCTGGTTCAACATTGGGATCGCAAAAGGCAAATCACAATCGCCTATGGAGTGTGATTGCATTTTTACAAAGCAATTGTGGCTCCATGTTGCAGTGATTGCGTTTTTCGAGTCTCATTCCAGAGAATGAGAATGGCATACTAACTATCACCAACATGTTGCATGCAGTGCACCTTTGCGACATATGCACACCGCAGGCACTACAAGGATTTACCACAGTGCTTTGCTGAATACCGGCTATCAGCAAAGAGCAGAAACGCTCCCCACCAAAAGCACAACAAGTGTGAACTGGCCCTTGAGAGAATTTGATTGGTGATTACAAATTGTTGCAACCTGCAGTGTAGAACTCAGGGGCATATTTAAAATGATTTAAATATACCGCCAAGTTCTAGTTATGGCCTCCTCCGCCCCACAGCCATACCAATCCTCTACAAAAAGTTACAAAGCATAGAAGCGCAAACAAAACAAAAAAGATGCAGGCCGACAATCGTAATTCTGGAAAATACCAATTGCACTAGCAAAAACCCAGCAATGTAAATTACATGTTCATCGCTGTGCTGTTGCTATTGGCACAATACAATTTTTGAATCGTAACATGCCTAATACAAAAGGGCCCTAATTAGTTAATCTCCCTCTAAGATGGTTTATTATATTCTTTTTTGGCAGAGTACTTTGGCTTATCCAATTGGCTAAAAGTAAATCACATTTTGGCCAGTAGGATTGTAAGCCGGCCCACCATGGCAAGGTAGACTTTTAGGGCGGGTTGGGGAAAGGGAGTGAGAGAGGTCTAGGGGATGGCAGTTTTGAAGAGGGATAATGGGGATAGGTGGCCATCATAGGTATCACTCTTACACCCTCAAGTGTAATGTCTGGAAACATGACGACCACCTGATAAATAATTGGGATCCAGTTGGTCCCCCTTAGGCCTGGTTCAACATTGGGATCGCAAAAGGCAAATCACAATCGCCTATGGAGTGTGATTGCATTTTTACCAAGCAATTGTGGCTCCATGTTGCAGTGATTGCGTTTTTCGAGTCTCATTCCAGAGAATGAGAATGGCATACTAACTACCACCAACATGTTGCATGCAGTGCACCTTTGCGACATATGCACACCGCAGGCACTGCAAGGATTTACCACAGTGCTTTGCTGAATACCGGCTATCAGCAAAGAGCAGAAACGCTCCCCACCAAAAGCACAACAAGTGTGAACTGGCCCTTAAGAGAATTTGATTGGTGATTACAAATTGTTGCAACCTGCAGTGTAGAACTCAGGGGCATATTTAAAATGATTTAAATATGCCGCCAAGTTCTAGTTATGGCCTCCTCCTCCCCACAGCCATACCAATCCTCTCCAAAAAGTTACAAAGCATAGAAGCGCAAACAAAACAAAAAAGATGCAGGCCGACAATCGTAATTCTGGAAAATACCAATTGCACTAGCAAAAACCCAGCAATGCAATTTACATGTTTATTGCCGTGCTGTTGCTATTTGCAATATGGGCACTATACAATTTTTGAATCGTAACATGCCTAATACAAAAGGGCCCTAATTAGTTGATCTCCCTCTAAGATGGTTTATTATATTCTTTTTTGGCAGAGTACTTTGGCTAATCCACTTGGCTAAAAGTAAATCACATTTTGGCCAATAGGATTGTAAGCCGGCCCACCATGGCAAGGTAGACTCTTAGGGCGGGTTGGGGGAAGGGAGTGAGAGAGGTCTAGGGGATGGCAGTTTTGAAGAGGGATAATGGGGATAGGTGGCCATCATGGGTATCACTCTTACACCCTCAAGTGTAATGTCTGGAAACACGACGACCACCTGATAAATAATTGGGATACAGTTGGTCCCCTTTAGGCGTGATTAAACATTGGGATCACAAAAGGCAAATCACAATCACCTATGGAGTGTGATTGCATTCTTACCAAGCAATTGTGGCTCCATGTTGCAGTGATTGCGTTTTTCGAGTCTCATTCCAGAGAATGAGAATGGCATTCTAACTGCCACCGAAATGTTGCACACAGTGCACCTCTGCGATATAAGCACACCGCAGGCACTGCAAGCATTTACCACAGTGCTTTGCTGAATACCGGCTATCAGCAAAGAGCAGAAATACTCCCCACCAAAAGCACAACAAGTGTGAACTGGCCCTTGAGAGAATTTGATTGGTGATTACAAATTGTTGCAACCTGCAGTGTAGAACTCAGGGGCATATTTAAAATGATTTAAATATACCGCCAAGTTCTGGTTATGGCCTCCTCCTCCCCACAGCCATACCAATCCTCTCCAAAAAGTTACAAAGCATAGAAGCGCAAACAAAACAAAAAAGATGCAGGCCGACAATCGTAATTCTGGAAAATTCCAATTGCACTAGCAAAAACCCAGCAATGCAAATTACATGTTCATCGCCGTGCTGTTGCTATTGGCAGAATGGGCACGATACAATCTTTGAATCGTAACATGCCTAATACAAAAGGGCCCTAATTAGTTGATCTCCCTCTAAGATGGTTTATTATATTCTTTTTTGGCAGAGTACTTTGGCTAATCCAATTGGCTAAAAGTAAATCACATTTTGGCCAATAGGATTGTAAGCCGGCCCATCATGGCAAGGTAGACTCTTAGGGCGGGTTGGGGGAAGGGAGTGAGAGAGGTCTAGGGGATGGCAGTTTTGAAGCGGGATAATGGGGATAGGGGGCTAACATGGGTATCACTCTTACACCCTCAAGTGTAATGTCTGGAAACATGACGACCACCTGATAAATAATTAGGATCCAGTTGGTCCCCCTTAGGCCTGGTTCAACATTGGGATCGCAAAAGGCAAATCACAATCGCCTGTGGAGTGTGATTGCATTTTTACCAAGCAATTGTGGCTCCATGTTGCAGTGATTGCGTTTTTCGAGTCTCATTCCAGAGAATGAGAATGGCATACTAACTATCACCAACATGTTGCATGCAGTGCACCTTTGCGACATATGCACACCGCAGGCACTACAAGGATTTAGCACAGTGCTTTGCTGAATACCGGCTATCGGCAAAGAGCAGAAACGCTCCCCACCAAAAGCACAGCAAGTGTGAACTGGCCCTTGAGAGAATTTGATTGGTGATTACAAATTGTTGCAACCTGCAGTGTAGAACTCAGGGGCATATTTAAAATGATTTAAATATGCCGCCAAGTTCTAGTTATGGCCTCCTCCTCCTCCCCACAGCCATGCCAATCCTCTCCAAAAAGTTACAAAGCATAGAAGCGCAAACAAAACAAAAAAGATGCAGGCCGACAATCGTAATTCTGGAAAATACCAATTGCACTAGCAAAAACCCAGCAATGCAAATTACATGTTCATAGCTGTGCTGCTGCTATTGGCACAATACAATTTTTGAATCGTAACATGCCTAATACAAAAGGGCCCTAATTAGTTGATCTCCCTCTAAGATGGTTTATTATATTCTTTTTTGGCAGAGTACTTTGGCTAATCCAATTGGCTAAAAGTAAATCACATTTTGGCCAATAGGATTGTAAGACGGCCCACCATGGCAAGGTAGACTCTTAGGGCGGGTTGGGGGAAGGGAGTGAGAGAGGTCTAGGGGATTGCAGTTTTGAAGAGGGATAATGGGGATAGGGGGCCATCATGGGTATCACTCTTACACCCTCAAGTGTAATGTCTGGAAACATGATGACCACCTGTTAAATAATTGGGATCCAGTTGGTCCCCCTTAGGCCTGGTTATACATTGGGATCGCAAAAGGCAAATCACAATCGCCTGTGGAGTGTGATTGCATTTTTACCAAGCAATTGTGGCTCCATGTTGCAGTGATTGCGTTTTTCGAGTCTCATTCCAGAGAATGAGAATGGCATACTAACTACCACCAACATATTGCATGCAGTGCACCTTTGCGACATATGCACACCGCAGGCACTACAAGGATTTAGCACAGTGCTTTGCTGAATACCGGCTATCGGCAAAGAGCAGAAACGCTCCCCACCAAAAGCACAGCAAGTGTGAACTGGCCCTTGAGAGAATTTGATTGGTGATTACAAATTGTTGCAACCTGCAGTGTAGAACTCAGGGGCATATTTAAAATGATTTAAATATGCCGCCAAGTTCTAGTTATGGCCTCCTCCTCCTCCCCACAGCCATGCCAATCCTCTCCAAAAAGTTACAAAGCATAGAAGCGCAAACAAAACAAAAAAAATGCAGGCCGACAATCGTAATTCTGGAAAATACCAACTGCACTAGCAAAAACCCAGCAATGCAAATTACATGTTCATCGCTGTGCTGTTGCTATTGGCACAATGGGCACAATACAATTTTTGAATCGTAACATGCCTAATACAAAAGGGCCCTAATTAGTTGATCTCCCTCTAAGATGGTTTATTATATTCTTTTTTGGCAGAGTACTTTGGCTAATCCAATTGGCTAAAAGTAAATCACGTTTTGGCCAATAGGATTGTAAGCCGGCACACCATGTCAAGGTAGACTCTTAGGGCGGGTTGGGGGAAGGGAGTGAGAGAGGTCTAGGGGATGGCAGTTTTGAAGAGGGATAATGGGGATAGGTGGCCATCATGGGTATCACTCTTACACCTTCAAGTGTAATGTCTGGAAACATGACGACCACCTCATAAATAATTGGGATCCAGTTGGTCCCCCTTAGGCCTGGTTCAACATTGGGATCGCAAAAGGCAAATCACAATCGCCTATGGTGTGTGATTGTATTTTTACCAAGCAATTGTGGCGCCATGTTGCATTGATTGCGTTTTTCGAGTCTCATTCCAGAGAATGAGAATGGCATACTAACTATCACCAACATGTTGCATGCAGTGCACCTTTGCGACATATGCACACCGCAGGCACTGCAAGGATTTACCACAGTGCTTTGCTGAATACCGGCTATCAGCAAAGAGCAGAAACGCTCCCCACCAAAAGCACAACAAGTGTGAACTGGCCCTTGAGAGAATTTGATTGGTGATTACAAATTGTTGCAACCTGCAGTGTAGAACTCAGGGGCATATTTAAAATGCTTTAAATATGCCGCCAAGTTCTAGTTATGGCCTCCTCCTCCCCACAGCCATGCCAATCCTCTCCAAAAAGTTACAAAGCATAGAAGCGCAAACAAAACAAAAAAGATGCAGGCCGACAATCGTAATTCTGGAATATACCAATTGCACTAGCAAAAACCCAGCAATGCAAATTACATGTTCATCGCTGTGCTGTTGCTATTGGCACAATGGGCACGATACAATTTTTGAATCGTAACATGCCTAATACAAAAGGGCCCTAATTAGTTGATCTCCCTCTAAGATGGTTTAATATATTCTTTTTTGGCAGAGTACTTTGGCTAATCCAATTGGCTAAAAGTAAATCACGTTTTGGCCAATAGGATTGTAAGCCGGCCCATCATGGCAAGGTAGACTCTTAGGGCGGGTTGGGGGAAGGGAGTGAGAGAGGTCTAGGGGATGGCAGTTTTGAAGCGGGATAATGGGGATAGGTGGCCATCATGGGTATCACTCTTACACCCTCAAGTGTAATGTCTGGAAACATGACGACCACCTGATAAATAATTGGGATCCAGTTGGTCCCCCTTAGGCCTGGTTCAACATTGGGATCGCAAAAGGCAAATCACAATCGCCTATGGAGTGTGATTGCATTTTTACAAAGCAATTGTGGCTCCATGTTGCAGTGATTGCGTTTTTCGAGTCTCATTCCAGAGAATGAGAATGGCATACTAACTATCACCAACATGTTGCATGCAGTGCACCTTTGCGACATATGCACACCGCAGGCACTACAAGGATTTACCACAGTGCTTTGCTGAATACCGGCTATCAGCAAAGAGCAGAAACGCTCCCCACCAAAAGCACAACAAGTGTGAACTGGCCCTTGAGAGAATTTGATTGGTGATTACAAATTGTTGCAACCTGCAGTGTAGAACTCAGGGGCATATTTAAAATGATTTAAATATACCGCCAAGTTCTAGTTATGGCCTCCTCCGCCCCACAGCCATACCAATCCTCTACAAAAAGTTACAAAGCATAGAAGCGCAAACAAAACAAAAAAGATGCAGGCCGACAATCGTAATTCTGGAAAATACCAATTGCACTAGCAAAAACCCAGCAATGTAAATTACATGTTCATCGCTGTGCTGTTGCTATTGGCACAATACAATTTTTGAATCGTAACATGCCTAATACAAAAGGGCCCTAATTAGTTAATCTCCCTCTAAGATGGTTTATTATATTCTTTTTTGGCAGAGTACTTTGGCTTATCCAATTGGCTAAAAGTAAATCACATTTTGGCCAGTAGGATTGTAAGCCGGCCCACCATGGCAAGGTAGACTTTTAGGGCGGGTTGGGGAAAGGGAGTGAGAGAGGTCTAGGGGATGGCAGTTTTGAAGAGGGATAATGGGGATAGGTGGCCATCATGGGTATCACTCTTACACCCTCAAGTGTAATGTCTGGAAACATGACGACCACCTGATAAATAATTGGGATCCAGTTGGTCCCCCTTAGGCCTGGTTCAACATTGGGATCGCAAAAGGCAAATCACAATCG
This sequence comes from Hyperolius riggenbachi, assembly GCF_040937935.1. Taxonomy (NCBI): domain Eukaryota; kingdom Metazoa; phylum Chordata; class Amphibia; order Anura; family Hyperoliidae; genus Hyperolius; species Hyperolius riggenbachi. Next base: position 91,500,827 of record NC_090655.1, on the reverse strand, counting down.
CCTATGGAGTGTGATTGCATTTTTACCAAGCAATTGTGGCTCCATGTTGCAGTGATTGCGTTTTTCGAGTCTCATTCCAGAGAATGAGAATGGCATACTAACTACCACCAACATGTTGCATGCAGTGCACCTTTGCGACATATGCACACCGCAGGCACTGCAAGGATTTACCACAGTGCTTTGCTGAATACCGGCTATCAGCAAAGAGCAGAAACGCTCCCCACCAAAAGCACAACAAGTGTGAACTGGCCCTTAAGAGAATTTGATTGGTGATTACAAATTGTTGCAACCTGCAGTGTAGAACTCAGGGGCATATTTAAAATGATTTAAATATGCCGCCAAGTTCTAGTTATGGCCTCCTCCTCCCCACAGCCATACCAATCCTCTCCAAAAAGTTACAAAGCATAGAAGCGCAAACAAAACAAAAAAGATGCAGGCCGACAATCGTAATTCTGGAAAATACCAATTGCACTAGCAAAAACCCAGCAATGCAATTTACATGTTTATTGCCGTGCTGTTGCTATTTGCAATATGGGCACTATACAATTTTTGAATCGTAACATGCCTAATACAAAAGGGCCCTAATTAGTTGATCTCCCTCTAAGATGGTTTATTATATTCTTTTTTGGCAGAGTACTTTGGCTAATCCACTTGGCTAAAAGTAAATCACATTTTGGCCAATAGGATTGTAAGCCGGCCCACCATGGCAAGGTAGACTCTTAGGGCGGGTTGGGGGAAGGGAGTGAGAGAGGTCTAGGGGATGGCAGTTTTGAAGAGGGATAATGGGGATAGGTGGCCATCATGGGTATCACTCTTACACCCTCAAGTGTAATGTCTGGAAACACGACGACCACCTGATAAATAATTGGGATCCAGTTGGTCCCCTTTAGGCGTGATTAAACATTGGGATCACAAAAGGCAAATCACAATCACCTATGGAGTGTGATTGCATTCTTACCAAGCAATTGTGGCTCCATGTTGCAGTGATTGCGTTTTTCGAGTCTCATTCCAGAGAATGAGAATGGCATTCTAACTGCCACCGAAATGTTGCACACAGTGCACCTCTGCGATATAAGCACACCGCAGGCACTGCAAGCATTTACCACAGTGCTTTGCTGAATACCGGCTATCAGCAAAGAGCAGAAATACTCCCCACCAAAAGCACAACAAGTGTGAACTGGCCCTTGAGAGAATTTGATTGGTGATTACAAATTGTTGCAACCTGCAGTGTAGAACTCAGGGGCATATTTAAAATGATTTAAATATACCGCCAAGTTCTAGTTATGGCCTCCTCCTCCCCACAGCCATACCAATCCTCTCCAAAAAGTTACAAAGCATAGAAGCGCAAACAAAACAAAAAAGATGCAGGCCGACAATCGTAATTCTGGAAAAATACCAATTGCACTAGCAAAAACCCAGCAATGCAAATTACATGTTCATAGCTGTGCTGCTGCTATTGGCACAATACAATTTTTGAATCGTAACATGCCTAATACAAAAGGGCCCTAATTAGTTGATCTCCCTCTAAGATGGTTTATTATATTCTTTTTTGGCAGAGTACTTTGGCTAATCCAATTGGCTAAAAGTAAATCACATTTTGGCCAATAGGATTGTAAGACGGCCCACCATGGCAAGGTAGACTCTTAGGGCGGGTTGGGGGAAGGGAGTGAGAGAGGTCTAGGGGATTGCAGTTTTGAAGAGGGATAATGGGGATAGGGGCCATCATGGGTATCACTCTTACACCCTCAAGTGTAATGTCTGGAAACATGATGACCACCTGTTAAATAATTGGGATCCAGTTGGTCCCCCTTAGGCCTGGTTATACATTGGGATCGCAAAAGGCAAATCACAATCGCCTGTGGAGTGTGATTGCATTTTTACCAAGCAATTGTGGCTCCATGTTGCAGTGATTGCGTTTTTCGAGTCTCATTCCAGAGAATGAGAATGGCATACTAACTACCACCAACATATTGCATGCAGTGCACCTTTGCGACATATGCACACCGCAGGCACTACAAGGATTTACCACAGTGCTTTGCTGAATACCGGCTATCAGCAAAGAGCATAAACGCTCCCCACCAAAAGCACAACAAGTGTGAACTGGCCCTTGAGAGAATTTGATTGGTGATTACAAATTGTTGCAATCTGCAGTGTAGAACTCAGGGGCATATTTAAAATGATTTAAATATGCCGCCAAGTTCTAGTTATGGCCTCCTCCTCCCCACAGCCATACCAATCCTCTCCAAAAAGTAACAAAGCATAGAAGCGCAAACAAAACAAAAAGATGCAGGCCGACAATCGTAATTCTGGAAAATACCAATTGCACAAAGCAAAAACCCAGCAATGCAAATTACATGTCCATCGCTGTGCTGTTGCTATTGGCAGAATGGGCACGATACAATCTTTGAATTGTAACATGCCTAATACAAAAGGGCCCTAATTAGTTGATCTCCCTCTAAGATGGTTTATTATATTCTTTTTTGGCAGAGGGCTTTGGCTAATCCAATTGGCTAGAAGTAAATCACATTTTGGCCAATAGGATTGTAAGCCGGCCCACCATGGCAAGGTAGACTCTTAGGGCGGGTTGGGAGAAGGGAGTGAGAGAGGTCTAGGGGATGGCAGTTTTGAAGAGGGATAATGGGGATAGGTGGTCATCATGGGTACCACTCTCTCACCCTCAAGTGTAATGTCTGGACATACGACGACCACCTGATAATTGGAATCCAGTTGGTCCCCCTTAGGCCTGGTTCAACATTGGAATCGCAAAAGGCAAATCACAATCGCCTATGGAGTGTGATTGTATTTTTACCAAGCAATTGTGGCTACATGGTGCAGTGATTGCGTTTTTTGAGTCTCATTCCAGAGAATCAGAATGGCATACTAACTACCACCAACATGTTGCATGCAGTGCACCTTTGCGATATAAAGCACACCGCAGGCACTGCAAGGATTTACCACAGTGCTTTGCTGAATACCGGCTTTCAGCACAGAGCAGAAACGCTCCCCACCAAAAGCACTCCAAGCACCAACAAATTACTGTACGCGGTAGAAAGTAAGTAAAAACATGGGGTGTATTGTAGTACAGAAAAAATGTGTATACCAAATATAAATGCACTGGCTCAAAATTTAGACTTGGTAGACAAAGTAATTACAGTGACAAATGTTACATGACGCAACATGTTGAGAGAGCCTTGTCCTTGTAAGCTTACAATCTATGAGAATTGGGGCGATGGGGTAGTAAACAACATATATACAGGGCCGGCGCTACCATAGAGGCAAAGGAAGAAATTGCCACAGAGCCTTTAGGGGCCCCCAGTGGCTACAAGAGGAAACAATTTTTTTCAAAAAGACCTTATAGGTTTTGAGAAAACTGATTTTAACCCTCCTGGCGGTTTGCAAAAAATCCGCCAGGGGGCAGCAAATCTTTTTTTTTTATATTTTTTTTTTTTTTCATGTAGCGAGACAAAGTCTCGCTACATGATAGCCGCTGCTCAGCGGCATCCCCCCAGCCCCTTCAAAGAACGGGATCTCCTGGAGGGCTTCCCCCGTCGCCATGGCGACGGGCGGCATGACGTCACCGACGTCATCGACGTCGTGACGTCATTGGGAGTCCCGGCCTACCCCTTAGCGCTGCCTGGCACTGATTGGCCAGGCAGCGTACGGGGTCTGGGGGGGGGGGGGGCGGCGCGGCGAGCGGAGGCACATAATCGCCGCAGAGCGGCGGCGATCAGACTGCACACGCAGCTAGCAAAGTGCTAGCTGCGTGTTGCAAACCAAAAACTGTGCAAATCGGCCCAGCAGGGCCTGAGAAATCCCCCTGCGCGGCATAGCCCGTGCTCAGCACGGGCTTACCGCCAGGGAGGTTAAAGTTTCAAAGGAAAAAAAATTACACATTTAAAAACCCGCCGACTTTAACGGTTAATAGCAAATCCACCTTAAATGCTAAAATCCCTATATTTGCAGGATATGTTAAGGAGATCATTGGGAAGAAGAGGAAAAAGAATATTTTTCAAAAAGACCTTCCAGTTTTTGAGAAAATCGATTTTAAAGTTTCGAAGGAAAAAAAGTATACTTTTAAATGCGGTAAATGTCACTTTCAGTAACAAACCTAACGGTAGTGTAATTTTACATGTACCAAAGCAAAGAGCAATGAATTTCCTGATGGGGTTTCCAGGGGGTCCATATGCAGCCGCAGCGCTTTGGCCAGAGATCGCTATACAGCCACAATATGGCTGTATGAAGATCCCTGGCACTTTTTCCTATTTTCCCATTTTTTTTTTGTATGTTTAGAGTGTGGGATTTTTTTTTTTTTTAATTATGTGGGGTCCCCCCTCCTGAAACTTTTTAACCCCCCTGTCCCCCATGCAGGCTGGGATAGCCAGAATGTGGAGCTCCGACGGATTGGGGCTTTACACCCTGACAATACCAGCTGCAAAAAAGGTCCCTTAATGACGATTTTTGTTCCGGGGTATCTGATGGGGGGCCCCCAGGTTTATTTTGCCCTGGGGCCCCATTGTTGCTTAAACCGGCCCTGCATGTATACCAAGAGGTGATGTGTTTTTAGGTTTCCTAGTGAGGAGCACAACTTTGCCAGAGGTTGATGTGGGAGTGGCCGAAGTTGGAGTGTGTAGGCTTGTTGGAAAATGTATCTATCAAGTGTGATGCTTTTTCAGGACCATATACTAGCACAGAGTAACAATTCATAGCAGCAATTCATAGCTGTTGCATGAAATAACTGGAGAATTGTTGCCACCCTGTCCTCCTATAAATTGTAACGCCAGATTACTATCAAGTGTGACCATGTTTCAGGGCCGGCGTATACAGTCACGCTCTTTCAATCAGTTGTAAATGGTGGTGAGAAATGACTTTTGGGTACCTCTCCCATTTGTAGAGCTGCTGGACTGTCTTACAGGATGTATTCTCTGCAGAACCCGGCACCCGGCCTCCAGTACTGCAGAGTGACCAAGATCTGCTTTCCTTTCAGTCCTCTACCCCAATGTGCATCCATACTAGAACAGCAGTGAAAAGCACCACCTGAGAGGGCGGGTGCCAGAGGCTCCCAGCATCCTCTATCTATACCCAGCTGAGTAGTGTGAGATCATCAGGTAATCCTGGCCAGGGCAGTTTCTAGGCAAAAATACACCCAGGGCGAGGGCACCCTCCCCCCTCCATGTGGAGCCAGGTATAGGTGCCCGCAGTATAGGTTAGCCAGGTCTAGTTGCACTCAGTATAGGTAGCCAGCTATAAGTCCCACCAGTATAGGTAGCCAGGCATAGGTGCCCCAGTATAGGTAGCCAGCTATAGGTCCCCACAGTATAGGTTAGCCAGGTAGGTGCCTCCAGTATAGGTATGTAGTATAGTTGTCCCGGCATAGGTTAGATAGGCAGGTGTCGCCTCTATAGGTTAGATAGGTAGGCGTCCCCAGTACAGGTTAGCTAGGTGGGTGCCTCCAATATAGGTAGCCAGAAAAGTTGCCCCCAGCATGTTACATAGGTAGGTGCCCCCAGTATAGGTTAGTTAGTTAGGTGCCTCCAATATAGGTTAGATAGGTAGCTGCCCCCAGTAAAGGCTAGATAGGTAGGTGCCCCCAGTACAGGTTAGATAGGTAGATGCCCCCAGTATAGGTTAGATAGGAGGCTGCCCCCGTATAGGTTAGATAGGTAGGTTTTCCCCATATAGGCTAGATAGGTAGGTGCCCCCAGTATAGGTTAGATAGGTAGGTACCCCCAGTATAGGTTAGATAGGTAGCTGCCCCCAGTATCGGCTAGATAGGTAGGTACCCTCTTCCCCCCATCATGGAGAGGGGAGACAGCCGAGGGGAGAGCGACCCGACATTTCCCTCCATTCCTCTCACAGGCCGCCCTCAGTGCTCCCCTCTCCGATGCAGAGTAAAGCGCAGCAGGAATGTAGAGAGCAACTCACCTGCCTGTGTTCCAATCGCCGGTCACTATCCGCTGGTCTCCTCCTCTGCATAGCCACTTATACACACTATACTTCCTGCTAAATAGGTACCCCCAGGAAGTATAGTGTGTATAAGCGCTATGCAGAGGAGGAGGCCAGCGGCTAGTGACCGGCGATTGGAACTCAGGCAGGTGAGTTGCCCTCTACCTTACTTCCTGTTGCTCTCTACATTGCTTCCTGCTGCGCTTTACTCTGCATCGGAGGGGGAGCACGGAGGGTGGCCCGGGAGAGGAAGGGAGGGAGAGGTCGGGCCGCTCTCCCCACAGCTGCAGCTCCCCCTCCATCACTGCGCCCTCCACCGCCCTCAAGGCGGCCGCACATCCCTACAAAACAGGCCTGATCCTGACTCTATGGAAGGAGTTAATAAGCCTGCGGTAGAGAATATAACTTTGCGAGACAATCATAACCATAAAGAAAAAGTAACATTAATAAGCAGATATAAGATGGAACTGTGCCCCATTGTAGAATGGAATCTCCACTTTCACACATATCACGCATGATCAGATAATGACTCAGATGCTTCCAGCTAGTTGTTATGCCTGGTACATACACACCATGCAATTTCCCGTCAGATAGACGGGTCCAAACAATGATTTCTGACAGGTCCTATCTGATCTGATTTCTGATCATTTTTCTGATGCATTTTTGTAGACGTTTTTGGAAAGTTTAATTGGAAAAACGATCTGAAATAAGATCGGATCTGCTGAAAATGATCAATTCAATCCGTCTATCTCAGGCTTTCTCAACCAGGGTTCCTTGAGCACTCTGCAGGGGATCCTTGGCATTTTCCCCCATCGTGGGGGAAGTATAATAGAGCACATTATAATAGGTGGTACTGTAACAAGAAGCACTAAATTGAGGGCTCAGAAAACAGTATAATGAGTGGCAGTGTAATAGGGGCAGTGAAATAAACAGCTACACATACTTTTAAAGACCATGCCTCCTGCAAAATAAATGCAGGGGTTCCTCGAGATCAAAAAATTACTTGCAGGGGTTCCTTGTGATCCAAAAGTTATTTGCAGGGTTCCTCCAGGGTAAAAAGGTGGAGAAAGGCTGGTCTATCTGAAGGAAATTGCATGGTGTGACCCAGGCATAGCACCTATAGGATGTAGTCTTCCCAGTGAGTAAATCCGGTACACACTTTCAGTTATGATTGGCCAATCACTAACTAACCTTACCAACATGCACTATGGGAGCCAACAGATATTGGATTTAATGAGCAGATAGTGTAGGTAAACAATCACACTACATATAGCTAGGTTCACACTTGGTCCGTTAACGTATCTGTGGCTCTGTTTTTCAGGCCGGATCAAAACTGGAGCCACGGATACCAGTGTTAAAGATAGCAGTTCTCTTCACCCATAAAAAAAAGGGATCCGTCTGCGTTCAGGGGGACCCGTTTTTAAAACCTGAACGGGCAGTCCGGATTTGCAACATTTTCAAGGACCCCCACTAGCTGGAGGGAGAGCGGGGATGGGGGACCCAGGTAAGGGGGGGGGCGGGGTAATAACCCCCCTCCCCGCTGACGTTTCCACGGACTGGAAACGTCCCCTGTGGCTTTACCATAGCCTCTTTTGTTTAGGAAAAAAGAAAAAAAGGATCCGTTTAAAATGGATTTGATCCTGAACGGACAAGTGTGGACCTAGCCATAGGTGGTATAACTGGTCAGTTATTGGCCAATCATAATTGAAAGTGTGTACCAGGCAGAGCCGGCCTTAGAGTACGCAGGGCCTGGGGCGAGTGTCATATGTGGGGCCTAGAGGCATAAGTGAAGGCCATGTACCGTACCACCACAGTCATGGGCTTGTCCACCTCTAAAGCAGTATGCCTTATTATTGTTTAAAAACTTGTTAAAGGCCCCTAAGCCAACCAATACAGAAACAATTACAATACATAATGTAATCAAACTGTGCCTATCCCTAGCCCCCCAGTCAGCCTCTACCTATCCCTAGCTCCCCATGAAACCTAGCACCAATCCCTAGCCAGTCTGGAACCAGCCTGAGCCCCCTCTAGCTCCAGTCCATGCTTGACTGACCTAAATGCCCCTGGGGCCCTCAGGCTGAGGCTCTTGCACATGACCTTATCTGACATTTGGCAAGCTTCATGTCAGTGCAGAAATTCATTAAAAAAATGCAAACGGCATAGTATAGTAAAGCACGCTGAAGACGAAAACCTAAGCAATAAAAGGGAGGGGAGGGGGTGCAAAATATAAGGTGTGTAAAACTAAATAGGAAAATCTGAGTATTTGTAAATGACACACTGCTCAGAACACAAACAGCTAGACTTCTGTAGACCTTTCCTTCACCACCACCAAAATGAGCATGGCATGGCGGGCATGACATGTGGGGCCCTCTTCATGTGCGGGGCCTGGGGCGATCGCCCCACTTGCCACCCCCAAAGGCCGCCTCTGGTACCAGGCTACTAAACATGTCAAACGTTCCATCGTTTTGCCGGGATTAGCCTGCTTGGTGTTAGAAGTTTTCAGATCATCAAGTCATTATATTTGTGATCTGTTTATATAACTTTCTATTTGGCTACTAATTACCATAGTTTCTGTGTACAGATCACAAATATGATTTGATGATCTGAAAACTACTAACACCAAGCTGGCCAATCATGAATCCACAGTTATGGTTACTAATGCACTTAAGGGACCCATACACTGGTCGATTTCAGCGATCGTTCGATTCTATAGAATCGATCGATCAAAAATAAATTCTATCAAATTCCCCATTCGATTGATTTGCGGACGATTTTGATCAATTTGATCTATCTTACAGGATGGAAAATCCAGGTTGATCTGCTGCTGGTAGCAGATCGATGGTCCATAGAGTTGCATTGGATCTAATGGTCCAATAATGCATTTAGATCGATTTCCAATAGATTTCATTCTGAAATCTATTGGAAACCTGTTCCTAGTGTGTGACACACATCAGATAGATTCCTGTCAGATTGGACTAGACAGGCATCTGCCAGAAATCTATCTGATGGTCAAATCTGCTGCAAATCTATAAGTGTATGGCCACCTTTAGATCGATTTCCAATAGATTTCATTATGAAATCTATTGGAAACCTGTTCCTATTGTGTGACACATCAGATTGATTCCTGTCAGATTGGACTTGACAGGCATCTGCCAGAAAGCTATCTGATGGTCAAATCTGCTGCAAATCTATAAGTGTATGGCCACCTTTACACTCAGCAAATACTCAGTGCTTAAAACTGACTGAGGCTGGGTGCACACATAACAGAATGTGAAAGGTTGCGTTGTCTGTCATGTGTGGGGTTTTTTGTGTGTGTTTTAAGTACGTGTGCGGTTTTTCCTTGCAGATGCGATTTTCCAGCGTTTGTGTGCATTTTTATGCATTTGTGTTTCGCATATACAAACCCATATGCGTTTTGTATGCGCTTTTCAATTGCGTTTCATGCTAATCCCTAGGAAGACAACAGGAAGCGGAAATACATCAGAAAACAATTTTTTTTAAATAAAAACGCATATAAAAACGCATGTAAAACACAAGCATAAAAAACGCATACCATTGCGTTCCCATTGACTTTCATTATGTGCGTTTTTGAATATTATGCAACAAAACCTGCATTTTAAAAACGCATGTTTGAGAACACATATGCGTTTTTATATGCATTTTTTCCTGCGGCCCATCGACTTCCATTAGCGACAAAAACGCAGCTTTTGTTCTGCAACGTTAGCGTTTCTGCTAAGTGTGCACCTAGCCTGTATGTTCTCTTTTCCATATACTTATTCTTCCTATATGCATCCTCTATGTATAACCAGCGGAGTATTGTGAGGTCATCAGGTAATCCCAGCATCCTCTATACCCAGCTAAGTATTGTGAGGTCATCAGGTAATCCCAGCATCCTCTATACCCAGCTGAGTATTGTGAGGTCATCAGGTAATCCCAGCATCCTCTATACCAGCGGTGGCGAACCTATGGCACGCGTGCCGGGCCCGGCATGCGTAGCCTAATCTGCTGGCACGCCTCCGCTGCTTATGAACTGGCCGCAGCGTGTACTAGACCAGTTCATAGCCCGCAGCCCCGCAGTCTCCCTGGAGGCAGACCAGGGCTACGGCAAGATGGCTGCCGAAGCCCTGTACTGGAGACTATTTGTGTCTCCAGTACAGGGCTTCGGGCGCCATCTTCCCGTAGCCCTGCACTCTGCCTGTCAGCGGCAGCGCGGGAGACTGCAGGAGGAACGTCCGGGGGAGATGCGCGCCAGAGCCCAGCCGAGAGAGAAGACTTCTGTCAGGTGAGTACATTACTTTTTTTTGCAGGTGAAATGCGGCCCACTGTGTTATTTTCTGGTAAAATGTTTTGTCACATTGTGTTTATGTCCTGTGACATGCTGCCCACTGCGTTTGTTTTTTGGTGAAATGTGGCCCACTGCGTTTGTTTTCTGGTGAATTGCTGCCCGCTGCGTTTGTTTTCTGGTGAAATGTGGCCCACTGCGTTTGTTTTCTGGTAAAATGCTGCCCGCTGCGTTTGTTTTCTGGTGAAATGTGGCCCACTGCGTTTGTTTTCTGGTGAAATGTGGCCCACTGCGTTTGTTTTCTGGTGAAATGCTGCCCGCTGCGTTTGTTTTCTGGTGAAATGTGGCCCACTGCGTTTATTTTCTGGTGAAATGTGGCCCACTGCATTTATTTTCTGGTGAAATGCGGCCCACTGCGTTTGTTTTCTGGTGAAATGCTGCCCGCTGCGTTTGTTTTCTGGTGAAATGCTGCACGCTGCGTTTGTTTTCTGGTGAAATGTGGCCCACTGCATTTGTTTTCTGGTGAATTGCTGCCCGCTGCGTTTGTTTTCTGGTGAAATGTGGCCCACTGCGTTTATTTTCTGGTGAAATGAGGCCCACTGCGTTTATTTTCTGGTGAAATGCGGCCCACTGTGTTTGTTTTCTGGTGAAATGCTGCCCGCTGCGTTTGTTTTCTGGTGAAATGTGGCCCGCTGCGTTTGTTTTCTGGTGAAATGTGGCCCACTGCGTTTATTTTCTGGTGAAATGCGGCCCACTGCGTTTGTTTTCTGGTGAAATGTGGCCCGCTGCGTTTGTTTTCTGGTGAAATGTGGCCCACTGCGTTTGTTTTCTGGTGAAATGTGGCCCACTGCGTTTGTTTTCTGGTGAAATGTGGCCCACTGCGTTTGTTTTCTGGTGAAATGCTGCCCACTGTGTTTGTTTTCTGGTGAAATGTGGCCCGCTGCGTTTGTTTTCTGGTGAAATGTGGCCCACTGCGTTTGTTTTCTGGTGAAATGTGGCCCACTGCGTTTGTTTTCTGGTGAAATGCTGCCCACTGTGTTTGTTTTCTGGTGAAATGTGGCCCGCTGCGTTTGTTTTCTGGTGAAATGTGGCCCACTGCGTTTGTTTTTTTTGTTGAAATGTGGCCCACTGCGTTTATTTTCTGGTGAAATGTGGCCCACTGCGTGTGTTTTCAGGTGAAATGTGGCCCACTGCGTTTGTTTTCTGGTGAAATGTGGCCCGCTGCGTTTGTTTTCTGGTGAAATGTGGCCCACTGCGTTTGTTTTCTGGTGAAATGTGGCCCGCTGCGTTTGTTTTCTGGTGAAACGCTGCCCGCTGCGTTTGTTTTCTGGTGAAATGTGGCCCACTGCGTTTGTTTTCTGGTGAAATGTGGCCCACATTGCATGATTTTCTGCTGAAATGTTACCAACATTGCATTATTTTCTGCTGAAATGTTGCACACATTGGGCTTGATTCACAAAAGAGTGCTAACTGTTAGCACGGACGTTTTTGCGCGCAAACGCGAATTTTACCACGAAATCGATAACGAAAATTTGCGTTTGCGCGCGAAAACATTATCGTGTCGCGCGAAAATTTGCGATCACGCGCAATGCGAAAATTCACGCGAAAATGGCCGTGCTAACAGTTAGCACTCTTTTGTGAATCAAGCCCATTGCGTTTATTTTCTGGTGTCTGGGGTAACTGTTGCTGCATTTATTATTAAGGGCTCATTCACACTACAGAACGTATGCACGAATGTGATTTCATGCATGCGCTGCCAACACACAGTGATCGCATGGAATGCACGTTGTGGTGCGCTAAAGCGTGGGCGTCGGCAGCTGTACCCATCGGGGAAACGTATGCGTTGTGCAATAAAATGTTTCCAGATGCGTTACAACGTAAAGCATGGGAACGCACACCTGTAGTGTGAATGGTAACATGGAAGTCTATTGACTTTCATGTTACCATATGAATCTTACATTATGTGTGTTGCGTCAAAACTGACAGCGCAGCACATAGTGTGAATGAGCCCTTAATGGTCATAGTTGGCTATATTTGCTGCTTTGGGGTTACGGCGGGTAACCGTATAAATAGCATCATACAGTTTCTGCACACCCATGATGCGAATCCTCGTTTCACCACATCATGGCGGAAACACTGCTTTCTTATGCCTCGCTGTTACATCATTACGTTAGCTCCGCCCATACAATATCATGGCCATGCCCATTTTTCGGCAAACACCCCGCCCATTGGCACTCGGAGATAGATAAGTCGATTTTAGGTCGCAGTTTGGGCACTTGGCCTCTGAAATGTTAGCCATCACTGCTCTATACCCATCTGAATATTGTGAGGTCATCAGGTAATCCCAGCACCCTCTATACACAGCTAAGTATTGTGAGGTCATCAAGTAATCCCAGCATCCTCTATACCCAGCTGAGTATTGTGAGGTCATCAGGTGATCCCAGCATCCTCTTTGTATAACCAGCTGAGTACTGTGAGTTCATCAGGTAATCCCAGCATCCTCTATCCCCAGCTGAGTATTGTGAGGTCATCAGGTAATCCCAGTATCCTCTATACCCAGCTGAGTATTGTGAGGTCATCAAGTAATCCCAGCATCCTCTATACTCATCTGAGTATTGTGAGGTCATCAGGTAATCCCAGCATCCTCTATACCCAGCTGTGTATTGTGAGGTCATCAAGTAATCCTAGCATCCTCTATACCCAGCTGAGTATTGTGAGGTCATCAAGTAATCCCAGCATCCTCTATCCCCAGCTGAGTATTGTGAGGTCATCAGGTAATCCTAACATCCTCTATACCCATCTGAGTATTGTGAGGTCATCAGGTAATCCTAGCATCCTCTATACCCAGCTGAGTATTGTGAGGTCCATCAGCTAATCCCAGAATCCTCTATACCGAGCTGAGTATTGTAAATTCATTAGGTAATCCCAGCATTCTCTATTTGTACCCATCTGAGTACTGTGAGGTCATCAGGTGGGGAAAAAACAGCTGCAACTGATCAGTCAAGTTTTCATCTGGAAAGACAATTTACAGTAAAACGTTACAAAAAAAAACATACATGATCTTTCTTTAGCTATTTGACAGGTACATATAGCCATCATTTCTGATATCATTTGGAATATCAGCTTACATTACTTTTCCCCTGGCTACTATATATATATATATATACCGCTTTCATTACCATAATTGCTGTATTGAAATCCTTGTGACTTTATGATTGTTGTGTAAATAATAAAAAAGAATAATTACTAAAACATTCCTTCCTTCCTGCGGTTTGCGGCATCGGAGCTGCAATCAGCGGCAGAGGAGCCCCGCTCGGTTCGGTGGTCTATAGGCGAATGCCTCGCTCCCGCACCGGAGCTTCCTTATAAAGCCTCAGAGTGCGGACCACATTGAGAACATACACAACCCCTGCGCGCTGCTGCGCCACACTTGTGCTTCTTCTCCTGCCTCCTGCGACCCCCAAACCCGGGACGAGCCGCATATCTCCATCTCCGGACTATCCCCAGAAGATCCGAACAGGAATCCCGGAGGAATGCCGCCGCTTTCATGTGGAAATCCCACGATCCATGGGCGCCCCCTGGCGGTCACAGCGCTAGCGGCGGGGAGATGGCTGTTCGGGGGCAGATTGCGGGGGTGAGAGGGGACAGAGAGGGGAGATCGCTGCTGGGGGTGGAGGAGGGGTCTCTAGCAGACACATGAAATGCTATTTGGGGCCTCCAGGTGGCGATGATGAGGAGCTATGAACAAAGTAGTGTGACGGAAGAAGCACAGAGGCTGTCACGTGACCACAGAGCTGTCGGCACTGGAGGCTCAGATGCGGCTTCGTCACAGTAGAGGGTCACGTGCAGAGGGGAGGGGCTCTGGCACATCCCCCGACCCCCACATGCCTTTTTTACATACAACAAAGGTGGCTGCAAGAAGCCACGCCCCAGGTTCCGAGAAGCTCCGCCCCCGGCCGCGAGAAGCTCCGCCCCCAATCCAGGACACTTTGAAGAGGAAGCCCTGACAGGAATGTGGGAGCAGGTGAGAATGTGCATCCCCGATAGCAGCACCCACACTGATCTCCCCCCAAATCACCCTCACTGACCCTCATGCCCAATCACCCTCACTGACCCCTCCCCCCAGCACCCGCAGTAACTTCTCCTTCATCCACACACCCACACTGACCTCTTCCCCCCAGCCCACCCACACTGACCTCTCCCCCCCAGCCCACCCACACTGACCTCTCCCTCCACCAATCACCCACACTAATCCCTCCCACCTAGCACCCTCACTGACCCCTCCCCTCCCCCCAGCACCCGCAGTAACTTCTCCTTCTTCCACACACCCACACTGACCTCTTCCCCAATCCCCCACACTGACCCCTCCCCCCCCCCCCCCAGCACCCACAGTAACTTCTTTCTCACACACCCACACTGACCTCTTCCCCAATCCCCCACACTGACCCCTGCCCCCCCCCCCCCCCCCCCAGCACCCACAGTAACTTCTTTCTCACACACCCACACTGACCTCTCCCTCCCTCCACCAATCACCCACACTGACCCCTCCCCCAGAACCCACAGTATCAGTGGCGTAGCTATGGAGCTCGGGGCCCCGATGCGAGTTTTACATTGGGCCCCCCCAAGCACTCTATACGTAACAATTGATACGGCGCACCAAAACCTGCCAAGGTCATTTACAGTATTAGAGGTGCAAGAAGGGGATGGGGAACAGTGTGTTAATGATTACTACCATTCAAAGCATCTATAGAAGTGATTATTTCCACCTCAGGACCAATAAACAGCTTATACTTTGGTTTAGTAAGGGCCCCATGGGGCCCCTCTGGCCCAAGGGCCCCGATGCGGTCGCTACCTCTGCAACCCCTATTGCTACGCCCCTGCACAGTATCTTCTCCCTCAAGAACCCCCTCCACCCCACACACACACTCTTACCTCTCCTTCCACCAATCAACCCACGCTGATCCCTCACCTTCAGCCCCCCCTCCACCAAAACCCACAGTAGCTTCACCTTCATCCCCCCCCTTCCACACACACTGACCTCTCCCTCCACCAATCACCCACACTGACCCCCCCCCCCCCATACACACACACACACCGACCTCTCCTTCCACCAATCAACCTACGCTGATCCTTAACCCCCCTCCAGAACCCACAGTAACTTCTCCCTCATCCCCCCCCCACACACACACCCACTCCCACACTGACCTCTTCCTCCACCAATCACCTACACTGACCTATCACCCCCCCCCCCCCCCAGAACCCACAGTAACTTCTACCCCCCTCCCACACACACACACACTGACCTCTCCCTCCACCCACATTAACCTCTCCATCACCCACACTGACCTTTCCCTCCCACCAACACCCACACTGACCTCTCCCTCCCCCACCCCCCACACTAACCTCTCCCACCCCCCACAATCCACAGTAACCTCTCCCTTCCCTGACAACCACACATGGCCTCTCCCTTCCCCCACCACTTCACTAACCTCTCTCACCCCCCAGAACCCACACTAACCTCTCCCTTCCCTGACAACCACACTGACCTCTCCCTTCCCCCACCACTCACACTAACCTCTCTCACCCCCCAGAACCCACATTAACCTCTCCCTTACCCGACAATCACACTGATTGATGAAGTTCCCCCTGTTGGTGTATTTTGAAGCATGCACTTTACGTAACATTTTTTGTGTCTTGTTACCTCCCTCTTGGCAACCAAACAACAAAAAATCCCCCTCCTCTCTCTTTCTGAGTATACATAAATAATGGACAAATCAAAAATTGAATTGGGTAGGACATGGACGCTATGCTTAGTGCCTCTTACCTGATTGGCTATATCCATATAGCTTTGCATTTACTTATTGTTTGAGTCAAACAGTAACGCCCCTTACCTGGGATGTCTCTGCTCTGCATTTTGTGCCGATTTTCCTGCTGTATTTTCAATATTATTATTTTGTTCATCACTTTATTTACATGTATATTATCCCTTGTGTACCATGATATAATGTTGTTTAATCCTTAAAGAGAGTCTGAAGCGAGAATAAATCTCGCTTCAGACCTCATAGATAGCAGGGGCATGTGTGCCCCTGCTAAAACGCCGCTATCCCGTGGCTTAACGGGGGTCCCTTCACCCCCAAATCCCCTCCGTACAGCGGGGGAGCGCTTCCGCATTGGGGCAGGGCTAACCGCCGCAGCCCTGCCCCTAGCGCGTCTGTCAGATGCGTAGCTCCGCCTCTCCCCCGCCCCTCTCAGTCTTCCTTCACTGAGAGGGGCGGGGGAGAGGCGGCGATGCGCGTCTGATAGACGCGACTAGAGGCAGGGCTGCAGCCGTTAGCCCTGCCTCCAGGAAGAGATTTTTCACGACCAACTTTGCGACCAAGTCCTGCAGGGGTGGGTTTGGGGGTGAAGGGACCCCCGTTTAGCGGCGCGATAGCGGCGGTTTAGCAGGGGCACACATGCCCCTGCTAACTATGAGCTCTGAAGCGAGATTTATTCTCTCTTCAGAGTCTCTTTAAGCAACCCCTGTTCCCATGATACACTGCTCCTGAGGAAGTGGTTATCTTTAACCATGCCACGCATGGAGCGTCTGGCCCTCATCTGAATGCTGCTATCAATTCCAGGACCCTCCAGTATCACCAGCATCAATATATATATGCTACAACCCCATATATAACTTTTGACTTGCATTACTGATCCCTATATGCACTGTTCATGCACTTTTACCTGAACACTTATGTTCTTTGAGCATTATATCTATCCTTATTTCTTAGCACTTTGGTCACTATAGGGCTTATTATTGTAGCATGTCATTTTCAGGTCTAGACCCGGGTCTGGGATCGCCTTACATTGGACTCAATCATTGAACCCAATTTTTGACAATTTAAGCAGTTACAGGGCTGATTGTTTACATAGGTGGTGAGACACTTATTGATCATTGGTCCGCAATTGATGTATTCTGGTGAGTTGCTGCTTGTTAGCTGTAACTTTTTAAATGCTTTTATGTGTTCTTTGCATGGTGTCCAATAAAGATTGTTTACATTTGGAATGGTGATGCAGCCTGTATTTCCAAGACCTCTTTTTTCTTTTTTATGGTTAAGGTATGATGCTTTTTGTCCTGGAAGCTGCACACCAGTACTATTGAGGAGTGTGGATTATTTCTATTGCATATCAATCCCAGTCACACAGTGACCAATTGGGCAAAGATTGAGAACCCTTCCATTGTAAGAATGGCTGCAGTTTACATTTTCCCAGTGAAATTTGTATTTGTCTCTCTCTACTGATAACCCGGTGTTGCTCGGGTATGAATTTGGCTGGTGTTGGCTGCACCCACTTTTTCTAACACTAACACCTAAACACTCAATTACTCAGTGACCAAGTTTGTGAGCTTTGCAGTCTTTGGCATCAATAATTTGCATTGAAATGAAACAAATCTGATTGGCGGTGGCTCCACCCCTTTTCTGAATTTGACCCCCAGTCACCCAATGACTAACTCTACCAGGTTTGAGGCTTGCGCCATTAACAGTGCAAGAATGGCAGCAATTAAATATTCCATGTGAAAATCAATAGGTGAATTTTGATTGGCTTTTATAGGCTCCACCCACTTTTACTGAATATTAATCCCAGTCACCCAGTGACCAACTGTGCAAAGTTTGAGAACCCTGCTATTAACAGTGTAAGAATGGCTGCAGTTTACATTTTCCCAGTGAAATTTGTATTTGTCTTTGCCCACTTTGGGCTTGATTCACAAAGCGGTGCTAACTGTTAGCACGCCTGTGAAAACCCCCTTAGCACGTCTAAAACAGCTTTTCGCGCGCAAAACTTTATGCGCATAAAACTTTATGCGCGTAAAACTTTACGCGCGCACTGTGCCCATTAAAGCCTATGGGACTTAGTGCGCGCATAGGACTTTGCGCGCGTAAAACTTTGTGCGTGATCTGATTGAGAAATCCGGTGCTAACCTACTTAGCACCCTGGTTAGCACGTCTAAAGACTTTAGACGTGCTAAGTAGGTTAGCACTGCTTTGTGAATCAAGCCCTTTTTGGCTGTGGGGATATAAAGTATCCTATATGTTATTTCAGGTAATGTACTATGTGTGTGCCAAATTTCATTCAAATTCCTTCAGCCTTTTTTGCGTGATCGAGTAACAAACATCCGAACTTCCCCTTTTATAATATTAGTAGGATATGCTGCATTTTATATATGGACTGCATTTTCTGTATGGGCTAATATGCTCATTTTATGTGTGGGCTAATCTTCTTATTTTCTACATGGGCTAACGTGCTGCATTTTATATATGGACTGCATTTTCTACATGGGCTAACGTGCTGCATTTTCTATATGGGCTAACATGCTGCATTTTATTAATGGACTGCATTTTGTATATGGGCGTGGCCATGCGGTGAGTGGGCGTGGCCATGGGTGGGGCCAAATGTACATGAACTTAGCAGCGGTGTAAGCTACAGATAACGGGCCTGCCCATCGAAATATTGGATGGAGCCCCCTGTCCTTTATTTGGATAATTTACAATCAGTATAGGCATAGATCAAAGATGTATACGCACATACAATTTTGATTGGTCAATTACTGACCCCCAATTTTACCACCCCCGTGCAGTAAGTGGGCCAACAGACAATGAATTTTATGAACAGAGCTAAAATTGGCTAATCAAAATTGTATGTGTGTACCAGGCTTTACAGCTAATACTGTACATACTGAAAGTAGCAGGGATCAGCATACAATATAGCTGGTTTACAATCAGTAAAGGCACAGAGTAACACCTTACACTGTACACACTGCAGGTAAATCAGCACACAGTGCAGGCACTAGAGAACAGCGTATACTGTACATACTGTAGGCAGCAGAATTCAGCACACTGCAGCTAGCGTGCCAAAAACATGAGGATCACGTTGTGCGGCGTGCTTATCGTGCCGCACCGAAAAATGGGTGGGCCATGGACCAGAATATAGGTGTGGTAACGGCCGGGTGGAAACAAATTTACATGAACCTAGCAATGATGGGACATTAGATTATGACAGTGGTGGCGAACCTTTTGGAGGCCGAGTGCCCAAACTGCAACCCAAAAGTCACTTATCTATCGCAAAGTGGCAACCGCAATTTAAACTAAATACTGTACAAACGTTTTAACTCATACATGAACATTATGGAAAATCCAAGTTGAAAATAAACTGTGAAGATAAACAATTTCATCCATCCTACTCCTGAAAAATATATTCAATTTTTTAGAACCTCCCAGTTTTATTTTCTGTTTTAAAAAGCTAAAAAAGTAGGTTTAATGCTATTGTCTCATATGATAAGGATTCAGCTTTTCCCATAGTCTCGCAGTTAGCAATCATGTGACCCCCAACAAGACAAATTCAGCAATCATGAGGCCCCCAACAAATCATGAGGCCCCCAACAAGACAAATTCAGCAATCATGAGGCCTCCAACAAATCATAAGGCCCCCCAACAAGAAATTCAGCAATCATGAGGCCCCCAACAAGACAAATTCAGCAATCTTGAGGCCCCCAACAATAATAATAATAATCCGAACATTTGTATAGCGCTTTTCTCCTGTCGGACTCAAAGCGCTCAAGAGCTGCAGCCACTGGGACGCGCTCAGGAGGCCACCCTGCAGTGTTAGGGAGTCTTGCCTTGAACTCCTTACTGAATAGGTACTTGACCTAGCCAGGATTCGAACCCTGGTCTCCCATGTCAAAGGCGGAACCCTTAACCAGTACACTATCCAGCCATAAGGCTCCCAACAAGACAAATTCAGCAGTCATGAGGCACATAAATAGACAGCATTTCACATAAATAGGCAGAATCCCCCCTTAATATGGTAGCCCCCACATTAGGTAGTGAGTGACAGGGACCCCCAGGTTAGCTAGTGAGTGACAGGCGCCTCCAGTTAGGTAGTGAGTGACAGGGACCCCGATAGTGAGTGACAGGGAGCCCCTTTAGGTAGTGAGTGAGTGCCAGGGAGCCCCTTCAGGTAGTGAGTGAGTGTCAGGGAGCCCCTTCAGGCAGTGAGTGAGTGCCAGGGAGCCCCTTCAGGCAGTGAGTGAGTGCCAGGGAGCCCCTTTAGGCAGTGAGTGAGTGCCAGGGAGCCCCTTTAGGCAGTGAGTGAGTGCCAGGGAGCCCCTTCAGGCAGTGAGTGAGTGCCAGGGAGCCCCTTCAGGCAGTGAGTGAGTGCCAGGGAGCCCCTTCAGGCAGTGAGTGAGTGCCAGGGAGCCCCTTCAGGCAGTGAGTGAGTGCCAGGGAGCCCCTTCAGGCAGTGAGTGAGTGCCAGGGAGCCCCTTCAGGCAGTGAGTGAGTGCCAGGGAGCCCCTTCAGGCAGTGAGTGAGTGCCAGGGAGCCCCTTCAGGCAGTGAGTGAGTGCCAGGGAGCCCCTTCAGGCAGTGGGTGAGTGCCAGGGAGGCCCTTCAGGCAGTGAGTGAGTCCCAGGGAGGCCCTTTAGGGAGTGAGTGAGTGAGTGACAGGGAGGACCTTTAGGTAGTGAGTGAGTGCCAGGGAGCCCCATTAGGGAGTGAGTGAGTGACAGGGAGGACCTTTAGGGAGTGAGTGAGTGAGTGAGTGACAGGGAGGCCCTTTAGGGAGTGAATGAGTGAGTGACAGGGAGGCCCTTTAGGGAGTGAGTGAGTGACAGGAAGGGCCTTTAGGGAGTGAGTGAGTGACAGGGAGGCCCTTTAGGGAGTCAGTGAGTGCCAGGGAGCCCCTTTAGGGAGTGAGTGAGTGCCAGGGGGAGACCCTTTAGGGAGTGAGTGAATGCCAGGGAGCCCCTTTAGGGAGTGAGTGAGTGCCAGGGAGCCCCTTTAGGGAGTGAGTGAGTGCCAGGGAGCCCCTTTAGGGAGTGAGTGAGTGCCAGGGAGCCCCTTTAGGGAGTGAGTGAGTGCCAGGGGGAGCCCCTTTAGGGAGTGAGTGAGTGCCAGGGAGCCCCTTTAGGGAGTGAGTGAGTGCCAGGGGGAGCCCCTTTAGGGAGTGAGTGCCAGGGAGCCCCTTTAGGGAGTGAGTAAGTGCCAGGGGGAGCCCCTTTAGGGAGTGAGTGAGTGCCAGGGAGCCCCTTTAGGGAGTGAGTGAGTGCCAGGGGAGCCGCTTTAGGGAGTGAGTGAGTGCCAGGGAGCCCCTTTAGTGAGTGAGTGCCAGGGAGCCCCTTTAGGGAGTGAGTGAGTGCCAGGGAGCCCCTTTAGGGAGTGATTTAGTGCCATTGAGCCCCTTTAGGGAGTGAGTGAGTGCCAGGGAGCCCCTTTAGGGAGTGAGTGAGTGCCAGGGAGCCCCTTTAGGGAGTGAGTGCCAGGGAGCCCCTTTAGGGAGTGAGTGAGTGCCAGGGGGAGCCACTTTAGGGAGTGAGTGAGTGCCAGGGAGCCCCTTTAGGGAGTCAGTGAGTGCCAGGGAGCCCCTTTAGGGAGTGAGTGCCAGGGGGAGCCCCTTTAGGGAGTGAGTAAGTGCCAGGGAGCCCCTTTAGGGAGTGAGTGCCAGGGAGCCCCTTTAGGGAGTGAGTGCCTGGGAGCCCCTTTAGGGAGTGAGTGCCAGGGAGCCCCTTTAGGGAGTGAGTGAGTGCCAGGGGGAACCCCTTTAGGGAGTGAGTGAGTGCCAGGGTGCCCCTTTAGGGAGTGAGTGCCAAGGGGGGCGCCTTTAGGGAGTGAGTGAGTGCCAGGGAGCCCCTTTAGGGAGTGAGTGAGTGCCAGGGAGCCCCTTTAGGGAGTGAGTGAGTGCCAGGGGGAGCCCCTTTAGGGAGTGAGTGAGTGCCAGGGGGAGCCCCTTTAGGGAGTGAGTGAGTGCCAGGGAGCCCCTTTAGGGAGTGAGTGAGTGCCAGGGGGAGCCCCTTTAGGGAGTGAGTGAGTGCCAGGGAGCCCCTTTAGGGAGTGAGTGAGTGCCAGGGGGAGCCCCTTTAGGGAGTGAGTGCCAGGGAGCCCCTTTAGGGAGTGAGTGAGTGCCAGGGGGAGCCCCTTTAGGGAGTGAGTGAGTGCCAGGGAGCCCCTTTAGGGAGTGAGTGAGTGCCAGGGGAGCCGCTTTAGGGAGTGAGTGAGTGCCAGGGAGCCCCTTTAGTGAGTGAGTGCCCGGGGGCCCCTTTAGGGAGTGAGTGAGTGCCAGGGAGCCCCTTTAGGGAGTGAGTGAGTGCCAGGGAGCCCCTTTAGGGAGTGAGTGAGTGCCAGGGAGCCCCTTTAGGGAGTGGGTGAGTGCCAGGGAGCCCCTTTAGGGAGTGAGTGAGTGCCAGGGGGAGCCCCTTTAGGGAGTGAGTGAGTGCCAGGGGGAGCCCCTTTAGGGAGTGAGTGCCAGGGAGCCCCTTTAGGGAGTGAGGGAGTGCCAGGGGGAACCCCTTTAGGGAGTGAGCGAGTGCCAGGGAGCCCCTTTAGGGAGTGAGTGAGTGCCAGGGGAGCCGCTTTAGGGAGTGAGTGAGTGCCAGGGAGCCCCTTTAGTGAGTGAGTGCCAGGGAGCCCCTTTAGGGAGTGAGTGCCAGGGAGCCCCTTTAGGGAGTGAGTGAGTGCCAGGGAGCCCCTTTAGGGAGTGAGTGAGTGCCAGGGAGCCCCTTTAGGGAGTGAGTGAGTGCCAGGGAGCCCCTTTAGGGAGTGAGTGAGTGCCAGGGGGAGCCCCTTTAGGGAGTGAGTGAGTGCCAGGGGGAGCCCTTTTAGGGAGTGAGTGCCAGGGAGCCCCTTTAGGGAGTGAGTGAGTGCCAGGGGGAGCCTCTTTAGTGAGTGAGTGAGTGCCAGGGAGCCCCTTTAGGGAGTGAGTGAGTGCCAGGGAGCCCCTTTAGGGAGTGAGTGAGTGCCAGGGAGCCCCTTTAGGGAGTGAGTGAGTGCCAACGAGCCTCTTTAGGGAGTGAGTGCCAGGGAGCCCCTTTAGGGAGTGAGTGAGTGCCAGGGAGGCCCCCCCGCCGCCGCCGCTGCTCCCCCCACCCCCCTTACCTTGTAGCAGACCTCAGGATCAGCGGCGACCCGACCAGTAAGAGCGGGCGCTGGACGCACCCGCTCGATATGCGGAAGTGATGTGAGTGAGTGCCAGGGGGGAGCCCCTTTAGGGAGTGAGTGAGTGCCAGGGGGAGCCCCTTTAGGGAGTGAGTGAGTGCCAGGGAGCCCCTTTAGGGAGTGAGTGAGTGCCAGGGGGAGCCCCTTTAGGGAGTGAGTGAGTGCCAGGGAGCCCCTTTAGGGAGTGAGTGCCAGGGAGCCCCTTTAGGGAGTGAGTGAGTGCCAGGGGGAGCCCCTTTAGGGAGTGAGTGAGTGCCAGGGAGCCCCTTTAGGGAGTGAGTGAGTGCCAGGGGAGCCGCTTTAGGGAGTGAGTGAGTGCCAGGGAGCCCCTTTAGTGAGTGAGTGCCCGGGGGCCCCTTTAGGGAGTGAGTGAGTGCCAGGGAGCCCCTTTAGGGAGTGAGTGAGTGCCAGGGAGCCCCTTTAGGGAGTGAGTGAGTGCCAGGGAGCCCCTTTAGGGAGTGGGTGAGTGCCAGGGAGCCCCTTTAGGGAGTGAGTGAGTGCCAGGGGGAGCCCCTTTAGGAAGTGAGGGAGTGCCAGGGGGAACCCCTTTAGGGAGTGAGCGAGTGCCAGGGAGCCCCTTTAGGGAGTGAGTGAGTGCCAGGGGAGCCGCTTTAGGGAGTGAGTGAGTGCCAGGGAGCCCCTTTAGTGAGTGAGTGCCAGGGAGCCCCTTTAGGGAGTGAGTGCCAGGGAGCCCCTTTAGGGAGTGAGTGAGTGCCAGGGAGCCCCTTTAGGGAGTGAGTGAGTGCCAGGGAGCCCCTTTAGGGAGTGAGTGAGTGCCAGGGAGCCCCTTTAGGGAGTGAGTGAGTGCCAGGGGGAGCCCCTTTAGGGAGTGAGTGAGTGCCAGGGGGAGCCCCTTTAGGGAGTGAGTGCCAGGGAGCCCCTTTAGGGAGTGAGTGAGTGCCAGGGGGAGCCTCTTTAGTGAGTGAGTGAGTGCCAGGGAGCCCCTTTAGGGAGTGAGTGAGTGCCAGGGAGCCCCTTTAGGGAGTGAGTGAGTGCCAGGGAGCCCCTTTAGGGAGTGAGTGAGTGCCAACGAGCCTCTTTAGGGAGTGAGTGCCAGGGAGCCCCTTTAGGGAGTGAGTGAGTGCCAGGGAGGCCCCCCCGCCGCCGCCGCTGCTCCCCCCACCCCCCTTACCTTGTAGCAGACCTCAGGATCAGCGGCGACCCGACCAGTAAGAGCGGGCGCTGGACGCACCCGCTCGATATGCGGAAGTGATGTCACTTCCGCATATCAGTGCGGGCGCTGAGTCCTAGCGTCCGCACGATTGGTCGCCGGCTCGCCGCCTGATCCTGAGGTCTGAGTGACACGGCGGCGGCGGCTGGAGGGAGCCGCTGCCAGAGGGGGCCGGGCGGAGATCCGTGGCACCCCAGGATAGATTGGGGGCTCGTGCCCCCCCAAAACAGGGCTAGCGACGCCCCTGAGGGGAAATAGTAATTACCACGGCCCGGACTTGTGCAGAAGCAGGATCAGCCATGTACTGGCTGTGTCCTGCGCCCAAGTCTACCGGCGCCAATTTCACATGCATTTTCTATACTGGCTAACGTGCTGCACTCGAGGGGGGGGGGGTTAGAAGCCGTGCCCCCACAGCTCTAGAACCCCCTGCAGTCACTGGGGCTGCTCTCTGTGATTACACCTCTGGTGAAAAGTGTGTCCTTTGGCCTTTGCCATAAACAAACACTAGGAACAGAGTAGGGTATATACTGTATTGTGGGGACTGCTTGAGTGTCCTGAACATACTGTAACTGCACAACACTTATAAAGCATATACAGTATATTAGAATCTTGCTGCTTAAATAAATTGTTCAAGTAGTCTGAAGTGTGTGTCCAGGTGCCCCAAATGTTCCTGGCATTCCCTTCAGCCATTACACACTTTAGATCAGCATTGTTTGACAGTTATCTTCTATTGTTTTTCCTACAACTCCAGCTCACCCCTTTTCCCCTCCCCTTTCCGTACAACAGAACAGGCTGCTCAGCAGATAGCCCGCTAGCCTGTCTATACAGAAATCATTCCTAAATTACCACCTTGAACTAATGTTTTTATGTGAATTGGGTAATTCATATTTTAATATTAATCAACATGTATAACAGTATTTAACAGTATTTATGAATTAAATGTACTGTTTCCATAACTCCACAGGCTCTTGTCGAATAAGTTCTGGATCGGTGGGATCAAGGAGGATTGAGAAGACTCTGAACTCTCCAGAGGCTTCCCACTACTGAGGTAAGTATTCAATTATCTTTTTTCGCTTCAGGTACCCTTGAAAGGATACACGAGGTGACATGATGAGATAGACATGTGTATGTACAGCGCCAAGCATACAAATAACTATTCTGTGTTCCTTTTTTTCTTTCCTTGCCTGAAAGAGTTAAACATCAGGCATGCAAGTGACTGGTTTGGGACTGGGTGGGACCACAGCGTAACCCTCAGTGATAAGAAATTACAGCGATAATACAGAAAATGGCTTCTGAGAGCAGAAAAGATTAAAAAGGGTCAACAGTTCATAGATTTTAGCTCTGGCATACTTCAATGAAGGGTTATTGAGCAGAGACAATGAAACAGTAAAAACTTTAAACTGCTGCCACTGAGGGAGTCATCAGATACTCACTTTGCCGATGATCCATGTGCTGCAGCTACAAACTTCTTCCTGTTCTTGTGTTCCATCTCACATTAACCTCCCTGGCGGTATGATATGTGCAGCTGCGCAAATCCAGGTAGGCAGGTGCTGCCCCCCTTTCTTTAGTATCTTAACATAGGTAGATAGATGTTTTTCCCCCATTGCCCTCCCCTTTAGTATCGGTAGCTAGATGCTATCACACAGGAAGCCAGATGCTATCATATCCCCCCCCCCCCCATTTTCATAGGTAGTCAGAGGGTATGCTGTGTACCCCTTTTAGTATAGGGAGGGATCATAATGTTGGCTGATTTCCCCCTCCCCCCACCACCACCAGGAGCAAGTCCTTGTTTTCTGTCTCTCTCCCTCCCTTCCCCGATCCTACCCCTGCACGTTCCCGCAGAGTAGCAGCAGAGGCAGCCACTTTACCTCTCCAGGCTTCCAGCGCCGAAGCTTCCTGTGTCCCGCTGCGCTGTGCGCCTCTCTCTTGCTGGCGATTCCCATCATGTGACTCGCCGGTAACCTGCCGGCGAGTCACATGGGAGAGACGCTGACTGGAGAAACAAGCACCTAGCGGCAGCGGGACACAGGAAGCTTCGGCGCTGGAAGCCTGGAAAGGTAAAGTGGCTGCCTCTGCTGCTACTCTGCGGGAACGTGCGGGGGTAGGATCAGGGAAGGGAGGGAGAGGGGGGATCGGGAAAGGGAGGGAGAGAGAGGCGCTGGGCAAAGTGATGCGGCCGCTAACAGGAAGCTGCACAGCGCTGCCCAGGGGGTCGCAGCACGCTCGCTCTCTCCACCAGCCTGCACCAATCCAAGCCCACCTAGTGAAAGGGCGGCCGTGGACACGCAGCGGCTCCTCTCAGGACTGGTGACAGGTGCAGTCAACCTGTCACCACCCGCCCCTAAGACTCCCGTGGATTCTGGCGCCCTAGGAACTGGCCTTGGAGGCCTTCCCCTTAATCCGGCCCTGATACAGAGGCATCTAATCCTGACTATCTATACAGAGGCATCTAATCCTGACTATCTATACAGAGGCATCTAATCCAGACTATCTATACAGGGGCATCTAATCAGTGGCAGACACAGCCAGCAGTGGGCCCCTGTGCAAAATTGCAATTGCGGGCCCCTATGATCTGCGGCAAAAAATGGGTGTGGCTATAACCTGCTGTGCGCCGTGGCAAAAAAGGGGCGTGGTAATGACCGGATGAGGGCGGAGCTAACTGTAAATTAGAGCGAACCCGGGGTGAGGGTTTATTTCCTTTTAAACAATACTAGTTGCCTGGCGGCCCTGCTGATCTATTTGGCTGCAGTAATAAACTGAATTACACCAGCAACAAGCATGCAGCTAATCTTCTCAGTTCTGACAATATTGTCAGAAACCCCTGACCTGCTGCATGCTTGTTCAGGGTCTATGGTTGAAAGAATAAGAGGCAGAGGACCAGCACGGCAGCCAGGCAACTGGTATTGCTTAAAAGGAGAGAAATATGGCAGCCTCAATATTATTCTCACCTCAGGTTCCCTTAAAAAGTGCAATGCAAAGACAGTGGGCCCAAGTTTTGGTGACCCTTTCCCCAGAAAATTCACATAATTGTGCAGGTTTTCTCAAGAAAATACACATCATGTCGGCAGATATGCCCAGAAAATACGTGCAATCATGTCGGCAGATATGCCCAGAAAATACGTGCAATCATGTCGGCAGATATGCCCAGAAAATACGTGCAATCATGTCGGCAGATATGCCCAGAAAATACGTGCAATCATGTCGGCAGATATGCCCAAAAAATACGTGCAATCATGTCGGCAGATATGCCCAGAAAATACGTGCAATCATGTCGGCAGATATGCCCAGAAAATACGTGCAATCATGTCAGCAGATTTGCCCAGAAAATACATGCACTCATGTCGGCAGACCTGCCCAGAACATACACCTGCTAATATAAATTAAAAAAAAAAAACATTTACTCGCCTGTAGCAGCAGACCTCCTGTCCCAGCCTCCATCCGGCGCGCAGCTCCCATGGGTGGTTGGGTGGTTAGGTAGCCTGGTTTTGGTAGCCTGGTGGCTGGGTAGGTAGGTAGGCAGCCGGGTGGGTGGGTGTTTGGGTAGGTAGCCTGGTGGGTGGGTGGGTAGGTAGCCTGGTGGGTGGGTGTTTGGGTAGCTGGGTTTGTAGGTAGCCTGGTGGGTGGGTAGGTAGGTAGCCTGGTAGGTAGGTAGGTAGCCTGGCGGGTGGGTAGCCTGGTGGGTAGGTAGCCAGGTGGGTAGGTAGCCTGGTGGGTAGGTAGCCTGGTGGGTGGGTTGCTAACTAGCCCGGTAGGTAGGTAGGTAGCCTGGTGGGTAGGTAGGTAGGTAGGCAGCCTGGTGGGTGGGTAGGTAGCCTGGTGGGTGGGTGGGTTGGTAACTAGCCCAGTAGGTAGGTAGCCTGGTGGGTGGGTAGTTAGGCAGCCTGGTGGGTGGGTAGCCGGGGGGGTAGGTAGCCTGGTGGGTGGGTAGGTGGGTGAGTAGCTAGCCGGGTGGTTAGGTAGCCTGGTGAGTGGGTTGGTAACTAGCCCGGTAGGTAGGTAGGTAGCCGGGTGGGTGGGTGGTTAGGTAGGTAGCCGGGTGGGTGGGTAGGTAGCCGGGTGGGTAGGTAGGTAGGAAGCCTGGTGGGTGGGTAGGTAGCCGGGTGGGTAGGTGGTTAGGTAGCCGGGTGGGTAGGTAGGTAGCCGGGTGGGTAGGTAGGTAGGTAGGTAGCCGGGTGGGTGGGTAGCTACCCGGGTGGGGGACCCGACTCCTATCCTCCCTCCCTCCCTCACCTCGGGGGGGGGGCCCTCCCGGTATGCGCGGCGGGAGAGCGGCAAATACAGGAAGTCTCCGGGGCTCCAGGCAGGCTCTAGAGGCTCAGCGGCCGCTTGGTCTCCGATGTCTCCAACTTCCTGGTTTAGTAGCGAGCAGTATATAGAGTTGGAGACATCGAAGACCAAGTGGCCGCTGAGCCTCTAGCGCCTGCCTGGAGCCCCGGAGACTTCCTGTATTTGCCGCTCTCCTGCCGCGCATACCGGGAGGGGGGCCCCCCGAGGTGAGGGAGGGGGGCCCCCCGAGGTGAGGGAGAGAGGATAGGAGTCGGTGCTGTTAGGAAAAAAAACAGCAATACTTAATGGGCCCCTGAAGCAACGGAACTTTAGGGGGCCCTCGTGCGGCGACACGGCCTGCACGGCCGTATGTCTGCCACTGCATCTAATACTGACTATCTAAACAGAGGCATCTAATCCTGGCTACCTATACGGAGGCATCTAATACTGACTATCTATACAGAGGCATCTAATCCTTGCTACCTATACAGAGGCATCTAATCCGGACTATCTATACAGAGGCATCTAATCCTGGCTATCTATACAGAGGCATCTAATCCGGACTATCTATACAGAGGCATCTAATCCTGGCTATCTATACAGAGACATCTAATCCTGACTTTCTATACAGAGGCATCTAATCCTGACTTTCTATACAGAGGCATCTAATCCTGACTTTCTATACAGAGGCATCTAATCCTGACTATCTATTCAGAGGCATCTAATTTTGACTATCTATACTGAGGCATCTAATGCTGACTATTTATACAGAGGCAGTGGCGTAGCTAAGGAGCTGTGGGCCCTGATGCAAGTTTTACAATGGGGCCCCCCAAGCACTCTATATATAGCAATTGATACAGCGCACCAAAACCTGCCAATGGCAACTACAGTGTCAGAGGTGCAAGAAGGGGATGGGGAACAGCTTGTTAATGATTACCACTATTCAAAGTATCTATAGAAGTGATTATTATGAGTACAGGACCAATAGAGAGCTAATACTGTAGTTGAGGGAGGGCCCTTCGGGGCGCCTCTGGCCCAAGGGCCCCGATGCGGTCGCAACCTCTGCACCCCCTATTGCTACGCCCCTGTACAGAGGCATCTAATCCTGACTACCTATACAGAGGCAACTAATACTGACTATCTATACAGAGGCATCTAATCCTGACTATTTATACAGAGGCATCTAATCCTGACTACCTATACAGAGCAGGCGCGTCGCTAGCGCTATTCGATCGTGGCACGTGCCACGAACCTGGCCTTAGGGTGCCCCTGATCTATGAAATGGGGTGCCCAGCAGAAGTGCCCCGAATGTATGGGCACAAGACCACATGTTATCAGCAAACGCGGCCGCCGTTCACTCACATACGGCGGCCGCATACATTTCCGGCTCCCGACATCAAACTCAAAAACTGACAGCATGCGCTGCCTTAATCCGCCCCCCTGCCGCCTCCTGCTCCAATCAGAAGCGGAGGAGCACCTGGCAGGGGGCGTGGAGTTGCATTGAACGGCAGGGGGCTGGAGCCGTGGAGCGTGAGTAGCTCCGCCCCCTGTACAGCGTGTGACCCAGGCCACCAGGCGAGCACATGGCGTCATATTGGCTGCGCCGTCCGCACCCGGCAAAACTTTAGCCTGCTGCCAGATCCTCAGGCACACCAGCCACAGACTGCTGCCTCCACCACCACCGTCTGGCCTCGCCGCCTCACCACCGCTCGACCAGCGCCCCCCACAGTGCCTCTCTCAGGCAGGTTTGGACTGGTGACTGTGCCACTGCCTGCCAGAGTGACTGACTCAGTCAGTACACCCCCGTCCCTCTCCCTGGCCTGCCACTGCCAGATGCCCCAGACCACCTCGTGGACACTGACTGGTCCTGGACAAGGAAGGAAGCAAGCAAGGTGCCACTGCCTGCAGCCAGATGCCAGAGGCCACCCACCAGGCAGCCTGCAGCCAAGAGCATTCACACAGTAAGTGGCACCCTGGCCCAGCAATTGAAAGTGGCGGGGGTTTGGTGGGTGAGGGGGTGATGAGAGTGCAGCAGTGTCTGCAGCCAGAGCCAGCTAGCCACACACAGCCAGCCAGCCTGCAGCCAGCAGTAGCCACTAGCCAGGTGGGGGGTTGGGGTGGAGGAGGGGAGAGAGTGCAGCCAGAGCCAGCTAGCCACACAGCCAGCCAGCCCAGTAGTAGCCACAAGCCAGGTGGGGGTTTGGGGTGGAGGAGGGGAGAGCGTGCAGGCAGAGCCAGCTAGCCACACAGCCAGCCAGCCTGCAGCCAGCCCAGTAGTAGTAGCAGCCACTAACCAAACAGCACCTGGGACTGGCTGGGCCTGTGTGCTGTGCTTTCTCTGTGTACTTATCTCTGCTACCTCCAAAATGTGCAGTATGAGCTGTTTTCTGTGCCTGCACTGATGGTAAACTAGCTGCAGTGTGTGCTGATCTCTGCTACCTCCAGTATGTACAATACAAGCTATTACTATGTGCCTGTACTGATAGTAAACTAGCTGCAGTGTGTGCTAATCTCTGCTACCCCCAGTATGTACAGTATAAGCTGTTACTCTGTGCCTGTACTGATAGTAAACCAGCTGCAGTGTTTGCTGATCTCTGCTACCCCCAGTATGTACAGTATAAGCTGTTACTCTGTGCCTGTACTGATAGTAAACTAGCTGCAGTGTGTGCTGATCTCGGATGCCTTCAGTATGTACTATATAAACTGTTACTCTGCCTGTACTGATAGTAAACTGGCTGCAGTGTGTGCTTCTCTCTGCTACCTCCAGTATATACAGTATAAGCTGTTACTCCGTACCTGTACTGATAGTAAACTAGCTACAGTGTGTGCTGATCTCTGCTACCTCCAGTATAAGCTGTTACTCTGTGCCTGTACTGATAGTAAACTAGCTGCAGTGTGCTGATCTCTGCTGCCTACAGTATGTACAGTATACGCTGTTCTCTAGTGCCTGCACTGTGTGCTGATCTACCTCCAGTGTGTACAGTGTAAGGTGTTACTCTGTGCCTTTACTGCTTGTAAACCAGCTGTATTGTATGCTGATCCCTGCTACCTTCAGTATGTACAGTATTAGCTGTAAAGCCTGGTACACACATACAATTTTGATTAGCCAATTTTAGCTCTGTTCATAAAATTCATTGTTTGTTGGCCCACTTACTACATGGGGGTGGTAAAAGTGGTCAGTGATTGACCAATCAAAATTGTATGTGTGTATACATCTTTAATCTATGCCTATACTGATTGCCTATGCCTATGCTTATACTGAGCTCCATCCAATATTTCGATGGGCAGGCCCGTTGTCTGTAGCTTACACTGCTGCAAAGTTCATGTACATTTGGCCCCACGCATTTTTGCCGCTATGCCCCACCTGGTGCCCCCAGGTGCCACCGATCTTCAAGGACCCTAGGAACGCCCCTGATACAGAGGCATCTAATCCTGACTACCTATACAGAGGCATCTAATCCGGACTATCTATCCAGAGGCATCTAATCCTGGCTACCTATACAGAGGCATCTAATCCTGGTTACCTATACAGAGGCATCTAATCCTGGTTACCTATACAGAGGCATCTAATCATGACTATCTATACAGAGGCATCTAATACTAACTATCTATACAGAGGCATCTAATCCAGACTATCTATGCAGAGGCATCTAATCCTGACTAGCTATACAGAGGCATCTAATCCGGACTATCTATACAGAGGCATCTAATCCTGGCTACCTATACAGAGGCATCCAATCCTGGCTACCTAACTATCTATACACAGGCATCTAATACTAACTATCTATACAGAGGCATCTAATCCTGACTATCTATACAGAGGCATCTAATCCGGACTATCTATCCAGAGTCATCTAATCCTGGCTACCTATACAGAGGCATCCAATCCTGGCTACCTATACAGAGGCATCTAATACTAACTATCTATACACAGGCATCTAATACTAACTATCTATACAGAGGCATCTAATCCTGACTATCTATACAGAGGCATCTAATCCTGACTATCTATACAGAGGCATCTAATCCTGACTAGCTATACAGAGGCATATAATCTGGACTATCTATACAGAGGCATCTAATCCTGGCTACCTATACAGAGCCATCTAATACTGACTATCTAAACAGAGGAATCTAGTCCTGGCTACCTATACAGAGGCATCTAATCCGGACAATCTATACAGAGGCATCTAATCCTGACTACCTGTACAGAGGCATCTAATCCTGACTACCTATACAGAGGCATCTAATCCTGGCTATCTATACAGAGGCATCTAATCCGGACTATCTATACAGAGGTATCTAATCCTGCCTACCTATACAGAGCCATCTATTCCTTGCTACCTATACAGAGGCATCTAATACGGACTATGTATACAGAGGCATCTAATCCTTACTATCTATACAGAGGCATCTAATCCTGGCTACCTATACAGAGGCATCTAATCCGGACTATCTATACAGAGGCATCTAATCCTGGCTACCTATACAGAGGCATCTAATCCGGACTATCTATACAGAGGCATCTAATCCGGACTATCTATACAGA